>NC_140998.1:188489035-189089035 GCF_052327205.1 Somniosus microcephalus
GTCATTTAACAATCAGGAAGGACAGGCAGGAAGGGAGAGGAGGTGGGGTGGCTATGTTAATAAAGGAAGGAATCACTATAATAGAGAAATGATATTGGGTCAAAGGAGCAGGATAGTGAAACAGTTTGGGTGGAGATAAGGAATAATAAGGGGAAAAAAACACTAGTGGGTGTAGTCTATAGGCCTCCGAACAGTTGCAACTCTGTTGGACGGAGTATTAATCAGGAAATAGTTGAGGCTTGTAATAAGGGAACAGCTATAATTATGGGGGATTTTAATTATCATATTAACTGGACAAATCAAATTGGGCAGAGCAGCCTTGAGGATGAGTTCATTGAGTGTATTAGGGATGGGTTTCTTGAGCAGTATGTAACTGAACCGGCCAGGGGGCAAGCAACCTTAGATTTGGTCCTGTGCAATGAGACAGGATTAATTAAAAATGTCCTAGTAAAGGATCCCCTTGGAATGAGTGACCATAACATGGTTGAGTTCCATATTCAATTAGAGGGTGAGAAGGTTGGATCTCAAACAAGCGTGCTGAGCTTGAGTAAAGGAGACTATGAAGGTATGAGAGCGGAATTGATTAGAGTGGACTGGGAAAATAGATTAAAGGGTAAGACGGTACATGATCAGTGGTGTACATTTAAGGAGTTATTTTACAACTTCCAAAAAAAATATATTCCACTGAGGAAAAAAGGGTGTAAAAGAAAAGATAGCCATCCGTGGCTAAGTAAAGTAATTAAGGATAGTATCCGACTAAAAACAAAGGCATATAAGGTAGCCAAATCTAGTGGGAGGATGGAAGATTGGGAAGTCTTTAAAAGACAGCAAAAAATAACTAAAAGATTGATTAAGAAAGGGAAGGTAGATTATGAAAGTAAATTAGCAAAAAATATAAAAACAGACAGTAAAAGTTTCTATAGTTATATAAAAAGAAAAAGGGTTGCTAAAGTAAATGTTGGTCCCTTAGAGGATGAGACCGGGAAATTAATGGTGGGAAACATGGAGATGGCAAAAACACTGAACAATTATTTTGTATCAGTCTTTACAGTAGAGGACACTAAGAATATCCCAACACTGGACAAACAGGGGGCTCTAGTGGGGGAGGAACTAAATACGATTAAAATCACTAAGGAAGTGGTACATGGTAAAATAATGGGACTCAAGGCGGATAAATCCCCTGAACCTGATGGCTTGCATCCTAGGGTCTTGAGGGAAGTAGCGGTAGGGATTGTGGATGCATTGGTAATAATTTTCCAAAACTCACTGGGCTCAGCAAAGGTCCCGGCAGATTGGAAAACTGTTAATGTAACACCCTTATTTAAAAAGGGTAGTAGGCAGAAGGCTGGAAACTATAGACCTGTTAGCCTAACATCTGTGGTTGGTAAAATGTTAGAGTCCATTATTAAGGAGACAGTAACGGGACATTTGGATAAACATAATTTAATACGACAAACTCAGCATGGCTTCATGAAAGGGAAGTCATGTTTGACAAATTTGCTGGAGTTTTTGAGGAAGTAACATACAGGGTGGATAAAGGGGAACCAGTGGACGTAGTGTATTTAGGCTTCCAAAAGGCATTTGACAAGGTGCCACACAAAAGATTATTGCTCAAGATAAAAAATCATGGATTGGAGGTAATATTCTGGCGTGGGTGGAGGATTGGCTCTCTAACAGAAAGCAGAGAGTTGGGATAAATGGTTCGCTCTCAGATTGGCAACCAGTAACTAGTGGTGTTCCACAGGGGTCAGTGCTGGGTCCCCAACTCTTTACAATCTATATTAACGATTTGGAGGAGGGGACCGAGTGTAACATATCAAAGTTTGCAGATGATACAAAGATGGGACGGAAAGTAGTGAGTGAGGAGGACATAAAAAACCTGCAAAGGGACATAGACAGGCTAAGTAAGTGGGCAGAGATTTGGCAGATGGAATACAATACTGGAAAGTGTGAGGTTATGCACTTTGGCAGGAAAAATCATAGAGCAAGTTATTATCTTAATGGCAAGAAACTGGAAAGTACTGTAGTGCAGAGGGATCTGGGTGTCCTGGTGCACGAAACTCAAAAAGTTAGTATGCAGGTGCAGCAAGTGATCAAGAAGGCCAATGGAATGTTGGCTTTTATTGCTAGGGGGATGGAATATAAAAACAGGGAGGTATTGCTGCAGTTGTACAAGGTATTGGTGAGACCGCACCTGGAATACTGCATACAGTTTTGGTGTCCATACTTAAGAAAAGACATACTTGCTCTCGAGTCAGTACAAAGAAGGTTCACTCGGTTAATCCCGGTGGTCATATGAGGAGAGGTTGAGTAGATTGGGACTCTACTCATTGGAGTTCAGAAGAATGAGAGGCGATCTTATTGAAACATATAAGATTGTGAAGGGGCTTGATCGGGTGGATGCGGTGAGGATGTTCCCAATGATGGGTGAAACTAGAACTAGGGGGCATAATCTTAAAATAAGGGGCTGCTCTTTCAAAACTGAGATGAGGAGAAACTTCTTCACTCAGAGGGTGGTAGGTTTGTGGAATTTGCTGCCCCAGAAAGCTGTGGAAGCTACATCATTAAATAAATTTAAAACAGAAATAGATAGTTTCCTAGAAGTAAAGGGAATTAAGGGTTACGGGGAGCGGGCAGGAAATTGGACATGAGTCTAGGTTCGGAATGGTCATGGCCCTGTGGGTAGTGGAGTGGGCCCAGGGGCCGTGTAGCCTGGTTCTGCTCCTACTGTGTTCTAATTCTGTGTTAAGATTTCAGGAGATGGTTTTATTTCTGTTCCTGGCTGGGGTGGAGATCGCCTTTACAGAAGGTAAGTACTGTAGAAAATATAGGGACAGAGTGATCTCCTGGAAGAATTTCGATCGCCTAGATGGGTCGGAGAGGAATTTCCCAGATTTTTTTCTCCCAAATTGGCCATTGGGTCTTTATCTGGTTTTTCGCCTCTCCCGGGAGATCACATGGGTTCGGGTGGATGCACAGTGATAGAAGATTTGAGGTTAGGATCAGATCAGCCATGATCTTATTGAATGGTGGAGAAGGCTCGAGGGGCCGATTGGCCTACTCCTGCTCCTATTTCTTATGTTCTTATGTTCTTCATGATACTTGGGTGGGCGTTAGAGAAAGAGAATTTAAAATGAGAGGTGAGAGGCATGGACTAGGGTGAGGTGCTCAAAGGAGGAGAAAGTGCTGGAGTAGGGGAACAGACCAAGGTGTGATTTGGTGATGGGAGCCACACCACCACCATGGCAGTCTGCGCGGAGGAAGTGGTGGAAGGTATAGCCAGGTGGGGAGGCTTCATTTAACGATAAGATGTCATCACCCCTCAACCAACTTTCCGTCAGGGCCATGATGTCGATGCAATCATCCATGACATGCTCATGGATGGCAAGGGACTTGTTCGCAAGTGAACGGACATTCTGGAGGGAGGTGTGGAGAGGGTCGGCGATGGCTGCCCCACTGCCAGCGTCCAGTGTCAGCACTGTGGGGGATGAGTTGGATGGGGAGGAGTTTGGCAACATTTGCCCCAGTGGGCACGTTGGGTGGGAAGGTCGGCAAGAGAGTCGATTAGGACAGTTGGGGTTGCTGCTCGTAAGGAGGCAGCAACGAGTGCCTCGATGGGCCCTTCATAGGATGCCAAGAGAGGCACAGAGGGAATCTGTAAGCTTATCTAAGAAGGAAACAAACCTGGGATGGCGGCAGAGAGTAGGAAGGTTGAAGAGTAATGAAGGATTGGGGTAGGGATTTGGGAGGGCAGTGTATCCGAAAGAGGAGAGATGAAAGGGGGCATGACGACAGGAGAGAGCGGTCAGGGAGGGACAGAGAGCAAAGGAAAAGAGGGGGAGAAAGTGGAAATGTACTGAATGGCTCGGGTCCGGAGCGGTAGCCAAAGTGCACACATGAATGGACACGGGAAAAGCTCAGGTTACAGAGACCTGTTTAAATGTAGTAATTAATGGGATACATATTTCCTGGTAGCAGGGAATGCTCAATTATTCAACTTGAACTACTCCAAGTAAGTTTTCTAATAACAATTGGCCCAGAAATTCGGGTCTCCATGGGTGAGTACGCATGGGGTACTCACCCGTAAGCTCAATGGAAGTGCCAGTTTCCTGCATGCACTGCGCAGGCGCGGGGAACCGGCACTTCCGCTCCCCTGAAAGAAGGGGTTCAGAGTCCGAACGCGTGCGCCGGAGAGGCTGCGCATGCGCATCGAACTTACGATTTTTTTTGCAGGTTTTCCCGGGAGGGTAAGTCTCCAAAAGTTAGACAAGTAAAAAGCAGTCGCAAGGCCTGCTTTTTACAAGGTAAGTGGTGAATTAATTAAAATTTAAACATTTTTTCCACAGGTTTATTATTTTTAAATACTTTAAAGAAAGGTAAGTTGATTTTTAGACCCGTTAGAAAATAAAATTATCTTTTTCAAAAATTTAAATTTTTGTTTAAAATAGTTATTTCATGTAATTTATAGTTTATTTAAAAAATGTGATTTAAAAAAAAATTTATTTGAAGATTTAGTGATGTTTTGGGGCTTGTAGTATTTATAAGTTTGACAGCCCTTCCTGTCAAACTTATGAATGAAGCATTCCGTGCTCCAATTGGCTCCCCATGGCCCACGTGATCCCAGGAGACGCATCGAACTAACTGCGCCCCTGGGATACGCAGGCACTGCGCGCCGGCAGTTGGAGGAGGCCCAGGATCGGAATCCCACGGGGGCCCAAAGCTCAACGGCCGGCACGTCAGGTAAGTGCAGGTCGGGGGCTTACACCCGTGGGAAGTGTTTGGGGGGACAATGTCTCAGTGGGGTGGGGGTGTAACACTGCCTCGGCCGGCAGATTGGTGTTAGAAAATATCACGTTGGAGGCAATACATGAAAACCTCACTAGATGTGGAGGGGTGGGGGGTGGGGCAATACTTCTGTCTCCGAAAATATGATAACCTCTATCAGCCTCAGCTCAGTATTTAGCACTCTCACCTCTGAGTCAGAGGTTGTGAGTTCATGTCCCACTCCAGAGACTTGAGAACATAATCCAGGCTGACACTGCAGTGCTGTACTGAGCGAGTGCTGCACTGTCAGAGGTGTCATCTTTCAAACCGGGCTAAACTGTGTCCTTGTCAGCCTGTTAAGTTGGACAAGAACAATCTCATTACCAGACCATTTATCTGATTGCTGTTTGTGGGATCTTGCTGTGTGTGGAACCTGTGCTGCTGAATTTGCGAACAGAACGACAGCGATCGCTCTTCTCAAAGTAACTCAATGGTGTAAAGGACTTTGGGCCATCCCAAGTACATCCAACGCTCGATATGAGAGCAATTCTTTCTTCAGCTGGAAAGTAGGAGGATGATTTTTAAGGGGGCAGTTCCTGACCTCAGAGCCTATTCTACTGTGGATAACAACCATTGTCTGAGAGACAACAGTGAGACCAACTGAGGATCATTGACACACCAAACAGTCACTGTATAGGGATCAGGAGGGGAGACACTTGCTGAATTCATCCCTTCCCAGTCCAAGAGTACTGAGGGTAACTATCCCACCTCACCTCCTGTCCAGGTAGGGAAACTGGGAACCATTAAAGCAGATACAAAACCTAGTTACACCTCAAGCTTTCATTTGCTCTCTATCCTCTATTAGAACATAAAAGTCACAAGGCAGTCAATTATCATAGAATCATACTGCACAGCAGGAGGCCATTTGGGCCATCATGTCTGTGCCGGCTCTTTGCAGAGTTATCCGATTAGTACCACTTCCCTGCTCTTTCCCCATAGCCTGCAATGTTTTCCTTTTCAAGTATATATCCAATTCTCTTCTGAAAGTTATTATTGAAGCTGCTGCCAGCACCCTTTCAGGCAGTCCGTTGCAGATCATAACAACTCGCTGCGTAAAAAGATTTTACCTCATCTGCCCTGACTTTTTATCTTTGGCCTCTGGTTACTGACCATCCTGCCAGTGGAAACAGTTTCTCTCTATCTACTCTTATCAAAACCCCACATCATTTGGAACATCTCTATTAAAAATGCCCTTAACCTGCTCTGCTCTAAGGAGAACAACCCCAGCTTGTTTAGTCTCTATACATAACATAAGATCATAAGAGTTCTGACGAAGGGTCATCGACCTGAAACGTTAACTCTGTTTCTCTCTCCACAGATGCTGTCCGACCTGCTGAGTATTGCCAGCATTTTCTGTTTTTATGTTATATTATATAAGAACATAAGAATTAGGAGCAGGAGTCGGCCATACGGCCACTCGAGCCTTCTCCACCATTCAATAAGATCATGACTGATCTTCAACCTCAACTCCACTTTCCCGCCCGATCTCCATATCCCTTGATTCCCCTAGATTCCAAAAATCTATCTCAGCATTGAATATACTCAATGACTCAGCATCCATAGCCCTTTGGGGCAGAGAATTCTAAAGATTCACAACTCCCTGAGTGAAGAAATTGCTTCTCATCTCAGTCTTAAATGGCCGACCCCTTATCCTGAGACTCTGCCCCCTAGTTCTCGACTTTCCAGCCAGGGGAAGCAGCCTCTCAGTCTACCCTACAATCGCCCTCAGAATCTTATATGTTTCAATGAGATCACCTCTCATTCTTCTAAACTCCAGTGTATAGGCTCAATCTACTCAATCTCTCCTCATAGGATAACCCTTTCATCCCAGGAATCAATCTAGTGAACCTTTGTTGCACTGCCTCGAAGGCAAGTGTATCCTTCCTCAGATAAGGTGACCAAAACTGTGCACAATACTCCAGGTGTGGTCTCACCAAAGCCCTGCACAATTGTAGAGAGACTTCCTTAATCTTGTACTACAGCCCCCTTGCAATAAAGACCGTCTTGCCATTTGCCATCCTAATTGCTTGCTGTACCTGCTTGCTAACTCTGTGCTTCCTGTGTGAGGACACCTAAATCTTTCTGAACACCAACATTTAATAGTTTCTCACCATTTAAAAAATATTCTGTTTTTCTATTCTTCCTACCAAACTGAATAACCTCAGATTTCCTCACATTATACTCCATCTGCCACCTTATTGCCCACTCACTTAACCTGTCTGTACCCCTTTGCAGGCTCTTTGTGCCCTCCTCACAGCTTACCTTCCCACCTAGTTTGTAACGTCAGCAAACCTGGATACATTACACTCGGTCCCTTCATCTAAGTTATTAATATAAATTGTGAATAGCTGAGGCCCAAGTACTGATCCTTGGGGCACCCCACTAGTTACAGCCTGCCAACCCGAAAATGATGCGTTTATCCGTACTCTCTGTTTTCTGTCCGTCAAACAATCCTCTATCCATGCTGATAAATTACCCTCAACTGCATGAACTTGGATAGAGAACTGGTTGGCAGATAGAAAGCAAAGAGTTGGAATAAACGGGTCTTTTTCCGAGTGGCAGGCAGTGACTAGTGGGGTACCGCAGGGATCGGTCCTGGGACCCCAGCTATGCACAATATATATTAATGATCTAGACAAGGGAATGAGATGTAATATCTCCAAGTTTGCAGATGACACAAAGCTGGGTGGGCGTGTGTGCTGTGAGGAGGATGCCGAGAAACTACAGGATGATTTGGACAGGTTGGGTGATTGGGCAGAAGCATGGCAAATGCAATATAATGTGGATAAATGTGAGGTTATCCACTTTGGTGTCAAAAACAGGAAGGTAGATTATTATCTGAATGGCAATAGATTGGGAGAAGGGGAAGTGTAACGAGACCTGGGTGTCCTTGTGCACCAGTCGCTGAAGGTAAGCATGCAGGTGCAGCAGGCGGTTAAGAAGGCAAATGGTATGTTGGCCTTCATAGCGAGAGGGTTTGAGTACAGGAACAAGGATGTCTTGCTACAGTTGTACAGGGCCTTGGTAAGGCCACACCTTGAGTATTGTGTGCAGTTTTGGTCGCCTTATCTGAGGAAGGATGTTCTTGCCATGGAGGGAGTGCAGCAAAGATTCACCAGGCTGATACCTGGGATGGCAGGAATGACGTATGAGGAGAGATTGGGTCGACTGGGCTTGTACTCGCTGGAGTTTAGAAGAATGAGGGGGGATCTCATTGAAACTTATAAAATTCTGGCAGGACTGGACAGACTAGATGCAGGGAGGATGTTCCCGATGGTCGGGGAGTCCAGAACCAGGGGTCACAGTCTAAAGATAAGGGGTAGGCCTATTAGGATGAAATGTGGAGGAATTTCTTCACCCAGAGAGTGGTGAACCTGTGGAATTCTCTACCACAGAAGGCAGTAGAGGCCAATTCATTAAATATATTCAAGAAGGAGTTGGATATATTTCTTAAGGCTAAAGGGATCAAGGGGGATGGGGAGAAAGCAGGGACCGGGTACTGAACTTGGATGATCAGCCATGATCGCATTGAATGGTGGAGTAGCCTCGAGGGGCCGAATGGCCTACTCCTGCTCCTATCTTCTATGTTTCTATGTTTAACCCTTATCTTGCATAACAACCTTTTATGTGGCACCTTATCGAATGCCTTTTGGAAATCCAAATTTACTATCTACCCTGCGAGTTACATCCTCAAAATACTCAAATAAATTTGTTAAACACGATTTCTCTTTCATAAAACCATGTTGACTCTGCCTAATATTACGATTTTCTAAATGCCCTGTTACCACTTACTTAATAATGGATTCCAGCATTTTCTCGACAATTGATGTCAAGCTAATTGGACGGTAGTTCTATGTTTTCTCTCTCCCTCCTTTCTTGAATAGCGGTGTTACATTTGCTACCTTCCAATCCGCTGGGACTGTTCTAGGATCTGGGGAATTTTGGAAAATCACAACCAATGCACCCACTATCTCTGCAGTTATCTCTTGTAGAACCCGAGGATGTAGGGGTCCAGGGGATGTGTTGGCTTTTAGTCCCATTATTTTCTCAAGTACCTTTTCTCTACTGTTCTTAATCATTTCCCTTCCTTTCATTTGCCCCTTGGTGCCCCACTACTTTTGGTATGTTTTTTGTCTTCTCCTGTGAAAACAGATACAAAATATTTGTTTAAGGTCTCTGCCATTTCCTTATTCCCCATTATAATTTCTCCTGTCTCAGCTTCTAAGGGATCAATGCTTACTTTTGCTACTCTCTTCCGTTCTACATACTTGTAGATACTCTTACAATCTGTTCTTATATTTCTTGATACTTTACTCTCCTATTCTGTTTTGTCCCTTTTTATCAATGTTTTGGTCATTCTTTGATGGTCTCTAAAGCTTATTACTATTCTTTGTAAGCCTCTTTTAATCCAATACTATCCTTAACTTCTTCAGTTAGCCAAGGATGGATCAATTTTCAACAGGAGTTTTTAATTCTCAAAGGAATGTATATTCACTGAGAATAATGGAATATGTTTTTAAATGTTTGCCACTGTTTATCTACCATCATATCTTCTAATCTAATTTTCCAATCTACCATAGCCAACACAGCACTCATACCTAAATAATTGGCTTTATTTAAGTTTAAGACACTAGTTCAGACATAAGTATTTCGCTCTCAAGCCCAATGTGATATTCTAACATATTATGATCACTCTTTCCCAGAGGATCCTTTACTATGAGATAACTGAAGTCTCCCATCCCTGGTATGATTCACACAGATTTGGACACAATACTCTAGCTGAGGCCTAAATAGTGATTTATAAAGGTTTACCATAATTTCCTTGCGTTGGTACTCCATGCCTCTATTGATAAAGCCTAGGGTCCCAAATGATTATTAATAGCCTTAACAATATGCCCTGCCACTGTCAAAGATTTGATTATGTGAATCCCAAGGTGTCTGTTCCTGCACCCACTTTAAAATGTTATCATTTAATTTATGTTGCCTCTCCTCAGTTTTCCTTTCAAAATGCATCACTTCACACTGTTCTGCATTAAATTTCATCTGCCATGTAACTTCCCATTTCATTAGTCTATCTACATCTTCCTGAAAACTTCTACTATTCTTTTCACTGTTTACTACTATGGCCTCAGTGGTGTGAGAGGATTTTTCTCTCAGCACTGACACTATCAGCTGTGGGGAAGGCACTGTGAACTTTGATACACCTTTGGTCTCAGTGGAGTGAATTGCAATTGTTTCCTCTGTGGTGGTGTTTGGTGGGTTCCAGTCAGATAGAAGCATGTTTGCTTTCTCGCTTCCTGATTGTGGTGAGTCATGTTCGGGTAGTTCCGTGGCTGCACCCAGCCCTACAATAAACACACCCAGTAATCCATTCTTCATTTGTGAACAAGCTTTGTGTCATCTGCAAACATTGAAATTATGCCCCCAATTGTCAAAGTCCAGATCATAAATATGTATCAGAAAGAGCAGGGGTCCTAATACTGACCCCTGGGGGATACCACTGTATACTTCCCTCTAGTCTCAAACAAAAATTCAGCACCACTCTTTGCTTTCTGTCTCATGGCCAATTTTGAATCAACGCTAACATTCCCCCTTTGATCACATGGGCTTCAATTTTGCTGACAAGTCTATTACGTCGCACTTTATCAAACACCTTTGAGAGTATAACAGAAAACAAATGATACTTTGGCTACAGTTCCCTGTTTTGATCAGAATCCTTACATTTTGGTTCTTGTTTTGCCACCAACATTGTGGTCCATTTGATACCGAGTTCCTTGGCATATTCATCACCATACCAGACCAGCAGCTCGCACCGAGGAGGAACAGGCTTGCAAGTCCTGTAGTAAATTTTGCCGCAGTGCTGAAAGGCTACAAGGTTCTGCTCCTCCTCCTTTCTGGCACAGTTAACAAACCTGGAACATAACATACAAATATTTAAGTGGCCAAAAATAAGTTAAAATTGTAAAATGAATACAGAATGTAAAGCATATTAGTATAGCGAGTTAGAATGAGAGAACATGTCCCCAGCCATGGACAAATTTCAATTTCAAACACACTGTCAGGAGAGGACGCTCAGTGGGGACCAATCACTTCAGTGTAGATACGAAAGATAATGGCCCCAATATTTCTAAGGAGGGAGTGTCTGACGGGGGGTGGGAGAGGTGCAGCGATCCAGAAATACAGGTTTCCCGGAGTTCCTGCTGAATATAATGCCTAGAGCTGATTAAAAAATTTGGCTCGTTTTCCCAGCCACAGCCACCCAGAATGAAAGGCTGACTAGCTGTTGGGTGGGATATTGTACTGGATGGATCAAATGAAATGGGACAAATGATCTTCTTCATCCATTACTATCTTGTGATCCTCACAATACGGTATCAGTCTTCCCTCACCTCATCCAATTTGATGTAGATTCATCCTTCGCATCAATGTATTCAAAATCCTTGTTGGATTTGCTGATCTGCAGAAAAGTATTTTGATAAAAAGAATGGAATAATAAAAATTTTAAAAGCAACTTTATCTTTATATTAGACTGTCATAAGGCTTAACACGTATTGCAAGATTCTATTACATCGCCTCCCACGTCTTTGAGTAAAAATTGACCTTCCTCTTACCTGTGTTCTGTGATTATACCTTTTCATCTGAGTGCCCAGTTGAACACGATGGCTGGGACTGAAATGATGTAGCATAGGAGCTCGAAAAATAGTATAATGGTGCTGAACAGTTTCAGGAAGCTTTGTAAAGTCGGGAAAGGTCCCTGAATTACTGCATTGTCAGAGCACCAAGGATTTGGCAACTACTGTTCAATGCATTCTGAAACTAGGAATGATGAGAGTTTGTTGAGGTGATGCCTGACTCACCTCTGTTCATAAATACAATGACAGCAGGCTCTGGGAATCTCCTGGAACTGCTTTAATAGGATAATACCTGAATTAGAGCAGCAGGACTAAATTAATCAGAAGATGAACAAAGTGCAAGGGACTGGAATGTAGGCTCATTCTTAGTTGACCTTGGCTCCAGTACAAAGCCATTGGATTAAAATGATAACAGCTACAAGGTCACCCAATACCAACAGGCTCTATTCCTCAAAAACAGGAGTGGGGAATCAAGCTAAGAATGCAATAGACAGAGGCCTAGAAATTGGATAAGGCCCAAAAACAGGTGCGGGCAGCACGATGTGCCCACGCCCGTTCAAAGTAGTGCAGGCAGCACATAAAATTCATGCTGCCTGCTCATTATAATGATTGTAGCGCTGAAATGTGCTGCTGATTGTCTTAGTGCTGATTCGGGGGGCCAATATTGGGTGGAGTCTAGTGGCCAATAAAGTTTGTTCAAGGCTCTAATACAGGGGAAGTGCTTTTTTGCACAAACACCTCATTGTCATTGTGGAGAAAACCATGGCCCAATAGTCAAGAAAAAGGGCAAGGAGATTTTCTGATGTGGCACTGGAGGCCTTGATCCTGGAGGTTCTATGACATCCTCAGGTCCTCTACCAACAGGGGGCAGGAGGCCCGCGGACACAAGAAGGCTGTGGGTGGAGACTGCTGAAGCCGTCAGGATGATGAGTGTTGTCCGCAGAACCTGGATCCAGTGCTGCAAAATGTTTAGTGACCTCACATGACTGGTCAAGGTGAGTAAATGCATCTTCAAATACCATATCCCACTATCTGTGCCATGAATCGCAAACACTGTTCAATGCACCACACCCCCATCAGTCACCTACCAACAATCTCTAGCCAGCACCACTCATACATCACACACTTACCACTGCTGCAAGACTTACAGCTACATCTCACACCTTGCACAAACTGACAGCTATTCAACCATCGCAGGCACATCACCCAAACATATTGCACCACACTCACTGACACTTCCCTTTCTCTTGCAGGCCAACTTGCCGCACAACCTCCGGGAGCACCAGCAGATGGGTGAAGGGTCATCGGGTGGCAGTTCTGTCAACAAGGGCAAACGGCGATGACGAAGTCCAGCACTGCCTTCAGTGTGCCAGTGCAGCCTTCGGTCGCCTCAGGGAGAGAGTGTTTGAAGACCAGGACCTCAAACCCGGCACCAAGCTCATGGTCTACAGAGCAGTAGTGATACCCATCCTCCTGTATACCTCAGAGATATGGACCATTTACAGCAGGCACCTCAAATCACTGGAGAGGTACCACCAATGCTGCCTCCGGAAGATCCTGCAAATCCATTGGCAGGATAGGCGCAGCAACCTTAGTGTTCTCGCTCAGGCCAACATCCCCAGCATCGAAGCTTTGACCATGCTCGATCAGCTCCAATGGACAGGTCACATCATCCACATGCCCGATACGAGACTCCCAAAACAAGCGCTCTACGCGGAGCTCCGACACGGCAAGAGAGCCCCAGGCGGGCAGAGGAAATGCTTCGAGGACACCCTCAAAGTCTCCTTGAAAAAGTGCAATGTCCCCACCGACAGCTGGGAATCCCTGGCCCAAGACCACACAAAATGGAGGAGACGCATCCGGGAAGGTGCTGAACACCTAGAATCTCTTCGCCGGGAGCAAGCGGCAGCCAAGCGCAAGCAACGCAAGGAGTGTACGTCAACCCAAGCATCCCACCCACCTGCCCGCCCCTGCAACCACCATCTGCCCCACCTGTGACAGAGACTGTCGGTCCTGCATTGGACTGATCAGTCACCTGAGAACTCATGTTTAATGTGGAAGCAAGTCATCCTCGGTTCCCAGGGACTGCCTAAGAAGTAAGAAGAAGGGCAAGTCAGAATTGAGAACCTCATGGACTTGAGGGAAGTAGTGCTCGCAATAATTGTTGGGGCAGTGACAGAGTCCGTGGAGTGCGGGGAAGTGAAAAACATTGCTGATGATGACGGTATGCTTATACCTAATCCTTCTTCTCACAGCCCACTATCCCTCATCCCACAATCTCTTTTCACTTGCACGCTGCTGATGGTGTATGCATGGATATCTGGCTTTCCCTCCTACCTCAACACAACCCGACCCTTGTGCATTTCTCCTTTCAGATACCCAAGCACTTTCAGCAGCCCAGCCTGACTCTGAAGTTCTGGAGGAGGAGAGTGATGGAGGAGAAGCAAATGGCACTGTAAAGTAGCAGAAGTGCCAGGAGGCGGGAAGATGCGCTGCTTCGGGTCCCGTCTCCTGGAGGCGGGAAAGGCATTAAATACTTTTAACTGCCTGTTAACAGGCAGAAGAAAGGATTAGTGCCATTTTACCTTCACAGCTGAAGGCTTCCCGACCTCGGAGAACCCCGCCGGGTTGGAGGTGACGTGGAGGAGGTCTTCGGCAGTCGGAGGTACCTGGAAATATGATGTAGAGGTGAGTGATGGGTGCAAGTGTGGAGTGGTAAGTATGTAAGGTGAGTGACAAGTGTAAAAAAATAGTCACTTACCTTGTTTTCTTCCTACAGCCTTCATCCTTTCTGGATCGGGAGACCCGACATCCTCCTTGTCGATTTCACAGACTGGCTGTTGGATCCTCCGAACCAACAGCCATGTGAAATCTACAAATTGAAAGGTTTGATGAGTCTTGAACACAAGCACTCATCAAACTACAGAGAATGTCAGTGTTTGACAGCCTCACAGAGCTGTCAAACACTGACAATTCTTCTTTCAAGTCTTGACAGACAGAGCACGTCATCGTCAGACGTGCTGTCAGTGACTTCCTCGCTAATTGGCCTGCTGAGCCAGCAGGGCGGGCTTAACAAGGTCAATCAGGGGAAATTCCCTCTGGTTGGTCAGACGAGGATAGAGGCGGAACATTGACACAAGCAACAGTCCCGCCTCCAACTTGTCTCCATTGAGAAAATCCAGCCCATTGATGTGACGATCTGTCTCATCTAACTATCTGGGGCATGCGCAGGCAACGGCAGCACTACCGACCTCGCAAAATGGCGGCCACCGCAGGACCCACCGAAAGCAAGGCAGCCACCATTTCTCAGCAAAACCAACCTGACCGGCCAGCGCTGAGACTTCAGAATTCGCGGTCACGGAGTTGGGGAGGAATTCTAGTGAGGGATTTTGTTTCAGAGTGTGAACATGCTGCCTCAGCTGGGGGCAGGGTGGGTGGCAGAGTTTTTATAAATAGTTGGGAGTCTGCTATGGCCTCAGTGGTGTGAGAGGATTTTTCTCTCAGCACTGACACTATCAGCTGTGGGGAAGGCACTGTGAACTTTGATACACCTTTGGTCTCAGTGGGGTGAATTGCAATTGTTTCCTCTGTGGTGGTGTTTGGTGGGTTTCAGTCAGATAGAAGCATGTTTGCTTTCTCGCTTCCTGATTGTGGTGAGTCATGTTCGGGTAGTTCCGTGGCTGCAGCCAGCCCTACAATAAACACACCCAGTAATCCATTCTTCATTTGTGAACATTTCCATGTGTTGACAGGCTAGTTGAACACAAGAGGCCTCACAGCAAAGACTAATTCTGTCTTCACTCGCTGTCTACTTACCAGTAGGACTCACTGAATAGCAACCAGGAATGGGAACCTTGGATAATTTATAGAAAATAAATTCCAATAAGTCCTGAACTTTATTATAAAATAAGGAACTTCATAACGACAGCAGTCACTTACCGCCCATGAATATCCACTGACAGCCTCTGCTTCTTCATTTGATACTATTCCTTCATAGGGTCCAAAGTGAACGCCTTTGGGAATAAACTGCCCTTCATTCCATACACCAAGACCAGCTTTTCGAACTTTTGAAGTCACTATGCTGAGACCCTCCGGAAGGGTTAAACGTGCTCTGTCTGGCTGACCGAATTCCACCACCATGTCGTTTAGGAACACTGCAGGGCCATGCACAGGGCATTCTTCAATAAAAAATGTCTCGCAGTCTTCACAAACTAACACATAAAATACAAATTAAAGATGGATCAGGATCTCAATTCATTATTCAGTGTTCATGAAGGTAAAAGGTGCTAGTACTGAGAAAGGATAGATTACCTATCGTAGATTGATTTGCCTCATTGTTTGATTGCAATTCAGTCTGCACACACGATATTTCCATGATCTATCAGCTGGTGAAAACACTTGGGGCATCTTCCCTCTATGAAAATTACACCCAGTGCCAGTCAGATCTTCCCCCACTCTGTTGTATACAAGGGCTTGTTCTGGGCGACATGTTCGGTTCTTTACTCCAAGAAGGCAGTACTGACCACAATTAATAACAGCATTGCAAAAACTGTCAACAGTATCTCCAGGCTGTGCCGCACCAGATAAGATTGGAGTGGGCAGGAAGGGAATTTTGCACAAGGAGGCTGAATTACCTCCTATAGCTACCTCATTCTTTGCATGAAGTTCAACCTGCACATCCAGTAACAAAAGTCCCTCTAAACTATCAGGCAAATCACACTAGGGGACAGTGTCACTTCTCAAATTTGCCCTTTCAGTTATGCCATCATCTTGTCCCCACACCCCTTCCCAAACCATGCTGACTCCCAACTTAATTCTGGCTGCACCGTCAATTCTTCGGAGATGGTCATTGCTTGCTGTTCATAAGTTTGAATGCTAGCTGCCGCTTGTCAGCCCAAGCCTGGATTTTGTCCAGGTCCTGCTGCAGGCTGGCATAGGATGCTTCAATATCTTAGACAAGGAGCTGCTATTCCCTGTAATCAGGGGCCATTAGTTTATAATTACTGAAAGTCCTATTCTATTTTATTACAAGATTCCAGAATTATTATCAATAGTTTGGGGATCATATTTGTGATTGTTTTTCCTCAGTGAAAAAGAACAATCGGTGCCTGTTTGTGGGCAAACACAGGCCTGCACTCCTGTCCCACCACTCTGACATGCTGCATTGCTCCACCAATCCCCTGGCCTACCAAGGCCCCTATGTCATCACACCAAAACGCCCAATAAATTATTCCTGCCCTGAGGAAATGGATAGGTTACTTTGCACATACACAGGTAATCATTGTCACAAAGTTCCCTTTCTTCAGTATCAACTTTTCTCTCTCTATTTCTGAAACTGTATCTTCTGCTTTCAGTCTTTTTGGTTGTTTCTTCATTTGCTGACCCCAAGATCTTTCCAGTACAGAGAACTATGAAATAAATCAAAAAGATCATGAAGAAAAATTGAACCAATTAATTTTAATATTCTTGCATGTAAGGTTTGTTTCTGGTTACACAGAAGATGCTGAAGACATTTACATAATAATGCAAGACATTGTGTTAATCTGATTTGAATGACTACGGTAGTGGTCACATTATCAACATAGAGCATCTCTTCCTCATTAAAAAAAAAATTATTCAAAATAGTAATACTTTACTGAAATCCTTTATTCCAGGACAAATACCTTTATTGGATTTGCTACAAGATTCATTTTCACAAAGCAAGGTGCTCGTTTCTCTTTTGATCTTTTTAACTGGAGCTGTCTCTTCCATCGCTGAGGCATTGTCCTGAGTGAAGCCCCTGGAAACTTCAGCTTTATCCTCTTCTGAATGGGATGCCATCTGTGATGGGGCTTTTTGGTTCTGAAATGCAGAATTTGACGGTAAAACTGTATCTCACTGCTTCTGAATTAAAGAATAGCTGCCTCAAGTCTGCCTGTATTACTAAAGAGATTGTGTACAAGTCAAAGTGTTTGTCTATTTTTCCTGTCCATTAGTTGTTTTCGAATATTTAATAAACAAAGCTACCCAACTACCCGTTGGATAAATGCAGTTGCTCCCCAGTGTAGCACTGGGCCACATATGTCAGAAAGTTCACATGTTTGATACCGTACTCCTGTGTTAAGTTTGCTGATCTCAGCAAATGTGGTAAACTTAATAGAATCATAGAATGGTTACAGCACAGAAGTAGGCGATTTAGCCTGTCGAGCCCATGCTGGCTCTCTGCAAGAGCACTTCAGCTAGTCCCACTCCCTGCCCTTTCCCCAGAGCCCTGCACATTTATTTCCTTCAGGTACTTATCCAATTCCCTATTGAAAGCCACAATGAATCTGCCTCCACCACCCTTTCAGGCAGTGAATTCCAGATCCTAACCACTCGCTGCGTAAAACAGTTTTCCTCATGTCGCCTTTGGTTCTTTTGCCAATCACCTTACATCTGTGTCCTCTGATTCTCGACCCTTCCGCCAATGGGAACAGTTTCTATCTTCTATGTTTCTATGTTTCTCTCTATCTACTCTGTTTAAACCCCTCATGAATTTGAACTCTTCTATCAAATCTCATCTCAACCATCTCTGGAATGAGAAGAACAACCCCAGCTTCTCCAGTCTATCCACATAACTGAAGTCCTTCATCCCTGGAACCATTCTCTAAGGCTTTCGCATCCTTCCTAAAGTGCGGTGCCCAGAATTGGACTGAATACTCCAGTTGAGGCCGAACCAGTGTTTTATAAAGGTTCATCATAACTTCCTTGCTTTTGTACTCTATGCCTCTATTTATGAAGCCCAGGATCCCTTATGCTTTTTTAACCACGTTCTCAACCTGCCTTGCCACCTTCAACGATTTGTGTACATATACCCCCAGGTCTCTGTTCATGCACCCCCTTTAGAATTGTACCCTTTACATTATATTGCCTCTCCTTGTTCTTCCTTCCAAAATGTATCACTTCGCACTTTTCTGCATTAAATTTCATCTGCCACGTGTCCGCCCATTCCACCAGGCTGTCTATCGTCTTGAAGTCTATCACTATCCTCCTTACTGTTCAGTATACTTCCAAGTTCTGTGTCACCTGCAAATTGTGCCCTGTACACCCAAGTCTAATTACAATTTACCTCAGCACCCTTTTGCAAGGGAGGGAATAAAATTAGCCAGGATTCCCACTAAATGCTAACTAATCATCAGTTGTGGAAAGGGTCTCTGCGTGTATACAAAAAAAGGGACAGATCTACTCCAACAATGATGAGTCTAACACATGAAGAACAGCCATTTAGGAAATGCCATCAGGGCTGCACATTAAGTCAGCCTAGACTTAGGAAGCATGAATCAGTGCATTCAGGAAAATGGGAGAGGAGATTAGATGCATAGTTTTACTACTTCAGCTTCGGTCTTCACAAACCACCCACAATCCCTAAAAGAGAGGTAGGGCTTGAGATTCGGTAGCCTCCAAAAATGGGTGGTTGGATTGCGCAGTGGAGTCACGAACCAGGTGGTCAAGAGATAGCCCTTGTCGCCCAGTAGCCACCCACTGGTTTGTCTTGGTGTCTCAAAGACCAAGGGAGTAGCAGACTGGCACAGAATAAAAGCATCATGACTGCTGCCAGGATACTGGGCATTCACCATCATGATATGCTGAGCATGGTCACACACCAACTGCACATTTAGCGAGTGGTAACCTCTGCGGTTGTGGTATAACTCAGCATTATACAGATTAAGTTAACGGCCAAAACTGTGGCAAATGGATTTCAATGTAGGCAAGTGAGAGGTTATCCTCTTTGGACCTAAAAAGGATAGACCAGGATACTTTCTAAATGATGAAAAGCTAAAAACAATGGCGGTCCAAAGAGACTTGGGGGTCCAGGTACAAACATCATTAAAATGTCATGAACAGGTACAGAAAATAATTTAAAAGGCTAATGGAGTGCTGGCCTTTATATCTAGAGGACTAGAGTACAGGGGGTAGAAGTCATGCTGCAGCGATACAAAACCCTGGTTAGACCACACCTGGAGTACTGTGAGCAGTTCTGGGAACCACATCTTAGGAAGGATATATTGGCCTTGGTAGGAGGGCAGCATAGGTTTACCAGAATGATACCCAGACTTCAAGGTTAAGTGACAAGGAGAGATTACACAAATTAGGGTTGTATTCCCTAGAATTTAGAAGGTTAAGGGGTGATCTGATCAAAGTTTTCAAAGTATTAAGGGGAACAGATAGGGTAGATAGAGAGAAACTATTTCCGCTGGTTGGGGATTCAAGGACTGGGGGCATAGTCTAAAAATCCACTCACCACCACTTTTAAAATTATTCTTCCTCTCTTTCTTTAAGCGCACACGCACATTCCACAGCCAATTGCAACCAAATAACCTACAGCAGGATTTCGGTACTTGTTTTTGAGCGATTTAAGGACACCCATAGTGAATGCCTCCGATTCCTCTCAGCTCAGTGCGACATTATTCACACTCACCTGAACGTCATGGTCGAGATCAGTCTCGTAACTTCAGGGAACACAGGAACAGGAATAGTCCACTGAACATGTTGTTAAGTATGTTAGATAAAACCCTTGAACCCCATTCATGTTTTGCCACCATCACCATTCACTTAATATCCTGACAACCCAAGAATCTATCACCTTTTAAATAACTGAATTAAATCTGCACCAATAGCCTCCTGTGGTAGTGCATTTCACATTCCCATAACATTTTGCTTTAAGAATGTTTTCCTGGATTAACTTTTCAATAGCTTAGTTTTAAATTTATGTCCCTTTCTTACAGATTTCACGATCAACAAAATTACTTTTGGAAATCATCTATCTTGTCAATTCCCTTTTTAATTATTACACAGGATGTGGTCAATGCTAACAAGACCATCTTTAATGTCCATCCCTAGTTGCCTTGAGAAGATGGTGGTGGACCTTCTTTTGAAACACCTCGATCAGATCACTCATGTTTCGGGAGATTTGCTCAGTCTCTGATCAGACATAAGGTAATACATGGAACAGGAAAGACAAATCCACAGCAGTACTTTCAGTTAAATTGTAACTACAAGACTAGGATAAACCTGGTAAAAGAGTTCAGAACGAAGGTCACAGCAGGAATTATCAGTACCTGAAATGGTTGCCTGGGGAGGGTAGTAGAGGCAAAAAACAAAAATGAATTAATTTAAGCAGTTAGATATTGTGATAAGGGAATCTTAAGTTTCTACTGGAAGGATAACTTCGATGGGTCAAATGGTCTCACTGCTCAATATTAATGTTAGTGATCCAATCTAAACACTGGGGAACTCAGCCACTCCCTACTGACAGTATTAATGTGATTGGTATCTTTTGGGACTGAGCAGCTGAATCTTCCCCATCTCAAGTTGCAAACAATACATTTCTCCAGCATTTTCTTTCTGGTTTCCATTTGAAATCTCCCCTCATCTCACCTCCGATTTGCTCTTCTCAGACATGGCCTTGCCCTCTTCAGTATCTTCCCTGTCACTCTGAGTTTTGCCCATCCCTTCCTGAGGTTGGCCACCTTATTTACTCAACTTTTCCCTCCAATTTTTGTGCCCTTCTCGATCCCTCAAGTCTTTTCAATGGTTTTGCCCCTGGGTCTACTTTTTTCTGTCACCTCACGGGGCTAAAATGAAGCCCAATGTGAGTGAAAGACTTTCCTGTCAGCAGCACTGTTTAGTTTATGTGGCACTAATATCTGAAGCGGTCTTTTCTTCTGACTTTCCCTCAGACTAACACGACCTGAGTCTCTTTCTCACTAAAAGTAACCCTGCCAGCACCTGGGTTTTCTTCAGGATATTTTTTCTTCCTTTGCTGGTCAGAAATAATGTTTGACCGGATTATTTTTTGTTCAGCTGCAATCCCTCAGCATTTGCCCTAAAACATGTGAAGTGAGTGAGAATGTGCTTTCCCCGCCCAGTCCTCCTCCTTCTCCTCCCCTTTGAACCAAGATGGCAGCGCGGGGACGTCCCACATTCCTTCACCAAGATGGCGGCGGGTTGCCGGAGTAACCCGGGTTTGTAGCTGGGGAGAAATCCTTCAGCAAGGTGGTGGACAGTCGCCCCGCTCACCCGGGGGCGGGGCCGGGCCTGGCGCTGCGACGCAAACACGAGGCCCCGCGGGGTCTTATTCCCGCCCTTTGTCTTTGGGCCTTGGTTCAAAGGCGCGCGCTCGGCCTCCCTGGACGTGTGAGGCGGGCTGTCTCGTCACGCCGGCACTCGCGCCCTGCTCAACCCTCAGTCGCAGCGCTCTGGTTGGCCGCAGCGCTGCTCACATGTCGCCCTTCTGTTGGCCCCGCCCCGGGGGAGGCGGGGCTATAAATAGAGGCGGTGTCGCCTGGCAACGGGCAGAAAGCGGGAGGCTGCAGGATGGGGGAGGAAGAGGAAGAGGAAGAGTGAGTGAGTGTGAGTGTGAGTGTGTGTGGCTGGGCGGGCAGGCAAAGCACATTCTCACTCACTTCACACGTTTTAGGGCAAATGCTGAGGGATTGCAGCTGAACAAAAAATAATCCGGTCAAACATTATTTCTCAAGAAAAGGAACAAAAATATTCTGAGGAAAAAACAGGAGCTGGCAGGGTTACTTTTAGTCAGAAAGAGACTCAGGTCGTGTTAGTCTGAGGGAAAGTCAGAAGAAAAGACCGCTTCAGATATTAGTGCCACATAAACTAAACACTGCTGCTGACAGGAAAGTCTTTCACTCACATTGAGCTTCATTTTAGCCCCGTGAGGTGACAGAAAAAGGAAGAAATAATCTTCCCGGGGGCAAAACCATTGAAAAGACTGAGGGATCGAGAAGGGCACAAAAATTGGAGGGAAAAGTTGAGTAAATAAGGTGGCCAACCTCAGGAAGGGATGGGCAAAACTCAGAGTGACAGGGAAGATACTGAAGAGGGCAAGGCCATGTCTGAGAAGAGCAAATCGGAGGTGAGATGAGGGCAGATTTCAAATGGAAACCAGAAAGAAAATGCTGGAGAAATGTTTTGTTTGCAACTTGAGATGGGGAAGATTCAGTTGCTCAGTCCCAAAAGTTACCAATCACATTAATACTGTCAGTAGGGAGTGGCTGAGTTCCCCAGTGTTTAGATTGGATCACTAACATTAGTATTGAGCAGTGAGACCATTTGGCCCATCGAACTTATCCTTCCAGTAGAAACTTAAGATTCCCTTATCACAATATCTAACTGCTTAAATTAATTTATTTTTGTTTTTTGCCTCTACTACCCTCCCCAGGCGACCATTTCAGGTACTGATAATTCCTGCTGTGACCGTCGTTCTGAACTTCTCTTTTACCAGGTTTATACTAGTCTTGTAGTTAAATTTAACTGAAAGTACTGCTGTGGATTTGTCTTTCCTGTTCCATTTAGTACCTTGGGTCTGATCAGGGACTGAGCAAATCTTCCGAAACACGAGGAGTGATCTGATCGAGGTGTTTCAAAAGAAGGTCCACCACCAGCTCCTCAAGGCAACTAGGGATGGACATTAAAGATGGTCAAGTTAGCATTGACCACATCCTGTGTAATAATTAAAAAGGGAATTGACAGGATAGATGATTTCCAAAAGTAATTTTGCTGATTGTGAAATCTGTAAGAAAGGGACATAAATTTAAAACTAAAACTAAGCTATTGAAAAGTTAATCCAGGAAAACATTCTTAAAGCAAAATGTTAGGCGAATGTGAAACGCACTACCACAGGAGGCCATTGATGCAGATTTAATTCAGGTATTTAAAAGGTGATAGATTCTTGGGTTGTCAGGATATTAAGTGAATGGTGATAGTGGCGAAACATGAATGAGGTTAAAGGGTTGGATCTAACATACTTAACAACATGCTCAGTGGACTATTCCTGTTCCTGTATTCCTTGAAGTTACGAGACTGATCTCGACCATGACGTTCAGGTGAGTGTGAATAATGTTGCACTGAGCTGAGAGGAATCTGAGGCATTCACTATGGGTGTCCTTGAACTCGCTTAAAAACAGAGGTACCAAAATCCTGCTGTAGGTTATTTGGTTACAATTGGCTGTGGAATGCGCATGTGCGCATAAAGAAAGAGGAAGAATAATTTTAAAAAGTGGTGGTGAGTGGAAGCATTTTTAGCCATTTTGTTTTGCCTCTCCAGGCATTCTCTGGCGCATGTTAACACCACAATTAGTTGTAGAAGGTCTTGTGAGGCAACTTCCCTTCAAGACATTTCAACATCATGATGCCATAATAATTACTCTGCTCGTAATAAAGATTGACTGTGCCCTTGGAGCAAATGTCACTGGCCCAGAAATTCGGTTCCCAATGCGTGAGTACGCACGGGGTATTCACGCTTAGACCCAACGACAGTGCCAGTTTCGTGCATGCACTGCGAACGCGCGGGAAACCAGCACTTCCATTCCCCTGAAAGAAGGGGTTGACAGGTGGAACGCGTGTGCTGGAGAGGCAGCGCGTACGCATCGAACTTACGTTTTTTTTGCAGGTTTCTCTGGGAGGGTAAGTCTCCAGCAGTTACACTTTTAAAAAGCAGGCGCAAGGCCTGCTTTTAACAAGGCAAGTGGTGAATTAATTAAAATGAAAACATTTTTTGTACAGGTTTATTATTTTTAAATACTTTAAAGAAAGGTAAGTTTATTTTTAGCCCCGTTAGAAAATGTAATTAATTTTTTCAAAAATTTAAATTATTGTTTAAAATAGTTATTTCATGTAATTTATAGTTTATTTTAAAAATGTGATTTAAAAAAAAAAAAAAAAATTATTTGAGCTTTTAGTGATGTTTTGAGGCTTATAGTATTTATAGGTTTGACAGCTCTTCCTGTCAAACTTATGAATGAAGCATTCCCTGCTACCATTGGCACTCCATGGCCCACGTGATCCCAGGGGACGCATTGAACTAACTTCGCCCCTGGGATACGCAAGCACTGCGCGCTGGCAGTTGGAGGAGGCCTAGGATCGGAATCCCACGCGGGCCCACAGCTCAACGGGCAGCGCGCTAGCTAAGTGCAGGTTGGGGGCTTGCACCCGCGGGAAGCCCCCGACCCGAATTTCTGGGCCATTGTCTTCACTGGACAAAAAAGACGCCAGTGGATTTGTTGTTAATTATGTTTTCAAGAACCAAGCTCAAAGAATGATAGAATTGTACAAAGACTTTGACCCCAGCAGATCTTCCATCAACACAGTGCCCTTAAATAAACAATCACTCTTTTGGTCTCATCCTGAGGAGGTCATATCTGCAAATCTTGACTAAATGATTCTCCCCGGTGCCATAGATATTCAAGGCTGGGCCTTTGATTGCCCCCAGAGAGCTCCACATTGTCAAACTGACCAATGTTGAGCCATTGGATCCCAGCAGAAGCTTGTGACTTGGGAACACATCTCGTTCAACTCTCAGGTCCTACTGAGTGGTTTCTTCTACTGACTGGTGAACTCTGCACTGTTGGTGAAGTGCAAGATCCTCACAAGTTTACTTCCTTTCTGTGTCTTGTATTGCCATTTCATGGGCACCTTTTGTCAGTCTGCTCTTTACAACTCCTGAGGGCCATCTGTGCTTTCATGATCTAGAGTCTGCGGGGGATTGAGTGCACTCATGGTACATTCTGAATGACGGGAGCTGATTTTGGTGGGTGTGGGAGTTACTCTATCAACACCTTTATTTATGTGTGTGCAGCAAGCATTGTTAACCTGGTTCCTACTCTGAACTAATTTCAAACATCTCTGAGGCAGCATTCGCTATGACAATACTGGTGGCCTAGATACCAGCACACAATGGTGTTTTTTGACCTTTATTTAGCTATGCTTGTGTGAAATGCCTGTCTGTCTTGTATAGTCCTTTATAAAGCTTTTACTAGCACCTTATCAACAGGTGAACAAGTTCCTGGAATTTCAGATTCTCTATTAATTGAGACATTGTCGAACTAATACAGAGCCCTAATGTTTGTAGCTGCCTTGTATCAGACAGCCCCAGGAAAGTTCTTGTCTCCATAACTACACAGTTACTTAGATACTGATGTACCTTTTGCGTGAAGAGACTCAGATTACACCAGAGCTTCCTTTATGTTCTTGGACTGAAGATGTTCTGTTTGTCATTCTAAGTGATTGACTATGACAAAAGTAAACTATCACACCTTGTCCTTCCCGACCTGTCTCCAGCCTTTGACACGGTTGACCATAGCATCCTCCTCCAGCGCCTCTCCACCGTCGTCCAGCTGGGTGGGTCTGCACTCGCCTAGATCCATTCTTATCTATCTAATCATAGCCAGAGAATCACCTGCAATGGCTTTTCTTCCCGCTGCCACGCCATTACCTCTGGTGGCCGCCCAAGGATCTATCCTTGGCCCCCTTCTATTTCTCATCTTCAAGCTGCCCCAAGGCAACATCATCTGAAAACACAGCGTCAGTTTCCAAATGTACACTAACGACACCCAGCTCTACCTCACCACCACCTCTTTCGACCCCTCCACAGCCTTTAAATTGTCAGTCCGCTCGTCCAATATCCAGTACTGGATGAGCAGTACCTTCCTCTCACTAAATATGGGGAGGACCGAAGCCATTATCTTCAGTCCACGAAACAAACTCCATCCCTCTCCCTGGCAATTGTCTGAGGCTGAATCAGACTGTTCGCAATCTTGGTTTCATATTTGATCCCGAGATGAGCATCTGACCACATATCTGCACCATCACCAAGACCGCCTATTTCCACCTCTGGAAGATCGCCCGACTCGGCCCCTGCCTCAGTTCATCTGCTGCTGAAACCCTCATCCATGCCTTTGTTACCTCTAGACTTGATTATTCAACGTACGCCTGGCCAGCCTTGCACTTTCTACTCTCCTCAAACTTGAGGTCATCCAAACCTCTGCTGCCTGTGTCCCAACTTGCACCAAGTCCCAGTGACCCATCACCCCTGTGTTTTCTGACCTACATTGGCTCCCCGTTAAGCAACGCCAAAAATTCTCATGCTTATTTTCAAATCCCTACATGGCCTTACCCCTCCCTATCTCTGTAATCTCCTCCAGCAATGTGGAAATATGATTTTGCCCTTACTAGTGCATGATGGGATACTTGACATCTAATGTATTTTTGTACTATTGCCTGTGGACTAAAACTGAGTCAGCAGCAACTAACGTAATCTTCTGACCTATTGCAATTAAGTTAATCACAACCTGCCAGAACAATACATTGCAGAACTATTGGGTAACCGCACTGCTAATGACATCTGGCCAAAGAATGAAAACAATTCTGTTAAAGGTCAATCTCGTTTCTCTTTATCTGCATGAATCCTGAAATAGCTTTGTACAGAGTTGACTAGCTAACTTTTATACATGATCATATTGAACTTGTGTTCTTCACTGTATAAATATGATAATCAGACATGAGTGAGCAAATCATTTTTTTGGTAACAAGATTCAGACAAAACCTCCTGACAGAATATAATTAACTAACTTTGTCTGAAGACATTTCTGTCCTGCTGACCTTTTGATTGTCCTTGTTTAAACTCTTAATGTGTTTAAGATGATACAATACCATTACATGTGATCGATGGAACGCTTGCTTGTTTGAGTGTATAAATATGCTGCATTCGCTGATGTCCTTTAGAGATGTTGGCCTAGCCTTTGTCCAGGCAGCTCTCTCCTTGTATACACTTGTATGCAAGTAAAATAAAGCTTTTGCTTATCTGACGGTACAGTTTGTTTCAGAGTCTTACTCGGAGTCGAGACTTCGACAAGCCCCACAAAATCCGAAATATCTACACTCCTCTAATTCTGGCCATCCCCAATTTTAATTGCTCCACCGTTGGCGGCTGTGCATTCAGCTACCAAAGCTTTAAGCTCTGGATTTCCCTCCCTAAACCCCTCTGTTTCTCTACCGCTCTTTCCACATTTAAGAAGCTCCTTAAAACCTACCTCTTTGACCAAGCTCTGCCCTCATATCTGTTTGTGTCTCGGTGTCAAATTTTGATTAAAAATGCTCCTGTGAAGCACCTTGGGATGTTTAACTACATTAAATGAGCTATATAAATACAATTTTGTTGTGATACCTCTTCAGAACTTGTGTTGTCAATGGTCTCTTCATCCGTGTCCATTGGGTCAGCTGGTAGAGGTGGGCTGGGCCTCTGCTCTGGAATTGAAGATGATTGGTGCATCAAAACCTTCTCTAAAGGTTTCTGCTGTAGCCACTTCCTTCTCAAATATAGCTGGTGACAGATGCTTCCCTTTCGAAGATGACTACTGAAGATTCATCCTGGCATATGAGCTGGCTACTACTCTGTTCCCTCAGAGTCTGGCATGAAAGAAGTGTATCATATCCTTCTCTACCAGGCAGGCTTTTTGGGTGAAATGAACTGATAGTTGGGCTTGCCCAGCTTTATTTTTAGTGTACCATAGTACAAAGATCATATGGACAACAACCACACCATCATGACATTGACGTGTTTTGTAGGGAGGCTGCCCTTTATGTGATTTTATACCAGCGATTAGTGCCAGCCCACTCTAGTGATGGCAGGATAGTCTTGTAAAGAATGGCAGATCTGACTGGGCAGCTAATCCCACATTTGTAGAACTTTAGTTTGTGGAGATTACAGATTTTGATGCCTAGATGTAACAGGAATCACATTCATTTTATTTTTTCAGATTATAGACAAGTTTAAAGACATTGCCGTTCATTTTTCCAAAGATGAATGGGCAGAGCTGAGTGAATGGGAAAAGATCCGTTATAAGAATGTGAAGCGGAACTATGAAGCCATGCTTGCAATAGGTTTGTACAGAATCCATTTTTAAAATTCCTTTCTACATTTCTCCCTTCCTCTCCTGAACACTTTGATACGTACTGGCATACGTTCCTTCCAATATTGCACCCAAGTAGATATTCTCCTCATGTGAGGTCAGACATTGTGCCTGGGATTTTCCATTTCACCATTGCTTGCACACATTAGGAACACATATCAGGAAATCCAGTATCCTCGGCCTGTGATACTCTGAATATTAATTTAATGGCTGTAAAGTTACTGGCTGATGTTCAGAATTTCCCAATATATGCTCCTTATGAGGGTCAGGAGTGCTGAAGCAAAAAATCCTGTCTGAGAGTTGGTGGACAGCAAAGCTGATCCTGAATCTGCCTTCATCTGACCAGCACACATGTATTTTTCAGCAGAAAAACTGGATAGTGACCAAGAGTGAAACTCCTGACTGATATTTTTACCCCTTCCTAACCCGAAGTGAGGCCACTTTTAACATTTCTGTTGTCACTGTGGCTGAGATGAGCTAACTGCACAGGTCAGGCATCAAACCTGGGTCTTTCTGACCCTGTTCCATTCTTAGACAGTACATTTTACCAAATAAGCTATTTGGAGAGCCTGATAGTATTCAGCTTCTGGGATTCATTCGAATCCTACTAATTCTCCCAGGCAAGCACTGAATGTTGCTAAAATGGCGATTGAGTGCCATTCTATGCACCAGTCGTTGCTGTTTTGAACCAGGCGATAGAATACGTACACTTTTTCCTTTCATTTTCCCTTCCCTGAGAGAAGAGTTTCCAAACCAACCCTGCAACACAATCTCCATTAACTGATTTCCAATAGATATTGGAGATTTTACACTGCAATCAAAAGCAATGACTTATCTCAATGAGATGATGGTGTTCATAGATAGCACAAAGCCATATTCAGTGGCCCCCAGTTACCCCTTATTAGCATGAGTTTAAACTTTAGAACTAGTTGCTAGACACAGCCTGGCAACATATTTGTGTGGAAATTGCCCTGAATGGAGAATGTGCCCACAACTCAATGCTCCCATTCATATAGGGAGGGATTGCCCTGGTTAAGGTTACGGTTGCATAGTGGTTCTGTTACTGGACTAGTAATCCAGAGGCCTGGACTAATGATCCAGCGACATGAATTCAAATCACACGATGGCAGCTGGAGAATTTAAATTCAATTAATTAAATAAATCTGGAATAAAAAGCTAGTGTCAGTAATGGTGACCATGAAACTACCGGATTGTCATAAAAACCCATCTGGTTCCCTAATGTCCTTTAGGGAAGGAAATCTGCCATCCTTACCTGGTCTGGCCTATATGTGACTGCAGACCTACAACAATGTGGTTGACTCTGAACTGCCCTCTGAAATGACGGCTCACCACCACCTTCTGAAGGGCCATTAGGGATGGGCAAAACATGCGGGCCTTGCCAGCGACGCCCACATCCCGTGAATCAATTAAAAAAGGGTTGCTATATGTAGTGGCATCAGAAGCACATTGATGTTCAATGCATTTACAGTATCGCACAGTGACACTCTCACTGGAGGTAGCAAAAGCAGAGTTATTGTGTGAAACCAGTAGCAGTGGAAAGAAGTGTACTGTTTTACTTTATGTAGAAATGAGTGAAACTGGAAGGAAAATAAGGATTGCATTTTTGTTCCCTTTAAAAAAAACTTGCCTGGTCTCCATCCAGTGTGGCTTTTCTCCCATTCTTTGTGCTAAACCATTACATTATTATCATTAAATACTAAACCATGAATAAAATCAATAAATATTGGAATAAGTGAGGTGAACTCTGCATCTCAGATGCCATCACTGCCCTGCCTTTCCCTTGGTCCTGTGAGTGACCATCAGCTGTCACAAATGTAAAGCTCCTTCCTTCGGACTCTCCAATGGGTGCAACAGGGATCAGTGACATACTACTAAAGAAGAACTGTGAAAAGACGAGTCTTCGAGGTCCAGGGTCTGAGTGCTGTGCTCCCAGCACCCCAGCATAACATAAAAGCTCCTTTTCATCTGATCAGTCCGAGTTGGATTTAAATCCAGATGCCATCAATGAAAGGAAAGCCTCTGTACTGCTCTTACCTGATATTATTCTAAAGTGGTTAGATTCAACCGATGCCTTACATCAGTAAGTTAAATACAGGCAATTATCAACTGTAGATGATTGGAATATTTTAATTTTCACAGGATTGAATGTACCAAAGCCAGCATTCATGTCAAGACATAACAGGGGGTGCCAACCTCGTGTGTATGAATCGAGTGACTCGGATGAGGATTGGACGCCTAAACCTCTTGTGAAAAACCCACCACGTAAATTGAATGCGTTTTCTTCATTAAAATATTAAGTGTTTATTTTTTTTTAAACTGATTGCAACCAGTTTGGCCAGGAGCTTGTACAAATTTGTTGTCAGGAGGCAGTTACTTTTAGGTTTTGCCTAACTGGAAAGATAAGTAAATTGACTTATATTTTTCCTGGCTGAAATATATACTTAATGCAAGTTTTCTTTTTCTAATTTTTATCTGCATAATGTGTTGATTCTTCTTTGGGCTGGAATACACTCGATATTTTTTTAGAATCATCATGCTGTTAACTTAAATAAACTAAATTCTGAGATTATCCAAATCACTGACATTACTTTTTTTTTTTTTTAAAGAGGTCAGAATCTTTAAGCCTCCCTTTAAGAATGAAGATACCAAGAAGACTAAGAAAGAGAGCACCAGAAAGGTAATTCAGTGTGAACAGAAATTATTATCAGACTAATGTGTCAAGGTGGAAACAAACTGCTAGAAATTCACAGCAGGCCTGTCAGCATCTGAAAGATTTATTGATACAGGGTCCTCCTCAAACATTAACCAGTCTTTCTCCTTCAGACATGAATTTACCTGCTACACACTTCCAGCATTTTCTGTCTTTATCTCTCATTTCCAGCAATTAATTTTCTTTTTAATTCTGCTGGATGAGTGCCCAATCTGCGGCCGATGACCTTGGCAACTTGGCTCTATTGGTAATTATATTTCTTACTTGTCCTATTTGAATTTCATGACTTGGAGATTTGGAAATGAACTATCCTTAACACTGCTTGTGGATAAATCCTCCATCAGCATATCAAAATATGTGAACAGCAGCAGCTTGAAATATTGGCAAATTAATTGGAACTTGGATTAAACTTTATGGGAGAGAAATTCAGTTGTTAGCGCCAGCCGCTAGCGCCTTAAGAGGGCGATAAGTGGGGCGTGAAGCGGCTAGCGCCTGGGCGCGGTGCGACCTGCGCCTCTCGCGAAATTGAGCGGACATTTAGCGGCGGCGCAAAACCACAACGCCCGCTCAGCTGCGCGCGCAGATCCTGACGTCATTTCATGGTGCAATGCCCTTGGTGCGCCCCGAACCGGAACTTCAGTGGCGGCCCCTTCTTTCCGCCTGGCGCTCCCAGCGACTGGTTGACTGGAACGGTTCCCAGTCGCTGTGGGGCTGGGGGGGTGCTATTTAAAGGGGGCTCTTCCTGGCTTCTTAGTGGTAGCCATTTTTGGACCACTCCTTCTGTGTGACAGAGAGAGAGATTTGCAGAGAGACAAAGGGAGAGAGCTTTCTGCATTGACTCAGCACTCGCACAGGTACTTCTGGCTTCAGTCCAGAACTTTGCAGTTGGATTGATTTTTCAGTGCCATAGCCTTGAGTGGCCACATATTATGGGGGCTGCAATGGGTGGAAACGTTGGGTTTCTCCATTGCATTGAGAGGGCTCAGAGACGCCGAGAGAGAGTGCCAATCATGGCCAGATGGAGGAGGGCCAACAGGCGCCGGCACAGGAGGCCTTACCCTCCCAGAGTATACCGCCAGCAGTTCTCATACCTCAACATGTCTGAGGAGCAGTGTATTCGGAGGCTTCGATTCAGAAGGGAGATGGTCACTGAACTCCGTCACCTGCTTCAGACAGATCTGCAGCCTCAGCTGAGGAGCAGGACGTCTCTGTCGGTGGCAGTGAAGGTGACAGTGGCTCTCAACTTCTATGCCACCGGCTCCTTCCAATCCGCTACTGGGGACATTGCCAATGTCTCCCAGTTCGCGGTGCATTGCTGCATCCGCCAAGTCACGAATGCCCTCTTCAAAAGGAGACGTCAGTACATTTCCTTCCCCATCACCCTGGACAAGCAGCAAGAGCGCGCAATGGGATTTGCAAGAATAGCGGCTTCCCCATGGTCCAGGGCGCCATTGACTGCACGCATATGACTTTGCGGGCGCCTCTAGAGAATGCCGAGGATTACCGCAACCGGAAGGGGTTCCATTCGTTGAATGTGCAGTTGGTGTGTGACCACAGACAGCTGATACTTGCTGTCAATGCCCGCTTTCCAGGCAGCAGCCACGACGCCTTCATCCTGCGCCAGACTTCTGTGGCAGACATTTTCGAAGCCCTGGCTCACCTAGGAGGTTGGCTTTTCGGGGACAAAGGCTATCCTTTGTGCACCTGGCTGATGACCCCGCTCTGTGCGCCCAGCACCCCTGCTGAAGAACGATACAATGAGAGCCATCAAGCGACCAGGAACATCATTGAGCACACAATCGACATGCAAAAGCAACGGTTCCGCTGTCTGGACCATTCTGGGGGAGCCCTTCAGTACTCACCTGAGCGAGTCTCCCATTTCGTTGTAGTGTGCATGCTGCACAACCTGGCTATCCTCAGGACTCAGCCACTGCCAGCAGACATTGGAGGTCCACCAGAGGAGGAGGAGGAGGAGGAGGAGCACCAAGATGGGAGGGAGGCACAAAGTGCAAGGGCCATCCATCAGCGGCTTATTGCAAGTCGGTTCTAGGCCCCCTCTGAGGGAATGGCTTGTGCCATTGAAAGAACAAGAATGGAACCGTTCCGCAAACCCTGAGCCGGTCAAGGCAACAAATTGTTCAAAGAGCAAACATGCACAATCTGAATAAAGACAATTATTTATTTAACAAACCCTGTGCCCTTCCCGCATGACAAACAAATACAGAGAAACCCCCCAAAAAACAGTCAGACACATAACTGGCTCTCACAACCTGGAGACAATGAACAAAAGAGTTAACCAAAAATGATCCTCGGCCTTCACTAAAAAAAATCACACCATTTTGCCACACCTCCTGCTTTTTGGCCTGCGAGGGTGATCTGCCTCGTTTGCGAGATTGGCCCCTTCCCACCCTGCAGCTCCTCCGCAATGGGACCCCAGTGGCTGCAGGAAGGCTGCCGAGTGTCAGATAGTGAGTCGGCAGATGCCCTTGGGGGACGGCCTGGACCAGCTCTGTGCCTGGAGGGCCCGGCTGCTGACTGCTCCAACTCTGCATGGGCGGCAGCAGTCTGTCCTACGGGTGGTGCCAGCTGCAGTGGAGGAGTGACAGTGTTGGCAGCAGGAATGCTGCCATCCTGACAGAGCACAGGCACTCCCTGGTCGGACGACACACTGGCACTCGCACGGGGCAGCGCTGAAGCATGCGCAGCAATCTGCTGAAGCACAGACTGCTGGCCTGCTGCAGCGCGGCGAGGGCCCCGGCGAATCCTGCCCGATCCGGCGAGGGTGGCAGCAGTCAGTGCTCGTGTGGCCCTAATCTTTGTCTGCATCAGACCAGCCAGTGACTGCATGGCACGACTAAGCACTTGCGTGGAAGCCGCCTGTGCTGCACCGAAGTCCTGCAGACTCCTTGCCTGTGCTGACCTGAATTCCTGTACACTCCTTGCCAGTGACTCTATGGAGTCAGGCATCCTTGCCACTGCAGCCATGAGCTCAGTGTACCTGTGCGCTGCCTGGGCGCCCATTTCAGCGAGGAGCCGCACCTCCTCTGTGCTCACTGTAGCAGGACTGGAGGCCAGACTCTCCCTCTGGGGAGAAGGCCGCTGAGCTTCCCTACCCCGCCCCCCCCCCCCCCCGCGTTGCTGCAGCCCGCTGGGCCCCGGAGCTTCACCCTCCTCAGACCCTTCCCCCCCTGCTCCCCTCTAGGGAAGACGTGTCCCCATTATGGCCATGGGCTGCCTCGGCTGAGGGTGGCACTGATGGTCCGGCTTCCTCTTCTCCTCGCCTTCTGAATCACTCACAGTGGCAGCTTGAGGGCCTGCCTCCTCACCTGGCTAATCAGCATCTGAAAGCATGGAGGTACAAGAGTTGCTTTAGCGTGAGGACAGGGCGGCAGCGAGGGAGGCATGAGTGCTGCAATGCACTGCATTGGTTCGATAGTGGCAAAGGATGCTGGTGTGAGGCACAAGTGGAAGGGGAGAGGTCAAAAAGATGATGACCTTACCATTGCTGTCCGCAACAGGGTCAGCATCTCCAGTGGCGACGGGGCCAATCATCCGGCCTGCCATAATCCGTTCCACTCGCTGCTCCAGATCGCTGAGGTCTTTAAGTTCAGGACGGCCTCCCCCGGTCCGTTGCTGCTGCCTCCTATTGTGCGCCAGCTTGCCCTGCAAGAGAGAGGACGGGCTCTCAGTACAGTGTCAAGCCCTGATCTTGCCTGCACTGCCTCCCATGGTGGAATAGCCCTTACAGTGTGAAGCCCTGATCTTGCCTGCACTGCCTCCCATGGTGGAATAGCCCTGACAGTGTCAAACCCTGATCTAGGCTGCACTGCCTCCCATGGTGGAATAGCCCTTACAGTGTGAAGCCCTGATCTTGGCTGCACTGCCTTCCATGGTCGAATAGCCCTTACAGTGTGTAAAGTGGTGAATGTGCATGTGAGTTTCATGAAAGGCCCATAGATGTTGAATGAGGGCTGTGCATTGGGGTTTTCAGGACCCTTTGGCCATAAAGTGTTGTGCACATGCAGGGATGAAGAGGATACTGGAAAGGGTACTCACCCTGACAACCCGAGTGAGGTCGTTGAACTTCTTCCTGCATTGCACAGGGGTCCTAGGTACCATGCTGCTGGAGGTCACTCTGTGTGCCACCTCCCTCCAAGCTTTTTGATATTTGTTGGGCAGCGGCCTCCTGTCACTGTCCGGAAACAGGATAGATCACCTGCACTCCACTGCGCCAACCGGAACCTTCAGGGCCCCCTCACTGAACCGCTGTACTCGCTCCCTGGCCCTCTCCATGGTCGTAGGCGTAACAATGTCGCAGCAGGTCTGTCCAGGCCGAGAATCAGAGCTCCAATGTGCAGGGCGTGGCTGCAAGCCAAATCGACCCTCCCCCTTTAAGAGGTGACCGGCGCCAGCGTGTCTGCCTGCAATCGCTAACTAGCCGCACCTGCGCTGCGCCCGCCCTCGGTGGTAGTGCTTCGCCTCTCCGGCTTAGCGCCTTAGGATAGTCGTGCTGCGCCTGCTTTAGCGCACCAAGAACCTCTTGGGATGAAGCAAGTCAATTTCGCTGAAGGTGGCGATAATTTGCGCCGGGCGCTAAATTTATCGCACGCTCGACTATAGCGCCCCAAACGTGGCGATACTGAATTACTATGTTAAAAAATCAAAAGGTTAAATTATGAGAATAGGTTGCATAGACTAGACTTGTATTCCCTTGAGTACAGAAGATTAAAAGGTGATCTAATTGAGTTGTTTAAGATGATTAAAGGATTTAATAAGGTAGATGGAAATAAACTATTTCCCGTGGTGGGGGGAGTCTAGAAGAGGTGGGCATAACGCTAACATTAGAGTGAGGCTGTTCAGTGGTGCTGTCAGGAAGCATTCCTTCACACAAAGGGTAATGGAATACGGAACTCTCTCCTCCTTCACACAAAGGGTAATGGAATACAGAACTCTCCCCTCCTTCACACAAAGGGTAATGGAATATGGAACTCTCGCCTCCTTCACACAAAGGGTAATGGAATATGGAACTCTCGCCTCCTTCACACAAAGGGTAATGGAACACGGAACTCTCCCCTCCTTCACACAAAGGGTAATGGAATACGGAACTCTCCCCTCCTTCACACAAAGGGTAATGGAATATGGAACTCTCGCCTCCTTCACACAAAGGGTAATGGAATATGGAACTCTCCCCTCCTTCACACAAAGGGTAATGGAATATGGAACTCTCCCCTCAAAAAACTGTTGTGGTCAATTTGAAAAATGCAAAACTGAGAGAGACTTTTCTTAAGCAAGCATATTAAGGGAAACGGCGCAAAGGTGAGTGCATTTGAGGTACAGACCAGCCATGGTCTAATTGAATGGCATAACAGGCTCATGGGGTTGAATGGCTGCCTCCTGTTGCTATGTTCCTTGTTCCTAAAAGAAAAATACAGCAGCATTTGGACATTATGAATGAATTGTTTTATAGATATGTGAAGATATGTTTTATAGAAATTATAGATTTATAGATATGTGACGAGAAAAAGATTGGTGAAGTCAAGCGTAGGTCCCTTGCAGTCAGAATCAGGGGAATTTATAATGGGAAACAAAGAAATGGCAGACCAACTAAATTCATACTTTGGTTCTGTCTTCACAAAGGAGGACACAAATAACCTCCCAGAGATGCCGGGGAACATAGGGCCTGATGAAAGGGTGGAACTGAAAGAAATCAGTATTTGTAGGGAAATGGTGTTAGGAAAATTGATGGGACTAAAGGCCGATAAATCCCCAGGGCCTGATAATCTACATCCCAGGATACTTAAGGAAGTGGCCCTGGAAATAGTAGATGCATTGCTGGTCATCTTCCAGAACTCGATAGACTCTGGAACAGTACCCATGGATTGGAGGGTAGCTAATGTTACCCCACTATTCAAAAAAGGTGGTAGAGAGAAAACGGGGAATTACAGACCGGTAAGCCTGACATCGGTAGTGGGGAAAATGCTAGAATCTATTATAAAAGGTGTATTAGCAGAGCACTTGGTAAGCAGTGACAGGATCGGACAAAGTCAACATGGATTTACAAAAGGTAAATCATGCTTGACTAATCTACTGGAATTTTTTGAGGATGTAACTGGTAAAATAGATAAGGGAGAACCAGTGGATGTGGTGTATTTGGACTTTCAGAAGGCTTTCGATAAGGTCCCACATAAGAGATTAGCGTGCAAAATTAAGGCACATGGGATTGAGGGCAAGGTATTGACTTGGATAGAGAACTGGTTGGCGGACAGAAAGCAGAGTTGGAATAAATGGGTCGTTTTCCGAGTGGCAGGCAGTGACTAGTGGGGTACCGCAAGGATCGGTCCTAGGACCCCAGCTGTTCACAATATATATTAATGATCTGGACGAGGGAATTGGATGTAATATCTCCAAATTTGCAGACGACACAAAGCTGGGTGGGAGGGTAAGCTGTGAGGAGGATGTCGTGAAACTCCAGTACGATTTGGACAGATTGAGTGATTGGGCAGAAACATGGCAAATGCACTATAATGTGGATAAATGTGAGGTTATCCACTTTGGTGGCAAAAACAGGAAGGCAGATTATTATTTGAATGGCAATAGATTGGGAGAAGGGGAAGTGCAAAGAGACCTGGGTGTTCTTGTGCACCAGTCGCTGAAGGTAAGCATGCAGGTGCAGCAGGCGGTTAAGAAGGCAAATGGTATGTTGGCCTTCGTAGCAAGAGGGTTCGAGTACAGGAACAAGGATGTCTTGCTACAGTTGTATAGGGCCTTGGTGAGACCGCACCTTGAGTACTGTGTGCAGTTTTGGTCGCCTTACCTGAGGAAGGACGTTCTTGCCATGGAAGGAGTGCAGCGAAGATTCACCAGGCTGATACCTGGGATGGCAGGAATGACGTATGAGGAGAGATTGTGTCGATTGGGCTTATACTCACTGGAGTTTAGAAGATTGAGAGGGGATCTCATCGAAACTTATAAAATTCTGTCAGGCCTGGACAGACTAGGTGCAGGAAGGATGTTTATGATGGCCGGGGAGTCCAGAACCAGGGGTCATAGTCTAAGGATAAGGGGTAAGCCATTTAGGACTGAAATGAGGAGGAATTTCTTCACCCAGAGAGTGGTGAACCTGTGGAATTCTCTGCCACAGAGGGCGGTGGAGGCCAGTTCATTAAATATATTCAAAAAAGAGTTGGATATATTTCTTAAGGCTAAAGGGATCAAGGGATATGAGGAGAAGGCAGGGACAGGGTACCGAATTTGGATGATCAGCCATGATCTCATTGAATGGCGGAGCAGGCTCGAATGGCCTACTCCTGCTCCTATCTTCGATGTTTCTATGTTTATTTTGCTGTAGTGTGTATTCATTTGTTTCAAGTACCGTGTCATGTAAGCAAGAATTGAAATAGTGTTTCATTATCACCAAGGTACTTGTGCATAGCATTAATGAAGCTGATCATTTGTTGATCTACATGAGTCATGGAGCAAAAGACCCTGTAATGATGTCTTTGAGAGACATTCAGAAAGTGTATTAAACCAAGGGACACATTAGATAGTATTTTATGTGGTTTCGCTATTAAGGTGAAAGCGATAAACGTGTATTAAATCTTGAGGATGTGCTACTCTATATTAGTGGAATAGTGAGAGGACATTGTTACAATTTCTGAAAATACTCATAACATGTCATGTGAATGACTCCTGATAACCTGCAGAAATACATGTAAATATGCTTGCAGATGGTTTAGTTCATTAACATGAAACAACTATCTGCGAGTCGTATCGGTAAGATGCTGTGCTCAATTGGACATGTGTTACGCTCACGGTATCTTCTCTGATCGTCTTGGTCCTTTTAAGTTTAGGCTAAATATATTTGCGATATATTTAATATATTACAGTTAAAATATCAAAAGATTAAATTATGAGAATAGGTTGCATAGACTAGACTTGTATTCCCTTGAGTATAGAAGATTAAAAGGTGATCTAATTGAGTTGTTTAAGATGATTAAAGGATTTAATAAGGTAGATGGAAATAAACTATTTCCTGTGGTGGGGGGAGTCTAGAAGAGGTGGGCATAACGCTAACATTAGAGTGAGGCTGTTCAGTGGTGCTGTCAGGAAGCATTCCTTCACACAAAGGGTAATGGAATACGGAACTCTCCCCTCCTTCACACAAAGGGTAATGGAATACGGAACTCTCCCCTCCTTCACACAAAGGGTAATGGAATACAGAACTCTCCCTCAAAAAAACCGTTGTGGTCAATTTGAAAAATGCAAAACTGAGATAGACTTTTCTTAAGCAAGCATATTAAGGGATACGGCGCAAAGGTGAGTGCAGTTGAGGTATAGACCAGCCATGGTCTAACTGAATGGCATAACAGGCTCATGGGGTTGAATGACTGCCTCTTGTTGCTATGTTTCTTGTTCCTAAAAGAAAAATACAGCGGCATTTGGACATTATGAATGAATTATTTATTTTGCTGTAGTGTGTATTCATTTGTTTCAAGTACCATGTCATGGAAGCAAGAATTGAAATAGTGTTTCATTATCACCAAGTTACTTGTGCATAGCATTAATGAAGCTGATCATTTTGATGATCTACATAAGTCATGGAGCAAAAGACCCTGTAATGATGTCTTTGAGAGACATTCAAAAAGTATATTAAACCAAGGGACACATTAGATAGTATTTTATGTGGTTTCGCTATTAAGGTGAAAGTGATAAACGTGTATTAAATCTTGAGGCCATGCTACTCTATATTAGTTGAATAGTGAGAGGACATTGTTACAATTTCTGAAAATACTCATAACATGTCATGTGAATGACTCCTGATAACCTGCAGAAACACATGTAAATATGCTTGCAGATGGTTTAGTTCATTAACATGAAACAACTATCTGCGAGTCATATCGGTAAGATGCTGTGCTCAATTGGACATGTATTACGCTCACGGTATCTTCTCTGATCGTCTTGTTCCTTTTAAGTTTAGGCTAAATATATTTGAATGTGTTGCTTTACTTTTTGGGTCTTTTGATGGTACCTAGCTCTTTGTGTTAGTATAGCCCATACATCTTTAACTATAGCCTTGTACGCATGCCACAATGGATCAGGTCAAAGCTGTGTAGTCCTGTTACATCCAGTCTTGAATGGTGAAGAACAGTTAAGCAACTAACGGGGGAGGAGTGAACATCCATGCATATTCCTTTCCGCAGTGATGGCGAAGCCGAGCATGTGAGTGCAAAAGACAAGGCTGAATTGTTAGCAACCACATTCACCCAGAAGTGCCGAGTGGATGATCCTTTTCGCCCTCCTCCTGTGGTCCCCAGCATCACAGATGCCAGTCTCCAGCCAATTCAATTTACTCCACATGATATTAAGAAATGTCTGAGTGCACTGGACACTGCAAAGGTCCCAGCAACATCCCGACTGTTGGGCGGAAGACCTGTGCTCCAGAACTAGCCACGTCTCTCGCCAAGCTGTCCCAGTACAACCACAACACTGGCATCTACCCGACAGTGTGGAAATTTGCCTGTCAACAAAAAGCAGGACAAATCCCAAACTGGCCAATGACCGTCCTATCAGCCTACTCTCAATCATCAGCAAAGTGATGGAAAGAGTCGTCAACGGTGCTCTTAGGCAGCACCTGCTCACCGACGCTCAGTTTGGTTTCTGCCGAAATCACTCGGCTCCAGACCTCATTACAGCCTTTTGTCCAAACGAACTGAATTCCAGAGGTGAGGTGAGAGTGACTGCTCTTGAGATAAAGGCAGCATTTGACTTAGTGTGGCACCAAGGAGCCCTGAAGTCAATTGGGATCAGGGGGAAATCTCGCCAGTGGCTGGAGTCGCAGCTAATACAAAGGAAGATGATTGTGGTTGGTGGAGGCCAATCCTCACAGCCCCAGGACATCGCTGCAGTGGTTCCGCAGGGCAGCGTCCTAGGCCCAACCATCTTCAGTTGTTTCATCAATGACCTTTCCTCCAAAATAAGGTCAGAAGTGGGGCTGTCCACTGATGATTGCAGAGTGCTAAGTTCCATTCACAATTCCTCAGATAATGAAGCAGTCTGTGCCTGCATGCAGCAAGACCTGGACAATATCCAGGCTTGGGCTAATGAGTTGCAAGTAACATTTGCATAACACAATTGCCAGGCAATGACCATCTCCAGCCAGAGAGCGCCTAAGCTATTCACAATATATATAAATGACCTAGACGAGGGAACTAGATGTAATATCTCCAAGTTTGCAGACGACGCAAAGCTGGGTGGGCGTGTGTGCTGTGAGGAGGATGCCGAGAAACTCCAGTTTGATTTGGACAGGTTGGGTGATTGGGCAGAAGCATGGCAGATGCAGTATAATGTGGATAAATGTGAGGTTATCCACTTTGGTGGCAAAAACAGGAAAGCAGATTATTATCTGAATGGCAATAGATTGGGAGAAGGGGAAGTGCAACGAGACCTGGGTGTCCTTGTGCACCAGTCGCTGAAGGTAAGCATGCAGCAGGAGTTTAGAAGAATGAGGGGCTCTCATTGAAACTTATAAAATTCTGACAGGACTGGACAGACTAGATGCAGGAAGGATGTTCCCGGTGGTCGGGGAGTCCAGAACCAGGGGTCACAGTCTAAGGATAAGGGGAAAGCCATTTAGGACAGAGATGAGGAGGAATTTCTTCACCCAGAGAGTGGTGAACCTGTGGAATTCTCTACTACAGAAGGCAGTAGAGGCCAATTCATTAAATATATTCAAGAAGGAGTTGGATATATTTCTTAAGGCTAAAGGGATCAAGGGATATGGGGAGAAGGCAGGGACAGGATACAGGATTTGGATGATCAGCCATGATCTCATTGAATGGCAGAGCAGGCTCGAGGGGCCGAATGGCCTACTCCTGCTCCTATCTTCTATGTTTCTATGTTAACCACTTCCCCATGACATTTAATGGCATCATCATCGCCGAATCCTCCACTATCAACATCCTGGGGGTTGCCATTGACCAGAAACTCAACTGGATAAGTCACATAAATGCCGTAGCTACAAGAGCAGGTCAGAGGTTGTGTATTCTGTTGCACGTGACTCACCTCCTGTCTCACCAAAGCCTCTCCACCACCTACAAGGCATCTCAGGAGTGTGATGGATTACTCTTCTTGCTTCAATTGGTGCAACTGCAACAACACTCGAGAAGCTCAACACCATCCAGGGCAAAGCAGTCCCCTTAATCGGCAGCCCATCCACCACCTCAACCATCCACTCCCTCCACCACTGACGCGCCGTGGTTGCAGCGTTTACTACCAATAAGATGCACTGCAGCAGCTTGCCATGGCTTCTTCGACAGCACCTCCCAAACCTGTGACCTTCACCACTTAGAAGGACAAGTGCAGCAGGTGCATGGGAACACAATCACCTCCAGATTCCCCTCCAAGTCCCACACCATTCAAACCTGGACATATATGGCCATTCCTTCATCGTTACTGAGTCAAAATCCTGGATCTCCCTATCTAACAGCATTGTGGAAGTGCCTTCACCACATGGACTGCAGTGGTTCAAGAAGGCTCACCACCACTTTCTTGAGAGCAACTAGGGATGGGCAATAAAAGCTGGCCTTGCCACCGACGCCCATGCCCCAAGAATGAATAAAAGAAAAAAAATTAACATCCATGTCTGCAGTGTCTTGACAAATTGAACAATGTTGGATTACTGAAGTACAAGTCCGTCAGTCTTCCAGGCTAGTCTCAATTGGAAAGATTATGCATACAAAGTGTTTCATTCATCATGTTTCAGTGCCATATTTTATGAAACTTCTACAGTTTCTGTACTCCCTTTCCATGTACGTATGTAGTTGAGCCTGGCTGGAACACTGAAACTGGCATTGTCAAATTTTCTTCACTTAGCCCAGTTGCTTGAGGAATTTTAGTGTTTAAAAGGAGTACAGCTTCAATTGTATACAGTCAAGGTAATGTGTGATCATTATTCCAGTAAAACCCTGTTGTATAACTTCCTGAGATCATTTGATCAATTAAACTTGGTTTGAGTTATTATCAGTTGTAATTTGGACATAGTTTTTAGTGAACTATTCAAATTCCAAGTTACATGTTATAGTTACTTTCATGGAGGAATCTTGTATTCCAATAAAAGTTAATTGAAAGGGGTCATGTTTAAAGCAAAAATGGTGTGAATTTGATGTGGAATTATTAATGTTTTTATACTTCCTGTTACAGCATTTTCATAAATCTAATTAAACTTTCTCATGCAGGAAATAGATTGCCTCATTTATTTTGACACTTAATTTGCAATGCATGAAAATGTGTGTACACCTTGGGGTGACTATGATAGAAAATACCAGGAAAAACAAAACAAACTCGAAGGAACTTCAGAAATTGTGCACATTTTGGTTGCCAAAAACCACACTGAATAAATTCCAAAATACACGTTTCCAGCGTGCCATTGATTTTCAATACCCTGTTCATTTTTTTAAAACAAAAATGTAATTTATTGACTACACATCTAATTTATAATATTACATTTTCTAGATGGCACTCCCTGTGTTTACAGGAAAGTCACATCCAACATTCCCACTCTGTCGGTCCCACGCAGCCCAGGACCGGCTTTTCAAACGTGAAATTTCACGCATGCGCGAACCCTTGAATGGGCCACGCAACCCCTTAAAGGGACCGCGCACCCAAAAAAAATTTGGGGTAACATTGGTCACATCACACTACTTCTGTCATTCTGTCACACCTGGGTGTCATGCTATTTCTCTCATGCTTGGGAGTTAATTTAAAAATGTATGGTATGTATGTTTATCCGTGTATTTGCGTTTGAGTTGTCCAAGTTCTGGGGGTGCTGCTGCTGCTTCTCCCAGCTCTATTCCTCCAGATGGTGCTGCAGCTATGTTGTATTGTATTTTGTTTATTTTTTCCTTTCCTGCACTGCTTCCTGTAGGTAAATCTTATTTTAAATGTATTTACCTTTTAACTTTTATATTTGCTGTCTTCCTAACTTCTATTACCTGTCTCCCGGTCCTCATTGTCACAGAGCTCCTCCGCCGTCCCCAGTCCTGCTGCCTTCTCTTCCCACTGCCACCGGGCCTGTTAAAGGGGAAGTTGTTGAACAACGCTTCAGTTAAAGTGGAGTGACATAGCTTTTAAGGTATAATGCTGAGCAAGCAGGATAAGTACATGGGAGAACAGCCAGCCTCCCATTTTCTACCCTCCATAAACTTGGGCTCATCCAAAACTCTGCTGCCCGTATGCTCTGGAATTCCCTCCCTAAACCTCTCTGCTTCTCCATCTCTCTCCTTTAAGACCCTCCTGAAAAACCTACCACTTTGACCAAGCTTTTAGTCACTTGTCCTAATATCTCCTCCTTTGACTTCTGTAGATTTTTGTCTGATTATGCTACAAGAAGTGGCGTGGGATTTTTTTTATGTTAAAGGCTCTATATAAATGCAAGTTGTTGTTGAGAGGAGGGAAAAATAGAAAAAATCTTTTATAATTACTGCAAACCACTGTTGGAGACAGGGTTGGATAATTGAAGAACAAACAGCTATTCGCATTTTAAGGAAGTTCTGTGATGTGTTGGGTAAATATTATAACAAATATGTCTATGAGCCCTTTATCTTTCAGTATTTTAGGGCATGTAATAATTTGATCTTGTCCTGAGTCAAGTTTCAGTAAATTTGCTGTGTTGCATTTATCTGCTGTGTGACTAATGCACGACCCAGACAACCTGTGAACAATGCCGAGGGAAACCTTCTAGTTTTTATTTATTTATTTTTAAAGTTTGTATTTTTCCCTTTTATCATAATTTAAAGTGACCTTGTATTGAGAATTGCTGCATTAAAGATGAGCACTAAGGTTTTAAATATACACAATGGCCCAGAAATTCGGGTCTCCACGGGTGAGTACGCACGGGGCACTCACCCGTAGGCCCGATGGAAGTGCTGGTTTCCTGCATGCACTGCGCATGCGCGGAAAACTGGCACTTCCGTTCCTCTGAACGAAGGGGTTCAGAGGTTGAACGCGTGCGCAGGAGGGGCTGCGCGTGCGCATCGAACTTCGGTCTTTTTTACAGGTTTTCCCGGGAACGTAAGCCTGCAGAATTTAGAAATGTAAAAAGCAGGCATAAGGCCTGCTTTTTACAAGGTAAGTGGTGAATTAATTAAAATTAAAACATTATTTCCACAGGTTTATTATTTTTAAATACTTTAAAGCAAGGTAAGTTTATTTTTAGCCCCGTTAGAAAATAAAATTATTTTTTTCAAAATTTAAATTATTGTTTAAAATAGCTATTTCATGTAATTGATAGTTTATTTAAAAAATGTGAATTAAAAAAAAAATTATTTGAAGATTTAGTGCTATTTTGGGGCCGTAGTATTTATAAGTCTTGGCAGCACTTCCTGTCAGACTTATTGAGCAGCATTCCCTGCTCCGATTGGCTCCCCATGGCCCACGTGATCCCAGGGGACGCATCGAACTAACTGCGCCCCTGGGATACGCAATCACTGCGCGCCGGCAGCTGGACCAGGCCCTGGATCGGAATTCCACGGGGGCCCACAGCTTAACGGCCAGCGTGCAAGGTAAGTGCAGGTCGGGGGCTTGCACCCGCGGGAAGCCCCGACCCGAATTTCTGGGCCAATGTTTTGAATTTTAAACGTTAGCTTTAATTGGGAACTCATCAGTGTCAAAATTATTAAAGTACAATATCAGCTTGGGGATAGAATTCATAATCCAAAATTAATTCCCCTAAAAGCATTGAAGTTCCTGGAAATGTAGTTAGGTGCTTATCGAGATTCACCTACATTGTGTTAATTGTCAACAACACTGTAGGTAATTCATATCGAATTCAGTTTATGTTAACACTGATTGAACTCTTCTGTAGAAATTGTATATTGTCTTAGTGTGCTTATCTGAGCTGGTTATTCCTTTTGCACAGTTATTTTCTGGCCAGCAGCAAATCAGGCATGATCAAATTAAAATGAAGAACAGGGGACTGCATGATGAGTAAGTTATAACACCTCGGTGAATTGGGTTTAAATCTAGCCCAGACAGATGGAACGAAATTCTCCCTTATGTGAGACCTGTTAAGACTCCTAAGCGAAATGAAGCCTGATAGCTTCCAGTTCTATACAGCACAAAGCCCAGTGGATGAGAGTTCTCCACAGAAAAGTGTCTTCAAACTCAGCACAATCAACACCATTTTAACCCAGTGATGATGAAGGAACAGCGATACACTTCTATGCCAGGATGGCGTGTGACTTGGAGGGGAACTTGGAGGTGGTGGTGTTCCCATGCGCCTGACACCCGTGTGCTTCCAGGTGGTAGAGTTTGCGGGTTTGGGAGGTGTTGTCAAAATAGCTTTGGCGAATTGCGGCAGTGAATCTTGTAGATGGTACACATTACAGCCACGTTGTGCCGGTGGTGGAGAGACTGGATGTTTAAGGTGGATGGAGTGCCAATCAAACGGACTGCATTGTCTTGGATGGTGTCAAGCTTCTTGAAAGTTGGAGCTGCACTAATCCAGGTAAGTGGAGAGTATTCCATCACACCCCTGACTTGTGCCTTGTAGGTGATGGAAAAGTTTTGGGGAGTCAGGAGGTGAGTCATTCGCTGCAGAATACCCAGCCTCTGTCCTGCTCTTGTAGCCACAGTATTTATGTGGCTGGTCAAGCTAAGTTTCTGATCAATGGAGACCCCCAGGATGTGGATGTTGGTGGAGGATTTGGCGATGATAATCCCGATGAATGTCATGGGGAGGTGGCTAGACTCTCTCTTGATGGAGAGGATTATTGCCTGGCACTTGTGTGGCGCGAATGTTACTTGCCACTTATTAGCCCAAGCCTGGATGTTATCCAGATCTTGCTGCATGTGGGCACGCACTGTTTAATTATTTGAGAAATTGCGAATACAACAAAACACTACAATCATCAGTAGACATCACTACTTCTGACCTTATGATGAAGGGAAGGTTATTGATGAAGTTGATGAAGCAGTTGAAGATGGTTGGGCATAGGGCACTGCCCTGAGGAACTCCTACAGTGATGTCCTGGGGCTGAGATAATTGGCCTCCGAAAATCACAAACATCTTCCTTTGCTATGTATGACTCCAGCCAGTGGAGAGTTTTCCACCCTGATTCCCATTGACTTCAATTTTACTAGGGCTCCTTGATGTCACACTTGGTCAAATGCGGCCTTGATGGCAAGGGTAGTCACTCTCACCTTACCTCTGGAATTCAGCTCTTTTGTCCATGTTTGGACCAAGGCTATAATGAGGCCTGGAAGCCGAGTGGTCCTGGCAGAACCCAGACTGAGCATTGGGGAGCAAGTTATTGGTGTGAGTGCTGCTTAATAGCGCTGTCAATGACATCTTCCATCACTTTGCTCATGATTGAGCGTAGACTGATTGGGTGGCAATTGGCCGGATTGGATTTGTCCTGCTTTTCATGGACAGGGCATACCTGGGCAGGGCAATTTTCCACTTTGTCAAGTAGATGCCAGTGCTGTAGCTGTACTGGATCAGCTTGGCTAGAGGCGCGGCTAGTTCTGGAGCTCAAGTCTTCAGCACTACAGCTGGGATGTTGTCGGGGCCCATAGCCTTCACTATATGCAGCGCGCTTAGCCATTTCTTGATTGGCTGAAGTCTGGCTTCTGTGATGGTGGGGACCTCAGGAGGAGGCCGAGATGAATCATCCACTCGACACTTTTGGCTGAAGATGGTTGCGGACACTTCAGCCTTGTCCTTTGCACTCATATGCTGGGCTCCACCATCGTTGAGGATAGAGATGTTCGTGGAGCCTCCTTCTGCTGTTAGTTGTTTAATTGTCCTCCACCATTCACGACTGGATGTGGCAGGACTGCTGAGCTTTTTTGATCCTTTGGTTGTGGGATCGCTTGGCTCTATCTATAGCATGCTGCTTTCGTTGTTTAGCATGCATGTAGTCCTGTGTTATAGCTTCACCAGGTGAGCACCTCATTTTTCGGTCCACCTGGTGCTGCTCTTGGCACGCCCATTGAAGCAGGGTTGGTCCCCTTGCTTGATGGTAATGGTAGAGTGAGGGCTGTGCCAGGCCATGAGCTTACAGATTGTGGTGGAATATCATTCCGCTGCCGCTGATGGCCCACAGTGCCTCATAGTTGCCCAGTTTTGAATGGCTAGATCTGTTCCGAATCTATCCCATTTAGCACAGTGGTAGTGCCAAGCAATACAATGGAAGCTCTCCCCAGTTTGAAGACGGGACTTAGTTTCCACAAGGACTGTGCAGTGGCCACTCTGACCAATACTATCATGGACAGATGCATCTGCGGCAGGTTAATTGGTGAGGATAAGGTCAAGTAGGTTTTTGCCTTCGTGTTGGTTCTCTCACCACCTGCCACAAGCCCATTCTAGCAGCTGTGTCCTTCAGGACTTGGGCAGCTCGGTCAGTAGTGGTGCTACCGGGTCACTCTTGGTGATGGACATTGAAGTCCCCCACCCAAAGTATATTCTGTGCCCTTGCTACCCTCAGTGCTTTTTCCAAGTGGTGTTCAGCATGGAGGAGTACTGATTCATCAGCTGAGGGAAGGCGGTAGATGGTAATCAGCAGGAGGACTCCCAGGGCCACTCCCTCCGCACTGTATACCTCTGTGCCGCCACCTCTGGTTTTGTCTGTCTTGCCAGTGGGACAGGGCACATTCAGCGATGATGATGGAGCAGTCTGGGACGTTAGCTGATAGGTATGATTCTGTGAGTATGACTATGTCAGGGCATTGCTTGTCTAGTCTATGGGACAGCTCTCCTAATTTTGGTATAAATCGTCAGATATTAGTGAGGAGGACTTTGCAGGGTCGACTGTACCATGTCCGAATCCGATGCCGGATTGTCCATCTGGTTTTATTCTTACTGTAACTTTTTGTAGTGGTTTGATACAACTGAGTGGCTTGTTAGGCCATTTCAGAGGGCAATTAAAAGTCAACCACATTGCTGTGGGTCTGAAGTCACATATCGATCGGACCGGGTAAGGATGGCAGGTTCCCTTTAGTGAACCAGTTGGGTTTTTACGACAATCCGATAGCTTCATGGTCACCATTATTTTTAGTCCAGATTTTTCGAATTAACTGAATTAAAATTCACTGCCATGGTGAGATTTGAACTTGCGCCTTTGGATTATTAGTGCAGGCCTCTGGATTACTCGTCCGGTAACAACTAGTAAGCTGCCGTACCTCGTTCCAGGGAAATCGACCCGTTGTGCAAATCAAGCATAATGGAGCTGATTGGTTGATAGAATATATGCTGTGTATGTTATTTACAGAATATGAGATATGTACAAGATATTTATGGAAAGCTTTCCTTTGGAGATTAAATCATTGAAAGATTGCTTCACTGTTTGATTAGTTGCCTATCAAGGAAACATAGATTCAGGATTATCAGTGGGAAAACGAAGGGAAGTTGGAATGAATTGTTTTTACACTGTGATATTGGAACATGGAATGCTTTAGCACAAGTGACTGTTGAGGCAGAATCGATAACATCATTTAATAAGGAACTGGAGAAGTACTTGAAAGGAATTGTATAAAAGATGTATAAAATAGTATAAAACTTAGCCGTGGCGCAGTTTGTAGCACTCTCGTCTGTAAGTCAGAAGATTGTGGGTTCAAGTCTCACATCAGTGACTTGAGCACAAAATCCAGGCTGGCATTCCAGTGAAGTACTGAGGGAGTGCTGGACTGTCGGAGGTGCTGTCTTTCAGATGAGACTTTAACAACCTCCCTCCTCAGGTGGATGTAAAAGACCCCATGGCACTATTTTGACTAAGAGCAGTTCTACCCGGTGTACTGGCCAATATTTATCCCTCAACCAACATCACTAAAACAGATTATCTAGTCATCATTAAATTGCTGTTCGTGGGAGTTTGCTGTGTGCAGAATGGCTGCCGTGTTGCCTACATTACAACAGTGACTATATACTTCAAAAGTACATCATTGACTGTAAAGTGCTTTGTGATGTCCTGAGGTCATGAAAGGCGCTATATAAATATCTAGCTTATAGGGAGAAAAGGCAGGAAAATGGAATCAGATAGCTGTAGTTACAGAACTAGCTGAGGGACAGGCACAATGGTCCGAATAGCTACCTCCTATCCTGTAATTTCTGAATCTATAAGCAGTACAATAAATGATAAAGCAGATGTTCTGTGCTCTTCGGAAGGAATAGGCTTGATGGCCCGAATGGTTTTTCCATGTTTTTTGTGTTTTGTTTACTGGATGGTTTCCAGGTAAATATGCACATTCAAAATGACTTGCCTCTAGTAAGGTAATGGTTCCTCTAGACACGACTATCCCAATGCTATCCTCACCAGTCTCCCCAAAATGACTTGCCTATAGTAAGGCAATGGTTCCTCTAGACACGACTATCCCAATGCTATCCTCGCCAGTCTCCCCAAAATGACTTGCCTATAGTAAGGTAATGGTTCCTCTAGACACGACTATCCCAATGCTATCCTCGCCAGTCTCCCCAAAATGACTTGCCTATAGTAAGGTAATGGTTCCTCTAGACACGACTATCCCAATGCTATCCTCGCCAGTCTCCCCAAAATGACTTGCCTATAGTAAGGTAATGGTTCCTCTAGACACGACTATCCCAATGCTATCCTCACCAGTCTCCCCAAAATGACTTGCCTCTAGTAAGGTAATGGTTCCTCTAGACACGACTATCCCAATGCTATCCTCGCCAGTCTCCCCAAAATGACTTGCCTATAGTAAGGTAATGGTTCCTCTAGACACGACTATTCCAATGCTATCCTCACCAGTCTCCCCAAAACACTGTTCAGGCTAGTTCATTTGAAAATCTCAAAACTGAGATTGATAGATTTTTGTTAGGCAAGCGTATGAAGGGTTACGGAATCAAGGTGAGTTGATGGAGTTACGATACAGATCAGCCAGGACCTAATTGAATGACAGAACAGGCTCAAGTGAGTGAATGGCCTTCTCCTGTTCTTGTGTTTCCACCTTGCAGCCTCTGTAAATTTGAGCTCATCCAAGACTCTACTGCCCAAGTCCTAACTCATACCGAGTCCTGTTCACCCATCACCCCTCTGTTCGCTGACCTACATTGGCTCCCGGTCCGGCAACACCTTGATTTTAAAATTTTCATCCTTGTTTTCAAATCCCTCTATGGCCTCACCCCTCCCTATCTCTGGAATCTCCTCCAGCTGTACAACCCTCAGCTCTCTGTGCTCCTCCAATTGTGGCCCCTTGCGCATCCCTGATTTTCATCACTCCACTATTGTAGGCTGTGCCTTCAGCTGCCTAGGCCGAAAGCTCTTGAATGCCTTCCCTAAACCTCTCCTCCTCTCTACCTCTCCTCCTCTCTACCTCTCCTCCTCTCTACCTCTCTTTCCTCCTTTAAGATGCTCCTTTAAAACCTACATCTTTGACCAAGCTTTTGGTCATCTGTCCTAATATCTTGTTATGAGGCTCGGTGTCAAATTTTGTTTGATAATGCTCCTGTGAAGTGCCTTGGGACGTTTTACTATGTTAAAGGCACTATAAAAACACAAGTTCTTTTTGTTATTTAACCTCTCTTCACTGGAATTCTAATGTACCTCAAATCAAGGGGTTTTGTTCCTAATTTCAAACAACATTGCTTTGTGTGTTTAATGCAACAAGATTTACAAACCTGTTATTTTCTGTGCAATATCTTTATTAAAACAAGTAATTCAAATGCTTTGAAGCATCCTTTGTGGTAAAAGCCAACTGTATTGGAGCACATTACAGGACCCTTCATGTTACCATTTTTTTTCATTAATGCAGCATCTGTACTTTTTGATTTTTAAGCTTTATTTTCTGTACTGAATTTGGTATGATTTCATGCAGAATTTGCATATTAATCACAAATGATAAATTAATCAACTTGAATACAAACACTAATACGATAGCAAAATACTGTGGATGCTGGAAATCCGAAATAACAACAGAAAATGCTGGAAAGACTCAGCAGGCCAGGCAACATCCGTGGAGAGAGAAACAGAGTTAACGGCCCAGAAATTCGGGTCGGGGGCTTCCCGCGGGTGCAAGCCCCCGACCTGCACTTACCTAGCGCGCCGGCCGTTGAGGCCTGGGCCTGTGTGCATTTCCGGTCTGTGACCCGCTCCAGCTCCCAGCACGCTGTGCTTGCGTGATCCAGCGGCCTGTTTCTGTGCTGCAGACTCCATGTAATTCTATTGTGATAGATCTAACAATGTGTTTGTATTAAAGGTGTTGCTATGGGTACCCGCATGAGTCCTAGCTATGCCTGTCTTTTCGTGGGATAGAACTTCAAGATCTTAAAACAAACAGTGCTAAGTTATATTGCCAGATACAGGTCAAGCCTGAGGCTGTCATGCTGAAACTAGAACGTGCTCTGCTAGGCCACACATTAAAATTCTGCTTTTAGTTCTAGCCACTGAGGCACAAGGGAGCCATCTGAGCTCTGGAAGGGGGGCAAAGAATGGCAATAAGGCTGATCCCTAATGTCACAGAGTTAGGAGGAATGGTTAGAAAATGTGGACTCTAGCCTTTAAAGAGGGTGTATGAGAGACAACCGTATAAAGGTATGGAAAGCACTAAGTGGAATTGAAAAGGTTAATATTGAGCACTTTCAAATTATACCACAAATCCACAACATTGGAGCCTAGCTACAAAATGGTAAAAGAGGATTGATACTAGGAAGCAATTCTCCACACGAGCACTGATTAATAAGATGTCAGGTTAGTCTAGTTGGTAGTACTCTTGTCTGAGTCAGAAGGTTCTGAGCAAATAATAAAGGCTGATACTTAAGGGCCATACTGAGGGAGCGCTGCATTATTGGAGGTGCTGACTTTCAGATGCAACATTAAACTGAGGCCTTGTCTGCCTGCTTGGATGAATTTAAAAGGTGTCTCAGTATGCAGATACACAGATCATTAAAGGTGGCAACACAAGTATACATAGCCGTAAGGACGACAACCTGAATTGTTTGTTTTGTACCTAGAGGCACAGATTACAAAAGCAAGTAAATTATGTTGAATATGTATCAGATCATAATTTAGCTGCAGTTGGAGTATTGTGTGCAGTTTTGGGCAATTATAGGAAGGATATAAAACCAATGTAAAAGTTACAGTATAGATTCACTGGAATGTTATTGGGAATGAGCAGATATGGTTACTTGAGAAGTTAAGGCTTTTTTCACCCCACTAAAGCTGAGAAGGTTAAGAAGTGATCTGATAGAGGATTTCCAGATCATGAAGGGCTATGATGCGGTAGATCATAAACATTGTTTCTACTGGTTAGAGAGTTTAAGATAATCCAACAAAGAATTTGGGTGGGGTGGGGAAGGGGGGAGAATGTTCTTTCCACAGAGGATGCTTAGATTGTGGAATATGGAATGCTCTGTCATAAATCATTGTTGAAGCAGAATCCATAAATTCTTTAAAAAGGGAATTAGATAGTTGCTTGAAAACGAGGAGTATTAAAGGGTACGGGGGTGCGATTAGATTAGGTGGCTTCCCTCTCCTCTACCAAACTCCTGCCCCCTCTGACTCCCTGCCACACCTGCCCCTCACGCAATTTTAATGTTCTTTGATAGATACTGGCAAGGGGACTTGCCATCTCCTCAGCCAATTCCACCAGCATCCTTGGATAGAAATTGTCAGAGTTCTTCATTTAGTTTAAGCATTCTTTAACTTGTTGACTATGCTTTCCATTGTGATGCTAAAGATTTCCAGTTTGTCCTGTCCCATATGCTGTGCCCTCAATTCAGGAATCTCCTCCACCTTTAGTAGTGGTAAAAGTGACCACAAAATAATGATTTAATAATTCTGTCACTTTTCTGTCCTCAGCCGCCACTTCTATACTGCCATTGGTAAATGTTTCAACTTCACTATGCACCTTTCTCTTGATGTTGATGTATCTAAAGAATGTTTTGTTGTTGTCCTTTATATGTTCTGATGTATCCTGCCCATGCTTCCTCTTTGTGTCTCCTCTTGGCATTCCTCACCTTGATTCTGTAGTCCTCCCTAACCTGTTCCTTCCCTCTACAGTTAGAATATTTTCTTGGAATAAAACAAAGTCCTGAGTAGGCAAAATAAGTATTAACAGTACTTCTCATGCTTCTTGATAACAGCACCTGTCATATCCCTCATACCTGACATCACCTGTCATATCCTTCAGGTAGGAGCTTTCATATGAAATATGTAAACCATATGCTCCATGCATAGCCATCAGAATTCAAAAAGACCTACAGAATCTGAAGATAGACTTTACTTTTATTCTCTTTGTTGTGGCGAAATAAAATTAATTAAATCCGCACACTAGTCTGTAAACGGTAAAAAAGCCAAGCAGTTTATTTAAAACACAAAACTATTCAACAGTACAATACAAACAGTCCGCGGCGGTATCTAAAGGCTGATCAGGGAGTACAGCTAGAGCTCCTTAGCTCGTTCCTGGCTGTCTCCTCGATTGACTTCAGTTTCTGTTACTTAAGTGTACAAAAGCCGTGGATACCTCATGCACAGCTCATGACATTGTTCTAATTGGCTTAAAGCCCACATGCACAATTCGGTACATTGTTCTAATTGGCTTGAAGCCTGCATGCACAATTGCTGATTGTCACATGATCTTTATGATCTCATCAGTTGTTCCCTACGTGATTTTACTTCCCTCGTTCGTGGCTGGTGCTTCTGTCTCCGCTGTCATCCTGTGTGCAAGCTGCACTGTTAACCCGTTAAGTCCTGAAGGGCACCTATGTTACCCTTCACTAAAATTCCACTTCACTCTTTTATTTTCTTTGAAGAAGAAAGGCAGCTGCTTTAAAACTAATACCAAACAAAAATACAAGGGAAATGATGCTTTGTAGCTTTAGGACAGTCCATGCCCACATTCACACATATTAGTTAGCCTTTTAACCACAAGGAATCTGCATTTGAATCCAATATCACAATGCTGAAATTAATATAAACAATTCCTAATTCTGAATTTAATGGCTGGGGCTACTTTACTGTATCCCATCCTGTTAACAAAGTACTTTGCATTCACACTTGCTGCATTAATCCAGTAAATTAAGCAAAGAAAGAACTTGCATTTATGTAATGCCTTATCGTTTCCTCAAGACGTCCCAACGCACTTTACAGCCAATGGATTACTTTTGAATCACGGTTATGTAAACAATCGTGGCAGCCAATTTGCACACAAGATTCTAAAACCAGCCAATGAATAACCAGAGAATCTATGTTTTGTGGTGTTGGCTGAGGGAGTCTATTGGTGACTACACTGGAAGAATTTGCTGCGTTTCTTGAAATAGTAGCATGTGATGTTTTACTTCCACATGAGCAGGCCTTGATTTTAATTTTAATTTGAAAGCTGTCACCTCCAACAATGCAGCACTCGCGCAGTAAGTACTGCACTGAAATGTCAACCGAGGTTATGTGCACAAAACATAATGGGCTTGAACCCAACATTTTCTGATTCAAAGGGGACAGTATGACTAAATGAGCCAAGCTCAGCTTAACTTTTAGCAGGATTGCCAACACAAAATCTGTTTCTATAGAAACCGATAAAGGCCATAAAGTAGAGAAACATTCTGAGGAATTCTGCATTTTTTTTCTTCTTCATATATACAGTTAGGTCAGTGTTGTCCAATAGAAATCACTGATTACCCACAGGTGTGGCTACGGTGGCACCATTTTAGCCACATGCACTAATTTTAAAAGAAAGACTTGCATTTATATAGCGCCTTTCACGACCTCAGGACATCCCAAAGTGCTTTACAGCCAATGAAGTACTTTTTGAAGTGTAGTCACTGTTGTAATGTAGGAAGTGTAGGAAACATTAGTAATAATAATAATAATAATCAACTTTATTGCCATTGTTAGTGCACAAGTGCAGTACAACGAAATGTAGGCTTGCGGCTCCCGAGAGTGTACATTTAGATTAAGACATTTAAACATTCAACATTCATTTGGCTTGTAATACATTAACATAAACATAATAAAGTGCATTGACAGATGTGCAGGCTTTAGAGTTTATTTGTGGAGTTCAGTAGGATGACAGCCCTGGGAAAGAAGCTGTTCCTAAATCTGGTCGTTCGGGTGCGAATGCATCTGTAGCGTCTCCCAGATGGCAGGGGGGCGAACAGACTGTGGCTGGGGTGGGTAGGGTCTTTGATGATGGTCCGTGACCTCCGTAAACAGCGTTTCTGGTATATGTGCTCTATGGTCGGTAGCCGGGTGCCGGTAATGCGTTGGGCAGTTTTGACTACCTGCTGCAGGGCTTTCCGGTCATAGTAGCTACAGCTGCCATACCATACTGTGATACAGTTCGTCAGGATGCTCTCTATTGTGCAGCGGTAAAAGTTAGAGAGGATTACACATAATATAAGTAGATGTACTTCCGCATCTTTGCACTCTTTCTCTTTCACCAAAGTTTGGAGTTCTGATATGAATTCATCAGACACAGTACATCTTAGTGCAGCTTCTTGGAGCTGTTCTTCCAATTCGTCAAACTGACCATGTTGACAGCTCTCTTTATATAATGTTGCTGGTGTTTCCCGTGTTGCACAACATTTTAGCAGATATCCAGTAAATGGTAACTAAGGAAGTAAAGCACACCCAACAATCAAAAAACACTTGCACACTCTGCTTTTAGTCTTACCAATTTTATCAATAAATGACCAGAAAGGTTAAAGTACAAGTGCATACGTTGTGTGGATATGAGTATTGAGATGCCCAATAAGGGTGTCTGTTAAGTCTGTGTGTTATAGTGATAATTACTACACAGACTACAAGAGTAAATTCAACAGGTCTTTACTGGTTGGAGGTAGGGACTATACTGAATACAATATTACTACACAGTGCTTATATACCGGTGTGGTCACCACCGGTATTACGTATACAGCAGCCAGAGAAAGTAGTACATCTCTTAAGGTGGAACAGGCTTAAGTTCTCTTAAGGTGGAACAGGTTACATACACCACAATCCTCCCTTTTTAGCTTAACAGTCATATCCCCATTTAACATAACATAATAACATATATACATATATAACTTCAGTTATAACAGTTCAAAGGTTCAGTCTCTCAGGAGGCTTTCTGATGCGGCTTGGATAACGCCTCTCAGTAGTCTCTGATTCTTGTTGTTGAGGTGCCTCCTCTATTTGGTTTCCAATGTATTGGGTGTCATCATCATCAAGTACATTCCCTGCCGAGGTAGATGCTTCAGGTTCATTAACGTCTTCCACAGTTGTCTCTGTCACAACCATGGGTTCGACCCTTGCTCTCGACTCTACCAGTTGATCCGCATGACGCCTTATCACATTATGACCAATGTGTACTGTGTACATCAGAGGTCCTTGTCTGGCCCGAATTGTTCCGGACTGCTATTTTTCGTTTCCATAGCCCCTTGCCAACACTGGTTGTCCTACGTCGAAAGTTCGAGTGGTCTTGTTGTTAATATGCCGAAACTGTTTGTTTTCCACTTCCCTCCGCACATTTGGTTTTAACAAGTCCAACTTGGACTGCAACCTCCTGTTATAAAACATCATGGCAGGACTTTGGTTAGTCACTGCATGATCGGCATTTCGATATGACATCAGGAACTTGTCGACCTTGTGTTGCAGCAGAATCTGATCATCGTTCATGGCCTTAATTGCCTTTTTGAATGTCTGGACAAATCTTTCAGCCAACCCGTTTGTCGCCGGATGATATGGGGCAGAGGTATAATGTTTTACTCCATTCTTCTTTAAGAATTGTCGGAATTCTTCCGATACAAACTGTGGTCCGTTGTCCGAACAGATCTGTTCTGGCAATCCGTTCCTTGCGAATATTGTTCTTAACACTGCAATTGTCTTTTCTGAAGTAGTGGTATTCATCTTGATGACTTCTGGCCATTTGGAATGTGCGTCCACCGCGATTAGGAACATGGAGTCCACGAATGGACCAGCAAAGTCAATGTGTACGCGTTGCCATGGGGCTGAAGGCCATTCCCATGGGTGTAGCGGTGCTATCGGAGGTGCATTTTGCACTTTTTGGCACCCAGCGCAGCTTTTCGTTAACTCCTCAATCTGTTGGTCAATACCCGGCCACCATACATAAGCCCTAGCAAGACTTTTCATTTTAACTCCCCCCAGATGACCTTCATGCAGTTCGTTTAAAACTCTTTCCCTTAACTTGGGAGGAATAATCACTCTTGTCCCGTACATCAAGGTACCATGGCAGACGGACAGCTGTTCTCGCCTTGCCGAAAATGCCGGTAACAGAGGATCACCCCGTGTTGGCCATCCTTTCACTGTCACCTCGTAGACTCTGGACAGTGTCGGGTCGTTCCTGGTTTCTCTTTCAATACTTGCATTGGTGACTGGTAAACACTCGATGATGGTCGAATAAAATAACTCAACAGGGTCAACTTTCGTCGTGTCTTCTTCTTCAGGTAGTGGCAGGCGCGACAGCCCATCAGCATTGCCATGCTGTTTCGTACCTTTGAATTCTATTTGATATTGATGTGCCCCTAGGAAAAGAGACCATCTCTGGAGACGCTGCGCTGTCATCACCGAAACACCCTTCTTAGGGTTAAAAATGGATACCAACGGTTGATGGTCTGTCAGAAGTGTGAATTTTTGGCCCTGCAGGTAATGATTAAACTTCTTCACTCCCCATACAAGGCTAAGAGCCTCCCTATCGATCTGCGCATAATTGCGCTCAGCGGAGGTCAATGATCTGGATGCAAACGCGACTGGCCTTTCCGTGCCATTTGGCAACTTGTGTGAGAGTACTGCCCCAATACCATATGGAGAAGCATCACAAGCCAACCGAATAGGCAGTGTCGGGTTGAAGTGAGCCAACACTTCCTCTGAGGTGATCAATTCTTTGCTTTTGCGAAATGCCTTCTTACAGTTTTCGCCCCATTCCCATGGTACCCCTTTCTGTAAAAGAGTGTTTAACGGGTGCAGTACCGTGGATAGATTTGGCAGAAATTTATGGTAATAGTTAATTAATCCTAGAAACGACCTCAACTGAGAGACATTCTCCGGAGCGGGAGCCTTTACAACTGCCTCAATCTTGTCAGGAGACTTATGAAGCCCCTCCCGGTCAATGACATGGCCACAGTACGAGATCCGCTTCTGGAAGAACTCACATTTCTGCCGATTTACTCTAAGTCCATACTCTTTCAGTCTGTTGAGCACCAGTTCCAAGTTTGCGAGATGTTGTTCATCACTATCACCTGTGATCAGAATATCATCCAGGTAACATTGTGTGCCTGGAATTCCCTGTAATACCTGCTCCATGGCCCTCTGCCAAATTGCTGGAGCCGATGCCACTCCAAAAACCAGCCTATTGTACCGGTACAACCCTCGATGCGTGTTGATCGTGAGGTATTGGCATGACTCTTCCTCAACCTCCATCTGCAAGTACGCCTGCGCCAGGTTTCCCGCCAGACAATGAAGCGAAAATATCCTCAATCCGTGGAAGCGGATACTGCACCGTGTGAAGCACCGGATTAACGGTGATTTTGAAATCTCCACAGATGCGAACCTTCCCTGGATCGCCTGGCTTGTTGCTCGCAGGACGTTTCATAACGGGAACAATGGGCGTAGCCCACTCACTCCAATCTACCTTAGACAGTACACCTGAACGTTCTAGTGCTTCCAGTTCCGCTTCAACAGTAGGTCGTATTGCATAGGGTACCGGTCTGGCTTTAAAAAATTTTGGTTGTGCATGTTCATCAATCTTGATGTTTGCCGTAATTCCTCTCAGTGTTCCCAGTCCCTGCTGGAACACCTCTTTAGCATCATCCAATATTCTGGACAATCGTTTAGGTTTGACATCTGTTTCCCCGGAATCTACTGTTAGTGCCTTCAAGGAGTGCCAGTCCATTTTCATTTTCCTAATCCACTCCCGTCCTAGTAGTGGTGGACCTCCTTCAGGTAGCACATATAAGTCCATTACTTGGCTTTCTTCGCCCTTGTGGACCACTTCTACCTCTATTTTTCCGATGGGATACACTCTTTGCCCCGTGTATGTTTTCAATATAATCTCCGTATCCTGTAGGGGAATATGTTGGAATAACCTTCTGTAATCTTTCTTATTCATGACCGTCAATGCCGATCCAGTGTCCAATTCCATTTTTACTTGGACTCCTGCTATCTGAAGAGTGACCCAAATTGTCTGGAGATCTGCATCCTTACCAACGTTGTGTACTCTTAAGCTATCCAGTTCATTACTGCTAGCGTCTGAATCTGACTTCTGTTCGGTCAAACTGTTCTTTGTCACCTTGTGTACCTTTGCGTATTTTCCTTGCGGTGACTTTTTGTTGCTGGTCTTCTTTCCTGACCGGCATACTTTAGCTATGTGGCCAAGCCTGCCACACGTTCTGCATTCTTGGTTTTTAAACCAACACTGGTTCTGATCGTGCGTTGTCTTTCCACAACGATAACATTTGACAGAACTCAAACCCAATTTGTTTGTACCGAGTTCCGGTGACCATAGCTGCATTACTGCCGTGCCTCTCGCTGCGGCTTCGTGTGCTGCTGCCATAGTGACCGCCTTCTCAAGCGTCAGCTCATTCTCCTCGAGCAGTCGCTTTTGTGTATCCTGTTTAAATAAACCACACACAAATTTATCTCGTAGTGCCTCTGTTAGTCCCGTTCCAAACTGACAATATTTTGCTAGCTTACGTAATTCCATCAAATATTCAGCATTGCTTTCATTCTGCAGCTGCCTTCTGTCGTAAAATTTAAATCGTTCCGCTAGCATCAGCGGCGTGGGGTTTAGATGATTTTTCAGGACAGTAACAATCTCCTTGAACGTCTTATCCGCCGGTTCATCTGGTGATACAAGGTGTTTCAATTGCCCGTATGTCTTCGCACCCATTAAATTTAATAATGTTAGTGCTTTATCTGCATCAGGAATTTTATTTGCCTTACAATAATTTTGTATGCGTTCTACATACATGGCCCAATCTTCGATGTCACTATCAAAGGTATTAATGTTCCCATGTTTAGGCATCGTTGCAATTTATTGTATTTTTATGTTATCCAAGATGGCGGCTTCCCGCTCTTGTCGTCGTCCTCCGCCCACAAAATGGCTGTTTTCCCGCACTTGGCGGTCTTCAACCGTCCCCCGACGCTGTCTCCGCTTCACCGCGGCTCTCGCCTTCAGTTTCCCCAGACGCTGCGCCTTTTAGCCCGAATGCGACCCTTATCTCCGGTCGCGATCGATGTCCCCGCGCTGCGCCTCTCGCTCAAAAGCGGCCCGGCCCTTATCGCCGGTCGCGATCGATCTCACCGCCCTTATTCCTCCGTCTTCCCAGCCCCGTCTGTACAGCCAACGCGGTTGACTTTCTGTCGCGTCGCTGCCCGGCTTACCCACCACCGAGGTAGAAAGAAGAAGCTGACAGTCGCTGATGGAGGCTTCGAGGTCAGGATGTCTTCTGCACTCCGGTTTCTCGATGCCTGCCGCTCGACGTGTCTTCCAGTAGGGTGATGAGGGTGGAAACCTCTCTTCGACGTCCTGTCTGTGGACGAAGCCGCCGTGGAAATAACTGCCGCAGGGTAAGAATCGGACTCGTCGCCACAGTTAAGTCTGTGTGTTATAGTGATAATTACTACATAGACTACAAGAGTAAATTCAACAGGTCTTTACTGGTTGGAGGTAGGGACTATACTGAATACATTATTACTACACAGTGCTTATATACCGGTGTGGTCACCACCGGTATTACGTATACAGCAGCCAGAGAAAGTAGTACATCTCTTAAGTGGAACAGGCTTAAGTTCTCTTAAGGTGGAACAGGTTACATGCACCACAGTGTCTATTTATTTTTTATTTACTAATCAAAAATGCAGTTAGCTGGATTCCCAATTAACCACATGTGGCTAGTGGATAACATATTGGACAGCACTGAACTAGGAGAACTGTTATTTTCACAACAAAGGTCATCTCCAGATATTACCCTTAAAATACAATGGCCCAGTAATTCCGTTCCAAACGCGTGAGTACGGTCGGGGTACTCACGCGCCTGGCCGGAGGAAATGCCGGTTTTCAGCATGCACAGCGCATGCGGGGAAAACCGGCATTTCCTGTCCTCTGAACGAAGGGGTTCAGAGGCACAACGCGTGGAACTGCACAGGCAGCGCGTGCGCAGTGAACTTCGTCGATTTCATTCATGGATTCAGTGAGGTTAAGTCCTTACAACTTACACATGAAAAAAGCATGTGTAAAGTTGCTCCAGAGGCTGCGGAGGAAGATATATTTTATCGTGGAGCTTCTGAAAGGCAATATTTTTGTTTGGGAAAGGGAGGAAAGTTATTTTAAGAAATACTGAGGTAAGTTTTAAAGTTTAATTTTTTTTTTTAAACGGGTTTTCAGTACTGTAGGTAGAAGGAGCAATTGTGGCTGTGTGAATTGAATTTGCTGTGTTTATTAAATGTGAAAATGACTGTTCTAAAATGAGTAATGTAACATTTCCAACATTTTTAAGAAAGAAACTTTTCATCAGTAATATATTCTTTTAAGTAATTATGTATGTATGTCCGTATATATTCCTTTACGTATATGTATGCATGTATATATTCCTTTACTTATGTGTATGAATGTATGTATTTAATTATGATTTTCCAATAAGTTACTTTCTCTGAAAGTCATAATTAAATACATACATTCATACACATAAGTAAAGGAATATATACATACATACATATACGTAAAGGAATATATACAGACATACATACATAATTACTTAAAAGAATATATTACTGATGAAAAGTTTCTTTCTTAAAAATGTTGGAGTCATTTTCACATTTAATAAACACAGCAAATTCAATTCACATAGCCACAATTGCTCCTTCTACCTACAGTACTGAAAACCCGTTTTAAAAAACAAAAATAAACTTTAAAACTTACCTCAGCATTTCTTAAAAAAACTTTCCTCCCTTTCCCAAACAAAAATATTGCCTTTCAAAAGCTCCACGATAAAATATATCTTCCTCCGCAGCCTCTGGAGCAACTGTACTCATGCTTTTTTCATGTGTAAGTTGTAAGGACTTAACCTCACTGAAAGCATGAATGAAACCGGCGAATTTTACTGCGCACGCGCTGCCTGTGCAGTCGCACGCGTTCTGCCTCTGAACCCCTTCGTTCAGAGGACAGGAAATGCCGGTTTTCCCCGCATGCGCTGTGCATGCTGAAAACCGGCATTTCCTCTGGCCAGACGCGTGAGTACCCCGACCGTACTCACGCGTTTGGAACGGAATTACTGGGCCAACATTTTACATGTCAAAATGAAAAATTTAACAATTGCACGATTTGCCCCCTCGCATCTGCGACTGAGGGTCCAAGGAGGTGCATTGCGCAAGAGGTCATCGTCGTACGTATCCTCACACTGTTCCCTTTCGGGAACTGTATGAAGTGGTGGAAGGATTTCTGGCCACGTTAACGCTCCTTCCATGACCATAACCATCTTCATACCAGCCATTAGGGTGGTTAGTCCTATGGCGTGAGGGTTTTATGGGCTCCCATAACCCATCTGAGGGGGGGGGGGGCCACCCACACCCGCAAGTATCCCGCTGGATGTCCACCCAGAATTTATAGTTGGAGCTCCGACTCCACTTGCCGGGACTGTCTGGAGCGGGGTTCGGAACCCTACTTCTGGCCCAGCGGCGGGGATGCTTACCGCTACGCAAAAGGCCCACTCCGCGCAAAAGGTGACACCCATACGTTTCCTGCGCCTTTTCCCTCCCCGTGACTGGAGCCTTATGCTGCCACTTGAAAGACCAAGCTATCATCTGTCCTTTCTGTGGCGCCTTGGACTTCTCATTACCAATGATGAGCAGGCGCTGCGCCGCGCCTCCACCTCGTTGAGGCGATTGCTGAGGTCATCATCAGTTCAATTGTGAGTTCTTTTAATGCTGTGAATTGTGCTCATTCCAGCCATTTCACGTTGCTAATCGGAGTGGGCCTTTGGCATAGCGGTAGGATCCCCGCCGCTGGGCCAGACGGGGTAGGGTTTCGAACCCCGCTCCAGACAGACCCGGCAAGTGGAGTCGGAGCTCCGGCTCTAAATCCTGGGTTAACATCCAGTGGGATATTTGCGTCCGTGGGTGTGGGTGGCCCCCCCTCCTCGTATAGCTTGTGGGAGCCCGTAAAACCCTCCCGCCATAGGACTAACCACCCTAATGGCTGGTACAAAGATGGTTATGGTCACGGAAGGAGCGTTAATCATGGCCATAAATCCTTCCACCACTTCATACAGTTCCCCAAAGGGAACAGTGTGAAGACACGTATGACAACGACGTTGCTAAATAAATAAATGGAATGAAAAAAATTCTTTCAGAGCTTTTAAAAGTCTTTAAATTGCTTTAATTCTGTTTAAAACTACTTCAGATTCTTCAAAATAATGTAAACGTTTTTAAAAGTTTATAAAAGTTACCAAAAGCTTCATAAAAATACCAAAAACCTATTTGAAATGCTGCTCTGCATGTAAAAATGCTTTGCAGCTTGTGAGAAACATTGGGGGCGTGTCCTATTAAACTGAGACCTCAAGGGGCGTGTCTCACTTGCACTGCGTGCTCCAGGCTTCGCGCTGGCTGCACTCCTGGGCGGCGTGACGTCAGACGCTGCCCGGGATTCTTCTCTTTCAAAAAGGAATTCCAGGTGTCCCTGGAGGTGAACGGCAGGCGCGTCAGGTAAGTGCAGATCGGGGGCTTGCACGCGCGGCAAGCCCCCGATCCGAATTTCTTCCCCAATGTGCTATGTGCCTGATGATCTTTTCCACTTGGCTGTGTATCGGTCCTCAACTGGCTACATCCTTCTTCTGTTGCCAACAGCTGCTTCAACTGTTGTAACAGAAAGAGTTGTTGTCACTAGGCTTATTTAGCACATGGTTACCAATACAGGGGAAGTGGTACTTAAGGCAATACAGTTTAACATTGTGAGATATGCTCATTGTGCAATGCACTTAATCACCTAAAATTGCTCCTGTTCACTACTACCGCTAGTGACAGACCTATAACCACAGTACTTTATCTTAGTGTTGTGCAATTGAAAATATTTTCTCCAGATGCAACCTAAGGGCAACCGAAGGGCAAAATCTTAATTGTACTATTGGCAATAAGAGATCAGAGTACATGCACGTTTCATATACCCCTTAGCAGAGGGGTCAAAACCAGGGGGCACAGATTTAAAGTAATTGGTGGAAGGTTTAGAGGGGATTTGAGGGGAAATTTCTTCACCCAGAGGGTTGTGGGGGTCTGGAACTCACTGCCTGAAAGGGTGGTAGAGGCAGAAACTCTAACCACATTTAAAAAGTACTTGGATGTGCACTTGGGATGCTGTAACCTGCAGGGCTATGGACCAAGAGCTGGGAAGTGGGCTTAGGCTGGATAGCTCTTTGTTGGCCGGCACGGACATGATGGGCTGAAATGGCCTCTTTCCGTGCTGTAACTTTCTATGATTCTATGATACCAACTCTAGTGCTTCACTGAAATCCTACTGATACCAATGGAAAGTTTGATTTCCATCATGTAGATTTTTCAGGCTTTTTCTTAATTCTGCTGTTTTTGTTTTGCAAGTTTCAATACGCTTAGGACCCCTTTACTGGGAAACTTGAGAAGGAATTTCTGGAGCCAGTGGCTTCAGTTATTATTACTGAGCTCTTCAAGCAAATGGCAGATTCTGTTGGCAGCTATTGTCTCAACCTCTGCACCATGCATGATACAGACGAGCACTGACATCAGTGTTTAAAGTCATTAGATGGTCACTGATATCTGATGCTGAAGAACCAAGTCAATTCACCTGGGGTTTAGTGTTTATTATCCTGAGCTACCAGTGCTTATTCTATCTTGAAACATGATGAGGAAGCAGGTGAGGAAGAAGGGGAATGTACCTTCTGAGTAGTCAAGGCAGACGCAGGCAACTATTTTGCAGTACATTTATATTCTTGACTCTAGTAGCATTTCCTTTAACTCTCTTCCCCAGTTGTGGATCCAGATAGTGAGAGCCCTTCTTTAAGAAATCATTTCCTTATTTTTTCCTTCTGTCCTCTTCTGAAGCCACTCACTTATGTTGGAGTATAGTTCCATGAACACCAACTGTGCTCTAGTATCTTGTCCAAGTAGCCATTCCTGATGTGACCCTAGATAGTAAATGTCAACAGATTATTCAACTATAGGGACATCATAATGAAGCTTTACCCTGTCTTCACTCCACATTCACAACCATGCACTTTTTAGCAAGAGACTCTGGATAATGACCAGGACTGGGGATCGAGGCTAATATTTTTCACTTCTCCAGCCTAAAGGCACTGAGGCCAATTGTATCGTCCCTTATGATGCCCTGGCTGAAATCCCCTAACTCACCACAAACCAGAAATTGAATCTGGACCTTCCTGTTGGTCTGACTTAGTGACTCAGCATTTTTACCAACTGAGCTAATGAGGAACTTAGTTGACCTATGACCTAATGGCGATTCTGCTGTGTCAAGCCTTTTCAAGCTTTCAACTCCCTCTTCCGATGTGGGCTGTTAAAATTATTATTTCTGCCTAGGCTGCTTCAGCGGCAGCAACTCCTGACAGTTTGTATCGGAATACTATGATATCAGAAGGAGGCCCCATTTATACAACCTATTGCTGAATATCCAGTGGTTTTCCATGTTTTTATATAATGTTAAAAAAATCTGGCATGCAAAATGTCTATGACTTTACCTTCTGAGACTGTGTTGAAATGTTTTGGATTCATGTGGTCGATATATTCAAAGGTGCATACACTTTATTCAAGGACTTCTGGTACAAATTATACATAAGCAGACTGCCTAAGAGGGTAGCTCTAGTTCAAGCTTCTCTGGTTAGTCATAGCCAAATTGGTTAAGCTTAAAACAAAATTATGCCTGGATGTTTTAGACACAAGTACCTGAAGTTAGAACAGCAGCTCATGAGTATTTCAGGTTCTCACTTGAATTATCTACAATGCTGTTAAGCATTTCTACTTACAGGGAAGAAGGTAATCCGCAAACAAGCCCAGTCCAATTTACAGCTCTAAACAACAGCTCTAGACAACATATGCAGAGTGTGAATGCTACTTGTGGCACAGGGCCCAAGTCCAATCCAGATTATTATCTGAACGACAATAGATTGGGAAAAGGGGAAGTGCAATGAGACCTGGGTATCCTTCTGCACCAGTCGCTGAAGGTGACACATGCAGGTGCAGCAGGCGGTTAAGAAGGCAAATGGTATAAGAACATAAGAAATAGGAGCAGGAGTAAGCCAATCGGCCCCTCGAGCCTGCTCCACCATTCAATAAGATCATGGCTGATCTGATCCTAACCTCAAATCTTCTATCACTCTCCATCCACCCGAACCCATGTGATCTCCCGGGAGAGGCGAAAAACCAGATAAAACACCCAATGGCCAATTTGTTGATATCTTCCTGCAGTCTACAGCTTCCTTCTTCAGTATCAACCACACAGCCGATTTTAGTATCATCTGCAAACTTATTAATCATACCCCCTATATTCAAGTCTAGATCATTGACATATACCACAAAAAGCAAGGGATCTAGTACTGAGCCCTGTGGAACCCCACTGGAAACAGCCTTATAGTCACTAAAACACCCATCAGCCATTACCCTCTGCTTCCTGACTCTGAGCCAGTTTTGAATCCAACTTGACACTTTGCCCTGGATCCCATGGGCTTTTAACTTCGTGACCAGTCTGCCATGTGGAACCTTATCAAAAGCCTTGCTAAAGTCCATATACACTACATCAAATGCACTACCCTCATCTACCCTCCTTGTTACCGCCTCAAAAAATTCAATCAAATTTGTCAGACACGACCTTCCCTTAACAAATCCGTGCTGACTATCCTTGATTAATCCGTGTCTTTCTAAATGAAGATTTATCCTTTTAGCAACCTTTTATGTGGCACCTTATCAAGTGCCTTTTGGAAATCCAAATGTACTACAACCACTGATTCCCCTTGATCTACCTTGTTAGTTACATTCTCAAAAAAATTTGTTAAACACAATTTCCCTTTCATAAATCCGTGTTGACTCTGCCTAATCATATTATGATTTTCTAAATGCCTTGTTACTACTTCCTTAATAATGGATTCCAGCATTTTCCTGACGACTGATGTCAGGCTAACTGGCCTGTAGTTCCCTGTTTTCTCTCTCCCTCCTTTCTTGAATAGCAGGGTTGTATTTGCTACCTTCCAATCTGCTGGGACTGTTCTAGAATCAAGGGAATTTTGGAAGATCACAACCAATGCATCCACTATATCTGCAGCTACCTCTTTAGAACCCTAGGATGTAGGCCATCTGGTCCAGGGGATTTGTCGGCTTTTAGTCCCATTAGTTTCTCAAGTACTTTTCCCCAACAGATATTAATTAGTTTAAGTTCCTCATTCCCATTAGCCCCTTGGTTCCCCACTATTTTTGGTATGCTTTTTGTGTCTTCTACTCGGAAGACAGATACAAAATATTTGTTTAAATTCTCTGCCATTTCTTTATTCTCCATTATAATTTCATCAGTCTCAGTGTCTGAGGGACTTTTGATACTCTCTTCCTTTTTACATACTTGTAGAAGCTGTTACAATCTGCTTTTATATTTCTTGCTAGTTTACTCTCATAATCTATTTTCTCCCTTTTTATCAATTTTTTGGTCATCCTTTGTTGGTTTCTAAAGCTCTCCCAATCCTCAGGCTTACCACTATTCTTCGCAATATTATAAGCCTCTTCTTATAATCTAATACTATCCTTAACTTCTTCAGTTAGCCACGGATGAAGTACTTTTCCCGTGGAGTTTTTACTTCTCAATGGAATGTATTTTCATTGAGAATGTTGATGTTTAAATGTTTTCCACTGCTTATCTACCTTCATACCTTTTGATCTAATTTTCCAATCTATCTTAGCCACCTCGCCCCTCATACCTATGTAACTGGCTTTATTTAAGTTTAAGACTCTCGTTTCGGACTGAAGTATTTCACTCTCAAACTCAATGTGAAATTCTATGATATTATGATTACTCTTCCCCAGAGGATCCTTTACTTTGAGATTACTAAATAACCCTGTCTCATATGTAGTGTTTCTGTCAGCCAGCTTTTAAGTCCTCCACTCAATGCATAATTTTTGATGGTTATACATCACTTGTAACTGCTGTTTTAATTTCATATTTAAAATATCCTTAACCCTTACAGGATAAGTTATTTTTAGCGCAAAGTGTACTCCAACATTTTTGATAGTGCATCAAAAAAAGTGTGAAAAATCAAATTTTTCCAGAGGTGGCACGCCCCCAGATTCCCTGCAGAAAATAAATCTTACACCTTCAGCACTTGCAAATGCTTTCCGCAATGTCCAGTTTCACCACTGTTGCAAAATACATTTCCATGGAATTATATTTTTTCTGTGCACTAGAAGTGATGAAACTTTTCATCTGCAGCTTAAGTTACAAAAAGCAAGTGTCCCATTGCAATTTCAGTACAATTACTTGTTTTCAGACTTGATTCCCTATAATCAGGGGCTGTTCTTGAATTGTCAGCTTTTCTGAGACAACATAATTTTTTTTGAAACTGATGGCCAGCTTTTGCTGGTTTTCTAGGTTGGCAGAAGTGCAAAGATATCTAATGAGAGGAAAGAAAAATAAATTAATTTGTATGATTCACAACCTTATCACCCATTCCCAGCTAGACTCATACAGCAATTGGTAGGGCCCATGAAGATGAATTTGGTGATTGTTAGAATATCTTAAAATGGTCGAAGTATCCCAGCAAGCTTTGGTTAGCATTTCTAGCTCTCTAGCTAATTTATGACCAAAGACCGTTTGGAAAGTAGACAGAATAATAAACACCCAGGTCAAGAAATGACCAAGACACCATATACCACAGTAAAGGATAAAGATTGGCCTACATACTTAAAAGTACAATAAACAAAACTTGTGGAACAGAATTGGAGGCCGAAAAGATTAGAAGCGGGGTAAACACCTAAATATGCGGCCTCTGCAAACGTGCACCTACATATTATGTTGTACGTAGGCACAGCCCAAGGTGTCCGATAGTATAAGAATAGAACCTTTCTCCCTCCGACCTGCTCCTCCCACCCTCCACGAGCAGAGCATTATCGGGGTGGTCAGGAGCCTGGAGGGCTGGAGCTGGTCGCTTGAGGCCTTAGGAACCAAAATCTGTTGTTCTCTTGGGGTTTGGAGCACTCTCAGGGTCAGTCGGAAGCCACAGCAATGCAGGCAGCCTAGAGAGCCAAACGTGATTACTCCAGGCCTGGGAACCAGTTTATATTATTTGCATGTCACCTTGTCCATTTAATATAATATTGTAGAACAGTTATATAAAACCTAATACTCTTATTAGTCAATGCAAATAAAGCTTGTTGATTATAAAACTACTCGGGCTAAAAGCTGAGCAGAGCTATTGTCGCTGGACTAACAACCCTTTATTACGACAGTTACGACGGGAAAATCCGCTAACAGTGATCCATTTATATTTTCATGGTGGGTGGCACAATATACCATGAAGGAGAGAAAATGAAAATTTTCAAATGGGTAAGGCTGCAGCATTTGGTACCATACTAAAGTACTTTGGTGCCATGCTAATACAAAACAAAACTAAGATATATACAAATAATAATGATGCAGTTTAAAATTTCATAATAGAAATAATTAAATTGCATTTCCTACACCTATAAGCAGAGGTGTTAAATATAACAAATGTTCATAGTATCATCACTAAACTGCTCACAAATTTTCATATAATTCACACTTAAAATTTAACATTTACACTCAACATATTAATTTAATCAGGTGTCATTATTTTGTAAAGGTGACACCCTTGTAAAACTGTATTGGCCTCTGTGTCATTTGAGAACAGTGATATCACTACTAGAATAGTCCAAGCATTTTCAATGGGAATTTTTGAAAATTTATGCTAACAGGTTGAAAGCAAAGGCAAGTCCCTACATACAGAGACAAGAGGACAAAACATTGTCCTTTAAGCTTATGAAGCTAATCTTGTGAATAATTTGGCTGCTTATATAATAATCACACTAATTAAGAGATTTCAGCACTGAGAAAAGCTGAGCTCACCTAGCAATTATTAGGTTATTATGCTATGGAGATGTTCACATAAAATTCCCTCAAAATACAATCGATCATAGATCCTTTTTCTTAAGTACCATTTACTCATCCTTAATTCCAGGGTGAACAAAAAGCAGATTATTTATGGAAGCACTATGCACAAGTTGCTACTGAACACAATTCTTTATGAATGAAGGAGAACACAACTCATAATGAATTGTACAGGTCTTTGTCACAAGAACAAATATGCAGTATTACATTTATACAATGTGTATGTGACCTTCATTTCAATTTTAAATTTATCTTTTAAAGTCTTGGTCCAGTATTTATTTATTTTTTCTCTTGCATAGTACACATCACCACAAAGCAGTGTTCTCAGATACACTATATAAGCATATGATGGTCACTATATGGCGAGGGTGCTTTGCTTCTGAAAGCGACACCACAATAAAGCTTACAGCTAATGTTAGTTGCCATTGAGCTTTAACATTGAGCTTCACTCCTTTCTTAAATATATGGTGGCCTGAGGTGAAGTAGCTCCATGTGAGGTTGTTATCTCATGTCACAGAGTCATAACGGCACATCGAGTCCGTGCCGGCTCTCTGTAGAGCAATCCAGTCAGTCCCATTCCCCCGCTCTATCCCCATAGCCCTGCAAGTTTATTTCCCTCAAGTGCCTATCCAGTCTCCCCTGAAAACATTGAGGGCTAAAAATTCAGTTGGGCGCCGTTTGGGGCGCCAAGCTCGCCTGGGCGCCAGAATTACCGCTGCGAGCGGAGCCACTTGCGCCATCCCGATATTCAGTTTCTGTGCCCCAAACGGAAGCGGGCCGCTACTCGAGGCTCCCTGTGCCCCGCTTGGGGTGCTCACCCTGAATATCGGCGCGCTAAGGGCCGCAGCGGCACACGCTGCAGCACGGCACGCTGCGGTACTGCAGGCCTTCCTCCCACTGTTAAGGGGGAGGTGCCTGCAACAGCGCGATCCCCGATCGCGAGTGCCGGCAAATGAGCCTGGCACCAAGGAGAAGTGCTGGGCTCTCGGGAAACAGCCGGCAATGCCGCGGGGGGGGGTTTAGGAGGCCGGGGACGGAGGTGCTGGCAGGCGGCCGCCGAAAAAGCGGCCGCCCCGCACCTCCACCTTAACTAGCGCCACTACCACCACAGGTAGGCCCTGTGAACCGGTCGCGATTTGCGACCGGCGTTAAAGAGGCGGGCGCGACCAAATATGGTCATCGGGGCGGGAGCAGGGTGCTGCGCACACCGATGACGTCATCGGTGGCGGCGCAGCGCTACAGGCTAACGCCGCCATTAGCGCCCCGCTAAATATCGCGGGAGGTGTGGCCAGTGGCGCTAAAGCCACTGAGTGCCCTCTTTGGGCGCAAACTGGTGGCGCAGCCCACTGAATTTCTAGGCCTGAGTGTCTCCGCTTCCACTACTTCCGTCGGCAGTGAGTTCCAGATCCTCACCACTCGCTACGTAAAAACTTTTTCCCTCACGTCCCTCCTGTATCTCTTGCCCAAAACCTTAAATCTGTGTCCCCTAGTCCTTGTAACATCAACTAGTGGGAACAGCCTTTCCCCGTCTAGCCTATCCAAACCCATCATAATCTTGTACACCTCTATCAAATCATCCCTCAATCTCTAATGAAAACAAATCCAGCTTCTCCAACCTGTCCTTGTAGCTAAGATCCCCCATGCCCGGAACCATTCTGGTAAATCTCCTCTTCACCCTCTCAAGGGCCTTCACATCCTTCCTAAAGGGTGATGACCAGAACTGGATGCAACACTCCAGTTGTGGCCTAACCAGCGCTTTATAAAGGTTCAGCATAACTTCTCTACTTTTGTACTCATTACCTCAATTTATGAAGCCCATATGCTTTGCTAACCACTCTCTCAATATGTCCCGCCACCTTCAGGGTCCTGTGCACATTAACTCGCAGGTCCCTCTGTCCCTGCACACTCTTTAAAACTGTGCCATTAAGTGTATATAGCCTCTCCCTTTTCCTCCTGCCAAAATGCATCACCTCACACTTCTCTGTATTAAATTCCATCTGCCACTTGTCTGCCCATTCTGCTAGCCTTTCTATGTCCTGTTGCAGTCGATTGGTATCATCCTCACTGTTTGCCACACCCCCAAGTTTGGTGTCATCGGCAAATTTAGAAATTCTACTCTGTATTCCAATATCCATGTCATTTATATATATCAAAAAAAGCAGTGGCCGCAGCACTGACCCTTTGGGAACACCACTGTCTACCATCCTCCTGTCTGGAAAACAGCCATTTACCACAACTTGCTGTTTTCTGTCCTTAAGCCAATTCCTTATTCAAGCTGCTACTGACCCACCTATTCAATGAGCCTCAATTTTGTTAACCAGCCTTCTATGTGATACCTTGGCCTAGAAATTCACTAGCCTTAGCGCCGCTTTTGAGGCGCTAGAGGGACTAGCGCCAGAGTTAATGGCCAGTTTTAAAATTCCCTGGGGCCCTAAATCGGCGTTGCACCGGTAGCGCTGCGCCGGCACCGATGACGTCATCGGTGTGCGCAGCATCCCGGTTGCCGTGGTAACCCGCCCGAACTCCGAAATTGAGTTGCGGCCGCCTCGCCCGTGGCAGCCGCAAGCAACGTTCTGGCAGAGGTGCCTTACTCCAGTTTGCGCCGGCGCATTAAAGGCCCCGCGGCGGCCGGCCACTTTCCCGCCGGCCGCCTGCCCGCAGCTCCCTCCCCGGACTTCTCCCCCCCCCCCCCCCCCCGGAACAGATGCAAGCCCGGCACTTGTCCGAGGTGCCGGGCTCATTTTTAAGCTGATTTGCGCGGGCCGCGGCCGGGTGCAGGCAGCTCCTCCTTAACGGGAGGAGGAGCCCTGCACGTCCCCAGCCTGCCGCACCGCATCGGGTGCCGCAGCGCCGGAATTGCGGCGCGAAACGGCAGTTAGCGCCGATGTACCGCCGCAAAGACCCTTCAGTAGCGCCGGCAGCCGTTTGGGCGCGGCGCCACTGAATTTTTGGCGCGCGCAGGGGACTTAGCGCCGGCACTAACTTCCGGCGCTAAAGCCCTGGCTAAGCCAAAACCCAATTTCTAGGCCCTTGTCAAATGCCTTCCTAAAATCCATGTGGACAACATCCATTTCATCCCCTTCATCAATCCTACCTGTTACTTCATCAAAAAATGTAATTTGATTAGTCAAACATGATCTGCCTTTTACATATCCATGTTGGCTCTCCTTAATTAGCTGAAACCTATCCAAGTGCCCATTATCTTTTCCTTGATTATTGTTTCTAAAACTTTACTCACCACTGATATTAAACTGACTGGCCTGTAGTTACTAGGATTGTCCTTACACCCTTTCTTGAACAATGGTGTCACATTTGCCACTTTCCAATCCTCAGGCACTTCACCCGCATCTAGGGAAGATTTTAACAGGGCTAAAAATAAACTTACCTTTCTTTAAAGTATTTTAAAATGATAAATCTCTGGAAACATTTTTTTACTTTTACTTTCTTCACCTCTTACCTTGTAAAAAGCAGGCCTTGCGCCTGCTATTCCAAGCGCAGCTGTTTCAGACTTACCTGGACTGAAGCACTGCTGAAAAAAACGGAAGTTGCAGCCGTACGCGCTGCCTATCCGGTGCAGGCGTTTGACCTGTGAAGACCTTTCTCCTTTGAACGGAAGTTCCAGTTTCCAGCGCATGAGCAGTGCATGCGTAAAACTGGCACTTCCGTTGGCCCTACGGGTGAGTACACATTGCGTACATACCTGTAGGGAACGGAATTTCAGGACCAATCATTGTGTTTCCTTTGAAGTTCTACATTGATTTGCTTTGGAAAATGTTTCTAACTCTCGTATTTCTTCCAAGTTCAAAATGAATGAAAAATATTTTTAAATGAATGCAGTAGAACTTCAGGGTTTGCCTGTATATTTTGCTTTCTTTATTTTCTCAATTTTCTCCTCCATCTCCCTTCCTTCTTTGAAAGTGTCATCGGTCCTCACATTGGCTATTCTTCTTGTGTCAGCCTAAAGAGTGTGACAGGTGGTTTATTAGCCGGAACATCATTGTTCTTATCCGGTGTCCACACATCTGCCCATTTCAGCAAGGGTCACTGAAGAGGTCTTGACAGTGGAAAGTCTGGCTGATTGTTTTTCATCTTGCTAGTCTAGGAACACAGAAGCCAGTTGTCACATTTTTCTGGGAAAACTGCATAAATCTAGGAATTAAAACAATACAACTTAACTGTAGACACAAAGGGAGAGATAGACACTGGGACTTAAACAAAGTTGCCATATGTGCTTTAGATTAGAGATTGTGGATGTATCAATGCAGGAAAAACGAATGAATGTGCTGCTACTAATGACTTTGCAAGTATGAATTAAAAGTTGCTGACAGTTTAAAAGAAGTAGAATCAGATATACCTGCCATAAAAAATTTAAACAAACCTCTGGTTCATTTCTAGAGGAATAACTTTCCTACTTTTGAATTCTATGTTAAACTTATGTAGAACCTTGGTCAGATCACAATTAGAGTACTGTGCTCAGTTCTGGTCTCCATTTACCAAAAGGGTATAGAGGCACTGAGGAAGGTTCAATAATGATTTCCAAGGATGATACAAGAACTGAGAGGTTATAACTATCAGCAAAGACTGAACCGTCTTGGGACTCTTTTCTCTAGAGAAGGCTGAGAGGTGACCTGATGGGTTTGATTGGGTAGATGTAGAGAAGACGTTTCCACTTGTGGGGGAGTCCAAAACTAGGGGCCAGAAATATAAGATACAGGTACAACACCGGTAATCCGGCACCTAACGGTCCGGCACCTTCAGTGGTCCGGCACAAGGAAGGTCCTGCTGTCACATTACCTCCCTGGGATGGGTCCGGCTCGGGTCCCGGGACCGCCGCCGGGTCAGGATCAGCGCCTGGACTGCGCAGCATCACCGACGGCTCGGCGGAGCGATGGAGCCCAAGCCCGAGCAGCCCGTGGGCGGCGGGGTCGGCGGCGGCACAGGAAGGGCAGCAGTAGGAAGAGGAGGAGCAGGTGGTGGCGGTGTTTGTGGTGACTTTCAACACCTTCAGTGGTTCGGAATTTTCAGTGGTCCGGCACCGGCCTGGTCCCGAGGGTGCCGGATTACCGGTGTTGTACCTGTAATCATCTAAACTTTTGTAAGAAGTCACACAACACCAGGTTATAGTCCAACAGCTTTATTTGAAATCACAAGCTTTCGGAGCGCTGCTCCTTCGTCAGGTGAAGTGGAGAAATGCATAAAGACACAGCTTATATAGTCAGAGAATAATGTCAGATGTTTACAGGTAATCTTTCTGTAAACATCTGACATTATTCTCTGACTATATAAGCTGTGTCTTTATGCATTTCTCTACTTCACCTGACGAAGGAGCAGCGCTCCGAAAGCTTGTGATTTCAAATAAAGCTGTTGGACTATAACCTGGTGTTGTGTGACTTCTTACATTTGTCCACCCCAGTCCAACTCCGGCATCTCCACACCACATCTAAACTTTGTTATTCAGAGGTGATTAGAATGTGGAACTTGCTACCACATGGAGTAGTTGAGCGAATAACATTGATGAATTTAAGGGGAAGCTAGATAAGTACATGAGGAAGAAAGGAATAGAAGGATATGTTGATAGGGTGAGATGAAGTAAGGTGAGAGGAAGCTCGTGTGGAGCATAAACACCGGCTTGGACCTGTTGTGCCAAATGGCCTGTTTCTGTGCTGTAAATACTATGTGATATGTTTTTTTTACATTAGATTTGTGGTTTAAGATTTGCAACATTGATCCATTATTTACTTGTGTTTCTATTGCTTCTTACAGTGATATTGGTATTGGTCAGTCCCAGGATGACCGCATAGTAGGGCTGAAGCAGTCTAGAAATATAGCACCTGCACTGCCTGCAAGCAGCACCTCATCGTCCAGTAATTCTAACCTGCTGCAGTCTCATAATTGCATTCTTGATTTTAACACCACACCAGGTGAGTGTTAGTTTAACTCCAAAATGAGATTACTGCTTGTTGTATCAGTTGGACAGATGTTCCATATGCATTCTCTTATGTTATGAGGGGGAAGAAACCTCGTTCTCACTAAATTTATTCTATGTGGTACATAGAAAGTTATTTCAAATCAATGTTTGTGAATTTGAACATAAGAAGTAGGAGCAGGAGTAGGCCATACGGCCCCTCGGGCCTGCTCCGCCATTCAATAGGATCATGGCTGATCCGAATCTAGACTCACGTCCACTTCCCTGCCCTCTCCCCGTAACCCCTAATTCCCTTATCTGCTAGGAAACTGTCTATCTCCATTTAAAATTTATTTAATGTTGCAGCTTCCGCAGCTCTCTGGGGTAGCAAATTCCATAGATTTACTACCCTCTGAGTGAAGAAGTTTCTCCTCATCTCAGTTTTGAAAGGGCAGCCCCTTATTCTTAGATTATGCCCCCTAGTTCTAGTCTCACCCATCAGTGGAAACATCCTCACCGCATCCACCCGATCAAGCCCCCTCACAATCTTATATGTTTCGATAAGATCGCCTCTCATTCTTCTGAACTCCAATGAGTAGAGTCCCAACCTACTCAACCTTTCCTCATACGTCAACCCCCTCATCTCCGGAATCAACCGAGTGAACCTTCTCTGAACCGCCTCGAGAGCAAGTATATCTTTTCTTAAATATGGAAACCAAAACTGCACGCAGTGTTCCAGGTGTGGCCTCGCCAGTACCCTGTATAACTGCAGCAAGACTTCCCTGTTTTTATACTCCATCCCCCTCGCAATAAAAGCCAAGATTCCATTGGCCTTCCTGATCACCTGCTGCACCTGCATACTAACTTTTTGTGTTTCATGCACCAGGACCCCCAGATCCCTTTGTACTGTAGCACTTTGCAGTTTCTCTCCATTTAGATAATAACTTGCTCTTTGATTTTTTCTGCCAAAGTGCATAACCTCACACTTTCCAACATTATATTGCATCTGCCAAATCTCTGCCCACTCACTTAGCCTGTCTATGTCCTTTTGCAGGTTTTTTATGTCCTCCTCACTCACTGCTTTCCCTCCCATCTTTGTATCGTCGGCAAACTTGGATATGTTGCACTCGGTCCCTTCCTCCAAATCGTTAATATAGATTGTAAAGAGTTGGGGTCCCAGCACTGACCCCTGTGGAACACCACTAGTTACTGATTGCCAGCCCGAGAATGAACCATTTATCCCAACTCTTTGTTTTCTGTTAGATAGCCAATCTTCCACCCATGCCAGTATATTACCCCCAATCCTGTGATTTCTTATCTTGATCAGTAATCTTTTGTGTGGAACCTTGTCAAATGCCTTTTGGAAGTCCAAATACACTACATCCACTGGTTCCCCTTTATCCACCCTGTATGTTACATCCTCAAAGAATTCGAGCACATTTGTCAAACATGACTTCCCCTACAGCAAATTCGGCATTGGATTAATATTGCAATTTTTTAATACTCTCTTATAATAAGAAATGGGCTATTATAACTGAATGATAATATGATTAACTCTTATCCGTAGGGGAAAAAAATCCCTGAGAATTGTTAGAATTTAAACACTAATGGTAAAAGTGAGGCACCACATGAACCCAAACGGCTACTTGAATTATTAATGTAATTATTCTACTTCTTTTGACCTTGCCGACCAGTAAATTATTATTCAATTGGCAAAAAAAGAGATTAATAGCCTTGAGACAAAAAATGTATAAATATTTACTGGTAAGTACATCAGAGATATAGATTTAGAGTAACATGTAAACTTTGGTTTTACTGAATCGTGATGTTGCCGCAGGTTAGAATGTTGTGTTCTCACTTCATTTTTGAGTCCAGTGTAGACTGATGGGGTTAGAATGATCTCTCTTACCTGTATAGGGTTTAAGTGTTTGAACCTGCGCAGGCTATGCTTAGTGGCTGCAAATCGGCAGCACAAAACATTCAAACTGGGCAAGCTCACTAAAATGGAGAAGTATAAGTCGTGTCTGAAATAGAAAAACTCACGCTGGTGCAGTAAAGGGTGTTCTCTTGAATAGGGTTACAACATATTTGGGGCTGATTTCTTTTTTGCTATTTGTTGTAAAATCATAATTGCATTTTTTACACTCTTGTTTACAATTTCACAAATAGTGATGTAAGGGGTGGTGTGTATGGTCAGCTTTGCCTCTGACTCGCTGAGCGGTTTGAATCGCTCCCACTCCCTTGGTTCTAGACTTTGGACTTATTTGGGGGTTGTAATGAAATTGCAACAGACAACTGAGCTGGTGAAAAGAACTTGGATTTTTATTTGAGACAGGAAAATATACAATACAATAATCTTATCACTTTAAAAGGGGGAACACTTCGGAATATACGAGTGAGAATGACAATAGACAAAATACTTCACCCCTCCCAATCCCACTACACTAACTAGGTTGGATTCCAGAGGACCAGGGAAATGCTCACCAAATGACTTTCTTGACAGTTGTAGAGGTTCGCGATTTCGGGGTTCTCTTTTTAGGTGTGGCGGTTGGGGCCTGCCGTACCCCAGATGTGGTGGAAGACTTCACCTGCATTGGTTTTTCGGTCTTCGCGTGTCCGCTGATGCGGCCGGGTGTGTATTGGATCTATTGGGTAAGTACCCAATTTCCTTTGGTTAGGTATAGGGTTTAGAGTCTTTTTCAACAAATCTTACCCAGGGGTAAGTCAGGATAGCTTGTAGAGTGGAAACAAACTTGCGAATCTTCGGTTTCTTCCAGGTTGGTTTCTTGTTGGTCGCGGTGGCCCAATATTACCTAGTTGTTGGTAATATTGTTAATTGTTGGTTTCTTGGGGCCCTTGGTTGCCGCGATTCCTTTCTCCTTTCCTCAAGCCTCCGATTCTCCGACTGCTGTGATGATGAGGATGAATGTTCGATGATGCTGGATGAACTGTTTTCTGTTTAAAAGCAGGCTTCAATTTTACCATTTGAGGCTTTGCTTATCTGCCGCCAAATCTTCTCTGGCCCATTGTTAATTTTGGTGGGCTCGTTACCTTTAATAGTTTTAAATTCTTTACTGAGTTTCGACTTGGTCCCATCTACATTTAATTGATTTTACACTAGTTTCGGGATTGCTTCGAAATCGGTTTAAGTGTGTGAAATGATTTTGGATGTTTCTCTGAGTGGTTTAAACTGTTGTTCGATTGTCTTCTCCTGCTGGGGCCAGGGTCCCCTTTGTTGATTAGCGGCATGAACTGTATTATTCATATTCTTGATGGTTCTGTAATTTTGGTGGGGACTGTCCTTCCGTAGGCCTATTGTCTTTATGTATGAATGACTGAGATGGTCCAGAACATTCCCAGACAATCTGGCCTATGCCAAATACTCAAACTGTTTGTTTTACAGTGCCTCATCCCAACTCCTTTGTCGCAGCCTTCCACAGGCCTGGACATGCCTTTTTAAAACAGCCAAAATCCTGGGGTTTTGACTTTAAGCCCCTTTTGGCCCATTATTCTTTTAAACAGTCCAAAAATCTCTTCTCTTCTTGATTTGGGGGAGTCTGTAGAATTTTGTGAACCTTACAGTGAAGAGAGGAAATCTTCCCCAGTGTTGGAGCAGAACAGAAGAATTTTTACTCTACATCTACCACATGCTATATCTGTAAAGATTGCTGAATGCCTAATTATTTATTCCCTAGTAATCCAATTTCTCACCTTAATGAGCTTCAAAAATCTGTTTAGCTAGCTTTTGAATAACTCACCATCATTTTATGCTTCTAACCTGTTAAATTGAAGAAGAAATAAATGATTAATTTCACGTACTAACGAACTGAATTGCTTGCAGTCCAGGGTGAGAAGTGTTTGATGTGACCTTAATAAACAGCCTTTTACTGGGTGGGATGTTAGCACACAGACTAGACATTCAAGATCTCCATATACAATATCTGTGCTCTAAATGCACCCGCGTCACAACAAAATATAGTCATGTTCTGGAAAGAACCACTTTTCCGTAAAAGTAGATGCATTTGTTGCTTAATGTGCATTTAGTCCAGGAATCCATTCTACAGGTTATCCTACTAGATAAGAACACTCTGCTTATTACAGAAACACAGTGACATCACCATGTATTTCTTCTACTTTTGTAGTGTAACTAGTGACCTGCTATTTTATAATACAGAAATCCTTCATGGAATTTTTTTGTGGAAACAAAACCCTAATTCTAGAGTTTGATCAAGGATGTTAAAAATAACATAGAGTGGTGTAAGTTAGAAGTAATTGAAAATAAAATCACTGTTGATAATGAATGTTTTTAAATCTTGAAACATAAATATAGTCAAGTGTCGCTTATCTGCATATCGAATTACCATGTGTTGAATTATACGCATAGCATCCCTTCCTGACAATCCCATTCCTTGCCAGACCTGTAAATGTCTCACTCCTGGCAAATATGCCTCGTCCTCTCGACGTGATCAATGTACTGTATAGAAAGCAAATGATTTACACTGTTTTGTGTTTTCACTTTTCCTCAATTGAATTTCATGAACACATGAATAACCCTGATAATCACTATTTCTGCCATGCCAACTACTGCTTCTGCTGTTTTTAATCTACCATTTCTTATGTAGCTAACAAGCCCAAACCTCCAAACTGATCCTGTTGCTGCTCCATCCAGCTGATTACTTTGGCTGCCCTGCTGACTCCATTAGTATGTATGGGGGGAGCAGCAATATGACTGAGCAATATTGACGGAGTATGTTTGGGGAGTTTGTCATATATGAAGTAGTAGGTGCCTGTTCTGTTGAAACTGCTAATGGACTGTCATCCATCTTTTAAAAAAAGTTATTCATGGGATGTGGATGTCGCTGGCAAGGCCAGCATTTATTGCCCATCCCTAATTGCCCTTGAGAAGGTGGTGGTGAGCTGCCTTCTTGAACCGCTGCCGTCCGTGCAGTGAAGGTACTCCCACAGTGTTGTTAGGGAGGGAGTTCCGGCGACGATGAAAGAACAACGATATAATTTTAAGTCAGGATGGTGTGTGACTTGGAGGGGAACTTGCAGGTGTGGTGTTCCCATGCGCCTGCTGCCCTTGTCCTTCTAGGTGGAAGAGGCCGCGGGTTTGGGAAGAAGCTGTCGAAGAAGCCTTGGGGCAGTTGCTGCAGCATCTTGTAGATGGTACACACTGCAGCCAAGCCTCTTGAGTGTTGTTGCGCTCATTCAGGCAAGTGGAGAGTATTTTATCACACTACTGACTTGTGCCTTGTAGATGGTGGAAAGGCTTTGGGGAATCAGGAGGTGAGACACTCGCTGCAGAATACCTAGCATCTGACTTGCTCTTGTTGCCATGGTATTTATGTGGCTGGTCCAGTTAAGTTTCTGGTCAATGGTGACCCCCAGGATGTTGATGGTGGGGGATTCGGCGATGATAATCCCGTTGAATGTCATGGGGATGTGGTGAGACTCTCTCTTGTTGAAGATGGTCATTGCCTGACACTTATGTGGCGCGAATGTTACTTGCCACTTATCAGCCCAAGCCTGAATGTTGTCTTGGTCTTGCTGCATGTGAGCATGGACTGCTTCACTATCTGAGGAGCTGCGAATGAAAACAGTATGCAATCATCAGCAAACAACCCACTTCTGAGCTCATGCTGGAGGGAAGGTCATTGATAAAGCAGCTGAAGATGGTTGGGCCTAGGACAATGCCCTGAGGAACTCCTGCAGCGATGTCCTTGGGCTGAGATGATTGGCCTCCAACAACCACAATCATCTTCCTTTGTGCTAGATATGACTCTAGCCAGCGGAGCGATTACCCCCTTATTCCCATTGCCTTCAATTTTACTAGGGCTCCTTGATGCCACACTCGGTCAAATGCTGCCTTAATGTCAAGGGCAGTCACTCTCACCGCACCTCTAGAATTCAGCTCTTTTGTCCATGTTTAGACCAAGGCTGTAGTGAGGTCTGGAGCCGAGTGGTCCTGGTGGAACTCAAACTGAGCATCGGTGAGTAAGGTCCGCTTGATAGCACTGTTGAAGACACCTTACATCACTTTGCTGATGATTGAGGGTAGACTGATGGGGTGGTAATTGACCGGGATGGAATTGTCATGTTTATTGTGGACAGGACATACTTGGGCAATTTTTCACTTTGTCAGGTAGATGCCAGTGTTGTAGCTGTACAGGAACAGGATGCAAGTCATGACATATCTGCACATTTACTGTGAGTTGCTGCGCAGTTCTTTTTACCCATCCTAGCCAAAGACAACTGCTACTGGGAAGCATAATACGACTTCCTTAGTAACTCAGGTACTCATGGCTATCTTCCTCTTACTTATTTTCTAATAACCTTTGATTAATATCTATTAAATTCACCTTATTGATATTGTCCATAGCTTACAGAGATGAACAATTTTGGGAGATTACCTGATAACCACATTATTCTCACGTCACAAGGGATGTGAAATAAGCAGAGGAATTGCAGGACTCGATTGGAAAATACTAACAGATCAGGAAAGGGATCTGGGGTCATAGTAGATTGATCTTTTAAAACATCAAGCCAATATCTGGCTGGTATCAAGAAAACAAATGGTAAGTTAAGTTGCAACGTTCCCTATAAGCTGTGCGGCTGCGCAGCTCTGTCGTTCCCGCACTGCCCAGGACTGGCTTTTGCAATGTTAAAGTTCAGACATGCGCGAATCTGTGAATCCTGTGCATCCAAAAAAATGTTACGGGGAACATTGTTAGGTTGTGTAAATATTTGAATAGAATGTCGATCAAAGGCGGTTATGCTGTCACTATATAGAGTGCGAATCAATTTGCACTTGTGGGAGTATTGTGTGCAGTTCCTGAAGCGTTACTACAGGGAGGATGTAACTGACCTTGAAACGGCGCAGAGTAGAGCTGATTAGGAAATCAGAGATAAAACATCTGTATAAATTTGCAGAACTAGGACTTTTCTTGTTGGCGAGGAGACAACTGAGGATGAATATAGTGAAGGTATTCAAATTAATAAGACTCAGGGATATAGAGGATCAGTTAGGACTGTTTGATTTGGTGCAGGATTGCAGAACAAGAGTGCATTAGTATAAGCTGAAAAAGGGAAGACTCAAGTGAGACGTAAGAAAGCATTACTTAACTGTGAAGATGGTCAGTTTTTGGAATAGCTTACCACGGGAGGTTGTAGGGACAAGTAGGTTTGATCTTTAAGCTCAAAGTGGACAAGCATCTTGAAGAGAAATCCATCATTGATTACAACTGCAAGGACAGCAGGAAAACTGATTAAATGGAGCTATGGAGGAGTGGATCACCTACCCTTTACAGACACTGTCCAATTTCCATTCTGTTGTTTTCAATGGAATGAAAATCAAGCGGGTGCTCCAACGGGTGGGTGATCCATCCTGCCAGATTACCACTGGGGCAGTGAAAGCAAAAAATGTCCGCGTGGCTTTTGCTGGTCTTGAGGTTTTCTGTTTCTGAGAGCCCAGATCCCATATTACTGACAAGTGATTTTCTGTTGTATCCCATTCAATTATTTTCAGGTCAGTTCATTTATTTTACAGTAACTAAAAAACAAAATACTGCAAATGCTGGAAATCTGAAATAAAACAGAAAATGCTAGAAATATTTAGCAGGACAGGCAGCATCTTTGCAGAGAGAAACAAAGTTAACGTTTCAGGTCGATAACCTGAAACAATTCTAGCGACAGGTCATCGACCTGAAATGTTAACTTTGTTTCTCTCTCCACAGGTGTTGCCTGACCTGGTAAGTATTTCCATCATTTTCTGCATTTACTTCACATATTTAGGAAACCATACCATTTGCTGCAGAATGCCTATAAAAGTACAGGTTGGAATGGTCTATTTCAGATCTTTAAGAATAATTACTGTGGTGCAGCAGGCAACTTCGAGCAAAAAGAAGCTTGTACAGTAAATGTATTCTGCAGTTGTGCTGCAAAATTGTTTCACTTGTAGCGAATTAAGTCATAAATATTCAATTGTTTATAAGCACATTCTCTGCTTTTATGAAAAAATAGCTCTCAACTGTGATGATTCAAATGACTAACTCAATACAGCTAAGCCTACCTCTCTACTGCTGTGGTGATTGAAGATTTGATTGAATTGATAAAAGGAATACTTAATCAACACCATCTTTAAATACCTTTTAATGCTGGTTACTAGTGCTAGTTTGTGTTGAAACAGCAATGTTTTTGTGTGCACCGAGTCTAGGTTTACACTTCATTGCAGTATTGAGGGAGCTCCGCTGCACTGTCGGAGGTGCCATCTTTCAGATGAGATGTTAAACCTCTCTCAGGTGGACGTAAAAGGTCCTACGGCACTATTCCAAAAGAGATGGGGAGTTCTCCCAGTGTCCCGGTCATATTTACCCCTCATTGAACACCTGAGAAACAGACAATCTGATCATTCATTTAATTGTTGTTTGTGGGAGCTTACTGTGCGCTTATTGGGTGCCACATTTCCTGCATTACAATAGTGACTACACTTCAAAAGTACTTAATTGGCCCTGCCTTCTGTTGCCTGGGCCCTAAGCTCTGGAATTCCCTGCCTAAACCTCTCCGCCTCGCTACCTCTCTTTCTTCCTTTAGTACGCTCCATAAAACCTACCTCTTTGACCAAGCTTTTGGTCACCTGCCCTAATTTATCCTTATGTGGCTCAGTGTCAAATTTTTTGTTTAAAATACTCATGTACAACGCCTCGTGACGTTTTACTACGTTAAAGGTGCTATATAAATACAAGTTGTTGTTGTTGTTGTTGTAAAGTGCTTTGGGACATCCTGAGGTTGTGAAAGGCGCTATGTAAATTCCCCTCTTGTTGGGTCTTTATATGACATTGTGATGACTGCATTTGCTGGATTAAAGTTGAGGCTAGAACATTGACCTTGACCACTCGTGTGAGGTCATTAAACTTCTTGCAGCACTGCATCCAGGTCCTCGGGGCTAGACTCCTGGCATTGACCTCCACGGCTATCTGCTCCCACTGCCTTTTCACTGTGTGTCTGTGGCGCCTCCTTGCCCCTTGCGGATACAGGACATCTCTCCTCCTTTCCATCTCCTCCACCAAGGTCCCCAGAGCAGCATCGCCAAATCTGGGTGCCCGTTCTTTCCCATGTTCAGCCGTTAATTCAGTCTTTCCCAGGTCAGAATGTCTTCCACAATGACTTCCAGTACCTGCTCCAGCCACAATGCACCTCCTCTTTAAGTGGTGCAGGCTAGCTTTAAGCAGTGCAGGTTAGCTTTAAGTAGTGCGAGCAATTATCGATTTTGGGTCCCACGCTGATGCATGCAGCCAATCAACAGCGCGTTTAACGCTGGCTGCACGCAGAAATCGTGTAAATGAGCAGGCAGCATGAAAATGGCATCCTGTCTGCATTACATCCAACAGACATGGGTTAATCGCGCATCGTGATCCCCGCACACGTTTTTCGGGGCTATCCAATTTAGCCCCCAGTGTTCCTTTTCAGACTGTTTTCCTTTGAGTTTGTATAGCATAGCCCATTTAATGATGAATAGAGGCAACCAATTGTGTGGGATTATTCTTGGCATTTAGATTTATGTCCAGCCAGATTGCTTTATAGATTGATGGTTGATAACCCCATATTTCAAACCAATTTGATTTTTAACATAATGCGTGTGTGCTCACCGTATTGGCAACAGAGATTTCACACCTTAAAGTGTGAAACTACTGCTCTCTTATTAGATACTGCCATACATGTATTCAGGCCCTTTGTGGCAGTAACATCACAGTTACTAGCCAGTTGTCGGAAACTGAAGTGATAGGAACAGCTTTTGTTTCTATACATCAGCCAACAATGAATTTTGAAAATAGTTCTCCGTGTTTTTTGTAAGATTTACCTCGGGTCATGGAGTGATGTTTTCACATTGGCTCCTTAAGTCACTGAGACATAGAAACGTAGAACATAGAAAAATAGGAGCAGGAGTAGGCCATTCGGCCCTTCAAGCCTGCTCCGCCATTCAATCTGATCATGGCTGATCATCTCAATACCATATTCCCGCTCTCTCCCCATACCCCTTGATGCCTTTTGTGTCTAGAAATCTATCTATCTCCTTCTTAAATATATTCAGTGACTTGGCCTCCACAGCCTTCTGTGGTAGAGAATTCCACAGGTTCACCACCCTCTGAGACAGCACCATTAATATTATTTGTCTGGGGAACTTTAAAGATGGACATCAGAATATCTTGAGGAGAGAAGCAATTAGCATTGAAGTATCCATTTCACATTTTAATGATCCACCTTTAGCACTAAATAAGAAAATGATTATCCCATGAGTGAACTTAATATACAGTAGGAAACAATGGAATACTGTACTCAGTTTATTTTATTCATGAGAAAGAGCTCACTCAAATTCACAGATCTTGCTCAGTCATAGAATGACGTCGATGACCCACTGGTTTGAATTGTGTATAGGAACAATTAATGCAGTGAGCAGAATTAGTTTTAATTGATTTTCTGAATTAATTTACGAAGAATTGTACTGGGTTATATTTTAAAATATAAAGCATAAATCTAAATATTTCTTTTCTTTTCTATTCCGCCAGCTGCAAGTTCTTATAGTGAGTATTGTGGCATATGTGTGTATTAATGTTATTCTGGTCTAAGTAATGCAGTGTTTGCTTTTAGCTCGCAGTGGTTTCTGAAATTGCGCATTTAGTCCTTGTATCTGTTTTCTCTGCTTTAGTTACAAAAAAGCTTTTTGGGGAGTAAAGTTGGGAAGATGCGTCCATAACTCCACATAAGTCAACAGAATTCATGTCATTACATGGGCAGTCGCATTTACACTCCTGGAGTTGTAATATCTAATTGCAGGTCAATACCAATTTATTTGGTACGATTATCAACACCATTAATTGCCAAGTAGGGTTGCTGAATCTTAAGTCAAGCTAAGCAAAATCAGCCACTTGGTACCCCAGTACAATTTCTCCAGTTGCTTTGTGCACCCTACAACAAAAAAGGTTCAGATTTATAGAAAGACTTTCTTGTTATAGTTGTCTCAAGCTGCACACTATTGTTATTCCACCTAATCTATATAAAAAGTACATTTTAGAACAATAAAACAGTTCAAGTGTGTTGTTAGCAATGTAACAGAAGCACATAATGGGGTCGATTTTCCTGGAGCCATCGGGTGGGGTTTCAGGCGTGTGGGGGGGGGGGGAAATCGCAAAAATAGGGGGCCACGACTCCCCCCCGCCTGATTCCCTGACCCGACCAGAAATATTTAGATTTATGCTTTATATTTTAAAATATAACCCAGTACAATTCTTCGTAAATTAATTCAGAAAATCAATTAAAACTAATTCTGCTCACTGCATTAATTGTTCCTATACACAATTCAAACCAGTGGGTCATCTACTTCATTCTATGACTGAGGCGGGACTGGTCGTCGGGAGCCTAATCACCAATAATTGACATCTTCAATGCCATTTTAAGGGGCCCTTGCTATTTTCAGCCTTATCCCACGCTAAACACGCCTGGTGGGAACCCCGCTGATGAAACCTGGCGTGAACAATGTCGGCTTGCTTACTTTCAGCTGCAGGTCAATCAGGAAAGAAGAGATTTAATCAGACAGCATTTGTAGGTTGCAGGACCTTGTTGTTTCAGGCTTGGGGCAACTTGTTCAAGGCTTAGGCACAGCAGTGGAAGGTTGGAGCCTCACACACTTCTCCAGTGTGAGCTCCTGGGAAGCCCCTCTCGCCACCCTCACTCAGCGCTTCCTCAACTGAGGCACCTACCAGAAGCATGGGAGGCCTTTTTTTCCTTCCCCCTCTTGGCATTAGAGGACCTCCAGCCCCAATCGCGAAATGACACAACCCACAACTGCAGAAGTTGCCATCTGAAATTTTATTTACAATAACCAACTGATGGCATTTTAAAAATAAACACAACATTTCACCCAAGTGACTACCCTTGTGATTAGTGGTGCTTTATTTTTCTCTTACGCGTGCTCCTACGTAGTGGATTCCCTGTGGCTTCAGCAGATGTGGAGGCCCCTTGCTCACTTTCCTGCTGCTCCTGTCTCGACACCTTTGGCGGGCGTCCTCTGGGGTGGTGAGCCTGTGAGGGTTCACCAGCAGCCTGCTGCTCCTGTGGCTGTGCAGGAGTTGAGACGTCTATCTCCGTTGGGTGTGGACTCCGGCGGGGCTCTGACCGAGGGCTCTGCAGTGGCATGGAAGTGTGAGCGCTTGGAGAGGAGCCCCCACTTCCTTGAGGTCTGCCACCAACCTCCCTCTCATGGGTCAGGTCCCCCTCAGTGCCTGCAAGTGGCTTGAGAGCAGCTTGCTGCACATCAGGGGGGCCATGGGGACCCGTTTCTACAATGGCAGTCCTACTCAGAGGGCCTGCCATGAAAGTCTGCTTTCTCTGCTCAATAGCTGACCATTGCTCCTCCAGAGATGGCAGTCTATTCTGAGCACTCACCATGTTTTCAACACTCTGGCGACTTAGCTCCTCCATAGCCATAGCCATCCTCTCCTCTACTGTAGCCATCCTTTCCGCGGAGGTTGCCATCCTTTCCGTGGCGATGCGTTCATGCGCCAATGACTCCACAAATGCTCTGCTCATGTTCGCTATGGACTCCTCCATTCGCTCCACACTCGCAGCGACCCTGGAGACAAAACCTGCCAGACACTCCTGCATCTGTGCATGGAGATCCATCACCTCTTCTCTTGCCGATGGACCCAGAGGCAGAGGGTTGACATGCAGCAGAGCTGAGCTGGCAGAGTCCTGCGCCCTCCGACGAGGACTCTCCACTGCTGTCCCTGTCTCCACCATCTGCTGATGCTCACTTGTGAGCTGTGATACACCAGGTGACAACACTACTCTATCTCGCGAAGGTCCCACCGAGGTGTGAGTGTCTGCGCTGGTGCTGGGTGCACTGAATTCTGCTGACGCTGCGCCCTCAGAGGTCGGAGCTTCCTCTGAGGCGTCTGGCTGCTCAGCCTCTTCCTCCTCCGCAGTGGGGACGGGGGCTTCGGATGGTCCTGTGGGGGAGTAAAGGAAAGAGTTAGAGATGTGATGCCAAGGTTACATGCACATTGGATTTTGCAGATGTTCATAAGTCCAAATGATGTAGCTTCAGAATCATAACAGCGACTCATGCTATGAGAGAGATGGAAAACTATTCTGTCACCAGCTTGCGGGCCTGCCCCTGTCTCTCCTTCCACAGCCACATCAGCCCCGACAATTTCCAGGACTCCGTCCTCCCAGGGGGTCAGGTGGGCTATTGAGGGAGGGCCTCCTCCAGTCCTGGCTCGCTCTCTGTTGTTGTGAGCTCTCTTTTCCTGCAATGAGGGAGACAAGTGGAGTTTGAGTGAGAATGAAGGAGTGAGTGTAGAGATTGCATAGCATAGATATTTAGAGGGAGACAAAGATGGTGTGAGGCTGCAAGACCAAGGGCCCTCCCTGTGTGTTGTCAGTTGGGCTCAAAGCATCAGAGTGAGAGGGAGTGTGAGGGCTGCATGGTGGAATAGTTATGTGAACGTTAGCATAGAGAGAGGGGGAATGGGCAAGGGTGCATGGATGTGACTGTGAAGTGGGATGTGGAGGAAGAGAGTGCTAAAGCTGAGTGCTGGTGGGGAAAGGCAATGGGGATCAGTTTGAGGGTGATGGAAACTTCATACTTACTTTTCCTGTACGGTGAAGGTCATGGAATCGCTTCCGACACTGTATCCAGGTTCTTCTGGTGACTCCTAGCGAGTTGACATCTGCTGCCACCTGCATCCATGCAGCCTAGGTCTCAGTGGGAGGCCTCTTCCTCCCTGACCTAGGGAAGAGGACCTCCCTGTGGGCCCTCACCCCATCCAATAATGCCTGCAGTGAAGCCTCATTGAATTTGCTGCCAGCTCGGGGTCTGGCACTGGCCACAGCTGCTGCAGGCTCCTCTGCCATCCTGTGTGGTTCGTATGGAAGCCTGCAGAGGTTGCAATGCTTGCTATAGATTTGAAAAGCACCACGAATGATGACATCATACTTTGGGGCTTTCTGACTGGAAATAGTCAATTAGCAAGGGTTCCCACACGCTGGAAATGAATTGGCCAATTGAGGGAAAATTGCATCAATCTGGCAGACCCATTTACATTCGTGTGGGGACCCTGACATTCGGGGAACCCGACAATTCCCCGCACCTGTGGGAAAATTGACTCCAATATGTTTAGGCAACCCCTCCCTGAGAATATGAAGTGTAAATTTGACTATGAAAAAGCAACACAAACAATATTGCATCTATATTAGTTAATGTTTACTGATATGAAAGAACTTCTGATGAGAAAAACAGAAAATGTTACAAGCACACATCTGGTCAGTTAGTGTCAGAGAAAGAAAGAGAATTCGAATGAAGGGTCTGACTTGGAACGTTGAGCTGTCTTTCTCTTTCTGATGACTTGCATTTTCTACTTTTCTTTCAGGTTTCCAGCATGCACTGTTTTTCTTTTTAACTGAATCTGCCAGTGGTGCTCATGAGTTGTTTCCCTTTCGAACACATGATTTAAAAGCTGTAAGGTATAATTAGAGATACAGCAGTGATATCATCTCAAGAAAAAACATCATTGCATTTTAAAAGTTGACTACAGCTGATTGTAGAGTAAGAAAAATTCAAAAACTACTTGTAAAACATCCCCTAGCTATTACTAAGTAATCACTGCTGCCATCTTGACATACTGGTTTCAAGGGAATGTGATGGCCCAGAAATTCGGGTTAGGGGCTTCCCACAGGTGCAAGTCCCCGACCTGCACTTACCTTGCGCGCCGGCAGTTGAGCTGTAGGGCCCCGTGGAATTCCGCTCCGGGGCTTGGCCCAGCTCCCGGCGCGCTGTGCTTGCATGTCCCAGGGGCGTAGTTAGTGCGATGCGTCCCCTGGGATCACGTGAGCCATGGGCAGCCAATCGGAGGAGGGAAAAGCCCATTCATAAGATTGACAGGAAGACCTGTCTAAACTTATGAATACTATGGGCCTCAAAATAGCAGTAAACCTTAAAATAAATTTTTTAAAAATCACACTTTTTCAATAGATTACAAATTACATTAAATAACTACTTTAAACAATAATTTAAATTTTTGAAAAATATAATTTTATAAAAAAAGGGGCTAAAAATAAACTTACCTTGCTTTAAAGTATTTAAAAATAATAAAGCTGTGGAAAAAATGTTTTAATTTTAATTAATTGACCACTTACCTTGTGAAAAGCAGGCCTTACGCCTGCTTTTTAAATGTGTAAATCCTACAGGCTTAACCTCGCGTGAAAACCTGCAAAAAAAAAACTAAGTTCAAAGCGCACGCGCAGCCTCCCCTGCGCGCGCGTTCGACCTCTGAACCCCTTCGTTCAGAGGATCGGAAGTGCCGGTTTCCCGCGCATGCGCACTTCCATTCGGCTTACGGGTGAGTACCCCATGCGAACCCACCCGTGGAGAGCCGAATTTCTGGGCTGATGTGTTTTTTTATACCTATGACTGACATTTAGTCTTGCTTGCTCCATTGTTAGTCTCAAGTGAAAAGGATTGAGTGGGCTCAATCCAGTTTCCTATGGACATTCCTGCACAGCACTCTGCTACTCTGAATTAGGCATTAATTCAACAATTATTTTTTAAAGGATAAAAGAAAGACCCAGTGGTAAATGGAAATCTTATACTAACTTAGTAAAATGGTTGCTTTAAGATGCATTTTCAAGAAAGCTGGTAGAAGAGAAGCTGTGCTTTGCACGTGGCCTACAGTGATTGAGGTTGTAATTTTGGTTGAGAAGTATTGTATATTGAACGGTGATGTTCTCCAGTTTCAGCTGGTAAAGTCGATCAATATTAGTTCGGCACTAAATTTATTCTCTGTAAGTAGCTGCCCATATTTTATTCACTATCCCATCCCGCAGACAAAAATAAAAATGAAAAACATACAGAGACAGTAACAAGAATACTATATTTCAATACTTTTCAAAGAATAATACTTTTCAAAGAATAACTCTTGAGATTATAAGTATGATTGCATAATCTGAGACTTCCAACAGGGAACATTGCTCACAGTGAGTGCATTTCAGGAAATCACGGGCGCACAGTGCATGAGTTCCCAAGATGTGCACCCTGTGAGGAGTGCTGAATCATGGAATTAGTCTGTACGGAATCATGGAATTAGCCCGTACGTTCTTAGGGCAAATGTCAATCACATTTGTGTCAATCACAGATAAGGCCATCTCTGATCACTTCCTTGTATCGCTCTCCACCCACATACCCCTTTCCCCTCCCAACCCTACTTCCTTCTGTGTCAGCCCCTGGAATAAGCTCTCTCCCAATTCACTTACAACTGCAATTTCAAAATCCCAACTGTCTAGTCTTTGGTCCTCCATTCACCATGACATTTCTGCAGCTACCGATCTGATCAACCATACCCCCAGCACCACCTTTGATGCCCTAATCCCCATTAAAACCATTACTCTCTCTCATCCTGGCCATTCCCCCTGGTATGGCCTGCATCTCCATTCCCTTAAGTCCAAGGGACGCAAACTTGAACAGATATGGCGAACAATTGGGTTAGCAATTCACCGCCAGATCTGGCCGGACCACATAAAGCACTAAAGGGTCCTGCTCTCATCTGCCAAAACTGCTCACTATTCCAGGATCATTCTGGGATTTAAAGATAATCCTGGCTTCTTCTCTCCACTACAAACCATCTTCTTAAACCATTCACCACCAGATCTGGCTGCACCACATAAAGCACTAAAGGGTCCTGCTCTCATCTGCCAAAACTGCTCACTATTCCAGGATCATTCTGGAATTTAAAGATAATCCTGGCTTCTTCTCTCCACTACAAACCATCTTCTTAAACCCCTCTCCCCGTCTCCTCCGCACTCACCTCCAACAAGAAGTGTGAGGAGCTCATGGACTTCTTTGTCACTAAGATTGAGACCATCTGATCAGCTGCCTCTGCCACTTCCCTCTCTTCCACTAGCCCACTGGGCCAAACTTTTTCTAAGGTTCCCCCCTGCACTAGCCCTGAACTCACATCTTTCTCCAGTTTCTCTCCGATCTCCCTTCATGCCCTCTCCGAGCTCATCTTGTCCATGCGACCCACTTAATGCTCCCTCGACCCTATTCCCACTGAACTGCTGACCACCCAACTTCCTTTCCTGGCTCCCATGTTAGCTGATATTGTTAACGGTTCTCTCTCCTCAGGTACTGTCCCCCTCTCCTTCAAATCTGCCGCCATCACCCCATCCCTCAGAAAACCAACCCTTGACTCGTCCGTCCTTGCAAACTACGCCCCATCTCCAACCTCCCTTTCCTCTCCAAAGTCCTTGAATGTGTTGTCGCCTCCCAAATCCATGCACATCTTTCACGGAACTCCATGTTTGAATCTCTCCAATCAGGTTTCTACCCCTGCCACAACACCGGAGTGGCTCTTATCAATGTCACAACTAACATCCTATGTGACTGTGACAATGGTAAACTACCCCTCCTCATCGTTCACTGCCCATCTGCAGCCTTTGACAAGGTTAACCACACCATCCTGCTCCAACGCCTCTCCACTCGCCTGGTTCCATCCTTATCTATTTAATCGTAGCCAGAGAATCACCTGCAATGGCTTCTCTTCCCGCTCCTGCACCGTTACCTCTGGTGTTGCCCAATGATCTATCCTTGACCCCCTCCTATTTCTCATTTACATGCTGCCCCTTGATGACATCAACTGAAAACACTACCTCAGTTTCCACTTGTACGCTGGCGACACCCAGCTCAACCTCAACAACACCTCTCTCCACCCCTCCACTGTCTCTAAGTTGTCAGACCGCTTCTCCGACATTCAGTACAGTATGAGCAAAAATTTCATCCAATTAAATATTGGGAAGACCGAAGCCATTGTATTCAGTCCCTGCCACAAACTTTGTTCCCTAGCCACTGACTCCATCCCTCTCCCCGACAACTGTCTGAGGCAGAACCAGTTCACAACCTTGTTGTCATATATGACCCCGACATGAGCTTCCGACCACATATCTGCACCATCACTAAGACCGCCTTTTTCCACCTTCAGTACGTCACCTGACTGTGCCCCACCTCAGCTCATCTGCTACTGAAACCCTCATCCATGCCTTTGTTACCTCTAGACTTGACTATTCCAACGCACTCCTTGCCGGCCTCCCACGTTCTACCCTCCGTAAACTTGAGGTCATCCAAAACTCTGCTGCCCATGTCCTGACTCGCACCAAGTCCCGTTCACCCATCACCCCTGTGCTCGCTGACGTACATTGGCTCCCGGTTAAGCAATAACTCGATTTTAAAATTCTTATCCTTGTTTTCAAATCCCTCCATGGCCTCGCCCCTCCCTATCTCTGTAACCTCCTCCAGCCCCGCAAGCCCCCGAGATATCTGCGCTCCTCAAATTCTGGCACCTTGAGCATCCCTGATTTTAATCGCCCAACTATTGGTGGCCGTGCCTTCAGCTGTCAAGGCCCTAAGTTCTGTAATTCCCTCCTTAAACCTCGCCGCCTCTCTACCTCTCTTTCCTCCTTGAAGACGCTCCTTAAAACCTACCTCTTTAACCAAGCTTTTGGTTATCTGCCCTAACATCTCCTTATGTGGCTCGAAGTCAAGTTTTGGATTTTTAACACTCCTGAGAAGCGCCTTGGGACGCTTTACTATGTTAAAGGTGCGATATAAATACATGTTGTTGAATGTGACTTCATCTCTGCTGCTTGTTATTTTACAAACTTTTTCTGCTTTGTTATCCTTCATCTTCACGAGTGTATATCAAATTTAAATTTAGTGAGAAAATTGCTATTACCTCCTTAAAATTAGATGATTTCTCCAGAGTAATTAAAAATGAGTTTTACTAAATGCAGACCAGAATGTACATGATGCTAAAACTGCAGGAAGGTAGCATAGACAATATGGCTTTTAAAAAAAAAAAGTCTAGTACCAAATTTTAGATGACCAACAAAGGTTACTTTAACAGCCCAGATTTTGAGGTCAACAGCGAAGGAACGGCGCTTGCTGTTCATTACACTTACAGCTGCCCACAGACTTTTCATGGGCTTTTGAGTGGCAACTTACGGTTACTCGAGATCCTTTTCAATATGGTGCCTTCTAGCGGGGATCTGTAGTGCGTGTGAGTAGAGCAAGCAACAGTGTGTCTCTTCATCCAATCGGATTGAAGAATCCTCGCCGAGACACGCAGACTAAACCAGGAAGTATAAATTAGAAGATTCAATATAAAATCATGTACAGAAAGTGAAACAAAGTGAGGGAAAGAGAGATGGGATTGAGAGAGAAAGATAAAAAAGACAGAAGGAAAAAGTTTTTTTTTTTAATTCTAAAATCTGATGGAATGAGACTCTACACTTGTAAAAGTACGTTTTCAGTGCCAGAGAGGTTGTTCAGCAGTAACTAAGATTTATCATGCTGTTAAAATTTTACTTGCACCTGAATGCACAGGCCCTGACTCTGGCAGGTTTAGTGGGTAACTGGTGGGCACATATGGAAACTTCATGCCCTTCATGTATTTTAATGCCGAATCTATCTGCGAGGTACTGGTGTAGTGAAGCTTGTGGAGGAGTAGAGCAAATCGAACAGCAGCTTCTGGATTTCTGCATTTAATTGCGCATGTGTCGATGCCAGAACTTGCTGTCCGATTTACTCCATCATAGCGGTGAACGCTGATAGTCTTAATGGAAAATCCGGGCCATTATGTATTGGAAATTGGATCTTTAAGAAAATAATTTTATGTAAAGAATGGGTTTACAAAAATAAATTGTTCTGTTGCTAACAAAAAATCGTCTATAACAACATATTTTTATTTGCAGCAATATAGTCAGATATAGAAGTAGCACCTAAATGATGCATTCATTATTGAAGGTTATCAGCATCTGAATACAGTTCAGATGGAATATTCAGCCCCATTACCTCACTGTGCCATTAACTGACAAACTGATGTAGTCTTTGTCCTGTTTGTAACTGCGTACTAATGAACAAAAAGAAAATAATATTGTTGTATAATATAGTGTGGGGCAGGCTTGATAAACCAGCTGGTCTTTTCCTGCCCGTTGATTGCACATGTTTGTATAATAATCTTAATAAAGCGGTCTTTCTTTATGCTTCTCACATATTCAGTTTATTTTGTTTTTCGAACAGAGCTACCAGATCAAGTATTAAGAGTTTTCAAGGCAGACCAACAAAGTTGCTACATAATGATCAGCAGAGATACCGCCGCAAAGGAAGTGGTAATTCAGGCACTTCGAGAATTTGCAATGACTGCTGCTCCTGAATCATACTCGCTATGTGAAGTCTCCGTTACTCCTGAAGGTGTTATCAAGCAAAAACGACTTCCGGATCAGCTATCAAAGCTCGCCGACCGAATCCAACTTAGTGGCAGGTAAGGATGACTAAAATGCCAGAATCAATGTTCCTGCAAGGAAACCAATTAAAATAAACTATTATTTACGTTGGATTTGGATGGGGAAACACCAAGTTTGAAGATATATTTAGAGCATTATCTATAGGTGTAATGCATACAAGCATAGCAGCATGTCAACCTCTGAATTATTTTTTGTCTCATTTTGTAAAGTGTTCTTTTCCCCCTCCGATTGCTCCCAACCCAATGTTCCCAGTCCTCTTTTCAGGGGCTGGCCACTGGGAGGTGCATAGAGGCACCGGAGTTCATTTACTGCTTGATGTTTTTTTCAGGGCCTGCCCCTCATGGAATTCAAACTCAGTTTGGCAAATCATCAAGAAGAAGGTTGCAGACATCAGGCAAGCTGTTGCTGCCGATGTTGCATAAGAAAATGTATGGCTGCAAATCCAGTTTGAGGATAGCATAGTGGGTGATGTGAGAGATTTCTAAAAAGTTGTGAGAATGTTAGAGCATCATAGGAAGTTCTGTTTCTGCTCGACTATTGATCTGAATGCAGTGCAAAAAAAGTTGGGACGGGGAGGATGACAGTTAATTGCTAGCTGGTATAAAATAAATTGAAAAGAGAAACGATTTACACACCTGGAATAAGTCTGATCAAAGTGTTGCTGTATTGTTTTCCTTTCAGTTAATGTAACGTTGATTATTTTTGCCTCCCTAAGGTACTACCTGAAGAACAACATGGAGACAGGGATACTCTGCTCAGATAAAGATGCTCAGGAATTGCTCCGGAAGAGTCATATCATGCTGCTACAACGAAGCACTATTGAAGTTGCCACCCAGCTCTCCATGAGAAACTTTGAACTATTTTGTAACATTGAACCCACAGAGTACATAGGTGACTTGTTCAAACTTAAGTCAGAAACTGAATGTGTCAATCTGAAGAAATTTGAGAACATTATCAATCAGGAAACATTTTGGGTTGCAACAGAGATTCTTCGAGAACCAAACCAACTGAAAAGGATGAAGATAATTAAACACTTTATCAAGATGGCACTGCGCTGCAAGAACTTTAACTCCATGTTTGCAATTATCAGGTAAAAAATATATATACCAGTAAGAGAAACTTTTACTTCTAAAAAATGTTTTTTTTTTAAATCACGTTTAATTCTTGTATTCACAGAACAGAATCACAGATACCCCACAGTGCAGATAGAGGCCATTTCGGCCCATCGAGCCTGCACCGACACATATCCCACCCGATCCCCGTAACCCCTACACCAACACATATCCCACCCTATCTCCGTAACCCCACGTATTTAGTCCCCCTAACACTAAGGGTCAATTTATCATAGCCAATCAACCTAACCCGCACATCTTTGTAGGAAGGACTAAACTCTGATAATGGTACAAGTTTCTAATCACCTTTTGCTGTAAATAGAATGCAAGTAGCATAAATGTTCGATTTTAGTACACAATCCAACTCTATCATTAAGTTCAGCGAAAATGTACCCCTACCCAAACTACCTTTGGGTTTAGAGCTGTTAACTAAGGCCCAGAAATTCGAGTAGGCCGAAAACGTGCCGGTAACCGCGCAGGCCAAAGCTAATGGCCGCCCGCTGAAAGAACGCAGACAGGTATTTTGGTGCTGCCTGCTAATTGACATGAGCAGAGTGGAGAAGCTGTTGTGCAATGTGCTCTTTCCGGCGCTAACCTCAGCAGGAGGCTGAAGATCGCGTCTGAAGGATCGGTGCGGGGTTTTGACTGCTCCTGGGTTTTGCTATTGAGTCTGCTGATGGTGCTGGAGAGGGATGGTGATGCACCAGCTTGCAGCTAGCAGTGACAATGCACTAGCCTGCATACCACATAGGTGATTCACTCCCTGGTGAGTGGGTCTTATAGCACAGGCTCAGATCTGGAGTGACTGTGACTGGAAACACCACATAAAGACTGTGATACAGATGTCCTTAAATCGTTGCATGAGGCATCAATGGAAATAAATTTTAAAATGGGGAACATGAACTCTTGGTCAGGAGTTTACTGGTGTAAATAGTGCAGAAGAGAGTTCAATTAAATTTTTAACAACAGCAGACTTTTGAGAAACTCTTGGTGAGAATATGCTGTCAAGCTTTTTAAAAGCAGACTTCCAAACTTTGCATCTCATTTTATCAGTTCCTACACTAGAAAAACCCAGGCCTAGAAATTCAGTTGCGTTCGCCAGCCGCTAACGCCATAAGAGGGGGAGATTTCCAGCGCTAGGCACTTAGCGCCCGGGCGCAGAACGATCTGCGCCTACGCCCAACTTCAGTTGACATTTAGCGCCGGCGCAAAGTGTTTGCGCCCGCACAGCTGCACGCGCAGCTTATGACGTCATTTCGTCGTGCAACGCTGTTTGTGCGCCCCAAACCGGAAATTCAGTGGCGCCCGCCCAACGTGGGCGTGGCGCTGTTAAGAACTGTGAAGTGGAACGCAACAGAGGCCCTGTGGGCCTCGGGGAGCGCTAATTAAAGGGCACTTACACTGACCTATAAAGCCCAGCCATTTTGCTGCAATGACTTTAGTGCTTTGGATTTCTGGACAGAGACCAAGGAACAGAGCTTACTGATTTGGGACAACATAGGAGAGGTATTTTTGGCTTCTGGCCAGAGCTTGGAAATTTGAATGATTGTGATTTCACTGTTTGCAAGTTTATTATGGGGGCTGTATGGGGTTCCAACCCTCAGTTCCAGCATTATGTGCGAAGGGCTCGCAGACGCTGTGTGAGAGGGCCAGCCATGCCTAGACGCAGAGGGGCCATCAGGCGTCGGCAACGTAGGCCTTACCCACTCAGGGAATACCGGCAGCAGGTGTCCTATCTCACCATGACTGCCGCGCATTGTGTTAAGAGGCTGCGCTTCAGAAGGGAGGTGGTTGCAGAGATCTGCCAGCTGCTTCACAGAGATCTGCGTCCACAGCTGATGTGCAGGACGTCTCTCTCGGTGGAAGTGAAGGTCACGGTGGCTCTGAACTTTTATGCAAGCGGCTCCTTCCAAGCCGCTGCTGGGGACATAGCGAACATCTCCCAGTTCGCCGCGCATCGCTGCAACCGGCAGGTCACCGATGCCCTTTTCGCGAGGAGACACCAATTCATCTCCTTCCCCATGACCCTAGAGAGGCAGGAGCAGCATGCAGTCGGATTTGGCAGGATCGCGGACTTCCCCATGGTGCAGGGCGCCATTGACTGCACGCATGTGGCTATGCGGGCACCTATCGACAATGCCGAGGATTACCGCAACCGGAAGGGCTACCATTCCCTCAATGTACAGCTGGTGTGTGACCACAGGCAGCGCATCCTAGCTGTCAATGCCCGCTTTCCAGGAAGCAGCCACGATGCATTTATCCTGCGCCAGACTACTGTGGCTGACATGTTCGAGGCACAGCCTCCACCAAGGGGATGGCTTATTGGGGACAAGGGCTACCCTTTGTGTACATGGCTCATGACCCCGCTCCGCGCGCCCAGGACCCCTGCGGAGGAGGCATACAACGAAAGCCATCAAGCCACAAGGAACATCATAGAGCAAACGATTGGCGTCCTCAAGCAACGGTTCCGCTGCCTGGATCGCTCCGGCGGATCTCTACAGTATTCGCCGGATAGAGTCTCCCAGTTCGTTGTCGTTTGCTGCATGCTGCACAACCTGGCTATCCGCAGGACTCAGGCACTGCCACCTGATGTCGCACCACCACCTCGGGAGGACGCGCAGGAGGACCATGAGGAGGAGGAGTACCAGCCCAGGAGGGAGCCACAAGGTCCAAGGGCCGTCCGCCGGCGGCTTATTGAACGACACTTCTAGGCCCCCTGTCAGGGAATGGATTGTGGCAATGAACGCACCTGAATGCAGCCGCTCCGCAAGCCCTCAGCCGCTTAACGCAACAACCACTGGAAACATGACACCTGGACAAGCTGAATAAATAAAAAGCTTTATTTAACAAACTCAGGGCCCTTCCCACATGAAACAGAAAAACAGACAAGACCCCCAAAAAACAGTCGCAAAAATATCTCACTCCCACAACCTGGGGAGGAATAACAAAACTTGCCCATCCAATTGGCCTTCATCCTCGGCCTTACCAAAAGAAGCCCCCCCCACAACACAAACACCCCCATATAAAAAAAACCGTTGCCAACACACTCTACTGGGTGTGCCGAGAGGGCGAGTCCTTGTGCAGCCTTGTGCGGCCCCTGCCCGACCTGTTGCTCCGCCTCAACCTGGGCCCTGTGGGTGTTGCAAGGCTGGGGGAAGGCTCCTGAGGGGCAGAATGCGTGACGGCAGATGCCCTTGGGGGTCGGCCTAGACGAGGTCCGGCCCTGGAGGGGCCGGCTGCTGACTGCTGCGGCTGTGGCTGGGCAGCATCAGTGTCTGCAGCAGCTCGTCGCACCTTGGCTGGGGGAGTTGCAGTGGCGGCTGCAGCAATGGGGGCAAGCTGGCTGATGCCAGGCGCTCGCTGGTCGCCAGAGACACTGGCACTCGGCCGGGCTGGCAGTGCAGCAAGCGCAGCAATCTGGTGGAGGCCAGACCGCTGTGCTGCAGCAGGGCGGCGGGTGCCCTGGCGATGCTTCCGCGACACAGCGAGTGTGGCAGAAGTGAGTGCCCGAACTGCCGTGGTCTGTGCCCGCATCAGATCAGTGAGTGTCTGCACGGCACCACTCATGAACTCGCGACTCGCGTCCTGCGCTGCTGCGAGTTGATGGACACCCCTGTCCTGTGCTGCCGCGAGTTGGTCGACACCCCTGGCCTGTGCTGCCGTGAGTTGTTCGACACCCCTGCCCTGTGCTGCCGCGAGTTGGTCGACACCCCTGGCCTGCGAGTCCCCGAAAGCGGCCACACTATGAGCCAGGGACTCAATGGCCTGAGGCAACTGTCCCACAACCCCCATGAACTCCTTGTGGCGGCGCTCAGAATCCGCGGACATTCATCTAGGAGGCGCACCTCCTGGGCGAGGACTGTCTCCGGACTGGAGGCCGGACTCTCCCTCTGGGGAGAAGGCCGCCGTTCTGCCCGACCCTTCCCACGTGCCTGGACGCCACTGAGCCCAGGAGCTACACCCCCCCTGCAGCACTTCCCCCTGGCTCTCCTCCAGGCAAGACGTCTCCCCTCCATTGCCATCCCCTGGCGCGGATGAGGCTTCCCCCGATGTGCCGCCTTCCTGTTGGTCCTCGTCGTCCTCCTCTTCCGAGGGACTGGCACTCTCAGCTTCAAGGACCTCCTCCTCACCAGCTGAAAGCAGGAAGGCACAAGAGTAGCTTTAGAGTGAGGACAGGGCATCAGCGAGGGAGGCATGAGTGTTGGCATTCAGCGCATTGGTCGGACAGTGGCAAAGGATGTAGATGTGATGCGCTAGGGGAACGAGAGAGGTCCAAACGGTCATGTCCTTACCATTGGGTCGCAGCACAGGGTCGGCATCTCCAATGGCAACAGGGCCAACCACCCGGCCACGCATGAGTCGAGCCACGCTCTCCTCCAGCTCACTGAGCTCCTGGAACTGGGCACGGCCTCCCCCGGTGACATTCTGGCTCTTCAAATTCCGGGCCATCTTGGCCTGCAAGAGAAAGGACGGCCTCTAAGTACATTGTGGTGGCCTGTTGTTGTGTGCACTGCCTCCCATGGTGGAATAGCTTGGCCAGTGTGTTAAGTGCAGAAAGTGCTATTGAGGATCATGCCAGTGCCATAGCTGCGGGAGGAGGGCTGGCCATTAGGCCTTTGAGGTCCCTTTGCCCATAATGTGAGGTGCACATGCAAGGATGAGGAGGACACTGGAAAGGGTACTCACCTTGACCATCCGAGTGAGGTCGTTGTACTTCTTGCGGCATTGGTCACCAGTCCTGGGGACATCGCTGTTGACTGACACCCTGTGGGCGATTTTCCTCCAGGCTCTCCTGTACTGCCTCCTGGGAGCCTTCTTGCCACTGTCCGGGCACAAGATCTCTTTGTACCTTTCCAACCCCCTAACCAGCACCCTCAAAGCATGCTGGGAGAAGCGCTGCGCTCGTTCACGGGCCTTCTCCATGGCTTCAGGCGCTATTTGGGTCCACCAGCAGTGTTCAGGCCTAGCTGCAGGGCTCCACTATCCAGGGCGTGGCTGCAGACCAAGTCAACCCTTCCCCCTTTAAGAGCTGGCCGGCGCCAGGGTGTCTGCTGTCAATCAAAACATGACCGCACCTGCGCTGCGCCCAGCCTCGGCGTTATCAGTCCGCACCGCCGGCTTAGCGCTTAAAGATAGGAGTGCAACGCCAGTTTCAGCGCTCGCCCAAACTCTTGGCCAAATCTACTGAATTTCGGCGAAGTGACCTGCACTTTCCGGCGGGCGCTAACTTTAGCGACCGCCCGACTTTACCGCCCCAAAAGTGGCTATACTGAATTTCTAGGCCCCAATGTTTAAAATTTAAGGAAATGCAGCTTTGATTTTTCTTGATATTATTACAATTGTAGTACAGTAGAGTTTATTTTAAAAGTATTTATCTCCGATACTGTTTGACTGACATGGGGGGAGATTTGATGCATCTCATTGGAAGCAATTTTCACTCCAATAGCGCTGCATAGTTAACAGTTATCCAGCAGCAGCTGTTTACTGTATGGATTGTAGCACACAGCTGCTTTCTCCCGCCTCTACTCGCTGTCAACGTCTTCACGCACTGGCGTGCTTTGGAGAGGGCTGTAAGAAGAGTGGCAAGCTCCAAAATGAATAGCGTGCGTCAATTCAGTGTTGCACGGCAATTGACGTCACAGTTCCGCTAATTAAAATACTTGCCTGAGCACAGGCAACGGCAGTGCTGCTGACCTGCTGAAAATGGCATCCGCCGTGGGATCCGCCAGAAGTGGGGTGGCCGCCAATTTTTTCAACAAAACAGGCCTTAACGGCCAGCGCTAACACCTGCAATTTCTAGGCTTAAGTATTCAGCCATGTGGCATTGCAATATCTGTCAACAGAGAAGCTTAAGATGGTTGAAATATGGTGAGGTGTATGGCAATAGGTACTTTGGAGACAAGTTCAACAGCAACAGCACAACAACTTGCATTTATATAGCAGCTTTAATATAGAAAAACATCCCAGGGTATAAAACTGAGCGAAGGCTTCATTGGCTTGAACTGAAAACCGTAACAGTCTCAAAGTAGCACTTAATGAGGTGGGTGTTGAGCTGGAGCACAAGGCCTCTTTGTACCGTATTCAGAACACTAACATTTTTCTCTAAAGCCCTTTTTAGTGTTTTACTGGCATGTATGAATGTTTATTTTCAATTTCACCAGGTACTTTGTGTGATAATTTGTAAACCTTGCAAGGCTTTATTGAATTTAATGGGCAGCAGATTATGAAAGGACAGTGGAATGGTGCAGTTGGCCCAGTAAAGAACCAACTAATACAACTATAAGGATGGAAACAAGAGCAGAAGGGGATTAGGGAGAATGTAAAAATGATGGCGAGAGAGGTAGCAAATGGAAAATGAGCCATGCTTGATAGATGACTCAGGCTGAAATTAAACATCTACTACACGCTACCACAACACAAAAGCAAAGCACTGCGGGTGCTGGAAATCTGAAGTAAAAACAGAAAATGTTGGAAATACTCAGCAGGTCAGGCAGCAGCATCAACATCTACCTCTGCACATATGTAGGAGAAGCCTGCAGAGAGAGCTGTAAATTTAAAATACCTTCTTTTGTAGTTCACTTTGCCACGCTGGGATCCTTGAACCACAACACAGTGCTAGGAGCACTTGCATAAAAATGAATTTTCATCAAAATTGTATTATGTAGAAGTTGCAACCGAAATCTATCGTTATTCTGTGTGTTGTGTTAAAAAAAATGAATCATATGTTAGTGGAAATATCACAGAAGATGGAAAGACGTTGCGGTACTGTAGACTTTAATAGCAGTCCTATATTGGTTTGAAATTACTCTGTTGACAAAAATTTAAATGCATCACTATCCTTTCCAAATGACTCTAATGTGAAGCTTGACCTGATGAGTATCATATTTCCCTTCAAATGATGACTTACTAGAGTAATCTGAAGGAGTTGTAATTCTTCACTTACAAAGCTGTAGTAAAGCTTGATTCGGCAAATGTGTTTCTTTCTATTGGAAATGGAACAATGGCAATGATGAGCTTCTAAATGGAGGGACACAAATGTATCCTTTGCTTTTACTATTGTAAGAAAAGGGAATTAGTGTTAAATAGAGCATTTTCAAATGTGAAATGTTACGCCTTTTTATAAGTTTCAAAATTGTATTGAAAAGTAACAAAAGCTGAAAAACATTAAAAAAAACAAGATTTATTGTTAACACTAAAAGTTGTTCAAGTGCATATTGTGCAAAGGTTGCAACCTTACTTAAGGATGTTTAGTGTACAAAATTTTAATGAGTTATATAAATAGTAAACCTCTGACATAAGTTAAAATATTTGCTTGGAATATATCTTTTATTATGATTGAAATATTTAGATTATGTAACTAGTTTCAGTTACAAGGAAAAAGTTTGTAAATTGTAGTCCCAGTGCTAGAATATTGTAGGGGCAAAGGATAAGTGGGTTAGACCAGCAAAGGAAGTCTCCTGTGTAGGGTTCTCAAAATTCCCACATTCCCCCAAAATTATGGATCAAGGGACCCTGTTTGGACAAGTTATTAAAAACAGGGTCCCCAAAATGGCTTCTGTAACCTCGTGACCAAAACCGACAGGATTTTTGAAAGCAAGGCCCTGCAGACAGGCAGGCCCCGAAACGAAACTTAAAATGCAGGAATCTGTGAAAAGGACACTCTGGAGCCAGACAGCTAAAGTATACACAGAATATGCATTCATTCGCCTTGAAATAGATCAAGCTAGAATGGGCCTAGAATCGAGGCCATTAGGCTTCTGCATATTTAATCAGTAACAGCTCACAGTAGCCATCAAGTCAGGATGGGGACAATTAAGCTTCATCCATGACAAACAACCATGACATCGGGGCCATTAGACCTGGAGACAACTGCTCCAGTAGTCGTTAAAATAAATGGCTGTAATCATTTAAACAAGCCCACCAAAAGTTAGACAAAAGGACTGACCTGATTTGGCGCGCAGATAAGGAGTTGAAGAACGGGTATAATTGTAGGCCCATCAGTGGTGATCGCTCTCTTGCTCTGCCCTCTTATCATTTGGCTTTTGGCCTGCTGCCGCTCGTTCTCGTACCCTGGCCTCATGGCGGGCTCTCTTCTCGCTCCCCGCGCTGCTCAACAACCAAGGATGCCCATTACACCGGGGCCAAACGTGGGAGAACAAAATCCGATTCGAAATCGCACAGAACACACAGGCCACAAACGGGCAGACGAGACGAGACGAAGAAGAAGGTGAACCGGTAAAGGCAGAGAAGGGCAGCGGAAAGACGCATTGGGGGACAAAACGCCCAGTTATAAGCTGGCGTTTGGTGAATAAGTTGGCATTGTGTGTATAGACAGTAAAAACCCCAGTGTAAGAGCCCAGTTTTATGAATAAGCTGGTATTTTAAGCATGGGTAGTGAAATCATCTAGACGGTAAAAACCGCTAACCGACCCCCAACCACAACGTTACCGCTGACGGCCGCCCAGGGAAGAAGAAGACCCATCACGACTCGACAATGATGGTAGCTGAGGAAAAAGGAGGGTGCTACGCATCAACAACTTCAGCGCCGCGCCCTGAGACCACGTGGTGACGGGATACCCCAAAGGACAGCAAGAGCGGACCTCAAAATCAACCCATTTAAAGCAACAGGTTTTGGATTGGTGAGCATGAATTCCTGGCCCCTCATAGCTTAATCTAGTTAGGTATAGGGGGTGGGGTAAGGATAAGGGGATTGTTAATGTAGTTGTTTTCCCTCGATGTGCCGTGTGTTCCCCATTCCCATATAAGTGTAATTGTTTATGCCTGTATTTCATACCAGTAATTTTCATAAGATTGTTTTATTCTGCTTTTAATAAAATGTTGGTTTTCTTGCACCAAACCACTTGTCTACTCGATTTTCTGTATCGCCGCCTGTACCTAAGTCCGGTGTCTGGAACCCAGAGGTGTGGGAGCGATTCGAACCGCTCCAAGGCAGTCCGCGGTGAAGCTGACTGGGCGCACGCCACCCCCTACACTGGCAATCCCCAGTGCTTGCTGAAAATGACAGTGAGCCAAGGACTCCTCATTAACCAGCATTACTGACTTTCGCAATGAATTCGAGGTGGAAATGGAAAGTGGGGTGTAGCGATTGTTACATTTTTTCTGTTCATTGTTAGCAATATTAAAGCTAGAGCTGAATAATACAAACAGAGAATATATTTCTGCTTTAAACTCAGAAAAATGTAAAGTTTATTTGAATCAATCGTGGAAAATATGAAATTCTAATGGTCTAAGTTGTGCTGTGGATCTTATTGTCTTATAAAGATGCTGTGTTTACAAATGAGAAATGTTTCTGCAGGACGTGTTCACCGGTTATGTTGCTAAATGTCTGCTGCACCCTTGCTGAATGGTTTTGGCTACTGATATTGTGAATTGAAACCTACCCACAATCTTCATTTCAACCCATAATGGCAAACATTCAATGGTTCATATAAAAAAGGGGATACACATCATTTCTGTCCAGTGTTTTAGAGATTGAAACATTGCGGTTTAATAATTTTTTTTTATAGGTGGCTAAATTTCAAGTTAAGTTGGCGGTTTACTTCTTAAAAGACCTGTTTAGATTTTGTTGTAAGTAATACATATTGTAATTTTGTTTTGTCTTCTCTCAAAACCTAGTGGTCTACAGCTTGCACCGGTGGCACGACTGCGGAATACATGGGAAAAACTTCCACGCAAATATGAGAAGTTATTTCAGGATCTTCAGGATTTCTTGGACCCTTCCAGAAATATGGCTGAATACTGCAATGTTCTCAATAGCCAGAACCTGCAGTCTCCCATTATTCCTCTCTTCCCTATGATCAAGAAATATCTGACATTCCTGCATGAAGGTAGCTCTATTTAAAAAAAAAATTGTGACTGTGGTTTCATTTTTGCAGTTTTCTCTACTTTAAATATCAGTACTTTTTTCACACCATGCTCATGATTTGTCAATTATCTTGTTACGGTAGCACATCTTGCATTACCATTTAATTACTTTGTGGGGAATTTTAACCTGAAAAAACTTGGGGCGAGGGGGAAGTTAAAGTGTTAAAAGTCTAAATCCTGACCCCAACCTGCCTCCGACCCGCCCACTTCTGGGTTTAACTGAGGGGTCACGGGCAGTCAACCCACTGCCAGGAGGTGGTTTGGCACTTTAACTATGATAATGAGGTCTGGAAGCCTCATGATTTAAGCTGGTGTGTAGGTTTGACTGTGGTTGGCCGGGAATCCCAGGCCTCAGGACTCCCGGTAGCTGCAGTGAGGCGAGGACCGCCATGACTGTTGCACTGACCCCTATTTATGCCACGCTATTGCGTGTTCAGCAGTAATTTCAATTTCATCTCGGGCCTTAGGTAACTAATATAAATAACTCGAGCTTCATGAATTTATCTGAACCACTCAATTAAATTACTGTGTTGTGATCATTTCTAGTTATATCCTATTCTCCACTAGATGAAGCTATGTCACCACAGGTCAATTTATTTGTTTCCCAATAAAGGTACACTTGTGTATATTGTATCTTGTATACATCGGAATGCTAACTAAGGGAAATATTGAAAACAAAGTTTTACTCTTGTCATTGAGCTTGTGCAAGCCCATCACTCTTCAAGTATGAGGAAATTATGTAGTCACAATATGACTTGGTATTTATCAATAACAGTCTGTGATATGGGGACTGAAAATAAGAAGAATTTGAGGATCTTTCTTCTATTGGGTGAAGGGGTTCCAGGCCACTACCCTGGCCTGAACCCTACTGATGGGGCCCACATCCACCGATGTGGAAGCCAGTACTCCTCACCTCACTGGGCGTACAACTCTCCACAGATGCACCGGATCCCAACTGAGCCAAAGGTGTAGGTACTGCCGGTGTAGGAATCCCTGCCCCTGGCTTTGTCCCATTGCAGTCAATTGCCTGGTAAGTGTGAAGGAAGGTTTTGTCCCTAACAAGGCCTGGACACTCTGCACTCCACAGAAGAAAATGCCACAAATTCTTATTTTTTTAAGTAAGTGATCAGCCTCCTAACACAGCATATGGCTGCAGTCGGGTGCTTGGGTAACCCCTCCCCCCAGGATGGACAGGCACTGGTGCTTCCAGCCACCATCGTGGTCTTTGTTTTCTGGTAGATTCTGCTGGTCTCCTAGCAGAGTTGCAGCAGCAGACTCACAAACCCCCCAAAAGATTTCTGTATTGTTCTTTATCCTTTGTAACAGTTAACTTTCAAAGAATACCGAAATATAGACTGAAAGATCAATGACTGTTAAGGTGACTTTTATTTGTCAAGCTGAGAAATGCTGATGGTACTGGAAACTGCACGCCATTGGGCCTAGGTTTTTAAAAAACTAGGTCAACATCCCTGGGCCGGCTAGTTGAGAGGTGATGATAGAACTGAGCTCTGGAGGTTACAAACCCATTAGTTTCTTATGTTTATTTATGATGCCCTGCTTTTGAAATGATGGAAGTGAGCCCAGCAAAGCTTTCTGTCCCCAGTGACATTCACTTCTACCATTCTGAGCTGAGTGCAAAACACATGAAAATCATGACTTGAAAGTAGAATTGGTTAATCTTTGCATTCAGCAAGGCAAGGGATGTTAGTGCTGGGAAATGGCTTCTTTCCTGCTTTGTGTATCGTCTCAGCATCAATTAATCCCACATTAGATGCACCACATTCAACTGCACAGTAAAGCTTCCTCTATTTTTTGGTTAACTCAAATCTTTGAAGAGAACTTTCGACTGCACTTCATACATTTTTTCCAGCATTCTCACCAAACATCCTTATGTCCCTTCAGACTGAGCTTTGTTGAGTTGAGGTTGCTAAAGCTCATTTTACATAAGAATGTTATAAAGTTGAAGAAAGCTTTCATCCCGTCAGTCTCGGCTGAGCTCAGACCGAGGTTCCTTAGCTGAAATGACTCTATGCTGGTCCATGCTGCTACCAAATCCACTATCAAAACAATTTTTTAACTTTACATTTTTATAGTGTTTGCAGGCATTTGGATGATGTAAAATCCTGGGAAAGAAATTGAGCTTAAGAAAGTAAAACACAGGAAAATCATAGGTCTAACTACACAGTCTAATCTTTCAGAATGCCATGTATTTATAATTACGGTGTGATTTCCCTTTAACCTTCCATTTTCACTAATTAATTTGCAACGTCTACGTTAGCATAGCTGCTAACCATTAATAGCTCTATCCTGATTTACGGTCGGTGCCGTCCTCCTACCAACATCCCTATTATTGAAAGCAATACTCATCATGCAGCCTCATACTCTGACTCATTCCTTCACTGTTATAAAACTTTGGAATTCCTTATTTCACTCAGTCTTTCCTTCCTCCTACAATTTTCAGACATTCAAAACTCAAGCTTGCTGTCATCCATTCCCTACTTCCTGATTTACCTTTTCAACCTTGATGGGGTCTCAGTCCTTCGCATGGGGTTCTCTGGATGTTAAATAGACATTTTAATGTGTAAAATTGAAATCTGTTTAGCTGTCCTCGTCAGGAATCATTTTATTTTTTCTTCCCTTAGGGAATGACTCCAAAGTGGAAGGTTTGGTGAATTTTGAAAAGCTACGGATGATTGCTAAAGAAATCCGTAATGTTGGCTGTATGGCTTCAGTTAATATCAATCCTGCTTTTATGTTCAGAACAAGGTTAGTGCTATCTGTTCACAGAATAATGGAATCCATAGTGATGTAAATTGAGCCAATGAAAATTATTCATTGTACAGAATTAAATACCTCCTCAGAAAGGCTGGATGTGGATAAAATTGCTTTTTGTTCTTAAAAGAATAAGCACAATTCAGATTGTTTCAATCCAGAAAACACAGCAGCATTGGTGCTCTGAGGACACAAACACCTTGCTTTCCATTGAAGTAACCTGCCTGATACCTAAGTGCTAAGAATTGCATAATCAGCAAAAAAAGAAGTGTAATTATGTTACAGTTATTTAATCATAGTTATTTTGGCGCTGTATGTTTTTGGTGTTTCATCCAGGTGTACAGTGTTTCACAAATTTTTTTGAAATGTCTCTTTCTTCTGCAGTGCAATGCAGGTCTTACATTAGCAGTCTGTAGACGACAATTCAGAAGTGTCTTATATTTTATACCATTGAACAGGAGCTAAATGAATGCATCAAATAGCTCCTATTTGTTACTATAACTGACAAAATTGTGTACAGTCCCGTATTTTGCATATGCACTGTTTTGATTTTCCAAAATCAAAAGTATTAAATCAGTTCAAGTTTGTAAACCCATGATGGTGAGAAATTGAAAGTACTGACCAAAGAACAGCTGTAGTAACTTGAATAACAAAAGCCCTCCCATAGCGTCCTTGCACTCATTTTACTCGTTCCTCTTGGAACTCTCTTTAAAAAAAGATCGTGGTAAAGTACATACATGTGTATCAGCAAGGACTTGCATGCAGCAAGCTAGCATGTGCACCGTTTTCAAAAAAATTAGATTCCGATCCTGGGCCTCCTCCAACTGCCGACGCGCAGTGCTTGCGTAACCCAGGGGCGCAGTTAGTTCGATGCATCCCCTGGGATCACGTGGGCCATGGAGAACCAATGGTAGCAGGGAATGCCCATTCATAAATTTGACAGGAAGAGCTGTCAAAAGTATAAATACTATAAGCCCCCAAAACATAACTAAAACTTCAAATAATTTTTTTTTTAATCACATTTTAAAAATCACTATAAATTACATAAAATAACTATTTTAAACAATATTTTAAATTTTTGAAAAATTAATTACAGTTTCTAACGGGGCTAAAAATAAACTTACCTTTCTTTAAAGTATTTAAAAATAATAAACCTGTGGAAAAAATGTTTTAATTTTCATTAATTCACCACTTACCTTGTTAAAAGCAGGCCTTGCGCCTGCTTTTTAAAAGTGTAACTGCTGGAGACTTAGGCCTAGAAATTCAGTTGCTTGCGCCACCAGTTTGCACCCAAAGAGGCCACTCAGAGGCTTCAGCGCCATTGGCCACAACCACCGCGATATTTAGCGGGGCGCTAATGGCGGCGTTAGCCTGTAGCGCTACGCCGCCACCAATGACGTCATTGGTGTGCGCAGCGCCCCGCTACCGCCCCGAACGCCATATTAGGTCGCGCCCGCCTCTTCCGCGCCGGCCGCAAATAGCGACCGGTACACAGGGGCCAACCTGTGGCGGTAGTGGAGCGAGTTAAGGTGGAGGTGCGGCCGGCCGCTTTTTTGGCGGCCGCCTGCCCGCACCTCCGTCCCCGGCCTCCTACACACCCCCCCGCCCGCGGCATTGCCGGCTGTTTCCCGAGAGCCCGGCACTTCTCCTTGGTGCCGGGCTCATTTGCCGGCACTCGCGAGCGGGGATCGCGCTGTTGCAGCCACCTCCCCCTTAACAGTGGGAGGAAGGCCTGCAGTACCGCTGCGTGCCGTGCCGCAGCGGGTGGCGCTGCGGCACTTTGCGCGCCGATATTCAGTTTCAGCGCCCCAAGCGGGGCGCGGGAAGCCTCGTTTAGCGGCCGGCTTCCATTTGGGGCGCAGAAACTGAATATCCCGATGGCGCAAGTGGCTCCGCGCGCAGTGGTAATTCCGGCGCCCAGGCGAGCTTGGCGCCCCAAACTGAATTTTTAGCCCTTAGACTCCCGGAAAAACCTGAAAAAAACCCCGAAAGTTCCATGCGCACGCGCTGCCTCTCCGGCGCACGTGTTCGACCTCTGAACCCCTTCAGTTAAGGGAACGGAAGTTCTGGTTTCCCACGCATGCGCTGTGCATGCACGAAACTGGCACTTCCGTTGGGCCTACGCGTGAGTACCCAGCGCGTACTCACCCGTGGGGACCCGAATTTCTGGGCCAATATATATGATAAATTGTCAGATTTTTAGCCCTGAAAAACAGTAACTGTTTAAAAAGTCTTTTTAAAGATAGACATTTAAAAAAATTGACAGTCATAATTATGTGGACAATTAAGTATTATAATTACAATATACTTCCCCTTTCCTACAGCATTAGGGATTGAGTTTGACTTCTGGTTTCATCAGTGGTTCAGCTTAATGTTGGGTTTGTATCTCCCTTGACAGTAGTTGATAGAGATACATTTTAATAAACTTTAGGTACTTATAAATGGAAAATTGGATTTTATTTTTTTAACTTAATTTACTTTTACAGGGAAAATAACCACATATTTATACATAATTTGTTAAATACTTCCACTGTAGTGGAAAAGTTTTATTCTAAATATTTATCTGTATTTATTGGCATCCTGGTAGCTCAGATGATGGGAGTGATTTTTGAAGTCTCAGCATTCAGTGATTTTTGGGCTAAGCTGCTGATGGATTGCAGTCCCAGTATCTCTTTATCTATCTTATGTAGAGGGAAAAGTTCCATTCTTTGTGAGTGGAAGAGATTGGCTGCTTAAATTGTACCTTCCTTCTGATCATAAAGTGGTGTAGAGAAATATTTAGTTAATTTTGTTTTTAATATTGTCAGGATTTATTATAACTGCTATTTAACATCAGCCCTGCATGAGCTTCAACTCCTGCTCCAACTGTTCTGCCGGAGTCTTAGCTTCTTTTAAACCAGTGGGCAGAGATGCTTATAGTGCTGTAAAGTTTGATTGCCAAGTTGAAGCAGGATAGGGCTATCTGCAGAGTAGTTGCTGGTTTTTATTTCCCTTTCACTCTTCATTCCGTTTCCTTCATTTTTGTCTGTCTGACTTACTGGAATGAGGCAGTGTTATTTTGAGCTTGAACAAGACTGACCTCAATCTGACTTTTGCATGTCCCAGTCATTGACCTTCCATGCTGAAACCAGCGACATCTCTCTTTCCCCTGCAGCAGGTTGTTGAGCTACGGCAATACAAATGCTGCAATGCTAGACGAGAAACGGGTACGTCGCAGCTTGTTTCTCAATGCAAAGGAACTCTACGAAGATGCAAAGATGGCTCGGAAAGTAAAACAGTACCTTGCAAACCTTAACCTTGACATGGATGAAGAAAGCCTGCAGGCCTTGTCACTGCAGTGTGAGCCAAGTACTAAAAGATGTAAGTCACGGAACTTTTTTATATTCTTTGAGAAAACGTTAATTAATTTGCATTGTATCAACAAATGAAGCAACCAGTAGTTCAGATTTCATTAGGCTGTGGGTTAAAGGAAACATTCAATTTCCTTCCAGTTGTGAAAAACAATAAATAACAATTTTGAAATGGTTTATTAAAATACTAGTAGTCTTGACTTTAAATATGATGTTTTGTTACAAAAGAAATAATTTATAATATGGTTCTTCTGTATAATTAAAATGAGATAATCCATTATGAAGTTAGGATTTTAAATTCTTTTTGTGATAGAACATCTGGAGCAATCTATAACATTCTTTCACATGCAGTGTTTTAACTAAAAATAATGCCTGAATGTTTACTTAAAACTTCAACCTTTAAGTATCAATTGAGTGCTCCCGATTCACGACTAATATGCCAATCCCATTCAGCAGGTTGAAGCTGCTGTCATTGCTGTTCAATTTGCAGGTCCAGTGAAATGACAATCACCTTGGGTGAACTGGTTTAAGTATTTAGCACTGAAATATGCACTAATATTACAGTTTAAACACTAGAAAGGCTGCAATAAACCAACACTTAATTAAAAACATACGATGTTAAATATTTAATTCTTATTTATGGTATTAATGAGAAGTATTCCCATGGGGACCAATTTTGAAGTAAAACCAAAAAAATGTTTTTTGGATGATTTTAAGAGATATGATAAAGCAGTATCTTCCTATAAAAAGCATGATGAGGACTCGGATTTTGCAATCAGCGGCGAAGGAACAGCACTTGCCGTTCACCTTGCTGACATCTGCCCACAAAGTTTTGACCAGCTTTAGACTACAGATTTGCTCTAATGCGACGTTTTTCCCAGAGCACCGCCCACTACAGGGGATCTGTGGCGTCTGTGAGCAGGTCAAGTAACAGCAAGGCTATTCAACCAATCAGATTGAAGAATCCTCACTGAGACACGCAGGGCTGGATTTTCAATGGGGCCTGGAGGCATGATTGGAGGCATGGGGGGGGGGTTAAAATCGCGAAAACTGGCGGGCGGGACCCCGCCGCCTGGTTCCCAACTCCGAGCAACTTTAAATCAGTGGAAGCCCTTGCGATTGACAAAAATATCTGGATTGCGATGGGGTGCCTTAAGGGCCACATGTGTGCAGTCAACGACGCCCTGCACCCTTGGAAAGCCTGCCAGATGAGCTATTCCAACCGCACGTGCCGTGACACTTGCTTGATCATTGGTGAAATGGATGTGATTGTGTGCGGTGGCAAAGAGGGCATCGGTTACCTGCGTGATGCAAGTGTGTGCGGCCGCCTGGGAGATGCCGTTGATGTCTGCTGCTGATCCCTGGAATGAGCCTGAGGCAAAAAAGTTGAGTGCGGTGGTGACTTTGATGGCCACTGCTAAGGGTTGTCCACTTGGTCCTCTGGCCTGCAGGTCTTTTTGCAGCATTGCACAGATGTCACCCACTACCTCCCGTGAAAGTCGGAGCCGCCTTTGGCACTGCTGCTCAGACATGTTGAGATAGCTGACCCTGTGTCTGTAGACCCTGTTTGGGTGGTATCTCCTGCGCTGACAGGCTTCCATGCGCTGGCCCCTTCTGGCCTGTGCATCTTCAGGTGGGTGAGCAGAAGCTTGGCGCTCCTGTTGTTGCTGCTGCTGTTGGTGCTGCTGTTGTTCCTGGTTCTGCTGGTGCTGCGGCTGGTCTTCGTCCTCATCTAATGTCCAGAAGGGAAGGAAATAAATGGCTCCCATGCTTCTGGTATATGCCTCAGTTGAGGAAGCGCTCAGTGAAGGTGGCGAGAGGGGTTTCCCAGGAGGTCACACTGGAGATGGGTGTCAGGCTCCAAACTTCCACAGCTGTGGTTATGCCTTCTAAAAGTTCCCCCAGACCTGAGACTACAAAGTCCTACCACCTGCAAATGATGGCTGATCAAATCTCCACTTAAATGGTTGAGCTGCAGCTGATAGTCAGCAATCCAATTGTGCTCCCACCAGCTTTCACCGTCGTGTTTCAGAACAGGCGTGTTTCACGTGGGAAAAAGGTTAAAATTGCAAAGGCCTTTCAAAATGGCATTATAGAGGCAATTTAGTGCTTGGTAAGGGCCTTAATGGCCTATCCCGCATCTTGGAGGCGGGACGGAGACTTGACCATTAGACACGAATTAATGAAAATTGCTTGGAGGCGGGTTTGGCCCGCACGCCAGTTTTTGCAATTTAACTCCCCCATACGCCTCCAATCCCGCCTCCACGGCCCAATGAAAATCCTGCCCATAGTGTATAGCATCGGATGTAAGATTACATCGGTGTTCTGGTGTTTTTCTCTTTACCTTTGGATGAAACTTTGCAGGACATTCCTTTGGGGAGTTGCATGGGTTGGGTTGAGTCCACAGTAGTGCAGATTTTACATGGTTTTAGAAAGGAATGGGCGAAATGGGACGTATTACCTTTCCTTGTTCCATGTTTTATCTTCTTGTGAGCATTGATCATTAATGAGGCTGCGATAATCTCATTTACATGTGCAGGTTCAACAACTCCAAGTCAGATCCCTTGACTATTTCAACAAAATGTCCATAATACCTACAGATAGATTTGAAATATGCAAAAATGTGTTAATGAGAAATCCTTTAAAGTTTTTCTTTTCGAAAGGTCCTGAGAGTGATACTTTTTCAAATTGGTGAGGACCAATATAATGACAAGGGTAGAAACTATCTAATGTAATTATCTTCATGGGCTCTGAATATGGTTACACTAACCCTTTTGTTAATTATTTTATTTTTTTGTAAGTATTACAATTAACAAGTAATATAGAGACAGGTTATATTGTAATTGTAGATGCTATACTGCCAAAAGTACATGTTTAAAATCTCAATTTCTGGATTATTTGATAGTTAAATGGTTAAGATAATGCTTACAGAGCAGATTCATTGACTGTCTTGTACTGTAGCTGCATTAATTATGTGGAATTTTGTTTCAGCCATGGAATTTATATAAAAAATTAATAGAAACACATTTGAGTATATTATACATTGCTGATGGTGTATCAATTGGCAAGCTGTAAACCTAAGGGACCGGGTAACAGATGTCTTAAATCATGGAGAAGTGCAGTCAATATTTCAAATGGGATTATGCAGTAAAATGAAAACGTGTTTCATCTGTATCCATAAAATGCGACTTGCAAAGAGGAGAAAACAATGAGTTACTTGGATTAGCAATACACATCCACATTAATTCTCGAGCCAACTGGATTTGCAGTTTGGAGAACCATAAAAGAGATTTTATATTGTAAATAAAGCATGATTCATTTTTTCAGTAAATTGTTATATAAAGGCTGAATAGTACACACAAAAAGGCAGAATGCTTACTTCCATGGAACAAATAGGCACAGCGAATGTTTGCAATGGAATCTTCATTTCATGAAAAGGTTATAACCAGACTTGAAAATAACAGAAATGCTGTATTGGGACTAAGTTGGAAAAAATGGCCCTTGGTAAAGTTTTTCTTGTGTCAATAATTTGCAGGCCTCTAGTTCACATTTCCATTGATGTGACTGAAAAATAATGCCCCATAGCATTTGGACACAAATAGCACTTTAAAGCTCTATTTCCTTTAAACCATTAGCATCTACCAGAATATGTGTATCTTGAAAACAGTACAAATCAGTATAGTTAATAAATTCTATTGCTGCACTCATTAATTCAGAAAAATTTGCTCATGAGACCTGGAGGTGGTTGACACATATTATGGTGGCTTCACAAAAGTGCCAGACAGTGAAATACATGGCCCAGGATTTGATTTTTAACAGTTAACTACTGATTTCCAATGGTGTTGTTTATGGGTAGTCCAAGGTCTGGCACACAGTTGTAATGTGTAGATTCTTATGTGGAACTGTGTTCAACGTCCTTTTAAGGCCACTGCTCAGACACATCCTCTGAGGAAGTGTTTAGAATAGTCACATCCTCAGATCAATTAAAGGCTAATTATTGGTTGCAGTTGCTTAAAATTGACCGTGTTTGTAAATCCCTGATTCTTGCACTGACGGTAGGCCATGTTAGGAAAAAAAGAGCAGGATTTGGCTAGCTTTCTTTTGCCTTTTTTAAAATACTTTTGGCACTTTTGAAGTGCGACCTTTTAACTATGATACATTCTCACTGGGTGTAAGACGTCCATGGCAAAGCACACGGGATATTGGACATGAAAACGGGTCGGCTAAAAACCCCACAAAGATCAGCATTGAAAACAGAAAAGGTGCATAAAATAGAAAAGAAAAATATACTAGCAAAAATATACAATAAGTGCAAGAAATAAATGTAAAATAATTTATTTAAAATAATTTATTCCTTGCACACTATTTTTAGGTAAATTTTTGCTGTTTCAAAAAAAATTATTCAATGTTTTTGTACTTTGCTGTTTTCTGTGCTGGTCTTTGTGGAGTTTGTTTTGCCCATCCCTTTTCCTGGCTACTTGGCTCTCTGCATGCCATAGAAACAAATTGCATATAATCCATTGCAGACTTGCACAATTGTAAAGACTGCAGTGAAAAAACATTTTGAAACTGCTGTGAAAAGAAAGAAACAAATAAGGGTTCCATGTAAAGTAAGAGTAACTCCAGATGTGCCAAGAATAAAATCAGGTTTGATTTCTCATCAGTGGTCGCTGGCCGACAGCTGCATGACCCACTTCGCCCACAGCTGCATGACCCACCTTGGCCCACAGCTGCGTGACCCAGTTCGCCCACAGCTGCATGACCCCCCTGGCCAACAGCTGCGTGACCCCTTGGCCCACAGCTGCGTGACCCCCCTTGGTCCACAGCTGCGTGACCCCCCTTGGCACACAGCTGCGTGATCCCCCCTGGCCCACAGCTGTGTGACCCCCCTGGCCCACAGCTGCGTGACCCCCCTGGCCCACAGCTGCGTGACCCCCCTGGCCCACAGCTGCGTGACCCCCTGGCCCACAGCTGCGTGACCCCCTGGCCCACAGCTGCGTGACCCCCTGGCCCACAGCTGCGTGACCCCCTGGCCCACAGCTGCGTGACCCCCTGGCCCACAGCTGCGTGACCCCCTGGCCCACAGCTGCGTGACCCCCCTTGGCCCACAGCTGCGTGATCCCCCTGGCCCACAGCTGCGTGACCCCCCTGGCCCACAGCTGCGTGACCCACCACCCACAGCTGCGTGACCCCCTTGGCCCACAGCTGTGTGACCCCCTGGCCCACAGCTGCGTGACCCCCCTTGGCCCACTACTGCATGACCCCCACTTGGCCCACAGCTGCATGACCCCTTGGACCACAGCTGCGTGACCCCTTGGCCCACAGCTGTGTGAACACCCGGCACACAGCTGTGTGACCCCCCTTGGCTCACAGCTGCGTGACCCCCCTTGGCCCACAGCTGCGTGACCCCCCCGGCCCACAGCTGTGTGACCCTCCTTGGCCCACAGCTGCGTGACCCCTTGGACCACAGCAGCGTGACCGCCCCCCTTGGCCCACAGCTGCGTGACCCCCCTTGGCCCACAGCTGTGTGACCCCCCCTTGGTCCACAGCTGCGTGACCCCCTGGCCCACAGCTGCATGACCCCCCCCCCGGCCCACAGCTGCGTGACCCCACTTGGCCCACAGCTGCGTGACCCCCCTTGGCCCACAGCTGCGTGACCCCCCTTGGCCCACAGCTGCGTGACCCCCCCTTGGCCCACAGCTGTGTGACCCCCCTTGGCCCACAGCTGCGTGACCCCCCCGGCCCACAGCTGCGTGACCCCCCTGGCCCAGAGCTGTGTGACCCCCCTGGCCCACACGCATGTTCCCTACAGAGAAAAAAGATGGAGACACAAAGAGAAAAATAAGTAAGGCTAAAACAGTAAATCAAAAAACATTAAAATCGACCATAATATATGAATATGAAATTTAAGCCAATCAGGTGCAATTGTGACACCCAAGATATGAGGACAGGGGCATGTGCGATATGCACTATTTCTTATATATCTTGATGCAAAAGTATGGAGAATAGGTAGTTCACTGGGTTAGAAAACTGTCTTCACTCTGCTCAGGACGTATCTCTGAAGCGAGTACATGGCTGGAATTAAAAGCTCACTCTGGTACAGCTCACTGGGGCTCCAGTTCATTGCACCAGTTCAACAATGTTTTAAAAAGTAAAACTGAAAACTATATATTTTTTATTCCACCTGAGGTGGAGGAAAAGATTTTTCAACCTTTTTTGTGTTTATTCCTTTCCACAACTTGTAAAACTAAAGGGCAACTATAGTTTCACAAACTGTCCTTTGCAGCTGAGAGTCTTGTGACCTGCAGCATGATGACATTGTTGCACGAGATGTTACACTTCTGAAACAAAAACAGCAGGGACCAAAAATAAAAATAAAATCAACTAATACCAAAGCATTTCAAACAAAGCTGAATTGCAGCATGTTTCATTCCCCCATTCCAAGAAATACATATCTTTATAAGTGACAGCAAGTTAAGTGATTTAAAAATTGTAAGTTGGAATCTTGCTTTTTCAATGAAACCTGTACATATGTAATTTTTTTCTTCATTGGTATCTAGTAGCCAAGAGCAGAGGAGAAAAGAAAGCAGGGAAACTTTCAGATACATCTCCAGTTGCTCCCAGATCAGGGGCACAGCATCAGAAGCAGCAGCAGAAAGTAAATCAGGCCCTCCAGGTCCCAGCTGTATCACAGTATCCATCACACAAGAACGTGCAATTTAAAGACCTCCCTCCATTTGGTAATAACATTTTAAAGAATAATTTGCTGCTCTGCTTTTGAACTAAGCGTTTGCTCTTTCCCTTCCACAAAGTGTGCTTGAAAAATAACCTGTCTGCAGAGCCATTTCAGCAAAATATCAAGTGCTTTTGTTCCAAAGACTTGTGAATTTGAATATCTTTTCTTTACAATTGTATATTTGTTCAGCATTATTTTGCTTTGTGCTGTAACCTGAAAAGTGGACCTGGTGTTGTCAGGTCGACACTTAACCCTTTCCTCCTCAGAGCGGACTAAGTGATATACAAAGTCGACGCTTAGCTTTGGTACAGATGACAGACTTCGAGTGAAGGATGGTTCAAAACGGTCTTTATTCACAGTACTGGGGAGAACCTTCTGAGTCTCTCCTCAGATCCGACTCCACCAGTTCCCGAGCAACAATCACAGTTATACAAAAATCAAACTCCCCTCCCTAGGGGCAGGGATAAAGCTCATCAGTATATACAGAGTTATAGCCAAATGGCAATTATAAACCGTGACATTTCATCTTCCTGCGCTCATATTCCCACATTTCTGTTATCAGTTAATTCTGTCACCTCCTGACCATGGGCCTCATTTTATTACTTTACAGCCAGCCATTTGCCCATAGCCAGGTGGTTTCGCTTGTTGAATGTTTTCTTAAGATAGCAGACTTGGTTAAGGGTGCGAGGCCCATACATTCGGCCTCGTCTCGGGTGACTTTCTGCAAAGCAAGCATATCCTAATTAGACTTTGAAGACTGGAACCTTATTGTGTGATTTACTATCAGCCAGTTTTAAGTGGCGTTATCTGCATATGTGTTTGCTCGCCTGAATACCCAACTCCTCCCTCATCTTCCCTCTGCAGTCTAATCTTCCAGCCTTGAAGTCATTTAATCACGTTTAAACCTTTAGCTGAACAAAGGAAATACAGACCTCTATATCGCTTAACTCAGGGTAGGGGTTAACCCATTATCTCCACCTTGTACCTTGGTGCTGCATTATACATATTCTAATATTAAAACTAATTACGCCTATGGCTAACATACAAACTAAGGTATAACAGTAATTTGGCTACTTCAGTCCCCCCTTATGCCCATTGGTCATTTTGACCCAATACGGCCAATATGCTGCAGTTTAAGATTGTTTGCTATGAGGACCGTCGCCCTAGTGGTACCAAGCCAGGGTGTCTAGTGCTCATACTTCCGCAATCCTAAACACAATCTTCATAATAATTCTCCTCACGCCCTACCCCTTGCTTGTTGGTGGTTAGCAACAGTGTTTCTTTCTCTTCTTCCTTTGTTATTCGTTTGGTTATGGCCTGTGCTAGGTTGCGGTTCTTTCGCCATCGGCAATATCCACAAAGTAAGAACAAAAGGATCATTAATATGGCGCCTTGCACAACTACCAGCACGTGTGACATGATCCTGATCCAGGGGTGTATATCGACATTTAGCCCCCAATTCCAGATCTTATTGTACCAAGGAGTTTCCGCTAATGTTGTACTAATGTCTTTTTGTTGTTTTTTTAAGTCTTCCTCTATTTTATGATAATATTTTAAAATTTCCTTTGTTTCCTGCTGTAATTTCTTCCAAGCCTCCTCTTCCTCTAACTTAGGAATTGCCTTGGGCCCTGGTATGACATGAGCTTCAACCTCTTTATTAAGTACCATACTATCAAGTGACCATGTTTTCGCTTCCTGCGGTCTTGGTGGGTGTATATATTGATGTCCTATCTGTGTAGATATCTTTGGATCAAAACAAAAGTTTGGTTGGGGAATGGGACAAGTCAGATCTTGATATTCATATTTCTGTTCAGTTGTGGTGACACAACATGTCCCGTTGTTCTTTGGTGCTACCCTTGTCCGGTGTATCCCCCTTGGGTGTACCTCAAGGGTGCAATTGGTGGTTCTTGTGAATCCGCACTCGGATGTATCTCCCACGGTGGGGGGGTGTGTGCGCGCCCATGTCCTTCCCTTGTGGTGGCACCCGTCCATTACCACCCCCTTTAAGGTTCCATTCTTCTGTTTATTATCTTCATCCCCTTCCCAAAGTGCCTTGGTAGGGACATCATGATATTTAACCCAACTTTCCCTTTGTATTTCTCCTATATTAATCACATCGTATAGGGGCTGTCCCTCTTCCGGGAGTTGTGGGATTGCTAGTACAAAGCCTTAGTCCATGGGGTCAGACAATTGCCTGCCCGGTATACTTGTCCCATTTTACGCCCCTTACATAGGCTTTTATTTGTGTCAATCCAAGGTTTCAGATCCTCATTAGTAATCCAGTCAGGGATCTGTCCATTATTTATTTGCCTCATGTTGTGCTGAGCATTTGACAGTAGCCATGAGCCATACATGGCACATACTAGTTCCTTATGGGTTTGGCGAGAAGCATTGTCAAGTCGATCAATAATTGTATTGATTGTTTCTGCATGGGGGGCTACTATCTCTTCCACCCCCAACAATTGCATTATTGTTTGTTTTCCTGCCAGTGCCAATTGCTGACTATTTCCAGTGGCTTGTTTTAGTAGCCTTTTTATTTTTGCTTGTAGTTCCTCTACTCCTTCATTTACTCCTTCTATGTCCAAGCTATTAATTGTTGCTAACCCGGCTGCATACCCTGCTCCGGCCATTTCCAATACTCCCCGTTTCTTCCGTCTTTGTAAGAGAGATTTCCCCTGTGGACCCTCTAATTGTTTTACCCACAGGGAGTTCCATATTTGTTTTGTATGATTGTTACACACCGCGGGCATCTCTAAAATACTCATATTAATGGCAACCTTAATAACTCTATGTGTTACACTAAAGTACACCTCATCCGGTGTTTTCCTTATCACTAATCCCCCTCGACAATGGCAATACTTATGTTCATCCTTAGGATCAAGGCGAGGACGCTCTATCTCATTCCGGACGTCCAATGTTCCTGTAATTACAAAAAGGGGGCTGGTCGTCACCAGCCAGTTAGAATTATTCTGCTCTTATCCATTTTATCAGTTCAAAATGCTGTACATCGGGTTCATTTCTTGTTCTGTGGCTCTGTCCCCAGACATACCTGAAGATGCAAACTATGGCATATAACATTATCATCATACACATCCCATTATTGATATATGTAGTAACTCCCCTTCCCATTCTTTATATCTTCTAGTATACTCCTCACTCTGTCAAAAAGGGCACCATCTCTGGTTTACTCATTGTCTTTCTTATATATTTTTAACTGAGCCCAGTGTTTCCACCTTCCTTTACCCGTTCCGGACCCATCTACACGAGCGCATGTGTCACTATTCATTAATACTTTGTAAGGCCCTGACCATCTGGGTGCTAACCCCGGTTTGGCTGGTATTATTTTTGCCATCACCTTGCTCCCTACAGCTGGGACCCCCTTCTGGTCGTCCCATGCATCTGGTTCTAGATCCCGTATAATCTGTTGGTCTTTGGCCTCATGTCTGAGAGCGTGTAATTGCATACACAATTGTTTAATAAATCTCCTAATTCTATCCTTCAGGGGCCCTACATCCTCACCCCCGGTAGCGACTCCTTCCGGCAGTGTCATTGTTCGTCCGGTCATTAGTTCGAAAGGTGTCAGCCCCGTGGTTCTATTTGGAGTTGCTCTAAGTCTCATCAGTATACTTGGGAGTAACTCTGCCCATCCCTTCCCCGTGTCTTCTATTGCTTTAGCTAAGGGTAATTTCAAAGTCCGGTTCATCCTTTCCACCATCCCTGAACTCTGAGGGTGGTATGGTATGTGGAACCTTTGTCTAATACCTAATAATGCACATGTTTCCTTTATAACCTTCCCTGTAAAATGTGTTCCCTGGTCTGAATCAATCTACAGCGGGACCCCCCATCGTGGTACAACCTCCTCTGCCATTATTCTTGCTACGGTCGTTGCCGTGCAATCTCTAGTGGCGAATGCTCCAACCCATCTAGTGAATTGATCTATTATTACCAAACAGTACATTTTCCCCTTTGATTTTGGTAGAGGTCCAGTAAAGTCTATCTGCAACTTCTCCCATGGGCCTCTCGGTCTCGGCTGATGACCCCACTTTACCTTGACAGGTTTCCCTATGTTATACTGCGCACATATGGGGCAGTGTCTACAGAATCTGTCCACAGCTTGTTTCATTCCAGGCCACCACCAGCATTGCTGGAGGTTGTTTAACATATTGGATATACCTGTGTGTTATCTCCCATGGTACATTTTCATTAATTCTTGTTGTGTACAGCCTGGTGCACATATCTGTTGCTCTTTCCTCCATATTCCCCCCGCTCTTTGTCCTGCTCCTCCTCGTTCCCATAGCTGTTTCTCCTCCTGGGATACTTCCTTATGTAATTTGGATATATCTATATCTTCCAGCAATGCAGCTATGTCTATCTGTATTTCTGGTTCTGTGTTGCTCTTGTTTGCTGCTGCAATCTGTTGTTCCACCACTTTTCTGGCTGCAAGGTCGGCGGCTCTGTTTCCCTTTTCTGTGGGAGAGCTCCCCCTCTGGTGGGCTTTTACCTTTACTACAGCTGTTCCAGTGGGTAACCCTGAAGCAGCGACCAATTCCTTTACTAATTCCTCATGCTGTATGGGTTTGCCACCTGAGGCAATATACCCCCTTCTACTCCAAGCTGCCAAATAGTCATGTACTATGCCAAAGGCATATTGACTATCGGTATAGATATTCACCCATTTCCCTGCTGCCAATTTCAATGCTTCTGTCAATGCTGTCAGCTCGGCAACCTGTGCTGAACTACCCCCTGGTAATCTTCCTTCCCTCTGGACGGTGCCATCTCTGGTCACCACGGCCCAACCTGTGCTGAACTACCCCCTGGTAATCTTCCTTCCCTCTGGACAGTGCCATCTCCGGTCACCACGGCCCAACCTGTGCGTGGTGTTCCGTTAACATATTTACGGGACCCGTCCACATATAGCTCTAGGTCTGCCTGTGTCAAAGGCAACTCCCTGATTCTGTCTACATATTCTGATTCTTCCTCACTGGTGCAACAGTGTTCCTCTCCCTCCACTCCCATCATAGCTGCGGGGTTCTGGCTCATATCTCTAACTATCTGTATGGATTTATCTCTGGGTAACAGGACAGCCTCCCAAGCAGTCTCCTGGCCGTTTGAGACGGTGCTGCGATTAGTTTATAAGATAACTTCCATTTATCAAATCCTAATTTTCCTTCTGTTACTGTGGGGCAATATTAACTTAACATTAAGAAACTTAAATTTAATAATGTCCAATATCTTTAAATTCTATTCAGTAATACTGAAGTTGTTGCTTGGTGAACTCAAACAGCTATCAGTGGAAAGGGTTAACTCCTTCGCAGGCTTTTGAAGGTGGAGTTAAACATTATTGCGTCACTTCACGCAACCCAAAAAACATCCCTGACTGAAAGACAGTTGTGGTTTCACACTTTGATTCAACATGAACACTTGGGCTTCATTGGTCAGATTCCCTCTCTCAGTTGCTCGTTTAGCTGCCCATCCTCTTGTGTGCTTTAATTTATTATTACGGACTCTTTGGGTAGGAGAGAGGTTCCTACTAATTCCTTGATGATATTCTTGTGTCTTACGGGTCCTTCTCCTGGTGTCAGATATTCCTGCCTACTCTCGGCTATCATGTAATCAGACACCACCCCAAAGGCATCCGACTATCTATATAGGTTTACACTTTTTCCTTTGGCTACCCCCCTTTGATCAAATCCTGTATAGGCTGGGCCATTTCTACTTTGTTCCCCAGGCCTGCCTGTTTGTTTGACTTATAACCTGGTGGCCAGTACACTTCATTCGCTTTAGGGTCAACTAAAGCTTCTACTTCTTGCAGTATACCTATCCCTGGGATTGTTCCTTCGGTGTTCTCGCATACCCACAACTGTGTAGGTATTATTATACATCCAATTTCTAGTAAGACTGTTTCGCTCTTATAAGCCCTGATTTTTCGTCCACCGATTCCTGCTATACTAACAGAAAGTTTCGTTCGGGGCAAGGGTAAGTCTGCCAATGAGATTGTGGCTCCTGTGTCTATTAACACTTTGCACTGCCGGCCCCCTACCAATGCGTCAACAAACATCCTTGGATCCCCCTCCCCTCTCTGGCGCGGTCCCTTCCTGCTGCCATCTCTAGCTGCTTGTAAATAATCAAAGCACGCAGCCCGTCCTAATGCCCCTCCTGTTATGTCCGTGTATCTTAATGTTGTGTCCTTCAATAATCAGACAACAGACTGCAGGGAACGATTCAACAGGTGTTTACTGAATGAGGGTTACTCTAGAACTAAGTGTACAGATCACTACTCAGGGTTTATATGCAGGTGTGGTCACTGCCGGTACTACAGTATACAGGAGCTGTAAAAAGTAGTTCTCTCCCTTAAGGTATATATACATTACACACATTACAATTCCTCCCCTTTTAGATTAACAGTACCATAATACTCATTTAACAATTAACATTTTTAATATACAATGTTATATGAAAATAGTCCATTCATATATTCAGTCTCTGGGGAGGCTTCCTGATTCTTCCTGGATAACGCCTTTCCCGAGTGTCTCGCTCTTGGTGCGGAGGCGATTCTAGCACCCTGTCGTCAGTTGATTCATCAGCTTCCAATGCTATTGTTTCTGAGGTAGATGCGACCTGTACGTCGGGTTCCTCACCAGGTACGTATGGCCGAGACATGGGGTTGACTCGTTCCTGTGACTCTAGGATCTGGTCAGCATGGCGTCTCACAATGTTCTCCCCAACATCCACTGTGTACATTAGTGGCCCCTGCCGTGTGCATATCGTTCCTGGTTGCCATTTCTCTGTTCGGTAGTCGTGGGCCAAGACTGGTTGCCCTCCATTGAAGCTCCTTGTCGGCTTCTCATTGATGTGCTGGAATTGCTTACTCTCAACATCTCTTCGTACATTTGGTCTGAGCAAATCCAGACGAGATCTCAACCTTCGGTTAAAGAACATCATGGCCAGGGCCTGGTTGGTGACTGCATGTGTCGCATTTCTGTAGGCTAACAGGAAATTGTCCACCTTATGCTGCAGTGGAATGTCGTCATCGCACATGGCCTTTACTGCTTTTTTAAAGGTTTGTACGAACCTCTCAGCCAATCCATTTGTGGCTGGATGATACGGGGCGGATGTGTAATGCCTTACCCTATTCTTTTTCATAAATCTTCAAAACTCTTCGGACACAAACTGTGGTCCATTATCAGAGCAAATCTGCTCTGGCAAGCCGTTCCTGGTAAAAATGGTCCGTAGGACTGCAATAATTTTCTCCGTGGTGGTGGAGGACATTTTGATCGCCTCAGGCCATTTCGAGTGCGCATCCACGGCTATTAAAAACATTGAGTCCATGAATGGACCAGCAAAATCAATATGCACCCATTGCCATGGAGATGAGGGCCACTCCCATGGGTGTAGAGGGGCATGTGGTGGTGCATTTTGGACCTTCTGGCATCCTGAGCAGCTCTTTGTCAGGTCCTCAATTTGCTGATCGACCCCCGGCCACCACACATAAGCCCTAGCAAGGCTTTTCATTTTCACCCCTCCCAGATGACCTTCGTGAAGCTCATTGAGCACTCTCTCCCTTAACTTGGGTGGAATTACCACTCGGGATCCACACATCAAGGTCCCCTGGCATACTGACAGCTGTTCTCTTCTGGATGAGAATGCTGGCAACAGTGAGTCGCCGTGTGCTGGCCATCCCTTCACCGTCAAATCATATACCCGAGACAGTGTCGGGTCATTTCGGGTCTCCTTCTCTATACCAGCGTTAGTTACTGGCAAGCATTCAATTATAGTCGAATGAAATATTTCGACAGGGTCCACTGCTGGTGCTTCCTCCGCAGTAGGCAGTGGCAGGCGTGATAGCCCATCAGCGTTTCCATGCTGTTTCGTGCCCTTATACTCGATTTCATATTGGTGCGCCCCTAGAAAAAGGGATCATCTTTGTAGCCGTTGCACAGTCATCACCGGAACGCCCTTCTTTGGATTATAGATGGAGACAAGTGGTTGGTGGTCAGTCAGCAAGGTGAACTTCTGCCCGTGCAGATAGTGATTGAACTTTTTCACTCCCCACACTAGGCTGAGGGCCTCCCTGTCAATCTGGGCGTAGTTACGCTCGGCTGAGGTTAGTGACCGAGACGCAAAGGCTACTGGCCTCTCCGAGCCGTCTGGGAATTTGTGAGACAGCACCGCTCCAATGCCATAGGGTGATGCATCGCACGCCAACCGAATTGGTAGTGCTGGGTTGAAATGAGCCAACACCTCTTTTGATGTGATCAATGCTTTGCTCTTCTGGAAAGCTCGTTTACATTCGTCAGTCCACTTCCATGGCACCCCAGTTTGCAGTAGGGTGTTCAGTGGGCGTAGTATTGTAGACAAATTTGGCAAGAACTTATGGTAGTAGTTTACCAGCCCGAGGAACGACCTCAGTTGTGACACGTTTTCCGGTGCTGGAGCCTTGACTACTGCCTCAATCTTTTCTGGGGACTTATGTAACCCCTCTTTATCGATAACGTGGCCACAATACGAGATCTGTTTTTTAAAAAACTCGCATTTGGGGCGGTTAGCTCGGAGCCCATATTCCTTCAATCTAGTGAGCACCTGCTCCAGGTTGGCGAGGTGATCACTGTCATTTTCGCCCGTGACCAGGATGTCGTCCAAATAACACTGGGTCCCTGGGATCCCTTGCAGGACTTGTTCCATTGCCCTTTGCCAAATAGCCAGAGCTGATGCTACCCCGAATACCAGCCGGTTGTATTGGTAGAGACCTTTATGGGTGTTGATTGTGAGGTATTTTTTTGATGCTTCTTCTACCTCCATTTGCAGATACGCCTGGGCCAGATCAATCTTAGTGAAACGTTTCCCTCCAGATAGCGAGGCGAAAATATCTTCAATCCGCGGAAGTGGATATTGTACGGTGTGAAGGACCGGGTTCACTGTTACCTTAAAGTCCCCACAGATGCGAACCTTCCTTGGTTCCCCAGGCGTGCTGCTCAACGACTTTTTCATCACAGGGACGATGGGTGTAGCCCACTCGCTCCAGTCTACCTTGGACAGCACTCCTGAACGTTCCAAACTCTCCAGCTCTGCTTTGACGGCTGGGCGGATCGCATAAGGTACTGGTCTGGCCTTAAAACATTTTGGGCTTGCGTTTTCTTCGATTTTAATTGTTGCTGTCATGCCTTTTAGTGTTCCGAGTCCTCGCTGGAACACTTCTTGCGCGTCGGTTAGGATCTTTGACAGTCGCCCAGGTGTGACATCATCATCCTTTTTGGCAGCCACAGTCAGTGCTTGTATGGAATGCCAATCCAGCTGTATTTTCCGGATCCATTCACGTCTCAGTAATGGTGGGCCTCCATCTTGCAATACATACAGGTCTAGTTTTGGTGTTTCCTTACCGTTATATATAACGGTCACCCTTATTTTTCCTTTGGGGTAGACTTTTTGCCCCGTGTACGTCTTCAAAATAATTTTTGTGTCTCTCAAGGGTATGTGTGAGAATAGCCGCTCGTAGTCCCGTCGGTTTATGATTGTTAGGGCTGATCCTGTGTCCAATTCCATTTTTACCTGGACTCCTGCTATCTTGAGAGTGACCCAAATGGTTCGGTGATCCTCGTTTTGATCACATTATGTAGTTTCAGACAACTCAGCTCCCTGTTTTCGGAATCGGTATCACTCTTTTGTTCATCTGAACTATTCTCCGTCACCTTATGTACCTTCTTGTACTTTTCTTTTGGAGATTTCTTATTGCTGGTTTGCTTTCCCGACCTGCAGACTCGTGCTATGTGTCCTACTTTTCCACACTGTCTGCACACTTTGTCTTTGAACCAGCAATCATTGTGGTCGTGTGTTGTTCTGCTGCAGCGATAGCACTTATCTGTTCTGTATGACATTTCGTTTGTGCCATATTCTTGCGGTCTCTGTTGTATCTCTGCAGCGCCCCGTGCTGCTGCTTCATATGATACCGCAATGCTGAAAGCCTTGTCCAGCGTAAGCTCCTTTTCAGATAAAAGCCGTTTCTGGGTTCCTTCACTTTGAAGCCCACACACAAACTTGTCCCTTAAGGTATCTGCCAGTCCCGTTCCAAACTGGCAGTGTTTCGATAGTTTGCGCAGTTCTGTTAAATATTCAGCATTGCTTTCATCCTTATGCTGGTTCCATTTGTGAAACTTGAATCTTTCTGCTATCAGCAGCGGTGTGGGGTTTAAATGTTCCTGTAGTATCGTCACTATGTCTCCAAAACTCTCTTCCACTGGCTTCGCTGGGGTTACTAGATTTCGTAATAAGCCATACGTCTTTGCACCCATTAAATTTAACAATACCGGCGCTTTCTTGTCATCTGACACCTCATTTGCCTTGCAGTATACCTCTATTTGTTCGACATATGTAGTCCAATCTTCGACTTCGTTGTCAAATGCCGTGATACTGCCACTCTTCGGCATTTTGGGTGTGGTTTAAAGTGGCGTCGCCCGCGCTTTCCTTCCTTCCCCGCTGCTGCCAACGCCGCTCTCGGCGGTCCTTGTGGCAATGGCGGTGCCCTGTAGGTTTCGCGCGCTTCTCCTGCACTGCCAACGCCGCTCTCGGCGGTCCTCGTGGCAATGGCGGCGCCTCGCGGGTTTCTGCGCGTCTCTCTCCCTCTCCTCGACGCTGCTCGGCCCCTGAACACCGGCTGCGCCCTGTGTGCTCTGCCTTCTCTCTCTCTCCCCCGTCGACACAGCTCAGCCCTTTGCTGTGCCGCTCGGTCGGGCTCTAGCCCGCCGCTGTCCGGGAAGGGTCTGCGCACTACCTGTTGCCAGCCCGTTTCGCTGGACCACAGCGACTGGAAAGCCAAGCCTGGCTCTTAACAGTCTCCCCCGCAATTCTTGAGTCTCTGCTGGATGACTGGGCGGTTGCCCGTGGTCGACGCCCGTGTCTCTGGCCTTGACCTCCAATCTACTGGTCTCCAGGAACGAATCCCTGGGAGGTGATGCAGAGTTGCAGGTAGGATCGAATTTGTCTCGTCGCCAATGTTGTGTCCGAGAGTAATAAGACAGAAGACTGCAGGGGAACGGTACAACAGGTGTTTACTCAACGTGGCTCACTCTGGAACTGAACTGTACAGGTTACTACTCAGTGCTATATACAGGTGTGGTTACTGCCGGAACTGCAGTATACATGAGCTGTAAAAAGTAGTTCCCCCCCTTAAAGGTATACACATTACAGTATCCAGTGCGCTCAGTTGTTTCTTGATATCACGTGGAGTGAATCGAACTGGCTGAAGTCTGGCTTCTGTGATGGTGGGGCCCTCAGGAGGAGGCCGATATGGATCATCCACTTGGCACTTCTGGCTGAAGATGGTTGCAAATGCTTCAGCCATGTCTTTTGCACTCACGTGCTGAGCTCCACCATCATTGAGGATGGGGATATTCATGGAGCCTCCTACTCCCATTAGTTGTTTAATGGTCCACCATATTTACGACTGGATGTGGCAGGACAGCAGAGCTTTGACCTGATCCGTTGTTTGTGGGATCGCTTAGCCCTGTCTATGGCATGTTGCTTCTGCTTTTTAGCATGCAGTCCTGTGTTGCAGCTTCCCCAGGTTGGCACCTCATTTTTAGGTATGCCTGGTGCTGCTCCTGCACTGCTCATTGAACCAGGGTTGGTCCCCCGGCTTGATGGTAATGGTAGAGTGAGGGATATGCCGGGCCATGAGTTTACAGATTGTGGTGGAATACAATTCTGCTGCTGCCCCACAGCGCCAGGCCCACAGCTGCATGACCCCCCCCCTTGTCCCGCAGGTGCGTGACCCCCCTTGGTCCACAGCTGCGTGACCCCCCTTGGCCCACAGCTGCGTGACCCCCCTTGGTTCACAGCTGCGTGACCCCCTTGGCCCACAGCTGCGTGACCCCCCTTGGTCCACAGCTGCGTGACCCCCTTGGCCCACAGCTGCGTGACCCCCCCTTGGTCCACAGCTGCGTGACCCCCTTGGTCCACAGCTGCGTGACCCCCTTGGCCCACAGCTATGTGACCCCCCCGGCCCACAGCTGTGTGACCCCCCCGGCCCACAGCTGTGTGACCCCCCCGGCCCACAGCTGTGTGACCCCCCTGGCCCACAGCTGCGTGACCCCCCTGGCCCACAGCTGCGTGACCCCCCCCCGGCCCACAGCTGCGTGACCCCCCTTGGCCCACAGCTGCGTGACCCCCTTGGCCCACAGCTGCGTGACCCCCCCTTGGTCCACAGCTGCGTGACCCCCTTGGTCCACAGCTATGTGACCCCCCTGGCCCACAGCTGTGTGACCCCCCCGGCCCACAGCTGTGTGACCCCCCTGGCCCACAGCTGCGTGACCCCCCTGGCCCACAGCTGCGTGACCCCCCTTGGCCCACAGCTGCGTGACCCCCCTTGGCCCACAGCTGTGTGACCCCCCCTTGGCGCACAGCTGCGTGACCCCCCTGGCCCACAGCTGCGTGACCCCCCCTTGGCCCACAGCTGTGTGACCCCCCTTGGCGCACAGCTGCATGACCCCCCCTTGGCCCACAGCTGCGTGACCCCCCTTGGCCCACAGCTGTGTGACCCCCCCTTGGCGCACAGCTGCGTGACCCCCCTGGCCCACAGCTGTGTGACCCCCCTTGGCGCACAGCTGCGTGATCCCCCCTTGGCCCACAGCTGCGTGCTAAACCACTGTCGTTCACTGTGTTCACTATTGTTGTTGTTGTTGTTTGTTGTTGTCGTTCACTCTTGTTTCACTGTTATACCTGACTATGCCTCAGCTGACTCCGCCCTTGGCTACCTGGTATAAGGACGGCTGCACGGCAGCTCTCTGCCATTCGGTCGTCCACTAGAGGCATAGTCCTGATCTGTTTGTAGTTGCATTCAGTAGTTAATAAAAGCCTGTTGTTATGAACTCTACTCAGCCTTTTATTAGAATCGATAGCGCATCAATTTTATTAACTACTGACAAAAAAAAAATAACGATGCTGCAGATACTTAAGATCAAGTGCCTGGAACTCGACCCGCAAGAACCGGACTCGCCTGCTAAGTTCTCACACTGGTTGAACTGTTTTGAGTCTTTTCTGGCTGCATCCGGCGAGACCGTCGCCACCGACGCCGACAAGCTCAGGGTGCTGAATTCGAAAGTAAACCACTGAGCTTTTGCCCTTATCCGGGACGCTACGAGCTACCAGGGGGCTAGCGACATTTTAAAGGAACAATATGCACGCCCGGTCAACTATGTTTACGCAAGACATCTCCTGGGGTCCCGCAAACAACAGCCCGGGGAACCCACAGAAGCATACATACGGGCGCTGAAGGAACTCGGCCGAGCCTGCGAATGCAAGCATCAGCCACGGAACATACGGAGGAGCTCATCCGGGATGCCCTCGTTGCGGGCCTCAGGTCCACTCACACACGGCAGCGACTGCTGGAAAGTAGCGAGCTCGACCTGAAGAAGGCGATTTCACTCACCCTTTCGTTGGACGTAGCCCATCGGAACATGGAGGCCTACCTCCCGGACCGCGCGGCCGCCTCGTGGATGTCGCGGCCGCCGCCATCTTGGGACGTGGCGCCGCCCCGGGCCCCGGCCCCAACTGCTGCAGCGATGTCCTGCCCGAGCCAGAAATGTTATTTCTGTGGCCAAACCAAACACCCCAGGGTGCGCTGCCCAGCGAAAAACGCTGTCTGCTCTGCCTGCGGTAAGAAGGGACACTACGCTGGCGTCTGCAGAAGTCAGAAGACCCCTACCTTCAGCAGCGCCGCTTGCGGTTCGTGGGAGCGGCCATCTTGCTTTCCTCCAGCCTCGTGGGGATCGGGATCGTCATGGGCGCCGCCATTTTGTCCTTCTTCTCCGACGCCGCCATTTTGTCCGCCATTTTGCCAACGGGCCCCCGACTCACCCACCGCCTCACCGGGGTTTTACAGCGACGCTCCCGACTCCACAGCGGCCTCCATTACGCTGGATCAATCCAGACCCCATCAGCTAGCCAGGTCCACGATGGACATCCAGGTAAATGGCCGCGCCACAACTTGCCTTTTTGATTCCGGGAGCACGGAGAGCTTCATACACCCTGATACAGTACGGCATTATTCCCTCTCGGTCCTGCCAGCGCGCCATCGGATCTCCATGGCCTCAAAATCTCACTCAGCAGACGTCGGCGGCTACTGCGTAGTAACCCTTTCGGTGAGGGGCTCCGTTTATAAAAATGTAAAGCTCTTCGTCCTGCCACATCTCTGCGCTGCCGTTCTGCTGGGGTTGGACTTTCATTGTCACTTTAAGAGTGTCACCTTGACATACGGTGGACCTTTTCCCCCACTCACTGTCTGCAACCAGCAGTTTTTAAATTGCCCACCGCGCTCCACCTGTAGTCTCTCCACCCTCAAAATCACCCCCCACCCCCTGTTCACTAACCTCACCCGCGACTGCAAGCCTATCGCCACAGAGAGCAGGCGATACAGCACCGGGGACAGGTCCTTTATAAGATCTGAGGTGACGCGGCTCCTGAAGGAGGGGATTATTGAGGGTAGTACCAGCCCCTGGGGAGCACAGGTGGTAGTCGTTAAGACCGGCAACAAGCAGCGCCTGGTCATCGACTACAGCCAGACAATCAACAAGTACACCCAGTTGGACGCATACCCTCTCCCCCGCATAGCCGACATGGTTAATAAGATAGCGCAATATCGCGTTTTCTCGACCATTGACCTCAAGGCAGCATACCACCAAATCCCTATCCGCCCTGAGGACCGCCAGTACACAGCTTTCGAGGCAAACGGCCGTCTTTTTCACTTCCTCAGGGTTCCTTTCGGCGTCACCAACGGTGTCTCCGTCTTCCAGAGGGAGATGGACCGGATGGTCGATGAGAATGCGTTACAGGCCACGTTTCCCTACCTGAACAACGTGACCATCTGCGGCCATGACCTGCAGGACCATGACGCCAACCTTGATAAGTTCCTTCGCACGGCCCAACTCCTAAACCTCACGTACAACAAGGAAAAGTGCATATTCCGCACAACCCGCCTCGCTATCCTTGGCTGCGTGGTGGAACACGGAGTCATCGGTCTTGACCCTGACCGGATGCGCCCCCTGATGGAACTTCCCCTGCCCCACTGTCTCAAGGCCCTCAAAAGGTGCCTGGGCTTCTTTTCCTATTACGCCCAGTGGGTCCCTCATTATGCGGACAAAGCCCGTCCACTTATCAAGTCCACTTCCTTTCCCCTGACGGCGGAGGCCCGCTCAGCCTTTCACCGTATAAAAGATGACATTGCCAAGGCCACCATGCACTCGGTGGACGAGTCCATCCCCTTCCAGGTGGAGAGCGATGCATCCGACTTTGCCCTGGCCGCTACCCTTAACCAGGCGGGAAGACCCGTGGCCTTCTTTTCACGAACCCTCCAGGGCTCCGAACTCAGACACTCCTCTGTGGAAAAGGAGGCCCAGGACATTGTGGAGGCGGTGCGCCACTGGCAGCACTACCTGGCTGGAAAACGATTTACCCTGCTTACTGACCAGCGTTCAGTCGCTTTCATGTTCAATAATAAGCAGAGGGGCAAAATCAAAAATGACAAGATTTTGAGGTGAAGAATTGAACTTTCCACCTACAATTACGACATCTTGTACCGGCCCGGGAAACTCAACGAACCCTCAGATGCTCTATCGCGAGGCACATGCGCCAACGCGCAGATCGATAGACTACGGGGCCTCCACAACGACCTCTGCCACCCGGGGGTCACCAGGTTCTTCCACTTCATCAAGGCCCGCAACCTGCCTTACTCCATCGAGGAGGTCAGGACCATGACCAGGAGCTGCCCAGTCTGTGCAGAGTACAAGCCGCGCCTCTATATGCCTGACGGAGCAAACCTGATCAAGGCCACCTGCTGTGCACTGCCACCAACGCCACCCCCCATGAGCGAATGTTCGTTTTTCCCCGGAGGTCCACATCCGGTACCTCACTACCACACTGGCTGACGTCCCCAGGGCCCGTCCTGCTGAGGAAGCATGTAAGGTCCCACAAAACGGCTCCCCTGGTAGAGAAGGTTCACCTCCTCCATGCCAACCCCCAGTACGCCTACGTGGCATACTCAGACGGGCGGGAGGATACAGTCTCCATTAGAGATCTGGCACCCTCGGGGTCCACTGACCCGTCACCATTGCCCTCCACCACGACCCCCTTCGACACGGCCCAAAATTCAGTAGACCCAATTCTCACCCCTGTCCATTCCACCCCAGTAGACGGCATGCCGCGACCCCAGGACCCGCCGGAGTCCACTCCCCCACCCAACACCAAAGGGGACGATACGCCGGTGCTCGATCCCGTTCAAGACGCGTCGTTGGAAGCTGTACCATCTCAACCGTCGCCACGAAGATCTCGACGGCAAACGAGGCTGCCCGACAGACTCACCTACTCGAACTTTTGATACACTTCACCCCGCCGGACTTAATTTTAAACGAGGGGTGAATGTGGTAAACCACTGTCGTTCACTGTGTTCACTATTGTTGTTGTTGTCGTTCACTCTTGTTTCACTGTTATACCTGACTATGCCTCAGCTGACTCCGCCCTTGGCTACCTGGTATAAGGACGGCTGCACGGCAGCTCTCTGCCATCCACTAGAGGCATAGTCCTGATCTGTTTGTAGTTGCATTCAGTAGTTAATAAAAGCCTGTTGTTCTGAACTCTACTCAGCCTTTTATTAGAATCGATAGCGCATCAACCCCCCCTTGGCCCACAGCTGCGTGACCCACCTTGGTCCACAGCTGCGTGACCCCCTTGGCCCACAGCTATGTGACCCCCCCGGCCCACAGCTGCATGACCCCCCCGGCCCACAGCTGCGTGACCCCCCTTGGTCCACAGCTGCGTGACCCCCCCGGCCCACAGCTGTGTGACCCCCCTGGCCCACAGCTGCGTGACCCCCCCTTGGCGCACAGCTGCATGACCCCCCCTTGGCCCACAGCTGCGTGACCCCCCTTGGCCCACAGCTGCGTGACCCCCCTTGGCCCACAGCTGCGTGACCCCCCTTGGCCCACAGCTGCGTGACCCCCCCGGCCCACAGCTGCATGACCCCCCTTGGCCCACAGCTGTGTGATCCCCCCTTGGCCCACAGCTGCGTGACCCCCCTTGGCCCACAGCTGCGTGACTCCCCTTGGCCACAGCTGTGTGATCCCCCCTTGGCCCACAGCTGCGTGACCCCCCTTGGCCCACAGCTGCGTGACCCCCCTTGGCCCACAGCTGTGTGATCCCCCCTTGGCCCACAGCTGCGTGACCCCCCTTGGCCCACAGCTGCGTGACTCCCCTTGGCCACAGCTGTGTGACACTCCTGGCCCACAGCTGCGTGACCCCCCTGGCCCACAGCTGTGTGACACTCCTGGCCCACAGTTGTGTGACCCCCCTGGCCCACACGCATGTTCCCTACAGAGAAAAAAGATGGAAACACAAAGAGAAAAATAAGTAAAGCTAAAACAGCAAATCGAAAAACTTTAAAATCGATCATAATATATGAATAAGAAATTTAAGCCAATCAGGTGCAATTGTGACACCCAAGATATGAGGACAGGGGCATGTGCGATATGCACTATTTCTTATATATTTTGATGCAAAAGTATGGAGAATAGGTAGTTCACTGGGTTAGAAAACTGTCTTCACTCTGCTCAGGACGTATCTCTGAAGCGAGTACATGGCTGGAATTAAAAGCTGACTCTGGTACAGCTCACTGGGGCTCCAGTTCATTGCACCAGTTCAATAATGTTTTAAAAAGTAAAACTGAAAACTATATATTTTTTATTCCCCCTCAGGTGGAAGAAAAGATTTTTCAACCTTTTTTGTGTTTATTCCTTTCCACAACTTGTGAAACTAAAGGGCAACTATTGTTTTACAAACTGTCCTTTGCAGCTGTGAGTCTTGTGACCTGCAGCATGATGACATTGTTGCACGAGATGTTACACTTCTGAAACAAAAACAGCAGGGACCAAAAATAAAAATAAATCAACTAATACCAAAGCATTTGAAACAAAGCTGAATTGCAGCATGTTTCATTCCCCCATTCCAAGAAATACATATCTTTATAAGTGACAGCAAGTTAAGTGATTTAAAAATTGTCAGTTGGAATCTTGCTTTTTCAATGAAATCTGTACATATGTAATTTTTGTCTTCATTGGTATCTAGTAGCCAAGAGCAGAGGAGAAAAGAAAGCAGGGAAACTTTCAGATACATCTCCAGTTGCTCCCAGATCAGGGGCACAGCATCAGAAGCAGCAGCAGAAAGTAAATCAGGCCCTCCAGGTCCCAGCTGTATCACTGTATCCATCACACAAGAACGTGCAATTTAAAGACCTCCCTCCATTTGGTAATAACATTTTAAAGAATAATTTGCTGCTCTGCTTTTGAACTAAGCGTTTGCTCTTTCCCTTCCACAAAGTGTGCTTGAAAAATAACCTGTCTGCAGAGCCATTTCAGTAAAATATCAAGTGCTTTTGTTCCAAAGACTTGTGACTTTGAATATCTTTTCTTTACAATTGTATATTTGTTCAGCATTATTTTGCTTTGTATGTGTTGAAATGAACAAGGTTACTTTAACTGCATTGCTACTCCAATTTCTGCCCTCAGGTACCCATTCTCCTCAAGCTTTGAAGAAAATTCTGTCCTTGTCTGACGAAGCAAATTTGGATCGAAATAAAAAGCAGGCAGAAGATACAATATCAAACACATCATCCCAGCTGTCGTCTCCTCCTACATCTCCTCAGACCTCGCCAAGGAAAGGTAGCATCTTAGAAAGAAAATGCACCAGATCCAAAGATGTGCCCTTCCCAAACCTATGAAAAAGCAGTGTATTTGCTAATGTGCTGTGGTACAAATACTGATAGGATTTGAGATTTCCAATCTGCTACAAGCAAATATTTTCGTCTGCTTAGCCCATATGCCCAAACCTGTCACATCACTCCCCTCTAGTAGTTAGTCATATGTTATGTGCATTACCATGTCAATGGAAGAAGTGTGGTGTTTGCTAGGTTTAAGCAGCCCGATGCCTATCTTGCTCGAAACAGAAAGGAGCTCCTCATAGTAGAGTATGATGATAAACATGGCTGTACTGACAAATTGCAAACTATTTTACAATAACTTTTTACATTAAACACACTATTATTCTTAATGATTGCGGTATTAAAAATCCCATAACATGCATTTACACACATCCAATAATATTCCCTCTAATACAGCCGACTCCAGGTGCTTTGTACATTTCATTCATTGGAATGGGGTCAATAATTCAGCTGTTTTTTTTGCCTCGTAGAAATAGTTTAAATTGCCACAGATACATTTATTTCATGTTGAAAGGTTGCACCTCTTCATTTCAAACTGCAACTGGCCAGCATGGCACTCAACTCCCATTGTAAATTGGGAAAAAGTCCTGTTTCTCCTGTTGCTATTTGTTGGCTCAGGTCTTGTACTGCATAATTACATGACCTTGGGATAGCATTAATGTTGAAATATTTTGCCACCATTGCTGCATTGACTAATAGCTGCTTAGCTAACTAATGTAGCACGATAGAATCTAGTGTTTCACCAGTGAGTTAGACGATCTTTTAGTTCAGTCTGTATATTTCTGTATGGAAGGATTCAATATGTACTTGAATGAAACCATCATCTCATCAGTAACATGGAACACATTATCAATAGGAATTAGACTGAATCTCCACAAGAGAATAATGGAAAGCTGTCCAGTGCTGCTTTCAGGATGTTGAAAAACATTAGATAAACGACTTTTTCCATTTTTCAGAATTCTGACCTCTCCCAAGCTGTACCTCATTCAATAAGCAGTGCTTATATTTTTCACTGTTATGTAATTAAAGATTACTCTTAAACTACAGACTGACTCCAGATATTCACCAGAGTACATGACTGTGAAAATGAGCACTCTCCTTTCAGTAATATTTCATACCTTTTTATGAATATTAAATCCTTTTTCATATTTTTCATTTGCTACATTTAATACAAGTGTTAAAAATTGGTAGTATACAGATAACATCCAGCATGAGGGCATGTCATTTAACAGTGTAGTCCTTAGCCCATGCCAGGATATGGCTGTATCTGATGCCAGTGTTGTAGCTGTACTGGAACAGCTTGGCTAGAAGTGCGGCTAGTTCTGGAGCACAAGTCTTCAGCACGACAGCCGGGATGTTGTCGGGGCCCATAGCCTTTGCTGTATCCAGTGCGCTCAGTCATTTCTTGATATCACGTGGAGTGAATCGAATTGGCTGAAGACTGGCTTCTGTGATGGTGGGGACCTCAGGAGGAGGCCGATTTGGATCATCCACTCGGCACTTCTGGCTGAAGATGGTTGCAAATGCTTCAGCCATGTCTTTTGCACTCATGTGCTGGGCTCCACCATCATTGAGGATGGGGATATTCATGGAGCCTCCTACTCCCGTTAGTTGTTTAATGGTCCACTATATTCACGACTGGATGTGGCAGGACAGCAGAGCTTTGACCTGATCCGTTGTTTGTGGGATCGCTTAGCCCTGTCTATGGCATTCTGCTTCTGCTTTTTAGCATGCAGTCCTGTGTTGCAGCTTCCCCAGGTTGGCACCTCATTTTTAGGTATGCCTGGTGCTGCTCCTGCACTCCTCATTGAACCAGGGTTGGTCACCCGGCTTGATGGTAATGGTAGAGTGAGGAATATGCCGGGCCATGAGTTTACAGATTGTGGTGGAATACAATTCTGCTGCTGCCCCACAGCGCCTGGCCCACAGTTTGTTTTGCCCATCCCTTTTCCTGGCTCCTTGGCTCTCTGCATGCCATAGAAACAAATTGCATCTAATCCATTGCAGACTTGCACAATTATAAAGACTGCAGTGAAAAAACATTTTGAAACTGCTGTGAAAAGAATGAAACAAATAAGGGTTGCATGTAAAGTAAGACTAACTCCAGATGTGCCAAGAATAAAATCAGGTTTGATTTCTCATCGGTGGTCGCTGGCCGACAGCTGCGTGACCCACTTCGCCCACAGCTGCATGACCCCCCTGGCCCACAGCTGCGTGACCCCTTGGCCCACAGCTGCGTGACCCCCCTTGGCCCACAGCTGCGTGACCCCCCTGGCCCACAGCTGCGTGACCCCCCTGGCCCACAGCTGCGTGACCCCCCCCCCTTGGCCCACAGCTGCGTGACACCCCTGGCCCACAGCTGCGTGACCCACCACCCACAGCTGCGTGACCCCCTTGGCCCACAGCTGCGTGACCCCCTGGCCCACAGCTGCGTAAACCACTTCGCCCACAGCTGCGTGACCCCCTTGGCCCACAGCTGCGCGCTCCCCCTTGTCCCACAGCTGCGTGACCCCCCTGGCCCACAGCTGCGTGACCCCCCTTGGCCCACAGCTGCGTGACCCCCCCCTTGGCCCACAGCTGCGTGACCCCCCCCTTGGCCCACAGCTGCGTGACCCCCCTTGGCCCACAGCTGCATGATCCCCCTTGGCCCACAGCTGCGTGACCCCCCTGGCCCACAGCTGCGTGACCCCCCTGGCCCACACCTGCGTGACCCCCCCCCCTTGGCCCACAGCTGCGTGACACCCCTGGCCCACAGCTGCGTGACCCACCACCCACAGCTGCGTGACCCCCTTGGCCCACAGCTGCGTGACCCCCTGGCCCACAGCTGCGTAAACCACTTCGCCCACAGCTGCGTGACCCCCTTGGCCCACAGCTGCGCGCTCCCCCTTGTCCCACAGCTGCGTGACCCCCCTGGCCCACAGCTGCGTGACCCCCCTTGGCCCACAGCTGCGTGACCCCCCCCTTGGCCCACAGCTGAGTGACCCCCCTTGGCCCACAGCTGCGTGACCCCCCCTTGGCCCACAGCTGCGTGACCACAGCTGCGTGACCCCCCCCGGCCCACAGCTGCATGACCCCCCCTTGGCCTACAGCTGTGTGACCCGCCTTGGTCCACAGCTGTGTGACCCCCCTTGGTCCACAGCTGTGTGACCCCCCCTTGGCCTACAGCTGTGTGACCCCCCTTGGTCCACAGCTGTGTGACCCCCCTTGGTCCACAGCTGTGTGACCCCCCCTGGCCCACAGCTGTGTGACCCCCCTTGGCCCACAGCTGCGTGACCCCCCTGGCCCACAGCTGCGTGACCCCCCCCGGCCCACAGCTGCGTGACCCCCCTTGGCCCACAGCTGCGTGACCCCCCTTGGCCCACAGCTGCGTGACCCCCCTTGGCCCACAGCTGCGTGACCCCCCTTGGCCCACAGCTGCGTGACCCCCCTTGGCCCACAGCTGCGTGACACCCCTGGCCCACACGCATGTTCCCTACAGAGAAAAAAGATGGAAACACAAAGAGAAAAATAAGTAAGGCTAAAACAGTAAATCGAAAAACTTTAAAATCGACCATGATATATGAATATGAAATTTAAGCCAATAAGGTGCAATTGTGACACCCAAGATATGAGGACATGGGCATGTGCGATATGCACTATTTCTTACATATTTTGATGCAAAAGTGTGGAGAATAGGTAGTTCACTGGGTTAGAAAACTGTCTTCACTCTGCTCAGGACGTATCTCTGAAGCGAGTACATGGCTGGAATTAAAAGCTCACTCTGGTACAGCTCACTGGTGCTCCAGTTCATTGTACCAGTTCAATAATGTTTTAAAAAGTAAAACTGAAAACTATATATTTTTTATTCCACCTCAGGTGGAAGAAAAGATTTTTCAACCTTTTTTGTGTTTATTCCTTTCCACAGCTTGTAAAACTAAAGGGCTGTGCCGGTACCACCGGTTGTCCCTTACATAAAGATACACATAATTCCCTTTAACTTACCTTACTGTATGTTTAACTTACCTTTTGGGGCTGTTGCCCTTTTAACTTACCTGTTGGGGCCATTGCCCCTTTAAGAGGTGACCTAACGCGCTGACGTCACGCATCACGTGACTCACGCGCGCCGGCCGCCGGCCCGACTCGGCCTTCCAACACGGCCGCCGGCACAGCCCGGCCTACCGCGACTTTGGCCTCAACGGCCAGCCGACGGGAGCGACGCAATCTTCCGCTCCCGCGGCAAGCACCGGCACAGCCCGGCCTCGCAACCTCGGCCAGCCTCCGTACCGGGAGACGCGCTGACGCAACAACGCGGTCACGTGACGCCCCAAGCGCGGGCAAACGTGACGACGCGATCACGTGACGCCCAAGGTGCGGGAACACACAGCAGAGCGTGATGACGTCATCACGCTCCCCACAGGACTGCGAACTCAGTCCTCGTGGAGTCCCGCTGGGACAAGACCTACACCATGGTGCTCCTACAGTCAGCCATCTTACCTGATGTAATTAGTCTGTTCCTGTAAATAAACAACTTGTTAATAGTTCGTCGAAGTCAAACTCTTATTTAGTGGCGATCTACACTATTGTTTTACAAACTGTTCTTTGCAGCTGTGAGTCTTGTGACCTGCAGCATGATGACATTGTTGCACGAGGTGTTACACTTCTGAAACAAAAACAGCAGGGACCAAAAATAAAAATCAAATCAACTAATACCAAAGCATTTGAAACAAAGCTGAATTGCAGCATGTTTCATTCCCCCATTCCAAGAAATACATATCTTTATAAGTGACAGCAAGTTAAGTGATTTAAAAATTGTAAGTTAGAATCTTGCTTTTTCAATGAAATCTGTACATATGTAATTTTTTTTCTTCATTGGTATCTAGTAGCCAAGAGCAGAGGAGAAAAGAAAGCAGGGAAACTTTCAGATACATCTCCAGTTGCTCCCAGATCAGGGGCACAGCATCAGAAGCAGCAGCAGAAAGTAAATCGGGCCCTCCAGGTCCCAGCTGTATCACTGTATCCATCACGCAAGAACGTGCAATTTAAAGACCTCCCTCCATTTGGTAATAACATTTTAAAGAATAATTTGCTGCTCTGCTTTTGAACTAAGCGTTTGCTCTTTCCCTTCCACAAAGTGTGCTTGAAAAATAACCTGTCTGCAGAGCCATTTCAGTGAAATATCAAGTGCTTTTGTTCCAAAGACTTGTGAATTTGAATATCTTTTCTTTACAATTGTATATTTGTTCAGCATTATTTTGCTTTGTATGTGTTGAAATGAACAAGGTTACTTTAACTGCATTGCTACTCCAATTTCTGTCGTTCAGGTACCCATTCTCCTCAAGCTTTGAAGAAAATTCTGTCCTTGTCTGAAGAAGCAAATTTGGATCAAAATAAAAAGCCGGCAGAAGATACTATATCAAACACATCATCCCAGCTGTCATCTCCTCCTACATCTCCTCAGACCTCGCCAAGGAAAGGTAGCATCTTAGAAAGAAAAATGCACCAGATCCAAAGATGTGCCCTTCCCAAACCTATGAAAAAGCAGTGTATTTGCTAATGTGCTGTGGTACAAATACTGATAGGATTTGAGATTTCCAATCTGCTACAAGCAAATATTTTCGTCTGCTTAGCCCATATGCCCAAATCTGTCACATCACTCCCCTCTAGTGGTTATTCATATGTTATGTGTATTACCATGTCAATGGAAGAAGTGTGGTGTTTGCTAGGTTTAAGCAGCCCGATGCCTATCTTGCTCGAAACAGAAAGGAGCTCCTCATAGTAGAGTATGATGATAAACATGGCTGTACTGACAAATAGCAAAACTATTTTACAATAACTTTTTACATTAAACACACTATTATTCTTAATTATTGCGGTATTAAAAATCCCATAACATGCATTTACACACATCCAACAATATTATCTCTAATACAGCTGACTCCAGGTGCTTTGTAAATTTAATTCGTTGGAATGGTGTAAATAATTCAGCTGTTTTTTTTGCCTCGTAGAAATAGTTTAAATTGCCACAGATACATTTACTACATGTTGAAAATTTGCACCTCTTCATTTCAAACTGCAACTGGCCAGCATGGCACTCAACTCCCATTGTAAATTGGGAAAAAGTCCTGTTTCTCCTGTTGCTATTTGTTGGCTCAGGTCTTGTACTGCACAATTACATGACCTTGGGATAACATTAATGTTGAAATATTTTGCCACCATCGCTGCATTGACTAATAGCTGCTTAGCTAAATAATGTAGCACGATAGAATCTAGTGTTTCACTATTGAGTTAGACGATCTTTTAGTTCAGTCTGTATGTTTCTGTATGGAAGGATTCAATATGTACTTGAATGAAACCATCATCTCATCAGTAACATGGAACACATTATCAATAGGAATTAGACTGAATCTCCACAAGAACATAATGGAAAGCTGTCCAGTGCTGCTTTTCAGGATGTTGAAAAACATTAGATAAACGACTTTTTCCATTTTTAAGAATTCTGACCTCTCCCAAGCTGTACCTCATTCAATAAGCAGTGCTTATATTTTTCACTGTTATGTAATTAAAGATTACTTTTAAACTACAGACTGACTCCAGATATTCACCAGAGTACATGACTGTGAAAATGAGCACTCTCCTTTCAGTAATATCTATTTCATTCCTTTTTACGAATATTATCATTTTTCATATTTTTCATTTGTTACTTTTAATACAAGTGTTAAAATTGGTAGTATACAGATAACATCCAGTATGAGGGCATGTCATTTAACAGTGTAGTCCTTAACCCATGCCAGGATATGGCTGTATCTGATGCCAGTGTTGTAGCTGTACTGGAACAGCTTGGCTAGAAGTGCAGCTAGTTCTGGAGCACAAGTCTTCAGCACGACAGCCGGGATGTTGTTGGGGCCCATAGTCTTTGCTGTATCCAGTGCGCTCAGTCGTTTCTTAATATCACGTGGAGTGAATCGAATTGGCTGAAGACTGGCTTCTGTGATGGTGGGGACCTCAGGAGGAGGCCGATATGGATCATCCACTCGGCACTTCTGGCTGAAGATGGTTGCAAATGCTTCAGCCATGTCTTTTGCACTCACGTGCTGGGCTCCACCATCATTGAGGATGGGGATATTCATGGAGCCTCCTACTCCCGTTAGTTGTTTAATGGTCCACCATATTTACGACTGGATGTGGCAGGACAGCAGAGCTTTGACCTGATCCGTTGTTTGTGGGATCGCTTAGCCCTGTCTATGGCATTCTGCTTCTGCTTTTTAGCATGCAGTCCGGTGTTGCAGCTTCCCCAGGTTGGCACCTCATTTTTAGGTATGCCTGGTGCTGCTCCTGCACTCCTCATTGAACCAGGGTTGGTCCCCCGGCTTGATGGTAATGGTAGAGTGAGGGATATGCCGGGCCATGAGTTTACAGATTGTGGTGGAATACAATTCTGCTGCTGCCCCACAGCGCCAGGCCCACAGCTGCGTGACCCCCCCCTTGGCCCACAGCTGCGTGACCCCCCCCTTGTCCCACAGCTGCGTGACCCCCCCCCTTGGCCCACAGCTGCGTAATCCCCCTTGGCCCACAGCTGCGTGACCCCCCCCCGGCCCACAGCTGCATGACCCCCTGGCCCACAGCTGCGTGACCCCCCCTTGGCCCACAGCTGTTTGACCCCCCCCCCGGCCCACAGCTGCATGACCCCCCCCGGCCCACAGCTGCGTGACCCCCTGGCCCACAGCTGCGTGACCCCCCTTGGCCCACAGCTGCGTTACCCCCCTTGGCCCACAGCTGCGTTACCCCCCCCCCTTGGTCCACAGCTGTGTGACCCCCCTTGGCCCACAGCTGCGTGACCCCCCTTGGCCCACAGCTGCGTTACCCCCCCCCTTGGTCCACAGCTGTGTGACCCCCCCCGGCCCACAGCTGCATGACCCCCTGGCCCACAGCTGCGTGACCCCCCTTGGCCCACAGCTGCGTTGCCCCCCCCCCCTTGGTCCATAGCTGTGTGACCCCCCTTGGCCCAGAGCTGCGTGACCCCCCTTGGCCCACAGCCGCGTGACCCCCCCCTGGCCCACAGCTGCGTGACCCCCCCATGGACCACAGCTGCATGACCCCCCCTTGGCCCACAGCTGCGTGACCCCCCCTTGGCCCACAGCTGCGTGACCCCCCCTTGGCCCACAGCTGCGTGACCCCCCCTTGGCCCACAGCTGCGTGACCCCCCCTTGGCCCACAGCTGCGTGACCCCCCCTTGGCCCACAGCTGCATGACCCCCCCTTGGCCCACAGCTGCGTGACCCCCCCCTGGCCCACAGCTGCGTGACCCCCCTGGCCCACAGCTGCGTGACCCCCCCTTGGACCACAGCTGCGTGACCCCCCTTGGCCCACAGCTGCGTGACCCCCCTTGGCCCACAGCTGCGTGACCCCCCTTGGCCCACAGCTGCGTGACCCCCCTTGGCCCACAGCTGTGTGACCCCCCTTGGCCCACAGCTGTGTGACCCCCCTTGGCCCACAGCTGCGTGACCCCCCTTGGCCCACAGCTGCGTGACCCCCCATGGCCAACAGCTGCGTGACCCCCCCTGGCCTACAGCTGTGTGACCCCCCTTGGACCACAGCTGCGTGACCCCCCTTGGCCCACAGCTGTGTGACCCCCCTTGGACCACAGCTGCGTGACCCCCCCTTGGCCTACAGCTGCGTGACCCCCCCCTTGGCCCACAGCTGCGTGACTCCCCTTGGCCCACAGCTGCGTGACCCCCCTGACCCACAGCTGCGTGACCCCCCTGGCCCACAGCTGTGTGACCCCCCCTGGCCCACAGCTGCGTGACCCCCCCTGGCCCACACGCATGTTCCCTACAGAGAAAAAAGATGGAAACACAAAGAGAAAAATAAGTAAGGCTAAAACAGTAAATCGAAAAACTTTAAAATCGACCATAATATATGAATAAGAAATTTAAGCCAATCAGGTGCAATTGTGACACCCAAGATATGAGGACAGGGGCATGTGCGATATGCACTATTTCTTATATATTTTGATGCAAAAGTATGGAGAATAGGTCGTTCACTGGGTTAGAAAACTGTCTTCACTCTGCTCAGGACGTATCTCTGAAGCGAGTACATGGCTGGAATTAAAAGCTGACTCTGGTACAGCTCACTGGGGCTCCAGTTCATTGCACCAGTTCAATAATGTTTTAAAAAGTAAAACTGAAAACTATATATTTTTTATTCCCCCCTCAGGTGGAAGAAAAGATTTTTCAACCTTTTTTGTGTTTATTCCTTTCCACAACTTGTAAAACTAAAGGACAACTATAGTTTTACAAACTGTTCTTTGCAGCTGTGAGTCTTGTGACCTGCACCATGATGACATTGTTGCACGAGATGTTACACTTCTGAAACAAAAACAGCAGGGACCAAAAATAAAAATAAAATCAACTAATACCAAAGCATTTGAAACAAAGCTGAATTGCAGCATGTTTCCTTCCACCATTCCAAGAAATACATATCTTTTTAAGTGCCAGCAAGTTAAGTGATTTAAAAATTGTAAGTTGGAATCTTGTTTTTTCAATGAAATCTGTACATATGTAATTTTTTCTCTTCATTGGTATCTAGTAACCAAGAGCAGTGGAGAAAAGAAAGCAGGGAAACTTTCAGATACATCTCCAGTTGCTCCCAGATCAGGGGCACAGCATCAGAAGCAGCAGCAGAAAGTAAATCAGGCCCTCCAGGTCCCAGCTGTATCACTGTATCCATCACACAAGAACGTGCAATTTAAAGACCTCCCTCCACTTGGTAATAACATTTTAAGGAATAATTTGCTGCTCTGCTTTTGAACTAAGCGTTTGCTCTTTCCCTTCCACAAAGTGTGCTTGAAAAATAACCTGTCTGCAGAGCCATTTCAGTAAAATATCAAGTGCTTTTGTTCCAAAGACTTGTGAATTTGAATATCTTTTCTTTACAATTGTATATTTGTTCAGCATTATTTTGCTTTGTATGTGTTGAAATGAACAGGGTTACTTTAACTGCATTGCTACTTCAATTTCTGTCTTTCAGGTACCCATTCTCCTCAAGCTTTGAAGAAAATTCTGTCCTTGTCTGAAGAAGCAAATTTGGATCGAAATAAAAAGCAGGCAGAAGATACTATATCAAACACATCTTCTCATCTGTCGTCTCCTCCTACATCTCCTCAGACCTCGCCAAGGAAAGGTAGCATCTTAGAAAGAAAATGCACCAGATCCAAAGATGTGCCCTTCCCAAACCTATGAAAAAGCAGTGTATTTGCTAATGTGCTGTGGTACAAATACTGATAGGATTTGAGATTTCCAATCTGCTACAGGCAAATTTTTAGTCTGCTTAGCCTATATGCCCAAATCTGTCACATCACTCCCCTCTAGTGGTTACTTATATGTTAACGGGCCAGAAATTTGGGTCCCCACGGGTGAGTGCGGGCTGGGTACTCACGCGTAGGGTCAACGGAAGTGCCGGTTTCGTGCATGCACTGCGCATTCGCGGGAAACCAGAACTTCCGTTCCCTTGAAAGAAGGGGTTCACAGGTCGAACGCGTGCGCCGGAGAGGCAGTGCGTACACCTGGAACTTCCTTCTTTTTTACAGGTTTCTCCGGGAGGGTAAGTCTCCAGCAGCTACGCTTTTAAAAAGCAGTCGCAAGGCTTGCTTTTAACAAGGTAAGTAGTGAATTAAGTAAAATTAAAACAGTTTTTCCACAGGTTTTTTATTTTTAAATACTTTAAAGAAAGGTAAGTTTGTTTTTAGCCCCGTTAAAAACTGTAATTAATTTTTTCAAAAATTTAAATTATTGTTTAAAATAGTTATTTTATGTAATTTATAGTTATTTTAAAAATGTGATTTAAAAAAAAAATGTATTTCAAGTTTTAGTTATGTTTTGGGGCCGATCTCTAATTCATAGATTTGACAAGTCTTCCTGTCAAATCTATGCATAGAGATTCCCTGCTACGATTGGCTCTCCATGTCCCACATGATCCCAGGGGACACTTCGAACTAACTGCGCCCCTGGGATACGCAAGCACTGTGCGCTGGCAGTTGAAGGAGGCCCAGGATCGGAATCCGATGCGGGCCCACAGTACAACGGCCGGCGTGCTAGGTAAGTGCAGGTCGGGAGCTTGCACCCGCGGAAAGCCTCCGACCCAAATTTCTGGCCCGTTATGTGCATTACCATGTCAATGGAAGAAGTGTGGTGTTTGCTAGTTTTAAGCAGCCCAATGTCTATCTTGCTTGAAACAGAAAGGAGCTCCTCATAGTAGAGTATGATGATAAACATGGCTGTACTGACAAATAGCAAAACTAGGTCCTTTGCAGTCAGAATCAGGGGAATTTATAATGGGGAACAAAGACATGGCAGACCAATTAAGTACATACTTTGGTTCTGTCTTCACAAAGGAGAACACAAATAAACTCCCAGAGATGTCGGGGAACATAGGGTCTAATGAGAGGGAGGAACTGAATGAAATCAGTATTTGTAGGGAAATGGTGTTAGGGAAATTGATGGGATTGAAGGCCGATAAATCCCCAGGGCCTGATAATCTACATCCTAGGGTACTTAAGGAAGTGGCCCTAGAAATAGTAGATGCATTGATGGTCATCTTCCAAAATTCTATAGACTCTGGAACAGTTCCCATGGATTGGAGGGTAGCTAATGTAACTCCACTATTTAAAAAGGGTGGGAGAGAAAAAACAGGGAATTATAGACTGGTAAGCCTGACATCGGTAGTGGGGAAAATGCTAGAGTCCATTATAAAAGATGTAATAGCAGAGCACTTGGAAAACAGTGACAGGATCGGACAAAGTCAACATGGATTTACAAAAGGTAAATCATGTTGACTAATCTACTGGAATTTTTTGAGGATGTAACTGGTAGAATAGATAAGGGAGAACCAGTGGATGTGGTGTATTTGGACTTTCAGAAGGCTTTCGATAAGGTCCCGCATAAGAGACTAGCATGCAAAGTTAAAGCACATGGGATTGGGGGTAAGGTACTGACTTGGATAGAAAACTGGTTGGCAAACAGGAAGCAAAGAGTTGGAATAAACGGGTCTTTTTCCGAGTGGAAGGCAGTGACTAGTGGGGTACCGCAGGGATCGGTGCTAGGACCCCAGTTATTCACAATATATATTAATGATCTAGACAAGGGAACTAGATGTAATATCTCCAAATTTGCAGACGACTCAAAGCTGGGTGGGCATGTGTGCTGTGAGGAGGGTGCAGAGAAACTCCAGTACAATTTGGACAGATTGGGCAGATGCATGGCAGATGTAGTATAATGTGGATAAATGCGAGGTTATCCACTTTGGTGGCAAAAACAGGAAGGCAGATTATTATCTGAACGGCAATAGATTGGGAAAAGGGGAAGTGCAACGAGACCTGGGTGTCCTTGTGCAGCAATCGCTGAAGGTAAGCATGCAGGTGCAGCAGGCGGTTAAGAAGGCAAATTGTATGCTGGCCTTCATAGCGAGGGGATTTGAGTACAGGAGCAAGGATGTCTTGCTGCAGTTGTTCAGGGCCTTGGTGAGACCACACCTTGGGGCTAGAAATTCGGTATCGCCCCGTTTGGGGCGCTAGTCCTGGTGAAGCGCAAAGTTTAACGCCAGGCGCAATTTAGCACCACCTAGAGCGATATTGGGTTGCAGCACCCCTGAAGGTGATTGCGGCGCTAAATCAGGCGCTGCACGAGACTCCTAAGGCGCTAACCCGGCGGCACAACCCAATTTCGCGGCGGCGGGGCGCAGCGCAGGTGCTGTCAATAATCACTTTCCCTGAGACACACTGGCGCCGGCCAGCTCTTAAAGGGGCTTGTCAATTGGCATCACCAGACACACTCACTGCCTTGTAGGCCTTCAAATCGGTGGGAGCCTACCTGTGGCGCACCAGCCTAGCATGACATGGAAAGGGTGAGGCAGAGGGCGGAACGCCTCACTGATGGGGCATTGGATGCTTTGGCTGGCGCAGTGGAATCAAGGCCAAGGAAGACGGTCGGAATGTGATTTATGTTTTGGACAGTCTCCCGGGTGTGAGAGGCAGTTATGTGTCAGTGTATTAGTTTTGCTTTCTGTTGCCATAGCTTTCTCATGTTTGAAGGAACCACATTTTGTGTAATTAAACACTTTCTTCATTTACAATGGCCATGTCTGCAATTTACATGCATCTTGCCCTTCACAGGCTTGGGGGTATCAGACTGGTTCCATTCCTGTTCTTGGAATGGCAGCAAGCATTCCGTGAGAGGGGCCTAGAAGCTACTTCTGATCAGCTTCTGACGCGCAGCCTGAGAAGAGCCGCTCACGTAGAAGTTCAGGCCAGCAGGCATCTTCTCAGCCACCGACAGAGATGTCCTGCACCTTATCTGAGGCTGCAGATCTGGCTGAAGCAGCTGGCACAGCTCAGTCACCACCTCCTTTCTAAATCGCAGCCTTCTGACACACTGCTCCTCCGGCATGTTCATGTAGGAAAACTGCTGTCGGAAAACCCTGCCAGCGTAAGGTCTGCTGTGGCGACGTCTGTTGGCCCTCCTCCGTCTGGCCATGCCCGCTCCCCTCTCCCAGCATCTCAGTGCCCTTTCCAGATGATTCAGCAGCAGGACGTTCTCCTCCAATGCAGCCCCCATAATAAGTGCCCACAGGAAGGTTCCCCGTTGTTAAGGCTCACCAACAGCAAGGTGATGGTCAGAAGGCTGAAGTTCGTATGCCTGTACTGGCTCAGTGGTCAAATGGCTCGCAGTGTGCAGCTCAGCAACTCTTTGTAGCTCTCGAGGAAGTTGTGCTCCAAAAATGGCTGCTGCTTTTAAACCACACCAGTCCCCTTTAAATAACGCTCCTCCAGCCCGAGAGCGACTTGGTAAGGTTCCAGGTAAGCTGTCACTATTAGCGCCAGGCGCTACGGAGGGGGGCGCCACTGAATTTCCGGTCCGGGGCGCCTAAAAGGCGTTGCACACTCAAATGACGTCATAATCTGCCTGCGCCCATGAGCGGGCGCTAGCCGGCGCTAAATGCATGCTCAATATGGGGCGAGGCGCCCTGCGCCCGCCCGGAAATTGGTTAGCGCCCCACTTTTCAGCCTCTTTAGGCGCTAATCGGTGGCGCTACCAACCGAATTTCTAGCCCCTTGAGTATTGTGTGCAGTTTTGGTCGCCTTATCTGAGGAAGGATGTTCTTGCCATGGAGGGAGTGCAGCGAAGATTCACCAGACTGATACCTGGGATGGCAGGAATGACATATGAAGAGAGATTGGGTCGATTAGGCTTATATTCGCTCGAGTTTAGAAGATTGAGAGGGGATCTCATTGAAACTTAGAAAATTCTAACAGGACTAGACAGACTAGATGCAGGAAGGCTGTTCCCAATGGTGGGGGAGTCCAGAACCAGGGGTCACAGTCTAAGGATAAGGGGTAAGCCATTTAGGACAGAGATGAGGAGGAATTTCTTCACCCAGAGAGTGGTGAACCTGTGGAATTCTCTACCACAGAAGACAGTTGAGGCCAATTCATTAAATATATTCAAGAAGGAGTTAGAAATATTTCTTAAAGCTAAGGGGGGATCAAGGGATACGGGGAGAAAGCAGGGACAGGGTACTGAATTTGGATGATCAGCCATGATCGCATTGAATGCCGGAGCAGGCTCGAGGGGCTGAATGGTCTACTCCTGCCCCTATCTTCTATGTTTCTATATTTTACAATAACATTTTACATTAAACACACTATTATTCTTAATTATTGCAGTATTAAACATACCATAACATGCATTTACACACATCCAATAATATCTCCAATACAGCTGACTCCAGGTGCTTTGTAAATTTAATTCGTTGGAATGGTGTAAATAATTCAGCCTTTTTTTTTGCCTCGTAGAAATAGTTTAAATTGCCACAGATACATTTACTTCATGTTGAAAGTTTGCACCTCTTCATTTCAAACTGCAACTGGCCAGCATGGCACTCAACTCCCATTGTAAATTGGGAAAAAGTCCTGTTTCTCCTGTTGCTATTTGTTGGCTCAGGTCTTGTACTGCATAATTACATGACCTTGGGATAACATTAATGTTGAAATATTTTGCCACCATCGCTGCATTGACTAATAGCTGCTTAGCTAAATAATGTAGCACGATAGAATCTAGTGTTTCACCAGTGAGTTAGACGATCTTTTAGTTCAGTCTGTATATTTCTGTATGGAAGGATTCAATATGTACTTGAATGAAACCATCATCTCATCAGTAACATGGAACACATTATCAATAGGAATTAGACTGAATCTCCACAAGAACATAATGGAAAGCTGTCCAGTGCTGCTTTCAGGATGTTGAAAAACATTAGATAAACGACTTTTTCCATTTTTAAGAATTCTGACCTCTCCCAAGCTGTACCTCATTCAATAAGCAGTGCTTATATTTTTCACTGTTATGTAATTAAAGATTACTTTTAAACTACAGACTGACTCCAGATATTCACCAGAGTACATGACTGTGAAAATGAGCACTCTCCTTTCAGTAATATTTATTTCATTCCTTTTTACGAATATTATCATTTTTCATATTTTTCATTTGCTACATTTAATACAAGTGTTAAAAATTGGTAGTATACAGCTAACAGCCAGTATGAGGGCATGTCATTTAACAGTGTAGTCCTTAACCCATGCCAGGATATGGCAGTATCTGATGCACTGTGAATTTGTTGGTTAGAGTACATGGCATAGTTATTGTGTAAAAGTGTGGAATGGTTGCCTTTGTATGTACCGGTATTTCATGTCGTAGACAATCTTGTAGCTATTTTTTTTAATGGGTGTGCGAAAAATTGGGCTTTCTGCTAACTAATTATTTCTGGTTAAAAGTCCCGAAGAACTTCCTCTGAATTAGTCAGACTAACTTCACCACTGAAAAAGTTGTCTGGATAAATGAGAGCCTGCTTCTGTTCAAGGGAGATACAGCAAGCGTCAGATTTGGTTTCTAAATTGGTTTTCTCATCCTGTTTGTCAGGTGCCAGTAAGCTGAGATCTCATTGGCTCCAGACAGTCGGACCTATCAGGCTCTTCATCCTCTCTTGGAAGTGAAAACAGTAACAAGAATAACAATGCACCACGGACCTATGGGATAAGTGGGGTTGCTGTGCAAAGCCAGATTGGCGAGGGGATTCAGCAACCTTTTACGGTATTCAACTGAAACATGATAGAACAGGAATCTAATTAGCCAAGATAAGTATGACTAGATGATAGTATAATACATAAGAAAATAAGAAATAGGAGCAGGAATAGGACACTTGGCATTTCAACTGTCTTACCCTTTAATTTATTTTTCCAGTCCACTTTAGCCAGTTAGTCATAGAGTGATAGAGTTTTACAGCACAGAAAGAGGCCCTTCGGCCCATCGTGTCTGCGCTGGGCATCAAGCCCTGTCTATTCTAATCCCATTTTCCAGCACTTGGTCCGTAGCCTTGTATGCTATGGCATTTCAAGTGCGCATCTAAATACTTCTTGAGTGTTGTGAGGGTTCCTGCCTCTACCACCCTTTCAGGCAGTGAGTTCCAGCTTCCAACCATCCAGGGTGAAAACGTTTTTCTTCAAATCCCCTCTAAACCTCCTGCCCCTTACCTTGAAACTATGTCCCCTGGTTATTGACCCCTCTACTAAGGGGAAAAGTTATTTTCTATCTACCCTATCTATGCCCCTCATAATTTTGTACACCTCAATCAGGTCCCCCCTCAGTCTTCTCTGCTCTAAGGAAAACAATCCAGTCTCTCTTCATAGCTGAAATGCTCCAGCCCAGGTAACACCCTGGTGAATCTCCTCTGCACCCTCTCTAATGCAATCACATCCTTCCTAGAGTGTGGCGACCAGAACTGCACACAGTATTCCAGCTGTGGCCTAAAAGCTCCAACAACCTCCCTGCTCTTATATTCTATGCCTCGGCTAATGAAGGCAAGTATCCCATATACCTGTCCTGCGACCTTCAGGGATCTATGTACATGCACACCAAGGTCCCTCTGATCCTCTGTCCTTCCTAGGGTCCTACCATTCATTGCGTATTCCCTTGCCTTGTTAGTCCTCCCAAAATGCATCACCGGACAGTTTTCAGGGTTAAATTCCATTTTAACATTGAAACAGATGTTTCAAGACCATCATTTGTTTACACCTTCTGCCTCAGTTCGGGTATCAGTTTTCCTTGTGACCTTCTTGCCTTTGTATACCCTTCTCGTACAGTGTCCGTCACTGTCCCATTAATGGTTTCTTCTTTTAATTCAGGATATATGATAATACCCGTTTATATGTGTCTCTTCTTGTGGGGTAAAACAGAAGTCAGTATCCGTGATGGCACAGGAGGTGATCCCTCCCCTATTCGTAACTGTCATTTTGGGGGCCTTGGTGCTCACACACCATTCTCCAGTCCCCCGCGGGGGGGGGGGGGGGCGGTGCCTTGGTGCTCACACACCATTCTCCATTCCCCCGGGGGGCGGTGCCTTGGTGCTCACACACCATTCTCCATTCCCCGCGGGGGGGGGGGCGGTGCCTTGGTGCTCACACACCATTCTCCATTCCCCCGGGGGGCGGTGCCTTGGTGCTCACACACCATTCTCCATTCCCCCGCGGGGCGGTGCCTTGGTGCTCACACACACACCATTCTCCATTCCCCCGTGGGGCGGTGCCTTGGTGCTCACACACCATTCTCCATTCCCCCGCGGGGGGGGCGGTGCCTTGGTGCTCACACACCATTCTCCATTCCCCCGCGGGGGGGGCGGTGCCTTGGTGCTCAAACACCATTCTCCATTCCCCCGCGGGGGGGGCGGTGCCTTGGTGCTCACACACCATTCTCCATTCCCCCGTGGGGCGGTGCCTTGGTGCTCACACACCATTCTCCATTCCCCCGCGGGGCGGTGCCTTGGTGCTCACACACCATTCTCCATTCCCCGCGGGGTGGTGCCTTGGTGCTCACACACCATTCTCCATTCCCCCGTGGGGCGGTGCCTTGGTGCTCACACACCATTCTCCATTCCCCCGGGGGGGGGCGGTGCCTTGGTGCTCACACACCATTCTCCATTCCCCCGGGGGGCGGTGCCTTGGTGCTCACACACCATTCTCCATTCCCCCGTGGGGGGGTGCCTTGGTGCTCACACACCATTCTCCATTCCCCCGCGGGATGGGCGGTGCCTTGGTGCTCACACACCATTATCCATTCCCCCGCGGGGGGGCGGTGCCTTGGTGCTCACACACCATTCTCCATTCCCCCGCGGGGGCGGGGGGCGGTGCCTTGGTGCTCACACACCATTCTCCATTCCCCCGCGGGGGGGTGCCTTGGTGCTCACACACCATTCTCCATTCCCCCGCGGGGCGGTGCCTTGGTGCTCACACACCATTCTCCATTCCCCCGCGGGGCGGTGCCTTGGTGCTCACACACCATTCTCCATTCCCCGTGGGGCGGTGCCTTGGTGCTCACACACCATTCTCCATTCCCCCGGGGGGGGGCGGTGCCTTGGTGCTCACACACCATTCTCCATTCCCCCGTGGGGGGGTGGCGGTGCCTTGGTGCTCACACACCATTCTCCATTCCCCCGTGGGGGGGGCGGTGCCTTGGTGCTCACACACCATTCTCCATTCCCCCGTGGGGGGCGGGCGGTGCCTTGGTGCTCACACACCATTCTCCATTCCCCCGTGGGGCGTAGCCTTGGTGCTCACACACCATTCTCCATTCCCCCGCGGGTTGGGGGGCGGTGCCTTGATGCTCACAAACCATTCTCCATTCCCCCGCGGGGGGGTGCCTTGGTGCTCACACACCATTCTCCATTCCCCCGCGGGGCGGTGCCTTGGTGCTCACACACCGTTCTCCATTCCCCCGCGGGGCGGTGCCTTGGTGCTCACACACCATTCTCCATTCCCCTGCGGGGCGGTGCCTTGGTGCTCACACACCATTCTCCATTCCCCCGGGGGGGGGCGGTGCCTTGGTGCTCACACACCATTCTCCATTCCCCCGTGGGGGGGGCGGTGCCTTGGTGCTCACACACCATTCTCCATTATTCCCCCGTGGGGGGGGGGCAGTGCCTTGGTGCTCACACACCATTCTCCATTCCCCCGTGGGGCGGTGCCTTGGTGCTCACACACCATTCTCCATTCCCCGCGGGGCGGTGCCTTGGTGCTCACACACCATTCTCCATTCCCCCGTGGGGGGGGCGGTGCCTTGGTGCTCACACACCATTCTCCATTCCCCCGGGGGGCGGTGCCTTGGTGCTCACACACCATTCTCCATTCCCCCGCGGGGGGGTGCCTTGGTGCTCACACACCATTCTCCATTCCCCCGCGGGGGGGGCGGTGCCTTGGTGCTCACACACCATACTCCATTCCCCAGTGGGGGGGCGCTGCCTTGGTGCTCACACACCATTCTCCATTCCCCCGGGGGGGGGCGGTGCCTTGGTGCTCACACACCATTCTCCATTCCCCCGCGGGGGGGGGGTGGTGCCTTGGTGCTCACACACCATTCTCCTTTCCCCCGTGGGGGGGGCGGTGCCTTGGTGCTCACACACCATTTTCCATTCCCCCGCGGGGCGGTGGCTTGGTGCTCACACACACACCATTCTCCATTGCCCCGTGGGCGGGGCCGTGCCTTGGTGCTCACACACCATTCTCCATTCCCCCGCGGGGGGGGCGGTGCCTTGGTGCTCAAACACCATTCTCCATTCCCCCGCGGGGGGGGCGGTGCCTTGGTGCTCACACACCATTCTCCATTCCCCCGTGGGGGGGCGGTGCCTTCGTGCTCACACACCATTCTCCATTCCCCCGTGGGGCGGTGCCTTGGTGCTCACACACCATTCTCCATTCCCCCGTGGGGCGGTGCCTTGGTGCTCACACACCATTCTCCATTCCCCGCGGTGGGGGGGGGGGCGGTGCCTTGCTGCTCACACACCATTCTCCATTCCCCCGGGGGGCGGTGCCTTGGTGCTCACACACCATTCTCCATTCCCCCGGGGGGGGGTGCCTTGGTGCTCACACACCATTCTCCATTCCCCCGGGGGGGGGCGGTGCCTTGGTGCTCACACACCATTCTCCATTCCCCCGGGGGGGGGCGGTGCCTTGGTGCTCACACACCATTCTCCATTCCCCGCGGGGTTGGGGGGCGGTGCCTTGGTGCTCACACACCATTCTCCATTCCCCCGGGGGGGGGTGCCTTGGTGCTCACACACCATTCTCCATTCCCCCGGGGGGGGGCGGTGCCTTGGTGCTCACACACCATTCTCCATTCCCCCGTGGGGCGGTGCCTTGGTGCTCGCACACCATTCTCCATTCCCCCGGGGGGCGGTGCCTTGGTGCTCACACACCATTCTCCATTCCCCCGTGGGGGGGGGCGGTGCCTTGGTGCTCACACACCATTCTCCATTCCCCGTGGGGCGGTGCCTTGGTGCTCACACACCATTCTCCATTCCCCCGCGGGGGGGGCGGTGCCTTGGTGCTCAAACACCATTCTCCATTCCCCCGCGGTGGGGGCGGTGCCTTGGTGCTCACACACCATTCTCCATTCCCCCGTGGGGGGGGCGGTGCCTTGGTGCTCACACACCATTCTCCATTCCCCCGTGGGGGGCGGGCGGTGCCTTGGTGCTCACACACCATTCTCCATTCCCCCGCGGTGGTGGGGGGGCGGTGCCTTGGTGCTCACACACCATTCTCCATTCCCCCGGGGGGCGGTGCCTTGGTGCTCACACACCATTCTCCATTCCCCCGTGGGGCGGTGCCTTGGTGCTCACACAGCATTCTCCATTCCCCCGCGGGGGGGGCGGTGCCTTGGTGCTCACACACCATTCTCCATTCCCCCGGGGGGGGGGCGGTGCCTTGGTGCTCACACACCATTCTCCATTCCCCCGTGGGGCGGTGCCTTCGTGCTCACACACCATTCTCCATTCCCCCGTGGGGGTGCGGTGCCTTGGTGCTCACACACCATTCTCCATTCCCCGCGGCGGGGTGCCTTGGTGCTCACACACCATTCTCCATTCCCCCGCGGGGCGGTGCCTTGGTGCTCACACACCATTCTCCATTCCCCGCGGGGCGGTGCCTTGGTGCTCACACACCATTCTCCATTCCCCCGCGGGGCGGTGCCTTGGTGCTCACACACCATTCTCCATTCCCCCGCGGGGCGGCGCCTTGGTGCTCACACACCATTCTCCATTCCCCGCGGGGTGGTGCCTTGGTGCTCACACACCATTCTCCATTCCCCCGGGGGGGGGCGGTGCCTTGGTGCTCACACACCATTCTCCATTCCCCCGGGGGGCGGTGCCTTGGTGCTCACACACCATTCTCCATTCCCCCGTGGGGGGGTGCCTTGGTGCTCACACACCATTCTCCATTCCCCCGCGGGGGGGGGCGGTGCCTTGGTGCTCACACACCATTATCCATTCCCCCGCGGGGGGGCGGTGCCTTGGTGCTCACACACCATTCTCCATTCCCCCGCGGGGGGGTGCCTTGGTGCTCACACACCATTCTCCATTCCCCCGCGGGGCGGTGCCTTGGTGCTCACACACCATTCTCCATTCCCCCGGGGGGGGGGCGGTGCCTTGGTGCTCACACACCATTCTCCATTCCCCCGTGGTGGGGGCGGTGCCTTGGTGCTCACACACCATTCTCCATTCCCCCGTGGGGTGGTGCCTTGGTGCTCACACACCATTCTCCATTCCCCCGCGGGTTGGGGGGCGGTGCCTTGATGCTCACACACCATTCTCCATTCCCCCGCGGGGCGGTGCCTTGGTGCTCACACACCATTCTCCATTCCCCCGTGGGGGGGGCGGTGCCTTGGTGCTCACACACCATTCTCCATTCCCCCGTGGCGGGGGGCGGTGCCTTGGTGCTCACACACCATTCTCCATTCCCCCGCGGTGGGGGGGCGGTGCCTTGGTGCTCACACACCATTCTCCATTCCCCCGCGGGGCGGTGCCTTGGTGCTCACACACCATTCTCCATTCCCCCGGGGGGGGGGCGGTGCCTTGGTGCTCACACACCATTCTCCATTCCCCCGTGGGGGGGTGGCGGTGCCTTGGTGCTCTCACACCATTCTGCATTCCCCCGCGGGGGGGTGGCGGTGCCTTGGTGCTCTCACACCATTCTCCATTCCCCCGCAGGGGGGGCGCTGCCTTGGTGCTCACACACCATTCTCCATTCCCCGCGGGGCGGTGCCTTGGTGCTCACACACCATTCTCCATTCCCCCGCGGTGGGGGCGGTGCCTTGGTGCTCACACACCATTCTCCATTCCCCCGCGGGGCGGTGCCTTGGTGCTCACACACCATTCTCCATTCCCCCGCGGGGCGGTGCCTTGGCGCTCACACACCATTCTCCATTCCCCTGCGGGGCGGTGCCTTGGTGCTCACACACCATTCTCCATTCCCCCGTGGCGGGGGGCGGTGCCTTGGTGCTCACACACCATTCTCCATTCCCCCGTGGTGGGGGGCGGTGCCTTGGTGCTCACACACCATTCTCCATTCCCCCGTGGGGCGGTGCCTTGGTGCTCACACACCATTCTCCATTCCCCGCGGGGGGGGCGGTGCCTTGGTGCTCACACACCATTCTCCATTCCCCTGTGGGGGGGCGGTGCCTTGGTGCTCACACACCATTCTCCATTCCCCCGGGGGGGGGCGGTGCCTTGGTGCTCACGCACCATTCTCCATTCCCCCGCGGGGGGGTGCCTTGGTGCTCACACACCATTCTCCATTCCCCCGCGGCGGGGGTGGTGCCTTGGTGCTCACACACCATTCTCCATTCCCCCGTGGGGCGGTGCCTTGGTGCTCACACACCATTCTCCATTCCCCCGCTGGGGGGGGGCGGTGCCTTGGTGCTCACACACCATTCTCCATTCCCCCGTGGGGGGGGCGGTGCCTTGGTGCTCACACACCATTCTCCATTCCCCCGTGGGGGGGGCGGTGCCTTGGTGCTCACACACCATTCTCCATTCCCCCGTGGGGGGGGCGGTGCCTTGGTGCTCGCACACCATTCTCCATTCCCCCGCGGGGCGGTGCCTTGGTGCTCACACACCATTCTCCATTCCCCGTGGGGCGGTGCCTTGGTGCTCACACACCATTCTCCATTCCCCGTGGGGCGGTGCCTTGGTGCTCACACACCATTCTCCATTCCCCCGCGGGGGCGGGGGGGCGGTGCCTTGGTGCTCACACACCATTCTCCATTCCCCCGCGGGGCGGTGCCTTGGTGCTCACACACCATTCTCCATTCCCCCGCGGCGGGGGCGGTGCCTTGGTGCTCACACACCATTCTCCATTCCCCCGTGGGGCGTTGCCTTGGTGCTCACACACCATTCTCCATTCCCCCGCGGGGCGGGGGCGGTGCCTTGGTGCTCACACACCATTCTCCATTCCCCCGCGGGGGGGAGAGCGGTGCCTTGGTGCTCACACACCATTCTCCATTCCCCCGCGGGGCGGTGCCTTGGTGCTCACACACCATTCTCCATTCCCCGCGGGGCGGTGCCTTGGTGCTCACACACCATTCTCCATTCCCCCGCGGGGCGGTGCCTTGGTGCTCACACACCATTCTCCATTCCCCCGAGGGGCGGTGCCTTGGCGCTCACACACCATTCTCCATTCCCCCGTGGTGGGGGCTGTGCCTTGGTGCTCACACACCATTCTCCATTCCCCCGGGGGGCGGTGCCTTGGTGCTCACACACCATTCTCCATTCCCCCGCGGGGCGGTGCCTTGGTGCTCACACACCATTCTCCATTCCCCCGCGGGGCGGGGGCGGTGCCTTGGTGCTCACACACCATTCTCCATTCCCCCGCGGGGGGGAGAGCGGTGCCTTGGTGCTCACACACCATTCTCCATTCCCCCGCGGGGCGGTGCCTTGGTGCTCACACACCATTCTCCATTCCCCGCGGGGCGGTGCCTTGGTGCTCACACACCATTCTCCATTCCCCCGCGGGGCGGTGCCTTGGTGCTCACACACCATTCTCCATTCCCCCGAGGGGCGGTGCCTTGGCGCTCACACACCATTCTCCATTCCCCCGTGGTGGGGGCTGTGCCTTGGTGCTCACACACCATTCTCCATTCCCCCGGGGGGCGGTGCCTTGGTGCTCACACACCATTCTCCATTCCCCCGCGGGGCGGTGCCTTGGTGCTCACACACCATTCTCCATTCCCCCGCGGGCGGGGCGGTGCCTTGGCGCTCACACACCATTCTCCATTCCCCCGTGGTGGGGGCTGTGCCTTGGTGCTCACACACCATTCTCCATTCCCCCGGGGGGCGGTGCCTTGGTGCTCACACACCATTCTCCATTCCCCCGCGGGGCGGTGCCTTGGTGCTCACACACCATTCTCCATTCCCCCGCGGGGCGGGGGCGGTGCCTTGGTGCTCACACACCATTCTCCATTCCCCCGCGGGGGGGAGAGCGGTGCCTTGGTGCTCACACACCATTCTCCATTCCCCCGCGGGGCGGTGCCTTGGTGCTCACACACCATTCTCCATTCCCCGCGGGGCGGTGCCTTGGTGCTCACACACCATTCTCCATTCCCCCGCGGGGCGGTGCCTTGGTGCTCACACACCATTCTCCATTCCCCCGAGGGGCGGTGCCTTGGCGCTCACACACCATTCTCCATTCCCCCGTGGTGGGGGCTGTGCCTTGGTGCTCACACACCATTCTCCATTCCCCCGGGGGGCGGTGCCTTGGTGCTCACACACCATTCTCCATTCCCCCGCGGGGCGGTGCCTTGGTGCTCACACACCATTCTCCATTCCCCCGCGGGCGGGGCGGTGCCTTGGTGCTCACACACCATTCTCCATTCCCCCGTGGAGGGGTGCCTTGGTGCTCACACACCATTCTCCATTCCCCCGCGGGGCGGTGCCTTGGTGCTCACACACCATTCTCCATTCCCCCGTGGGGCGGTGCCTTGGTGCTCACACACCATTCTCCATTTCCCCACGGGGGTGGCGGTGCCTTGGTGCTCACACACCATTCTCCATTTCACACACCATTCTCCATTCCCCCGTGGGGCGGTGCCTTGGTGCTCACACACCATTCTCCATTCCCCCACGGGGCGGTGCCTTGGTGCTCACACACCATTCTCCATTCCCCCGCGGGGCGGCGATTGTTTCGGAATCCCGCGTTATTGGCGTGATACTCAATGTGCACCCTTCCATTCGGCCATATCCACAGTCATCCTTGGTCATTCTTGGTGGATCTCGGCATTAAACAACTTGGTTATTTTTATTACGATCATCTAAGTCTTCCCCCACTTTGTTTATCAAATCTATAGTTCTGGCGTGGTCCCGTAACGTGTGGGCCACTTGTAGCAATTCTCCCTCCGTGCCATCACCTAGCTGTGCCTGCAGCCTTTGGTTATCCGCTTCCCTACCCAACAATCCTTGTAAGGTTCGGGTTAGGGCAGCAACCCGATTGTCTATGGTATGCAGGCCTATAATGTTCACCGTCGCAACCCCTGCCGCGTATCCCGCGCCTACCATTTCTGGTATCCCTCTTTTCTCCCGGTCCCCTTTTTTACCCATCCTCCTTTTCACATTAAATGTCATGGTTCTTGATTCAGGGCCTTCAAGTGCTCGCAGGGTCAAGTTATATTACAGGCTTACGGTCTCCTTTCCACAAAAGCTGGGGATGGTTATATCCATTAGGTTTAGGAACTCCGTAATTATTCGTTGGCGAGAACCCAGGTTTCTCTGGGTTTATCTTTACCATTACCTGACTGCCTACCTGGGGTATTTGGACTTTCTGTTGCTTGGTGTCGTTCTCCAAGTGTTTAATTACTTGCTGGTCTCTAGCCTGTGCTTTCAGGTCGTGTAATTGCTTACAGAGTTCCATCACAAACCTCCGTATTCTGTCCAAATATGGTCATACGTCCTCACTTCCTGTGACCAGTACCTCGGGCAGTCTCATTGCTCTCCCTGTCATTAACTCAAAGGGCGTCAGTCCTGTAGTCTGGCTAGGGGTTGCCCTTAATTTCATCAGGACTCGGGGTAACATGTCCACCCATCCCTGTCCGGTCTCCTCAATTGCCTTGGCTAATGCTGTCTTTAAGGTTCTATTCATTCATTCCACTAATCCGGGTGACTCCGGATGGTATGGGATATGGAATTTCTGTCTAATCCCCAGTAGGGTGCATGCCTGTGTCATCACCTTTCCTGTAAAGTGTGTACCTTGATCTGAGTCCAGCTGCAGTGGCACTCCCCACCTAGGTATTATTTCCTCGGCTAAGATTCTAGCCATCGTTTCGGCTGAGCAATTTCTAGTGGTGAAAGCTTCTACCCATCTTGCAAACAGATCTATTATAACCAAGCAGTATGATTTCGCATTTTGGCTGGGTATCGGCCCGGTAAAATCTATTTATAAGCTTTCCCAGGGTCCTTTTTGGTCGGGGTTGGTGTCCCATTTCTCGCGGGGGGGCTTCTTCCTGTACCTTAAGCATGTTCACCTCTTCGGGCCCAATTGCACATGCACTGACTTCGGCTTCATTGGTCAGATTCCCTTTCTCAGCTGCCCGCTTGGCTGCCTTGTCTGCCCATGCATTGCCCTGTTGGTTTCGGTCAGTAATCTTCATGTGTGCTTTAATTTTTATTATTGCGCACTCTTGGGGTAGGAGGGAGGCTTCCACTAATTCCTTGATTATATTCTCGTGTCTTATGGGTCCTCCTCCTGATGGCATGTATCCTCGCCTACTCCAGGCTACCATGTAATCATGAACAAACCCAAAGGCGTATCGAATGTCTGTACATATGTTTACCCTTTTTCCTTCGACTAACCTCAGGGCCTCGGTGAGAGCCACCATTTCCGTTACCTGAGCCTTCCTTCTAGCCGACCTTCCCTTTTAACCTGTCCATTGCCATCTACCACTGCCCATTCTGTTCGTGGTGTCCCGTCTATATAACACCAGGACCCATCTACATAGAGATCTATTTCCACTTCCTCGAGCGGGGTTTCACTAACATGACTACTTTCCTCTTCACTTCCTGTCAGGTTACACTGATGTTCCTCTCCTTCCGTTATAATCCACCCTGCAGGATTATTACTGTTGTCTTTTACTATTGTTACTTGCCATTGTGGGGTAGGAGCTTTGCCTCCCACGTGGCCCTTCGCACATCTGATACAGTTCTTAGTCTTCCCGTGTTGAGCAACTCTTCTAGGGTATGCTGGGTATGTAGGATAATTTGTCCTGACATCGCTATTGGTTCACTAACTCTGATGACCCACGTAGCGCAGTCGAGGGCAGCAATACATCCGGACAATCCTGCAGCTACAGGCTGCTGCTTAGTTGAGTAGTACGCTCCTGGCCTTTGTCTATCCCCATGCACCTGGGTTACCACCGCATTGTAATGATCCTTACTGTGGTTGGTACAGATGTAGAATGGCCTATTCTGGTCTGGTAATCCCAGGGCAGGAGCACTTACGAGGGCTTGTTTTAACTTTAGAAACGCTGTTTCTTGGTCGGGGCCCCAGTCCACCAGCTCCTGGGATGATTTACCCCCTTTGATCAAGTCCTGTATAGGTTGGGCCATTTCCGCATATTCTGGGATAAAGTTTGGGCAATAATTAAATAGCCCTAGTACCTGCCTGGACTCTTTCACAGTTCCTAGCCTCGGCATCGTTCTAACAGCCTCCTTTCTGTCTTCAGGCGTTTGTCTCCTCCCTTGTGTTATTATGTATCCTAGGTAGGTTACTTCGTCCTTCCCTACCTGTACCTTTCTAGGGTTTACCTTTAGTCCCGCATTCTGTAGGGCTCCCAGTACCGTAGTCAAGGCTAGTATGTGCTGTTGTTCGGTACGGGAGGCGATAAGGATATCATCCACATATTGTAAGAGGGTGCTTCCTTCTCCTACGTTTATTGGTTCCAGGATTCCTGACAATACTCGGTGAAATATACTTGGACTATTGTGGAATCCCAGTGGTACTCTAGTCCATGTATACTGTTTTCCCCTAAGGGTGCAGGCAAATTTCCCTTGAGATCGTTCATCTAAGTGAATGGCCCAAAATCCATTCGCTATATCGAGCACGGTGAATATCTTGTGCTCTGGTACCAGGCCATTAAAGATGGTGGCCGGACTTGCCACTATCGGGTGTTCTTTAGGGGTGATTTTGTTCAGGGCTGTATAATCGATTGTTAATCTATAAGACCTGTCAGGCTTCTTTACTGGCCACACAGGCGAATTAGTTGTGGCTGCTATTTGCTTCACTACCCCTTGTTACTCTAGGTCCTGCACTATCCGAAGGACCGCCGTTTCGGCTTCGGGTTTCAGTGGGTATTGTCAATGAGCTTTGTGCCCTGGTCCTGGAATTCAGGATATATGATAATACCCGTTTATATGTGTCTCTTTTTGTGGGGTAAAGGAGAAGTCAATATCCGTAATGGCACAGGAGGTGAGGGGGGGAAATTCGGTTGACTTGTGCCTCCTGCAAAGCAACTAGCGCCTGCGTGCGGCGCCACCAACGCCTCCCGCGAAATTCAGCAGGAGGTTTGCGGCAGTGATGACCGTTAGCGCGGCGCTGCCGGCAATGACGTCATCGCCTTGCGCAACACCCCACTTGCGCCCTGGACGCGCTCTTCGATAGCGCCCCCTGACTTACCACCGGACATTATGTCCGACAGGGTCAGGGGGGCCTACCTGCTGCCGGGGCGGCACAAGTTAAAAGGGAGGTGCCAGGCAGCCATTTTTGTTGCTTGCCGCCTGACAGCACCTGCCCCTGCTGCTGTCCCCAGCCTTCTATGTAGCCCCCCCGCAGGGTGCCGGCTGCATTCCGTGAGTCCGGCACTTCTCTTGAGCGCCGGGTTCTTCTGCCGGCATTCCAATCCCTGGTTGCCCAGCTGGGCCCTGGGTCGCGCTGCACTAGGCCCCCCCTTTAATAAAGGGAGGAAGGCCTGCAGTACTGCTGCACGTAGCGCTGTGATATTCACCCGAAGCGCCCCAAGAGGGAGGCGGGGCGCTTCCAGTAGCGCCCCGCTCCCCTCTTGGGGCACTACCAGTGAATTTCGGGCGCAGGGGCGCTAATTTTTTCGGGGCGCGACCCAATTTTACCCCCTCGGTGTCTATAGATGTGTTTGGACCTGAATGGCATTGTTTTTGTTCTGTGGAGGTCCTTTATTCGGGTGGCTTCCTCCAGTATACTGATTTTATAACAGTCCAGGTTTAATGAATAAGTTAATTACTGCGATGGATATGAAGCAATACTTTAATACTAATGAAATTCAGATTATTTCTCTTCTCCAGCTCTTCCATGTACATAACTGGTATTAAAATTTGGCTACTGTCTAATTCGAATCTTTCTATTTCCCAGGTTTTGCTTTGGCACCAAGTACTCCTGCGGATAATTTTTCAGACTCTGGTCACAGTGAAATTTCCTCCCACTCCAGCATTGTCAGCAATTCCTCCTTCGACTCAGTATCTGTCAGCCTCCATGATGACCGGCGACAGCGACATTGTGTCAGTGTTATAGATTCAAATTTAGGCTTGGGTATAGAAAGAAGACTGGAAAGGCGATCAGCAGTTGACCCAGATCAATCCTGTATCAGGTTGGAGCAAGTTTTTGTTGTTTTTCAAACACTTAGCTATGGTTTGAAGTGCTGCAATGATAAAAAGTTTGCTATTCTAGTGTTTGCTGCATTCGAGTCTAAGGTGACGGCTAATTCGGCCTCATTTAGTTTCCAACTAGCTCATTAAGTAGGTGGTTTGCTGGAGGTGAAAACATGCACTCTGTCCTGTACTTGTAGCCTTTAGCCAAGCATATGAGGAACATTGCCACTGCAAACAGTGGCAGCTTCTGCAGAACAACTCACTGGCTATTATCTTAATTATGAGGGGTAGGAGCCAACTTTGGCATTCACTGTTATAAACGGTAGCGTAGTGGTAGTGTCAGTAGTAATCCGGAGGCCTGGACTAATGACGTGAGTTCAAATCCCACCACGGCAGCTCGGGAATTTAAATTCAGTTAATTTAAAAAATCTGGAATAAAAAGCTAGTATCAGTAATGGTGACCATGAAACTATCAGATTGTCGTAAAAACCCATCTGGTTCACTAATGTCCTTGAAGGAAATCTGCCGTCCTTACCTGGTCTGGCCGATATGCGACTCCAGACCCACAGCAATGTGGATGACTCTTAACTGCCCTCTGAAATGGCCGAGCAAGCCACTCAGTTGTAACAAACCGCTACGGAACACAATAATAATTCTTTCTCTCCCCTCCCCCCCCCAATAATTTGACTTAAGATCGGGAAATCAGTGATTTTGGAATTGTGATGTGAACACATGCCTGCACTCCATGGTGCTGCTGCTCCTATAGTAATTTAAATTTAAGGGGTCCAATCGGGAGCAATGTGATCATTATACTTTTTTCCTTTAATGAATATTGTGACGGTTGAGCTAACTTTCAATCTGTGGAATATCATTTAAATGTGAGACTGTAATTTTCATTATTTTTTCCCAACATTTAAATCAGTGCTTTCTCTTATTTAGTTCCTATACATCAACAAGCACAGAGGGCAGAGGAAGTCTGTCTGCAGGAGCGGCAGTACTGTCTTCACCGAGTATGGAGGAGTTAACCCAGGACCAGGGAGATCGAACTTCTCTTGATGCAGCAGACAGTGGTCGAGGAAGTTAGACTTCTTGTTCAAGCGGATCTCATGATAATATCCAAACAATTCAGCACCAGAAAAGCTGGGAGATGCTCAGTAGTTTGGGGAATCTTCATTATGAGAGCTCTGCTGAAGGAACAGGACTAACAAACATGTGGGCTACAGGTGTCGAGAATTCCAAAGATTCACGACCCTCTGAGAGAAGAAATTCCTCATCTCCGTTTTAACTGCTTTCTCAACCTGCCCTGCCACCTTCAACGATTTGTGCACGTATACCCCCAGCTCTCTCTGTTCATACACCCCCTTTGGGATTGTACCCTTTAGTTTAGATTGCCTCTCCTCGTTCTTCCTACCAAAATATCACTTCGCACTTTTCTGCGTTAAATTTCATCTGCCACGTGTCCTCTCATTTCACCAGCCTAGCTATGTCTTCTTGAAGTCTATCACTAGCCTCCTCACTGTTCACTATACTTCCAAGTTTTGTCAATAACCAGTGGTCATAGATTTGAAATCATTGGCAAAAGATTTTGACAGGACATGAGAAATGTTTTCACTCCGGGTGTTGTCGGGATCAGTAACGCTCCACCTGAAAAGATGGTGGAAGCTGATTCCATAACTAATTTGAAAAGGGAGTTGGACAGGTACTTGAGAATGGGGAACTTACAGGGTTCTGGATATAAAGCAGGGGTGTGGGACTAAACACAGCTGACCTTTCTAGGATGCCAGTATAGGCACGATGTGCCAAATGGCGGCCTCCTGTGAGGCAAGTTTCTGTGATACTATGAAACCAGAGAACTGAGCGGAATGGATAATGTAGATCAAGCAGGTTATTCATTTAACTTGTGAGCATATAACTAGGCCACGCTATCCTCCTTCCCCTCCCCGCATCCAGGAAAATATCCTGATCCAATCAGCTGTCAACACTTAAGTGCTAACAAAATTCTAAACTCTTTAAGATCCTTACTGTATTTACCCTGTACTGTGCCATACTTGCAACTACTATGTAATGCAGCCTGTAATAAGCCAAAGTCAAGAAAGTGTATGAACTTTACTGAATTTAGTTTTTCAAAACTTTAAAAATAGCCTTAAATAAGACTTTAAACAGAAAGGGTTTTCCCTGCACAGTTGTAGATTTGTATCAGTATATCAGTTAACATTAAAAAAAACTGGCGAATTATCTGGTTAGGAATGGAATTAAGGGCTCCAAGTACAGATTGAGATGATCAAATGTTCCGTGGATCATTTTGACCATGTGAAAAAAGACTAGTAATCTAATATGGGATGTAAGATTAGGTAAGTAGTTAGAAATATTATGGGGGTGGTGGGGTGGGATTAAATGGGTAGGATAAGGTATGTGACACAATGAATTGTACATGGACTGTAGAGGAATTGGACTTGGTGGGTTGAATAGCCATTTTTGTCCCATAGTCTCTCGTTTTTGTTTTGTGTGTCTCCAGTTCTCCATTGTGTCTTCTAAGATTTTTCCAAATAAAAGGATGTGATCTTAAAATCTGAGTCTGTATCGCCAGATCATTTAAAGATTTTAAAATGTTAAGACTAAATAAAATAGTGAGCCAGTGCCAAGGAATTGAAAAGATATGGAAATGGGCTGCCAGAAACCAGATTGTGACAACCGATGTCCAGTAATTTTGTTCTGAAATAATGGCAAACTTACTTAGAAAATTAATAACTTAGTGGCCCAGAATTAGCTGTCAGCAGCAAATGACCAGTGCCAGCTGTTCATTACACTTACAACTGCCCACAGGCTTTCTATGGCATTCAATGGTGGTCGGGGGCGGGTGGCGAGGTCTGATGGTGGGGGTGGGGGGTGGGGGAGCAGCTGGGGAAGGTCCAATGGTGGTCGGGGGCGGGTGGCGAGGTCTGATGGTGGGGGTGGGGGGGCTGTTGGGGAAGGTCCAATGGTGGTCGGGGGCAGGTGGCGAGGTCTGATGGTGGGGGTAGAGGGTGGGGGGTGCTGCTGGGGAATGTCCAATGGTGGTCGGGGGCGAGTGGCGAGGTCCGATGGTGGGGGGGCTGCTGGGGAATGTCCAATGGTGGTCGGGGGCGGGTGGCGAGGTCCGATGGTGGAGGTGGGGGAGCTGCTGGGGTATGTCCAATGGTGGTCGGGGGCGGGTGGCAAGGTCCGATGGTGGGGGTGGGGGGTGGGGGCGCTGCTGGGGAAGGTCCAATGGGGGGCGGGTGGCGAGGTCTGATGGTGGGGGTGGGGGGGCTGTTGGGGAAGGTCCAATGGTGGTCGGGGTGGGGGGGGCTGCTGGGGAATGTCCAATGGTGGTCAGGGGCGGGTGGCGAGGTCCGATGGTGGGGGGGCTGCTGGGGAATGTCCAATGGTGGTCGGGGGCGGGTGGCAAGGTCCGATGGTGGGGGGTGGGGGCGCTGCTGGGGAAGGTCCAATGGTGGTCGGGGGCGGGTGGCGAGGTCTGATGGTGGGGGTGGGGGGGCTCTTGGGGAAGGTCCAATGGTGGTCGGGGGCGGGTGGCGAGGTCTGATGGTGGGGGTGGGGGGCGCTGCTGGGGAATGTCCAATGGTGGTCGGGGGCGGGTGGCGATGTCCGATGGTGGGGATCGGGGGGGCCGCTGGGGAAGGTCCAATGGTGGTCGGGGGTGGGTGGCGAGGTCCGATGGTGGGGGTGGGGGGTGGGGCGGCTGCAGGGGAATGTCCAATGCTGGTCGGGGGTGGGTGGCGAGGTCCGATGGTGGGGGTGGGGGGGCTGCTGGGGAATGTCCAATGGTGGTCGGGGGCGGGTGGCGAAGTTCGATGGTGGTCTTGGGGGGTGGGGGTGCTGCTGGGGAAGGTCCAATGGTGGTCGGAGGTGGGTGGCTGATACGCTTATCAATTACTCCATAAGATGAATTAGGAAAGTAATGAAAAGGTTTTTATTAACTAAAGAACAGAGCATGCCTCTCGTGGACGACTGGTTCCAAGAAGGAAGTGGGTTGCCGGGCAGCCACCTTTATACCAGGTCATGTAGGCGGAGCCAGCTGAGGCATGCATTGGTACACAGTGAGTAACAAGAGGTAACAATGTGCAATAACGATAACAGTAGTGAACAACAATGAAAACAATAACAGTGGTTTACCACATTCACCCCTTGTTTAAAATTGAGTCCGGCGGGGTGAAGTGTATTAAAAGTTCGTGTAGGTAAGTCTATCAGGAGGCCTTGTATGCCGTCCTGATCATCGTAGCAGCGGCGGCAGTGCTGCAGTATCCAACGTCAAGTCTGGTGTCTGAGTGGTCGACGAAGGGTCCTGGGGCTCCGGCATGCCATCTACAGGGGTTGGGTTGGGAGAAGTGGTGGATAATAACGGTGGTGATTCAGGGGCGCCCGAGGGTGCGGGGTCTCGTATGGAGACCGTGTCCTCCCGCCCGTCTGGGTATGCCACATAGGCATACTGGGGGTTGGCGTGTAGGAGGTTCACCCTCTCGACCAGGGGTTCCGTTTTATGGGTCCTCACGTGCCTCCGCAGTAGGACGGGCCCAGGAGAAGTCAGCCATGTCGGTAGCGAGGTTCCCGATGTGGACTTCCTGGGGAAAACGAACATTTGCTCATGAGGGGTGGCATTAGTGGCAGTACAAAGCAGTGACTGGATGGAGTGGAGCGCCGCAGGGAGGGCCTCCTGCCAGCGAGAGGTCGGAAGGCCCTTAGATTTTCAGGCTAAGAGGACGGCCTTCCAAACCGTCGCGCTCTCTCTTTCCACCTGGCCGTTCCCCCGGGGGTTGTAGCTGGTGGTCCTGCTCGTAGCAATACCTCTCGCGAGCAGGTACTGACGAAGTTCGTCGCTCATGAAAGATGAGCCCCGGTCGCTATGTATATAGCTGGGGAACCCGAACAAGGCGAAGAGGTCATTCAGACATTTGATGACCGTGGTACTGGTCATGTCTGGGCAAGGGATGGCAAACGGGAAACGGGAGTACTCATCAACAATGTTGAGGAAGTACACGTTGCGGTCAGAGGAAGGGAGGGGCCCCTTAAAGTCGATGCTCAAGCGCTCGAAGGGGCGAGTGGCCTTGATCAGGCTTGCTCTGTCTGGCCTATAAAAATGCGGTTTGCATTCGGCACAGATTTGGCAGTTCCTGGTCATAGTTCTGACCTCCTCGATGGAGTAGGGCAGGTTGCGGGACTTAATGAAGTGGCAGAATCTGGTGACCCCGGGGTGGCAGAGGTCATTGTGGAGGGTCCGCAGTCTATCAACTTACGCGTTGGCGCATGTACCTCGTGATAGAGCATCTGGGGGCTCATTGAGTTTCCCCGGGCCGGTACAAGATATCGTAATTGTAGGTGGAAAATTCAATTCTCCACCTTAAGATCTTGTCGTTCTTGATTTTGCCCCTCTGCTTATTATTGAACATAAAAGCAACTGAACGCTGGTCAGTGAGAAGGGTAAATCATTTTCCGGCCAGGTAATGCCTCCAGTGTCGCACCGCTTCCACAATAGCCTGGGCCTCCTTTTCGACAGATGAGTGTCGAATCTCGGGGCCCTGGAGGGTCCTTGAGAAAAAGGCCACGGGTCTCCCCGCCTGGTTAAGGGTTGCAGCTAGGGCGAAGTCGGATGCATCGCTCTCCACTTGGAAAGGGATGGACTCATCCACTGCGTGCATTGTGGGCTTCGCAATATCACTCTTGATAAGAGTGAAGGCAGCACCCGCCTCTGATGTCAGGGGGAAGGAGGTGGACTTGATGAGGGGTCTGGCTTTGTCCGCATAGTTGGGCACCCACTGAGCATAGTAAGAGAAAAACCCCAGGCATCTCTTCAGTGCTTTTAGGCAGTGGGGGAGGGGGAGCTCCATAAGGGGGCGCATTCTGTCGGGGTCGGGCCCGATGACTCCGTTCTCCACTACGCAGCCGAGGATGGCAAGGCACGTGGTGTGAAACATGCATTTCACTTTATTGTATGTTAGATTCAGCCGCTGGGCCGTACGGAGGAATTTCGCTAGATTAACGTCATGGTCCTGCTGGTCGTGGCCGCAGATGGTGACGTTATCCAGATAGGGAAAGGTGGCCTGCAGCGCGTTCTGGTCAACCATCCGGTCCATCTCCCTTTGGAAGACCGAAACCCCGTTGGTGACGCCGAAGGGGACCCTAAGGAAGTGGTAGAGGCGGCCGTTTGCCTCGAAGGCAGTATACTGGCGGTCCTCATGGCGGATAGGGAGTTGGTGGTATGCTGACTTAAGGTCAATGGTGGAGAATACCCTGTATTGCGCAATCTGATTGACCATATCAGATATGCGGGGAAGCGGGTATGCGTCCAGCTGGGTGTACCGGTTTATGGTTTGGCTGTAGTCGATGACCAGGCGGCGTTTATCGGCGGTCTTAACGACTACAACCTGGGCTCGCCATGGGCTGGTGCTCCCTTCGATAATGCCCTCCTTCAGGAGTCGCTCCACCTCAGCGCTAATAAAAGCTCTGTCCCCGGCGCTGTACCGCCTGCTCTTGGTAGCGATGGGTTTACAGTCGCGGGTGAGGTTAGCGAACAAGGGAGCGGGGGGGACTTTGAGTGTGGAAAGGCTGCAAGTGGTGCGCGGCGGGCGATTTAAAAGCTGTTGGTTGCAGACTGTGAGTGGGGGAAGGGGTCCACCGTATGCCAATGTGACACTTTTGAGGTGGCACTGAAAATCCAACCCTAGCAGAACGGCAGCACAAAGACGGGGCAGGACAAGAAGTTTAAAATTTTTATATTCAGTGCCCCTAACCGAAAGGGTCACCACACAGTAGCCGCCGACGTCCGTTGAATGGGACTTGGACGCCATAGAAATCCGATGGCGCGTTGGCAGGACCGTGAGGGAGCAGCTACTCACCGTGTCAGGGTGAATAAAACTCTCCGTGCTCCCGCTGTCAAACAGGCAAGTAGTGGCGCGGCCGTTTACCGTAATGTCCATCGTGGACCTGGACAGATGATGAGGGAGGGCTTGATCCAGCGTAACGGAGGCCAGTGTAAGGCTGAGTGAGCTGATGTGCTCGTCCGACGAGACGATGGTCGAGTCCGGAGACAAATTGGCGGTTGAGTGCGGCGGGCAAAATGGCGGCAGCCACGATTCCGATCCCCACGCGGCCGGAGGTGCACAAAATGGCGGAGAAGATGGCTGCCCCCACGGTTCACACGCGGCGCTGCTGACGTTCGCGGGTTTCCCTCTGCAGGCGTTGGCGTAATGGCCTTTCTTCCCGCAGCCAGAGCAGGTAGCGGTCTTCGCCGGGCAGCGCGCTCTGGGGTGTTTTAACTGGCCACAGAAATAGCATTTTTGGGCCTGGTTACGGGACATCGTTGCAGTAGTTGGTACTGGGGGCGGCGGTCCCGGTTGCTTTCGGGACATCGCTGCAGTAGTTGGTACCGGGGGCGGCGGTCCCATGTCCCAAGGTCGCGATGACCATGGCGCGGCCCCGTTACGTGCGTATGCTTCGAGGTTTCGGTGGGCCGCATCTAGTGAGAGCGCGAGGGCTACGGCCATCTTCAGGTCGAGCTCCTTGCTTTCGAGCAGTCTCTGCCGGGAGAAGTCGGACTGGAGGCCCTTAACGAAGGCATCACAGGTAAGTCCCTCCGTGTGCGCCGCAGCCGTTACCGCCTTACAGTCGCAGTCCCTGCAGAGCGTCTGTAACGCCCGTAAAAATGCCTCTACCGATTCCCCCGGTTGCTGCCTGCGGGATCCCAGGAGGTGTCTGGCGTAAATCGTATTCACTGGGCGCGTATATTGCCCTTTTAGCAGGTCGAGAGCCGCCGTGTACGTAGTAGCGTCCCGGATGAGTGTATATACTTGAGGGCTCACCTGGGCGGTCAGGACTTTTAATTTGTTCTCCTCCGATGTCACGGCGGAGGCTTCTAGGAAGGACTCAAAGCAGCTCAGCCAGTGTTCGAAATTGGTAGATGAACCCGCCGCTTGGGGGTCGAGGTCCAGGCATGCTGGTCTGAGGGCTCGCAGCAATGCCTGCTGTTATTGCTGCTCAGTTCCGGACATTTTACTTTTAGTTAATAAAATTGATACGCTTATCAATTACTCCATAAAAGGCGATGAATTAGGAAAGTAATGAAAAGGTTTTTATTAACTAAAGAACAGAGCATGCCTCTCGTGGACGACTGGTTCCAAGAAGGAAGTGGGTTGCCGGGCAGCCACCTTTATACCAGGTCATGTAGGCGGAGCCAGCTGAGGCATGCATTGGTACACAGTGAGTAGCAAGAGGTAACAATGTGCAATAATGATAACAGTAGTGAACAACAATGAAAACAATAACAGTGGTTTACCACAGTGGCGAGGTCCGATTGTGGTCTTGGGGGGTGGGGGGGCTGCTGGGGAATGTCCAATGGTGGTCAGGGGCGGGTGGCGAGGTCCGATGGTGGTCTTGGGGGGTGGGGGGGCTGCTGGGGAATGTCCAATGGTGGTCGGGGGCAGGTGGCGAGGTCCGATGGTGGGGGTGGGGGGTGAGGGAGCTGCTGGGGAATGTCCAATGGTGGTCGGGGGCAGGTGGCGAGGTCCGATGGTGGGGGTGGGGGGTGAGGGAGCTGCTGGGGAAGGTCCAATGGTGGTCGGACGCGGGTGGCGAGGTCTGATGGTGGTCGTGGGGGGCGGGGGGTGGGGGGGCTGCTGGGGAAGTTCCAATGGTGGTCGGGGGCGTGTAGCGAGGTCCGATGGTGGTGGCGGGGGGTGGGGGAACTGCTGGGGAATGTCTAATGGTGGTCGGGGGCAGATGGCGAGGTCCGATGGTGGGGGTGGGGGGGCTGCTGGGGAATGTCCAATGGTGGTTGGGGGTGGGTGGCGAGGTTCGATGGTGGTCTTGGGGGGTGGGCGGGCTGCTGGGGAATGTCCAATGGTGGTCGGGGGCAGGTGGCGAGGTCCGATGGTGGGGGTGGGGGGTGAGGGAGCTGCTGGGGAATGTCCAATGGTGGTCGGGGCCGGTGGTGAGGTCCGATGGTGGTCTTGGGGGATGGGGGGGCTGCTGGGGAAGGTCCAATGGTGGTTGGGGGTGGGTGGCGAGGTCCGATGGTGGTCTTGGTGGATGGGGGGGCTGCTGGGGATGGTCCAATGGTGGTCGGGGGTGGGTGGCGAGGTCCGATGGTGGGGTTGGGGGAGCTGGTGGGGAATGTCCAATGGTGGTCGGGGGCGGGTGGCGAAGTCCGATGGTGGGGGTGGGTGGTGGCGGAGCTGCTGGGGAAGGTCCAATGGTGGTCGGGGGCGGGTGGCGAGGTCCGATGGTGGGGGTGGGGGGTGGCGGAGCTGCTGGGGAATGTCCAATGGTGGTCGGGGGCGGGTGGCGAGGTCCGATGGTGGGGGTGGGGGGTGAGGGGGCTGCTGGGGAATGTCCAATGGTGGTCGGGGTCGGGTGGCGAGGTCCGATGGTGGGGGCTACTGGGGAATGTCCGATGGTGGTCGGGGGCGGGTGGCGAGGTCTGATGGTGGGCGTGGGGGGCGGGGGGTGGGGGGGGCTGCTGGGGAAGTTCCAATGGTGGTCGGGGGCGTGTAGCGAGGTCCGATGGTGGTGGCGGGGGGTGGGGGAACTGCTGGGGAATGCCTAATGGTGGTCGGGGGCAGATGGCGAGGTCCGATGGTGGGGGTGGGGGGGCTGTTGGGGAATGTCCAATGGTGGTCGGAGGTGGGTGGCGAGTTCCGATTGTGGTCTTGGGGGGTGGGGGGGCTGCTGGGGAATGTCCAATGGTGGTCGGGGGCGGGTGGCGAGGTCCGATGGTGGGGGTGGGGGATGAGGGAGCTGCTAGGGAATGTCCAATGGTGGTCGGGGGCCGGTGGCAAGGTCCGATGTGGGGGTGGGGAGTGGGGCGGCTGCTGGGGAATGTCCAATGGTGGTCGGGGGCAGGTGACGAGGTCCGATGGTGGGGGTGGGGGGTGGGGCAGCTGCTGGGGAATGTCCAATGGTGGTCGGGGGCGGGTGGCGAGGTCCGATGGTGGGGGTGGGGGAGCTGCTGGTGAATGTTCAATGGTGGTCGGGGGCGGGTGGCGAGGTCTGATGGTGGGGGTGGGGCGTGGTGGAGCTGCTGGGGAATGTCCAGTGGTGGTCCGGGGCGGGTGGCGAGGTCCGATGTTGTGGGTGGGGGGTGGGGGGGCTGTTGGGGAATGTCCAATGGTGGCCGGGGGCAGGTGGCGAGGTCCAATGGTGGTCTTGGGGGGTGGTGGGGCTGCTGGGGAAGGTCCAATGGTGGTCGGGGGCGTGTAGCGAGGTCCGATGGTGGGGGTGGGGGAACTGCTGGGGAATGTCTAATGGTGGTCGGGGGCAGGTGGCGAGGTCCGATGGTGGGGGTGGGGGGTGCTGCTGGGGAATGTCCAATGGTGGTTGGGGGCGGGTGGCGAGGTCTGATGGTGGTCTTGGGGGGTGGGGGGGCTGCTGGGGAAGGTCCAATGGTGGTCGGAGGTGGGTGGCGAGTTCCGATTGTGGTCTTGGGGGGTGGGGGGGCTGCTGGGGAATGTCCAATGGTGGTCGGGGGCGGGTGGCGAGGTCCGATGGTGGGGGTGGGGGATGAGGGAGCTGCTGGGGAATGTCCAATGGTGGTCGGGGGCCGGTAGCAAGGTCCGATGGTGGGGGTGGGGCAGCTGCTGGGGAATGTCCAATGGTGGTCGGGGGCAGGTGGTGAGGTCCGAGGGTGGGGGGCGGGGGGGTTGCTGGGGAATGTCCAATGGTGGTCGGGGGCGGGTGGCGAGGTCCGATGGTGGGGGTGGGGGGTGGGGGAGCTGCTGGTGAATGTCCAATGGTGGTCGGGGGCGGGTGGCAAGGTCTGATGGTGGGGGTGGGGCGTGGTGGAGCTGCTGGGGAATGTCCAGTGGTGGTCCGGGGCGGGTGGCGAGGTCCGATTGTGGGGGGGGGTGGGGGCGCTGCTGGGAATGTCCAATGGTGGCCGGGGGCAGGTGGCGAGGTCCAATGGTGGTCTTGGGGGGTGGTGGGGCTGCTGGGGAAGGTCCAATGGTGGTCGGAGGCGGGTGGCGAGGTCCGATGGTGGTCTTGGGGTGTGGGGGTCTGCTGGGGAAGGTTCAATTGTGGTCGGGGGTGGGTGGCGAGGTCCAATGGTGGGGGTGGGGGGTGAGGGAGCTGCTGGGGAATGTCCAATGGTGGTCGGGGGCAGGTGGCGAGGTCCGATGGTGGGGGTGGGGGAGCTGCTGGGGAATGTTCAATGATGGTCGGGGGTGGGTGGTGAGGTCCGATGGTGGGGGTGGGGGGTGAGGGAGCTGCTGGGGAATGTCCAATGGTGGTCGGGGGCAGGTGGCGAGGTCCGATGGTGGGGGTGGGGGGTGGGGGAGCTGCTGGTGAATGTCCAATGGTGGTCGGGGGCCGGTGGCGAGGTCTGATGGTGGGGGTGGGGCGTGGTGGAGCTGCTGGGGAATGTCCAGTGGTGGTCCGGGGCGGGTGGCGAGGTCCGCTGGTGTGGGTGGGGGGGGGGCGGGCTGCTGGGGAATGTCCAATGGTGGCCGGGGGCAGGTGGCGCGGTCCAATGGTGGTCTTGGGGGGTGGGGGGGCTGCTGGGGAAGGCCCAATGGTGGTCGGAGGCGGGTGGCGAGGTCCGATGGTGGTCTTTGGGGGTGGGGGTCTGCTGGGGAACGTCCAATTGTGGTCGGGGGCGTGTGGTGAGGTCCAATGGTGGGGGTGGGGTGTGAGGGAGCTGCTGGGGAATGTCCAATGGTGGTCGGGGGCAGGTGGCGAGGTCCGATGGTGGGGGTGGGGGAGCTGCTGGGGAATGTCCAATGATGGTCGGGGGCGGGTGGCGAGGTCCGATGGTGGGGGTGGGGGTTGGGGGAGCTGCTGGGGAATGTCCAATGTTGGTCGGGGGTGGCTGGCGAGGTCCGATGGTGGTTGTGGGGGGCGGGGGTGGGGGGGCTGCTGGAAAATGTCCAGTGGTGGTCGGGGGTGGGTGGCGAGGTCCAATTGTAGGGGTGGGGGGGCTGCTGGGGAAGGTCCAATGGTGGTCGGGGGTGGGTGGCGATGTCCGATGATGTGGGTGCGGGGTGGGGGGCTGCTGGAAAAGGTCCAATGGTGGTTGGGTGGTGGTGGGGGGCGTTGAATGGTGGCCAGTTGCAGGGGTTTACCGGGTAGCTTGTTGGACCTGTAGGAAGCACTCCTGCTCCTCCTGGCCCACAAACAGTGCTGTAAAGGCACTTACCTCATGGATTCAGCCCTTCTCGCCTCCTTTCATCTGCCAGGTTTCCCAAAGCCTGGGAAACCTGGCTGACACGAGTTTAAAAATAGGATGACTGTTATAATGAGGCTGCGGGCCTTCATTTTAATATTTAAATAACCAACCCTCCTCCTGGGAGTGTATTGGTCGCGCGCCCCTCGTCCCGCCTCCACTAAAACTGGAAGTGGGCAAGTTGTGTTCCTTTTCACAATTTTTGAATTTTAACCTCTGACCTGACCCCAAACCCAACCACCCCCCCCCCCCCTGTTTTTGGGAGTTAAGGTTCAGCCTGCAGAGTCTGAACTAGGAAGTGTAAGTTAGAATAGTTAATTCAGTGCCAAATCATTTACAGAAATTAAATAAAGAGAGGGAAAGAAAATTGGGATTAAGAGAGAGAGATAAAAGAGACAGAAAGAAAAAGTTTAAAAAAATTATTTGAGGTTTTTAATTTTTTTAAATCTCCAAAAGTAATTAAAATCTGAAGGGATGAAACTCCATACTTGTAAAAGTTAGTTTTCATTGGCAGAGGTTGTTTGGCAGTAATTAAGACTTGTCATGCAGTTACTAGCAAGTTTAGTGGGTATCTATCAGGTAGGTACCGCAACTTCACTCCTTTCCATGTGTTTCAGTACTGAGTCTCTCGATGAGATACCAGTATAGCGCAGCTTCTGGAGGAGCAGGGCAACTGGGACGGCAACTTCCTGATTTTAGCATTTAACTGCATGTGTGCAGTCACTGGAAGTTGCTGTCCAATTTACTCAAGAACGTGAGTGCTGTGATAGCCTTACTATTTACCGCAAAATCCAGGCCATTAAAAACACTAATTAGGGATGTGAAGGTATAAGCCATATTCAGAAAAAATACCCCATTCTATGAAAGAATTCTGGCCTTTGTAACATGACAAACTGGGATTGAAAATCTAAAAACCTAACAATGGAAAAGCTGTGAACAGCATTCAGGCTATTGAGATAAGATATGTTGTTGACACTGAATCAATAGCCTTGTTGAAACAGAAGGTTAAAGGTTCCTGAAGTCTGCAGCTTTGGAAAGAACACAATGGTACACCCTGTAAAGGTGTCTTAAACCAACACTTCAGAAAGAAACACAGAAAATTAAGAAACATATGCCTTCATAAAAATGACATCAAATGAAACACTGGAGACACGAGTCTGTGTTACAACCAACTGAGGTAACTAAGAAGACAATGGTGCACCTGGTTGAGGTGTTTTTAATTTACACATCGTAAAAAGACACAAACAGAAGACTTTGGTAAGAATGACATCAAATAGATACACCTGCTCCACACCGTTTTTTATGCTAAGCTTCGAACACCTAAACTTAGAGACACGATTCTTAATGTTACCAGCTGAACTGACCGTAAGAATAGCAGGGGTCAGCAGAAAAATGACTGCAGATAATTAGCTTACATCAGCAGAAAACTTCAAAGGAAATACCACTGCAAAAGGGTATAAAAATTGAACTTTCAAATGGGATGATAGATTCGCTGTAAAGGGGCAAAGCGATTGTTGGCTTCAGAGCTAGCTCTGTAAGTCTTCAACTCTTTGGAACTCGGGGATAAAGGTATTGTATTTGATTTTGGTCGATATCCTGGAATAAACTAAGAACTGTAACAATGTAGCGAAGTTAAGATTTGAGAATAAGGATCTCTGATAATAGAATTGTAAGCGTTTTGTATTTGGAACTGTTAATGTTGCGGTTGAAACACCTACTGTACTTACATGTTGGTTCTTTAATAAATCTATATATTTTTAGAATTGTCTCACATAATACTTCTGTATCAAACTCAATCTCTGTACACTCCTTGGTGAGGAGTTGCAGAATTCTGAGGGAGTTTTCTGGACCCTCATAATATTCGGAACGTTACAGCCTAGCTAAACTTAGTAAAAGTGCTATCTGGAGGACGGTAACATCTTCAGGTTGTTTGTTTCCTTTAGGGAGAGATAGCCTGGACCTTTAGACCCAATTAAGCATCTTTAGGATTCAGCTACCTCAAACTTTAGTTGAAAATGAATGTCTGGTGAATACGCCTGATCCGGGGTAGCCCTAAAGGGGCTAGGACTAGTAATTATCCCTTCAGGGAAAGTGTAGTTTTAAAGAGAAAAATAAGTCAGTCATAAACATTTTATACCTGTCCCTAGGCCCACTCTTTCTTGACATTTCTAATAATAATTCAGCATTAGAATTGGCAGTATTACTTGGAGACGGAAGTGTTTACCTAATGACCATAAAAAAATCACCAAAAGGGAGAAATTCAGTTGGTAGCGCCACCGTTTAGCACCTAAAGAGGCCGAGAAATGGGGCGCTAGCCAATTTCCGGACGGGCGCAGCGAACCCAGCGCCTCTCCCCATATTGAGCTGACATTTAGCGCCGGCGCCAAATCTTAGCGCCCGTTCACGGGCGCAGGCAGATTATGACGTAATTTGAGTGTGCAATGCCTTTTGGGCGCCCCGGACCGGAAATTCAGTGGCGGCCCCCTCCGTAGCGCTTGGTGCTAATAAGGACAGCTTACCTGGAACGTTCCCCAGTCGCTCTCGGGCTGGAGGGGATGTTATTTAAAGGGGAGTGGTGTGGTTTAAAAGCGGCAGCCATTTTTGGAGCACAACTTCCTTGAGAGTTACAAAGAGTTGCTGAGCTGCACACTGAGAGCCATTTGACCACTGAGCCAGCGCAGGCAGAGGAACTTCAGCCTTCTGACCATCACCTTGCTGTTGGTGAGCATTTACAACGGGAAAACTTCCTGTGGGCACTTATTATGGGGGCTCCATTGGAGGGGAACGTCCTGCTGCTGTATCATCTGCAAAGGGCACTGAGACGCAGGGAGAGAGGGGCAGGCATGGCCAGACAGAGGAGGGCCAACAGACATCGCCACACCAGACCGTACGCTGGCAGGGTTTTCCGACAGCAGTTTTCCTACATGAACATGTCAGAGGAGCAGTGTATCAGAAGGCTGTGCTTTAAAAAGGAGGTGGTGACTGAGCTGTGCCACCTGCTTCAGACAGATCTGCAGCCTCAGATAAGGTGCAGGATATCTCTGTCGGTGGCTGTGAAGGTGACTGTTGCCCTGAACTTCTACGCGAGCGGCTCTTTTCAGGCTGCAACTGGGGACATAGCCAGCATCTCGCAGTTTGCGGTGCATTGCTGCATCCATCAAGTGACTGATGCCCTGTTTAAAAGGAGGCAGCAGTACATCTCCTTCCCAGTGACCCCGGACAAGCAGCGGGAGCACGCAGAGGGCTTCGCAGCAATAGCGGACTTCCCCATGGTGCAGGGTGCCATTGACTGCACGCACGTGGCTTTGCGGGTGCCTGTTTTCAATCCGGAGGAGTTCCGTAACCACAAGGGGTTCCATTCCTTGAATGTGCAGCTGGTCTGTGACCACCGACAGCTGATCCTCGCAGTGAATGTGCAGTTCCCAGGCAGAAGCCACGACGCCTTCATCCTGCACCAGACTTCTATTGCAGACCTTTTCGAGGCCCTGGTTCACCCAGAAGGCTGGCTTCTCGGGGACAAGGGCTATCCTCTGTGCCCATGGCTGATGACCCCGCTCCGGTCACCCAGCACCCCTGCTGAAGAACGCTACAATGCGAGCCATCAAGCGACGAGGAACATTGGGAAGCACACAATCGGCGTGCTGAAGCAGCGGTTCCGCTGTCTGGACCATTCTGGAGGAGCACTGCAGTACTCGCCTGAACGAGTCTCGCACTTCGTGGTTGTTTGCTGCATGCTGCATAACCTGGCTATCCTACCTACCCAGCCAATGCCACCAGACATTGGAGCACCAACGGAGGAGGAGGAGGAGGAGGAGGACCAAGATGGGAGGGAGGTACTAACTGGAAGGGCCGTGCGCAGAGGCTGATCAGAAGTCGCTTCTAGGCCCCTCTCACGGAATGCTTGTTGCCATTTCTGTTGTGTATGTACCTTTAAGAGAATAACTGGTCTCAGACTGCAGTACCGGCAGTGACCACCCCTGTATAAAAGGTGCTAGAGAGCCTCTGTTGGTTAGATTCGTTTATGCCTTCCACCAGTAAAGATCGTTTTGTTTTCTCTCCTGCTAGTCCGTGTCTCAATCATTCACGGACTTAACACTGGCGACGAGTAAGAAACGTACTTACTGTAGTGTATGTAACCTGTACCACCTTAAGAGACTACCTTAAGGTGATGAATTACTTTCTGATGGCTCCTGTATATTGTAGTACCGGTGGTGACCACACTGGTATATAAACCCTGTGGAGCAGTTTGTATTTCAGTTCAGCCCTGACCCTCAATTACTAAAGACCTGTTTAAGTATTCTGTTGTCTGTGTCCCGTTATTCAGCATAACTACACTTGGGAAAACACAGACTCAACAGTGGCGATGAGTCTGATCGTACCTAGCGGCAGTTTTGAAGCTTCATCCTCAGAACGGGCGTCGAAAAGGGGCATCCGCCCTCATCATCCTGCTGAGCACCGCAGCGCACGGGAGGCATCGAGAACCCGGGTTGGATTTACTGGCCACGAAATCCACCATCAGCAACAGGCAGTGATCATCCCTTCTACGACAGCGGCGGGTAAGCCCGATCTAGCGACACGGAGAGAAAGTCGGCTGAGTTGTCAGTGGGAGAAGGGGAGGGAAACCGAAGAAAAGGGCGGAGAACATGACCGCAGCCGGTGTAAGGGGCCGGACTGCAATCGGGCAGAGACGCGCAGCAGCCAGAGAAGCGTTAATGTCCACGAGGACCACGGGAGCGGCGGGGAACAAGAGCAGCAGCGTCGGGGGAAATAAAGAACTGCTGGGAGGCGAGAACGGCAACAGCGCGGTAATCGCCATTTTAGTCAGCGGGGGAAGAAGACAAGCGCGGGAAAAGCCGCCAAGCACGGGAAGCTGCCATTTTGGAAAATAAATAAAATAAAGGAAACTCAACAAGATGCCAAAAACGGGTAACATCACTGCTTTTGATAGCGATGTAGAAGATTGGGCCACGTATGTGGAACGCGTTGAGGTTTATTGTACAGCGAACGAGGTACCGGCGGATAAGAAAGCACTAACCATATTAAATTCGATGGGTGCGAAGACATACGGGTTATTAAGGCACCTTGTAACACCAGATAAACCGGTAGGAAAGAGTTTCGCGGAGATTGTTACTATTCTGCAAGAGCATTTAAACCCCACGCCGCTGCTGATAGCGGAACGATTTAAATTTTACAAAAGAATTCAGCTTAAAGAGGAAAGCAACGCTGAATTCTTAATCGAACTGCGCAAGTTATCAAAGTACTGTCAGTTCGGTACAGGACTAGCAGACGCTCTGAGAGATAAGTTCGTGTGTGGGCTACTAAAGGAAGGAACCCAGAAGCGACTGCTAGAGGAAAAGGATCTTACGCTGGACAAAGCTTTCAGCATTGCAGCATCGTACGAGGCAGCAGCACGAGGCACTGTGGAAATGCAGCAAAGGCCATCGGAATTCAGCACCAATGAAATGGCATTGGGTGCAGTAAAGTGTTATCGTTGCGGAAGGACAATGCATGATCAGAACCAGTGCTGGTTCAAATATAAAGAATGCAGGAAATGTGGCAGACTTGGTCACATAGCGAAAGTATGCCGGTCAGGAAAGAAGACCAGCAACAAAAAGTCGCCGCAGGAGAAGTACAAGAAAGTACACAAGGTGACAGAGAACAGTTCAGATGAACAGAAGACAGATTCAGACTCCAGCAGTAAGGAACTGGGTTGTCTAAAAATACATAATGTGGGTAACACAGCAGACCACCAAACTATCTGGGTCATGCTTCGGATAGCAGGAGTCCAAGTGAAGATGGAATTGGACACTGGAGCGGCATTGATGGTCATGAATAAGCAAGAGTACAAAAGGTTATTCTCACACATTCCCCTGAGGGATACGGAGATTGTATTGAAAACATACACAGGGCAAAGAGTATACCCCATCGGAAAGATAAAGGTAAAGGTGGTCTACAATGGTAAAGAAAGTCAGGGAATGGACTTGTATGTGCTACCTGAGGGAGGTCCACCACTACTGGGACGGGAATGGATCCAGAGAATAAATATGGACTGGCATTCCTTACAAGCACTAACTGTAGATTCCGGTAAAGAGGACGACGTCAAACCTAAACGACTGTCCAAAATATTGGACGATGCTAAGGAGGTGTTCCACCAGGGACTGGGAACACTGAAAGGAATTACGGCGAACATCAAGGTTGAAGAACATGCAAATCCAAAATGTTTCAAAGCCAGACCGGTACCTTATGCAATACGACCTGCTGTGGAAGCAGAGCTGGAAGGGCTAGAATGTTCAGGAGTACTGTCAAAGGTGGACTGGAGCGAATGGGCCACGCCCATTGTTCCCGTCATGAAGCGTTCATTGAGCAACAAGCCGGGGGAACCTGGGAAAGTTCGCATCTGTGGCGATTTCAAGATCACTGTTAATCCGGTTCTTCACACAGTGCAATATCCGCTTCCGCGGATTGAGGATATCTTTGCTTCGCTGTCTGGCGGGAAACACTTCACCAAGATAGACCTGGCGCAGGCGTACTTACAGATGGAAGTTGATGAAGCGTCACGCCAGTATCTCACGATCAACACACATAAGGGCTTATATCGGTATAATAGACTGGTTTTTGGAGTGGCATCGGCTCCAGTGATTTGGCAAAGGGCCATGGAGCAGGTATTACAGGGAATTCCAGGCACACAATGCTACCTGGATGACATTCTGATTACAGGAGATGATGATAAGGAACACCTCGCGAATTTGGAGCAGGTGCTCACCAGATTGAAAGAATATGGACTCAGAGTTAATCGCCAGAAATGTGAGTTCTTTCAGAAACGAATCTCGTACTGCGGTCACGTCATTGACCAGGAGGGGCTTCATAAGTCACCTGACAAGATCGAAGCTGTTGTGAAAGCTCCCGCTCCGGAAAATGTATCCCAGTTGAGGTCGTTCCTTGGGTTGATTAACTATTACCACAAGTTTCTTCCAAATTTATCCACGGTGTTACACCCGCTGAACACTCTTTTGCAAATGGGAGTACAGGTAGACTATCCTTTATCCGAAAACCTCGGGACCAGCCGAGTTTCGGATAAAGGAGAATTTCGGATTTCGGAAGGTGGGTCGGCGGGGGTCCACGGGGGGTCGTGCGCACGACTTACGCTGACGCTCAGCGTAAGTCAGTCGGGATCGGCAGGGGTCGGGGCCGGCGGGGTCCGCGGGGGGGTCGGCGGGGGGGATCGGCGGTTGTCGGGGCTGGCGGGGTCCGCGGGGGGGTCGGCGGGGGGGATCGGCGGTTGTCGGGGCCGGCGGGGTCCGCGGCGGGGTCGGCGGTTGTCGGGGTTGTCGGGGCCGGCGGGGTCCGCGGAGGGGTCGGCGGTTGTCGGGGCTGGCGGGGTCGGCGGTTGTCGGGGCCGGCGGGGTCGGCGGGGGGGTCGGCGGTTGTCGGGGCTGGCGGGGGGGTCGGCGGTTGTCGGGGCTGGCGGGGTCGGCTGTTGTCGGGGCCGGCGGGGTCCGCGGGGGGGTCAGCGGGGGGGATCGGCGGTTGTTGGGGCCGGGGTGGTCGGCGGTTGTCGGGGCTGGCGGGGTCGGCGGTTGTCGGGGCCGGCGGGGTCCACGGGGGGGTCGGCGGGGGGTCGTGCACACGACTTACCCTTTATCTGAACTTCCGAAACCGGAACCCTCTAAAAACCGAAGGTTTTTTCGTTCAGCGTAAGTCGTACGCACGACTTACGCTGAACGAAAAAACCTTCGGTTTTTAGAGGGTTTCGGTTTTCGGAAGTCCGGATAAAGGGTAGTCTACCTGTACCATGGAAGTGGAGCAAGGACTGTAAGCGGGCTTTTCAAAAAAGCAAGGCACTGATCACCTCTAAGGAAGTGTTGGCTCACTTTAACCCAACGCTGCCTATTTGTTTAGCTTGTGATGCTTCTCCATATGGTATCGGGGTAGTGCTCTCACATAAGTTGCCAAATGGCTTGGAAAGGCCAGTCGCGTTCGCATCCAGATCATTGACCTCCGCTGAGCGCAACTATGCTCAGATAGATAGGGAGGCTCTCAGCCTCATGTGGGGAGTTAAGAAATTTAACCATTACCTGCAAGGCCAAAGGTTTACGCTGCTGACAGATCACCAGCCGTTGGTTTCCATCTTTAACCCTAAGAAGGGTGTTCCGGTTATGACGGCACAGAGGCTTCAGAGATGGTCCCTTTTCCTAGGGGTACATCAATATGATATCGAATTCAAAGGTACAAAGCAACATGGTAATGCTGATGGGCTGTCGCGCCTGCCACTACCTACAGCGGAAGAGGCACCGGCAGTTGACCCTGTCGAGATATTTCACTCGACCATCATCGAATGCTTACCAGTCACCAATGCGAGTATTGAGAGAGAGACCAGAAATGACCCAACACTGTCTCGGGTCTACGATTTGACAGTGAAGGGATGGCCAACACATGGCGAACCATTGTTACCGGCATTCTCAGCCAGATGAGAGCAGCTGTCCGTCTGTCAAGGGACATTGATGTATGGAACAAGGGTAATTATTCCTCCTAAATTAAGGGAGAGAGTTCTGAAGGAACTGCATGAAGGTCATCTGGAGGGAGTCAAGATGAAAGGCCTTGCTAGGGCTTATGTGTGGTGGCCAGGTATCGACAAACAAATAGAGGATCTGACTAAAAGCTGCTCAGGGTGCCAAAAAGTTCAAAATGCACCTCCAATTGCACCGCTGCATCCGTGGGAATGGCCGTCAACCCCATGGCAACGTGTGCATATCGACTTTGCAGGTCCATTCATGGATTCCATGTTTCTGATAGCGGTAGACGCACATTCTAAATGGCCAGAAGTGATTAAGATGTCGACCACTACCTCAGAAAAGACGATCGCAGTTCTAAGAACCATATTTGCAAGGAATGGGTTGCCGGAACAAATATGTTCAGATAACGGACCACAGTTCGTGTCAGAAGAATTCCAGAAATTCATGAAGAAGAATGGGGTGAAACACTATACATCTGCCCCATATCATCCGGCTACAAATGGGTTGGCCGAGAGATTTGTACAAACGTTCAAAAAGGCGATAAAGGCCATGAGCGAAGACCATATTCCACTACAACACAAGGTGGACAATTTCCTGATGGCATATCGAAACGCCACGCATGCAGTGACAAATCAAAGCCCTGCCATAATGTTTTATAACAGGAGGTTGCGGTCCCGGTTGGATTTGTTAAAACCCAATGTGCGTAGGGAAGTCGAAAACAAACAATTCCAGCACGTAAATAACAAGGGCACTCGGAGTTTCGAAATAGGACAACCAGTGTTGGCCAGGGACTACAGGAATGATAAATGGCAATCCGGAACAATTCGTGCCCGACAAGGACCCTTGATGTACACGGTAGACGTTGGTGAGAACGTAATACGACGTCATGCTGACCAACTTGTGGAATCGAGAACAAGGGTCGACCCCATGTCTACGGCAGAGACACCAGTTGAAGAAGTTATTGAGCCTGTAGCATCTACCTCAGACTCGAACGTACATGATGATGTTCAATCCATAAGAGATCAAATGGATGAGTCACCCCAGCAACGAGAACCAGAGACCCCTGAAAGGCGTTATCCGGCCCGGATCAGGAGGCCTCCTCAGAGACTGAATCTTTGAACAGTTTTGTATAAAAGTTGCATATATATGTTATTCATGTTATGTTTAAATTGGGGTGTACACTGTTAAGCTAAAAGGGGAGGAATGGTAGTTTATGTAACCTGTACCACCTTAAGAGACTACCTTAAGGTGATGAACTACTTTCTGATGGCTCCTGTATATTGTAGTACCGGTGGTGACCACACCGGTATATAAACCCTGTGGAGCAGTTTGTATTTCAGTTCAGCCCCGACCCTCAATTACTAAAGACCTGTTTAAGTATTCTGTTGTCTGTGTCCCGTTATTCAGCATAACTACACTTGGGAAAACACAGACTCAACACTTACCTGCAACTCGGCAGCAGCTCCGACGACATTGTTGAAGGTCGGAAGAAAAAAAAAAAAAAATAGAGTCCATTGAAACTCGAGGAACGGGCGTCGACCGTCAATCATCGGGTTCAAGGCTTTGCAGGAGAGACTGTCCAGAGCCAGGCTGGGTTCCTCGGTCCGTGGTTTCCCAGCTAATCAGGCTGGTGGCAGGTAGTGCTCTGATCCTTCCTGGGCTGCAGCGGGCTGAAGCTCGATCGGGTGGCTTTTCAACGGGGCCGGGCAGCGAGTCGGGAAGCAAGGAGAGAGAGAGAGGGTGGAGCATACAGGGCGCGGCCGGTGTTTCGAAGCTGGGCAGCGTTCGGACCTCAGAAGAGGGAGGGAAGTATCCCAGAGGATCTGCTCCACGACGGGAAAATAATAAAAGAAAAAGAATACGCGCAAGAAATCGTGGAAAGCAGCGCTAACAACAGCGGGGAAGAAGGAAACGCGCGGGAGGCGTCATTTTGTTAAATCGGGGAAGAAGGCAAAGCGCGGGAGGCGCCATTTTAGATTTGCAAGATGCCGAAGACTGGCTGTATCACTGCTTTTGATAATACATTAGAGGACTGGACCACGTATGTGGAAAGAGTCGAGGTATATTTCGAGGCAAATGAAATAGCGGAGGGGAAAAAGGCATCAATATTGCTAAACTTAATGGGCGCTAGAACGTACGGCCTATTGTGGGACCTGATTACTCCAGCCAAACCGAAGGCGAAGAGTTTTAACGAAATTGTTGCTGTTCTACAGGAGCACTTAAACCCTGCACTGCTGTTGATAGCAGAAAGATTTAAATTCCACAAGAGAACTCAGCACAAAGATGAGAGCAATGCTGAGTATCTTACGGAACTACGCAAGCTATCAAAGCACTGCCAGTTCGGAGCAGGACTGGCAGATACCCTACGGGACAAATTTGTCTGTGGACTCCTGAGTGAAGGAACACAGAAGAAGTTACTCGCAGAAAAAGAGCTGACGCTAGATAAGGCTTTCAGCGTGGCAGTATCGTATGAAGCAGCAGCCAGGGGAGCTGCAGAAATTCAACAAAAACCACAGGAATACGGCACCCACGAAATGACACGGGGATTTGCAAAATGTTATCGCTGCGGCAGAACTAACCATGACCAGAAGGACTGCTGGTCCAAAGACAAAATATGCAGACAATGCGGGAAGATTGGACACATTGCATGAGTTTGTAGGTCTGGGAAGAAGACCAGTGACAACAAAAAGGCTACTAAGGAACCGTACAAGAAAGTCCAAAAGATGACGGACAGTAGTTCCAAAGACCAGATGAGCGATAGTGAATCCGAGAACAGGAGATTAAGCTGTCTCAAACTTCACAATGTAATCACAAAAGAGGATCACCGAACCATTTGGGTCACTCTCACGATAGCAGGGTCCCAAGTTAAAATGGAATTGGATACAGGATCAGCGCTAACCATCATGAATCGACGAGACTACGAGCGGCTATTTTCACACATACCCTTGAGAGAGACATCCATCGTCTTGACGACGTATACGGGGCAAAAAGTATACCCCAGAGGAAAAATAAGGGTGCATGTCGAATACAATGGCAAGAAAATACGGAAATTGTATCTCTACGTACTGCCAAATGGTGGACCACCGTTATTGGGACGGGAATGGATCAGGAAGATAAACTTAGATTGGCATTCCATTCATGCAATGACGGTGGACGGTAAAAAAGATGAAGACGTCACTCCTGGACGATTGTCAACAATCTTAGCTAACGCCAAAGAGGTATTTCAACAAGAACTGGGCACGCTTAAAGGCGTAACCGCCTCATTAAAAATAGAAGAGAATGCAGTTCCCGAGTTTTTCAAAGCGAGACCGGTACCATATGCAATTCGCCCAGCCGTCGAGGCAGAGCTGGAGAATCTGGAGAAGGCGGGCGTGTTGTCTAAGGTCGACTGGAGCGAGTGGGCGACACCCATCGTTCCTATCATGAAGAAAACGTTAAACAATAAGTCCGGAGAGCCAAGGAAGATTCGCATCTGTGGGGATTTCAAGGTGACGGTGAACCCTGTCCTTCACACAGTACAATATCCTCTTCCAAGGATAGAAGACATCTTCGCCTCGCTGTCTGGAGGGAAGCGTTTTACAAAAATTGACCTAGCACAAGCATATTTGCAGATGGAGGTTGAAGAGTCCTCTAGGAAGTATCTCACAATAAACACTCACAAAGGTCTTTACCAGTATCATCGATTGGTATTCGGAGTAGCATCGGCTTCGGCGATATGGCAAAGAGCGATGGAACAAGTCCTGCAAGGGATTCCGGGGACTCAGTGTTACTTGGACGACATCCTTGTAACAGGTGAAGATGACAGTGAACACCTTAACAACCTAGAACAGGTGCTCACTAGACTACGGGAACATGGGCTGCGAGCCAACCGCCCCAAGTGCGAATTTTTTAAGAAACAGATATCGTATTGTGGCCACGTGATTGATGAAGAGGGGTTACATAAGTCCCCTGACAAAATTGAAGCGGTTGTTAAGGCCCCAGCGCCTGAAAATGTGTCGCAACTGAGGTCATTCCTTGGGTTGGTGAATTACTATCATAAGCTTTTGCCGAATTTGTCGACAATTCTGCACCCGCTGAATGCCCTGCTACGAACAGGGGTAGCATGGAAATGGAGCGATGATTGTAAACGTGCTTTTCAGAAGAGTAAGGACTTAATCACTTCAAAGGAAGTATTGGCTCATTACAACCCAGCACTCCCAATCAGGCTGGCGTGTGATGCGTCTCTCTACGGCATTGGGGCGGTACTGTCACATAAATTCCTTGATGGTTTGGAGAGGCCGATAGCTTTTGCGTCACGCTCGTTAACTTCTGCCGAGCGTAACTACGCCCAGATTGACAGGGAGGCCCTCAGCCTAGTGTGGGGGGTGAAGAAGTTCAATCACTATCTGCACGGTCAAAAATTTACTCTACTAACCGATCATCAACCTCTTGTCTCCATTTTCAACCCTCAGAAGGGCGTACCGATAATGACAGCACAACGGCTGCAGGGATGGTCCCTTTTCCTAGGGGCATGCCAATATGACATCGAGTACAAAGGAACTAAACAGCATGGAAATGCTGATGGATTGTCACGTCTACCGTTGCCGACGGTGGAAGAAGACGACCTTGCAGTGGATCCAATGGAGTTATTCCACTCGACCATAGTCGAATGTCTCCCTGTGACGAATGCAAACATAGAAAAGGAAACACGGAATGACCCGACACTATCATGGGTCTATGATTTAATGGTGAAGGGATGGCCAGCACATGGCGAACCACTGCTGCCAGCATTCTCGCCGAGAAGAGAACAGCTGTCAGTGTGCAGAGGAACCTTGATGTGTGGATCCAGAGTAGTAATTCCACCTAAGTTGACGGATAGAGTGCTCAATGAGCTTCATGAGGGTCAGCTGGGTAGGGTAAAAATGAAGAGCTTAGCCAGAGCTTTTGTGTGGTGGCCGGGAATCGATAGAGAAATCGACGAGATGACCAAGAGCTGTGCAGGATGCCAGAAGGTCCAAAACGCCCCGCCATAAGCTCCTCTGCATCCATGGGAGTGGCCCTCATCTCCATGGCAAAGGGTGCACATTGATTTTGCTGGTCCCTTCATGAACTCGATGTTTTTAATTGCGGTGGATGCACATTCAAAGTGGCCAGAGGTAATAAAAATGTCCTCAACCACCGCGGAAAAAACTATCACAGTTTTACGAACCATATTCGCCAGGAATGGGCTGCCTGAACAGATTTGCTCTGACAATGGACCACAGTTTGTGTCTGAAGAGTTCCAGAGGTTCTTAAAGAACAATGGTGTTAAGCATTACACATCTGCCCCATATCATCCAGCCACTAATGGATTGGCCGAGAGGTTTGTCCAAACATTCAAGAAGGCTATCAAGGCAATGTGTAATGAAGATATACCCCTACAACACAAGGTGGACAACTTCTTGTTTGCCTACCGGAATGCAACACATGCGGTTACCAACCAAACTCCAGCCATGATGTTCTTCAATCGAAGACTACGATGCCGCTTGGATTTGGTTAAGCCAAACGTCCGAAGAGATGTGGAGAACAGGCAGTTTCAGAATATGAATGAAAGGCCGACCAGGAGTTTTAAGATAGGTCAACCAGTTTTGGCCCGGGACTACCGCACTGAGAAATGGCAGCCAGGAACGATTTGTACACGACAAGGACCTCTCGTGTATACCGTGGACGTTGGGGAGAGCATTGTAAGACGCCATGCTGACCAGATTCTAGAGTCACTGGAAAACGTCAACTCCACACCACGATCTGATACACCTGGTAATGAAATCGACGTTCCAATTGCAGCTACCGCAGGACCAGTAATATTGGAAGCAGATGAACCAAACAACGACATTGATTCCGACTCAACATTGCCAGAAGAACCTGATACTCCAAAGAGGCGTTATCCAGACAGAATCAGGAAGCCTCCTCAAAGACTGAACTTATAATTGCTTAAACTTAACCAATGTATCTAGCAACAGTAATTGTGATTGTAATTCGTTATCATTAGTTGTTAAATGAATGTTATGTACTGTTTATCTAAAAGGGGAGGAATTGTTGTGTATGTACCTTTAAGAGAATAACTGGTCTCAGACTGCAGTACCGGCAGTGACCACCCCATGTATAAAAGGTGCTAGAGAGCCTCTGTTGGTTAGATTCGTTTATGCCTTCCACCAGTAAAGATCGTTTTGTTTTCTCTCCTGCTAGTCCGTGTCTCAATCATTCACGGACTTAACAATTTCAAGAACAGGAATGGAACCGCCCTCATACCCCCAAGCCTGTGAAGGGCAATATGCATGTAAATAGCAGACATGGCCATTGTAAATGAATAAAGTGTTTTGTTAAACAAAATGTGCTTCCTCCCAACAGTAAAAGCAATAGCAACAGAAAGCAAAACTAACACACTGACACATTAGTGACCCCCACACCCGGGAGACTGGCCAAAACATAAATAACAATCATACCATCTTCCTTGGCCTTGATTCCAACTCAGCAGAGGCTTCATCAGCACCCTTTACTGTTTGCCCCCTGATGGTGATCTTGGTCTCTTTCGGGTCTGGCCCCTTCCCTCCCTGCAGCTCCTCCTTAATGTGACCCCAGTGGCTGCAGCAAGGCTGGGGGAGGCCTGCTGACTGTCCCTGAGCGCAGATGCCCCTGAGGGGCGGCCTGGACGACCTCTGGGCCTAGAGGGCCCGGCTGCTGACTGCTCCACCTGTGCATGGGTGGAAGCAGTCTGTCCTGCAGGTGGTGGCAGCTGCAGTGGAGAAGTGTCAGTGGTGGCAGCAGGAATGCTGCCATCTTGAGAGAGGACAGCAACTCCCTGCTCGACCAACACACTGGCACTCCCACGGGGCAGCACTTCAGCATCCGGAGCAATCTGATGGAGCACAGATTGCTGGCCTGCTGTGGTGCTGTGAGGGCCCCGGGTAATCCTGCCTGAGCCATCGAGGGTGGCAGCAGTCAGTGCTCGCGTGGCCTCAATCTGCATATGCAGGAGATCAGCGAGTGACTGCGTGGCAGCACTCAGCACTAGCATGGCAGGTGCCAGTGCTTCGGTGAAGCCCTGGACAGTCCTTTCCATTGCTTCGCTGAAGCCCTGGACAGTCCTTTCCATTGCTTCGCTGAAGCCCTGCGCACTCCGGGCCTGTGCTGCGCCGAAGTCTTGGACACTCCTCGCCAGTGTCTCGATGGTTTCAGGCAACCTTGTCAATGCAGCCATGAGCTCAGTGTGCCTCAGCCCAGCCTGGGTGCTCATTTCTGCAAGGGCACGCACCTCCTCTGCACTCCGTGCAGCAGCACTGGCGGCCTGACTCGCCCTCCGGGGAGACAGCCCCTGAGCTTCCCTACACCCCTGCGTTGCTGCAGCCCGCTGGTGCCTGGAGTTGGTTCCTCCTCAGAGCTGTCCCCCCCGCTCCCCTCCAGGGAAGTTGTGCCCCCAGTCTGCCGATGGGCTGGCTCGCCTGAGGGTGTTTGGCATGGTCCGGCTTCCTCCTGCTCGTCGCCTCCAGAGTCACTCACAGTGGCAGCTTGAGGGCCCGCCTCCTCACCTGGCGAATCAGCATCTGAAAGCAGGGAGGTACAGGAGTGGCTTTAGCGTGAGGACAGGGTGGCAGCGAGGGAGGCATGAGTGCTGCAATGTACTGTAGTGGTCGACAGTGAAAAATCATGCTGGTGGAGGGAACAAGTGGTAGGAGAGAGATCAAAAAGGTGATAACCTTACCATCGCTGTGCACTATGGGGTCAGCAGCTCCAGAGGTGACAGGACCACTCATCCGGCTTCCCAGAATCAGCTGGACTCTCTCCTCCAGCTCGGTGAGGATGTGCAGCTCAAGCCAGCCTCCTCCAGTGCGGATTTGTTCCCTCCGGTTCCTCGCCAGCTTGGCCTGCAGGAGAAAGGATGGGAAGTGATGAAACATGCTGCACTGAGCTGACATTACATGCCCCCCATGGTTGAATAGCCCTTACATCATGCACTGAGCTGACATTACATGCCCCCCATGGTTGAATAGCCCTTACATCATGCACTGAGCTGACATTACATGCCCCCCATGGTTGAATAGCCCTTACATCATGCACTGAGCTGACATTACATGGCCCCCATGGTTGAATAGCCCTTACATCATGCACTGAGCTGACATTACATGCCCCCCATGGTTGAATAGCCCTTACATCATGCACTGAGCTGACATTACATGCCCCCCATGGTTGAATAGCCCTTACATCATCCACTGAGCTGCATGTGTGTGTGTGTTTCCTGAAAGGGACATGGGTGCTGGCTGACAGATGGCCTTTGGGGAATTGCGCACCCTCTGGCCATAAAGTCAGGTGCAGATGGAGGGAGGAAGATGATCGTGGAAAAGGCACTCACCCTGACGACCCGAGTGAGGTCGTTGAACTTCTTTCTGCATTGTACTGGAGTGCTGGGCACCGCGCTGCTGGAGGTCACTCTGGTGGAAACCTCCCTCCAAGCTCGCCGGTAATCGGCTTGATGAGGCCTCCTCCCATCCTCAGGGTACAGAACAGCACGCCGGCGCTCCACAGCGCCAACCAAAGCTTTCAGTGCCCGATCTGTGAAGCGCTCCGCCCTCTGCCTCACCCTCTCCATGTCTTGCTAGACTGGAGCGCCACAGGTAAGTTAGCGCCGAATTTCAGGCCTGCAAGGAAGTGTTGTGTCTGGTGATCCTAATTGACGCGCCCCTTTAAGAGCTGTCCGGCGCCAGTGTGTCTCGGGGAAAGTGATTATTGACAGCACCTGCGCTGCGCCCCGCCGCTGTGAAATTGGGTTGCGCCGCCGAGTTAGCGCCTTAAGAGTATCGTGCAGCGCCTGATTTAGCGCCGCAATCACCTTCAGGGGCGCTGCAACCCAATATCGCGCGAGGTGGTGCTAAATTTTGTGCTTCGCCAGGACTAGCGCCCCAAACGGGGCGATACCGAATTTCTAGCCCGTGTACGTATATTTTAAAAACATATTCATTACAGTATATTTACAATGTTTGAGTTTAAGTGAAAATTCGAATGAGTACCTTCAAGGTTGGTTGTATAGAGAGGCTAACATTCACCCAGTAATGCTGAAGTTGTAACTAGAAATAAAGCCAGCATTTTGGAAGTCACACTGGCCTCCTTGGTTTATAGGTAACTATTGACAATAACTTGGAAACCGTGAATGAGTGATAGATTTTTTTAAAAGAAATTCTTGCTATTGGATGACCTTAATGGCAGTCTAGTGGCTATCTATGAGGATAGTAATCCTCCTGTTATTTACATATTTTGTTCCCACCTAGCACAAAGGAAGTTGGCTGTGGTAGTTGGAGGTCATTCATCTCAATCACATGACATCACTGCAGGAGTTCCTCAGGGCAGTGTCCTAGGCCCAACCATCTTCAGCTGTTTCATCAATGACCTTCCCTCCATCATAAGGTCAGAAGTGGGGATGTTCGCTGATGATTGCACACTGTTCAGCACCATTCGAGACTCGTCAGATACTGACGCAGTCCGTGTCCATATGCAGCAAGACCTGGACAACATTCAGACTTGGGCTGACAAGTGGCAAGTAACATTCGCAACACACAAGTGCCAGGCAATGACCATCTCCAACAAGCGAGACTCTAACCATCTCCCCTTGACATTCAATGGCATTACCATCGCTGAATCCCCCACTATCAACATCCTGGGGGTTACCATTGATCAGAAACTGAACTGGACCAACCATATAAATACTGTGGCTACAAGAGCAGGCCAGAGGCTGGGAATTCTGCGGCGAGTGTCTCACCTCCTGACTCCCCAAAGCCTTTCCACCATCTACAAGGCACAAGTCAGGAGTGTGATGGAATACTCTACACTTGCCTGGATGAGTGCAGCTCCAACAACACTCAAGAAGCTCGACACCATTCAGGATAAAGCAGCCCGCTTGATTGGCACTCCATCCACCACCTTCAACATTCACTCCCTCCACCACCGGCGCACTGTGGCTGCAGTGTGTACCATCTACAAGATGCACTGCAGCAACTCGCCAAAGCTCCTTCAACAGCACCTTCCAAACCCGCGACCTCTACCACTTAGAAGGACAAGGGCAGCAGACGCATGGGAACATCACCACCTACAAGCTCCCCTCCAAGCCACACACCATCCTGACTTGGACCTGTATCGCCGTTCCTTCACTGTCGCTGGGCCAAAATCCTGGAACTCCCTTCCTAACAGCATTGTGGGTGTACCTACACCATATGGACTGCAACGGTTCAAGAAGGCGGCTCACCACCATCTTCTCAAGGGCAATTAGGGATGGGCACTAAATGCAGGCCTAGCCAGCCAGCGACGCCCACATCCCATCAATGAATAAAAAAAAACTTGCAACCTATACCCCCAGCTGTACTACTGTACCTGAGCCTTCATTTTCATTAGTTTTCAGGTAGATTTTATGTATCTAATAAATCTATTTCTGGGACAGATTGGGGTTGGGTTCTGTTGATGAAAGTCTCTGGCCTAGAAATTCATTACAGCCACTTTTGGGGCGGTAAAGTCGGGCGGCCGCTAAAGTTTGCGCCCGGCGCAAATTCGAGGCCACTTCTCCGATATTCATTAGCTTCGCCCTAAGAGTTTGCTCGAGCGCTAAAACTGGCGATGCACGCCTTTCTTTAGGCGCTAAGCCGGAGGTGCTGAGCGAGAGCGCCGAGGCCGGGCACAGCGCAGGTGCGGCCATTTCTTGATTGACAGCAGACACCCTGATGCCGGCCAGCTCTTAAGGGGGAAGGGTCGACTTGGTCTGCTGCCACGCCCTGGATAGTGGAGCCCTGCAGCTAGGCCTGAACACTGCTGCTGGACCCAAATAGCGCCTGAAACCATGGAGAAGGCCCGTGAACGAGCGCAGCGCTTCTCAGAGCTTGATCTGAGGGTGCTGGTTGGTGCTGTGGAGAAGAGACGCCATATTTTGTTTCCGGACAATGGCAGGAAGCCGCCGGCCCGCGTCTACCGGAGAGCCTGGAGGCATGTCGCCACCAAGGTGACATCCAACAGCGAGGTCCCCAGGAGCGGTGTCCAATGCCGCAAAAAGCTAAATGACCTCGCCAGGATTGTCAGGGTGAGTACCCTTTCCAGTGTCCTCCTCATCCTTGCATGTGCACCTCACATTATGGGCAAAGGGACCTGAAAGCCCTAATGGCTAGCCCTCATGCAGCAGCTATGGGACACTCATGAACATCAATTGCACATTGTGCACTTAACACACTGGCCAGGCTATTCGACCATGGGAGGCAGTGCACACAAGATCAGGGCTACATACTGGCCAGGCTATTCGACCATGGGAGGCAGTGCACACAAGATCAGGGCTACACACTGTACTTAGAGGCCGTCCTTTCTCTTGCAGGCCAAGCTGGCCAATAATAAGAGGAGACGGACTGCGACCGGGGGAGGCGGACCCCAGATCCAGCCACTCACCGAGCTGCAACATCGCGTGGAGCGCATCATGGGTGCCCGGGTGATTGGCCCCGTTGCATCTGGAGATGCCGACCCTGTTCTGGGCACCAATGGTAAGGACATCACCTTTTGGACCTCTCTCGTCCCACTTGCGCATCAGATCTACATCCTTTGCCACTGTCCGACCAATGCGCTGAGTGCCACCACTCATGCATCCCTCGCTGACGCCCTCTCCTCACTCTAAAGCTACTCTTGTGCCTTCCTGCTTTCAGATGGTGAGGAGGAGGTCCCTGAAGTTGCCAGTGACAGCCCCTCAGAAGAGGAGGAGGAGGAGGAGCAAGAGGAAGGCGGCCCATCAGGGGAACCCTCAGCCGCGGCAACCCATGCCAATGTAGGGGACACGTCTTCCCTGGAGGGGAGCGTGGGGGAAGTGTCGGAGGGGAGGGTAGCTCCTGGGACCAGTGGCCTGCAGAAACGTGGGAGGGGGGTGGAAGCTCAGCGGCCTTCTCCCCAGAGAGGGGAAGGGTCGGAGGGGAGTCCAATTGCTGGGCCCAGCGGCGTCCAGCAACGCAGGAAGGGTCGGCCAGCTCGGCGGCCTTCTCCCCAGAGGGAGAGTCCGGCCTCCAGTCCGGAGACGGCCAACGCCGAGGAGATGCGACGCCTCGAGGACTTGTCCGCGGACTCGGAGCGCCGGCACACGGAGCTCATGGGGGTAGTGGCAGGGTTGCCTGAGGCCATCGAGTCCCTGTCTCGGAGTGTGACCAAGTTCGGGGCCTCACAGGCCACCAGTCGGGCGGAATTCGGGGCAGCTCAGGCAGCGAGTGGCCAGGTGATCAGTGGTGCCATGCAGTCACTGGGTGCTCTGATGCGGTCACTGAACAGGTCAACACGGGCACTCACTGCTGCCACACTCGCTGTGTCAGCCAGGCATCGCCAGGGCACCCGGCGCGCTGCAGCAGCACAGCGGTCTGTCCCTCGGCAGATCGGTGCGCATGCTGCAGTGCTGGCCCGGCCGAGTGCCAGTGTCTCAGGCGACCAGCGAGTGCCTGCCATCCGCCAGCTTGCCCCCATTCCTCCAGCCGCCACTGCCACTCCCCCAGTGGAGCTGCCAGGAGCTGCTGCAGCGACTGATGCTGGCCAGCCACAGCTGCAGCATTCGCCAGCCGGCCCCTCGACGGCCAGACCTCGTCTAGGCCGACCCCCAAGGGCATCTGCCGTCACGACATGTGCCCCTCAGGAGCCTGCCCCCAGCCTTGCAGCAGCCAATGGCCTCAGTTTGAGGAGGAGCAGCAGGGCATGCAGGGGCCGCCAAAGTTTGCAGAAGGCATCGCCCTCGCGGGCCACTAAGTAGAGGGTGTGTCCAAATGTTGTGTTTTCTGGAATGTGTGTTTTGTGAAGACCGAGGATGAAGGCCATTTTTGTTTACATCTTTTGTTAATGCTCCCCAGGTTGTGGGAGTGAGTCATGTGTGTGAGTGTTTTTTGGGGGTTTCGTCTGTTTTTGGTTTTCATGTGGGAAGGGCCCTGAGTTTGTACAATAAACCATTTTATTTATTCACATTGTCCATGTTTGATCTTTGAAGTGTTTGTTGCCTTAACCGGCTGACGGCTTGCGGAGCGGCTGCTATCATGTTCTTTCATTGGCACAAGCCATTCCCTGACAGGGGGCCTAGAAGTGACGGTCAATAAGCCGCCGACGGGCGGCCCTTGGACCTTCTGCCTCCCTCCTGGGCTGGTACTCCTCGCCCTCCTCCTCCTCCTGCTCCTCCTCCTGAGGTGGTGGTCCAACGTGAGGTGGCAGTGCCTGAGTCCTGCGGATAGCCAGGTTGTGCAGCATGCAGCAAACGACGACGAATTGGGAGACTCGCTCCTGCGAATACTGGAGGGCTCCCCCGGAGCGATCCAGACAGCAGAACCGTTGCTTGAGGACACCGATTGTTTGTTCTATGATGTTCCTAGTCGCTTGATGGCTCTCGTTGTATGCCTCTTCAGCAGGGGTCGTGGGCGCGCGGAGCGGGGTCATGAGCCAGGTACACAAAGGATAGCCTTTGTCCCCGATAAGCCATCCTCTTGGGTGAGGCTGTGCCTGGAACATGTCAGCCACAGTTGTCTGTCGCAGGATAAAGGCATCGTGGCTGCTGCCTGGAAAGCGGGCATTGACAGCTAGGATGCGCTGCCTGTGGTCACACACCAGCTGTACGTTGAGGGAATGGTAGCCCTTCCGGTTGTGGTAATCCTCGGCATGCTCCAGAGGTGCCCGCAAAGCCACATGCGTGCAGTCAATGGCGCCCTGCACCATGGGGAAGCCCGCTATTCTTGCAAATCCCACTGCACGCTGCTGCTGCTTCTCCAGGGTCATGGGGAAGGAGATGAATTGACGTCTCCTTCTGAAAAGGGCATTGGTCACCTGGCGGATGCAGCAATGCACGGCGAACTGGGAGATGTTAGTGATGTCCCCAGCAGCGGATTGGAAGGAGCCGGTGGCATAGAAGTTGAGAGCCACCGTCACCTTCACTGCCACCGACAGAGACGTCCTGCGCATCAGCTGTGGACGCAGATCTCTGTGCAGCAGCTGGCAGATGTCTGCAACCACCTCCCTTCTGAATCGCAGCCTCCTAACATACTGCGCGGCAGACATGGTCAGATAGGAGGACTGCTGGCGGTATACCCTGGGTGGGTAAGGCCTCACTTGGCGACGCCTGTTGCCCCCTCTGCGTCAAACCAGGGCTGCCACTCTCTCACGGCGTCTGTAAGCCCTTCCGGCATAAGGCTGAAACTCAGCGTTGGCACCCAATGCAGCCCCCATTATATGCTGGCAAACACTGAGATCTCAATAAAGGCAAAGATAATTGCTAAGCTCTGGCCTGAGCCAAAAATACCTGTCCTAGTGTTGGGCCAAAGCAGTAAGCTCTCCTCCTTGGTCTCTCTCCAAAAAACCGTTGCACAAGAGTGAATGCTGCAAAATGGCTGGCCTTTATAGTGCAGGGTAAGTGCCCTTTAATTTGTGCTCCCCGCGGCCCGCCTCGGCTGTGTACCGTTCCACTTCACAGTCGTTAGGGCCGCCCGGCGCACAATAGGGCGGCGCGAGTGAAGTTCCGGTTCTGGGCGCACAAAGGGCGTTGCACGACGAAATGACGTCATGATCTGCGCGCGCAGTAGGGCGCGCGCTAAGACTTTGCGCCGGCGCTAAATGTCTACTGAAGTTGGGGCGAGGCGCAGATCATGCTGCGCCCGGGCACTAAGCGCCTAGCGCTCGAGATCTACTCCTCCTAAGGCGCTAACGGCTGGCGCGCCCAACTGAACTTCTAGGCCTCTGAGCTCCCACTAACCATATATGTGTCAAAGCAATATACTTTCATGATAGCTTATAGATTCTAAGGGGGTAGAGGGAGACTATCCACAGTCGAGGGATATTGTATGCGCCTTCACTGTGCGATGTCTGTAGGTCCAGATCAACTTGATATCCGTGAATTAGCGTCCACTCAAATTGCAGCCAGTGGTCCCCTTTCTCGGGAGCACCTTCCATAAGTTAGGCTGCTACCTACTGCATAGAGCTGAAGTATACAGATCACCTTTAACTCCTGTAGTATCTGGAAATATATATATATCTTTACTGAAGTGTGAAATATGCTCTCTTTAAAGTTAGGCTATAAGACAATAATTGCAAAATTACTAGACGAATCCCAGTAAAATAACTCTAGGCCTACACAGTTACACTTAATTAATATTTAGGCCTAGAAATTCGGTTGGTAGTGCCAGCGATTAGCGGCAAAAGAGCCCGAGAATTGGGGCGTTACCCAATTTTCGGGCGGGCGCAGTGAATATAGCGCCACCTCCCATATTGAGTATCCTTTTAGTGCCGGCGCTAACTCTTTGCGCTCGCCCGCGGGCGCAGGCAGATCATTACATCATTTCAGTATGCAACGCCTTTTTGGTGCCCCAGACCGGATATTCGGTGGCGTCCGCAACCTTTCCGCCTGGCGCTATTAGTGACAGTTGGATGGAGCGTTCCCAGGCCCTTCTCGGACTCGGGGGGCGCTATTTAAAGGGGACAGCACTAGTATAAAAGCTGCAGCCATTTGGGCTGGCCATTCTGATCGTTGCTGGAGAGGGTTGCTGACCTTCTGTTGGACAGTAATTTTCTCATTGAGCCTTCGGAGGCACTGGCACTGGCAGCTTGAGGGCCCGGCTCCCGAGTTGGTGATGCAGCATCTGAAAGCAGGGAGGTGGAAGAGTGGCTTTAGCAAAAGGACAGCTTGGCAGCAAGGGATGCCAGATTACGGCAAGGCTATGACATGGGTCCACAGTGAGAAAGCATGCTGGCGGGGGGAACAAGTGGAAGGAGACAGTTGTAAAAGTTGAGAACCTTACCATCGCTGTCGCCAATGGGGTCGGCAGCTGCAGTGGTTACAGGACCACTCAGACGTCCTCCAAGAATCTGGTGGACTCTCTCCTCGAGATCCGTGACAGTGACCACTTGTGGAGGTCCTCCACCGGTGCGAAGCTGGTCTTTGCCAATCCTCGCCAGCTTGGACTGTAGGGGAAAGGAGGGGAAGTTATGTTACATGATGCCCTGAGTGATCATCTCATGCCCCCCATGGTGCAAGAGCCCTTACATGATGCCCTGAGTCAAATGTGCATGTGTGTGCCCAGAAAGGGCCATGGGTGCTTGCTGGCAGATGGCCAATGGGGCACAGCCCACCCTGTAGTCATAAAGTCAGGTGCAAATGAAGGGATGCAGAAATTTGCAGAAACAACACTCACCCTCACAACCCGAGTGAGGTCGTTGAATTTCTTTCTGCATTGGACAGGGCTCCTGGTCACCATGCTGCTGGAGTTGACCCTCTGGCACACATCCCTCCAAGCTTGTCGGTAGTCCTTATGATTCGGCCTCGTGCCATTGTCTGGGTAGAGAACATCTCGCTGGCGCTCCACTGCGGCCACCAATTGCTCCAGAGCCTCATTGGTCAAGCGCTCTGCTCTCTGTCTCACCTTCTCCATCTGGTCCAAGTTTTTAACGTCAGAGAAGGGCCTGCGCCGATTCTGAGGCCTGCAAGGTGAAGAGTGTGCATGCTGAAGCTGACTGACCCACCCCTTTAAGAGCTGGCCGGTGCCTGGAAGTCTCGTGGTCATCAGTAATAGAGAGCACCTGCGCTGTGCCCGTCCGCTCCGATATTGGGTTGCGCCGGAAGATTAGCGCCTTAGGAGTCCCGTGTAACGCCTGAATTCGCGCCTCAATCACCTTTAGGGGCGATGCAACCCAATATCGCGCCAGGTGGCGATAAGTTGCGTCTGGCTATAAAATTTGCGCTGCGCCAATTCTAACGCCCCAAGCGGGGCTATACCCAATTTCTAGGCCTTAGTCTTTATGTTCAGATATGTAGTTCATCCTGAAGCTTATGCTTAAAGTAATGCAGAATTATATTAGCAACTGCTCAGATGTGTGTAATATGAAATAAATGGTGTTGTACTTAAGAGGTGTTCAATTAACAAAATTGTGCTGAATCCCTCCCTCGGGTACTGTGATGTGCAGTGGTTAAGTTAGTAAAGATATCAGAAATGTTAGAAACTGGAGCGGTTGTGTGAAATTGGTAAAAGAATGAATACTAATTCATGGAAATGAAAGATCCATAAATAATGAGAAATATATGTGAAATACAGCTCAAAATTAATAGCAAAACCAAAACTATTAGTTCTTGGAATACATGCTCAAGGCACTGTGGCACCACATGTATATTCTGCAAGCTTTCTATAATCTCTATATCCAACCTGTATATACAAAGTATGATAAGTGTACTTTTATTATCGGACTTAATAGTTGCTACTCCACAGTAATGATTGATATACCAAGACAGAAACATGTTTCTGTACTTCCTGTTAGAGCAGCCAGGGCACCGGCTCCAGATCTCATCAGTGAAGCTCTGAAAATGGCCACTCGGAGATGCACAAAAAGCCCAGCATTATTCATGTACCAATTCCCTTCCCCATAGAGGTAGGTAGCTGAGGTTGAGAATCTAGTAGTATTTAGAATGACATGTTTTTCACAATACATTGATGCTGTAAGGCTGCTGTCCAAGAGAAGTGAAGAATAAGGAGAGGCAATATAAACTAAATAATACTGCAGAGGTACTGGTCATAATCCTCCAATCCTCCTTAGATATGGGGGTGGTGCCAGAGGACTGGAGAATTGTAAATGTTACACCCTTGATCGAAAAAGGGTGTAAGGATAAACCCAGCAACTACAGGCCAGTCAGTTTAACCTCAGTAGTGGGGATGCTTTTAGAAACAATAATCCGGGACAAAATTAACAGTCACTTGGACAAGTGTGGATTAATTAAGGAAAGCCAGCACGGATTTGTCAAAGGAAAATCGTGTTTAACCATCTTGATCATGTTTTTTGATGAAGTAACAGAGAGGGTTGATGAGGGCAAATGTGGTTGATGTGGTGTACATGGACTTCCAAAAGACATTTGATAAAGTGCCACATAATAGGCTTGCCAGCAAAGTTGAAGCCCATGGAATAAAAGGGACAGTGGCAGCATGGATACGAAATTGGCTAAGTGACAGGAAACAGGGAGTAGTGGTGAACGGTTGTTTTTCGGACTGGAGGAAGGTCTACAGTGGTGTTCCCCAGGGATCGGTACTAGGACCACTGCTTTTCTTGATATATATTAATGACTTGGACTTGAGAGTACAGGGCACAATTTTAAATTTTGCAGATGAGACATAACTTGGAAGTATAGTGAACAGTGAGGAGGATAGTGATAGACTTCAAGAAGACATAGACAGGCTGGTGAAATGGGCGGACACATGGCAGATGAAATTTATTGCAGAAAAGTTCGAAGTGATACATTTTGGTAGGAAGAATGAGGAGAGGCAATATAAACTAAAGGGTACAATCCTAAAGGGGGAGCATGAACAGAGACACCTGGGGGTATATGTGTACAAATTGTTGAAGGTGGCAGGACAGGTTGAGAAAGCGGTTAAAAAAGCATATGGGATCCTGGGCTACATACATAGAGGCAGATAGTACAAAAGCAAAGGAAAGGGGGGAAATTTGCAGGGCTATAGGGAAAGTGGGACTAATTGGATTGACATATTGAGTTTGATCTGATTTTTGGTAAAGTGAGCGGCCAATGGACATAGAGCCTTGAGGGTATATGCTCTGGCCAACCATGAGATGCAGTTTACAATTACATTAATGAGAAAGATATATTGAGGGTACATTGGCTGGGAATTGTAGGACTCGGAATGGACCCTGATTTATGGCGAAGAGGAGGATATAATTGAGGCGAGCCACCAAAATGAATGTAAGTTGTTGGAGTTACATTTGATACTGACGAGATGGGCATTCAGGGTGCCAGTAAGTTCCTGTCATCAAGTCAGAGAGAAGTCAGGCTGGGAAACTATAGAGGTGCAGGAGGTGAGTTGTGAGTGTAATTGGGAAGTTTAATCAATGAATGGAGATGGGAATGGGTGGCAAACTGTATACAAAATATATTATAGGAGAAGCTTGTGGAGCCTGTAATGGAGCCAAGGAGGAGCGAGGAGGGGCTATGTGTCCTGCTGAAGACAGGAGATGAGTGGTTGTTGGGCTGATGGCAGGAAATGGAAGAAAGGGAAGAGTAAGCCTTGAGAGGGAAGTGGGAACTAGCAACGGTGAGGTTGCAGTTAGCAGGCGCTAAGATTTGGAGTAAAATGCTTGGATAGAAGGATGAATAGAGTGGGCATATGGTATTAGGAACATAGGAACAGGAGTAGGCCATTTAGTTCCTCGCGCCCGTTCCACCATTCAATGATATTATGGCTGATCTGTGACCTAACTCCATGTACCCACCATTGCCCCATATCCCTTTATACCACTGGTTAACAGAAATCTATCAATCTCAGATTTAAACTTAACAATTGGTCCAGCATCAACTGCCATTTGCAGAACAGAGTTCCAAACTTCTACCATTCTTTGTGTGTAGAAATGCGTCTTAACTTCACTCCTGAAAAGCCTGGCTGTAACTTTTAGGATATGTCCCCTAGTCCTAGATTCCCCAACCAGCAGAAATAGTATTTCTCTATCTATCCTATCAGTTCCCCTTAATATCTTGAAATCTTCGATCAAATTACCCCTTAATCTTCTAAATTCCAGAGAATATAACCCTAGTTTGTGTAATCTCTCCTCATAATTTAACCCTTGGAATCCAGGTAGCGTCCTAGTAAATCTACGCTGCCCTCCCTCCAAGGCCAATATATCCTTCCTAAGGTGTGGTGCCCAGAATTGAACAGAGTACTCCAGGTGTGGTCTAACCAGGACTTTATATAGCCGCAGCATGACTTCTAACCCCTTGTATTCTTGTCCTCTAGATAGAAAGGCCAGCATTCCATTAGCATTTTTGATTATTTTTTTGTACCTGTCCATGACGTTTTGATGATACATGGAACCTGTAGCAGTCGGCGCAGACTCCATGGAGTTTTAGATTATGAAATCTTATTAAAAACTAGACAGGCTGCTTGGGGGGGTGGTGGGGGAAGCAGTGAAAAACCACTCAAGCTGAAGATGACTCATTCGTATGGAAACAAACTGTCCTTGGCAACACTGGCCCAAGAGGCCCACTCCCAAGTCTTGATTAACAAGGCTGACAACTCATTGTTCTGGTCAAGATGAACTCGTTAAGTTAATCGGCTGGAAGATCGAAATGAGACCAAAAACCATTCAAACCTGGAAGGAAGCTTAAAAATCATCCTGTCCAGTAAAACCACAGACAGCGGTCTGTGTATTGAAGGGGTGTATTAGAGAGCAGTTTGGAAAGCTTTCTCTCTCTCTCTCCTGCCCTCCACACAACAGAATGTCAAGAGGAGCAGAGCCTTGCTCTTCCAACTGAGACGGACTTCGGCCAAGGCTGGGACTCGCATGCCGCAAGGCCGGTACGGAACCAGGTTGAAGAGATAATTACTAGTCCTAGCCCTTTTCAGGCAACCCCAGATCAGGAGTATTCCCCAGATGTTCACCTTCAACTAAAGTTAGAGATATCCGAATTCTATAAGTTGCTTAATTGGGTCTAAAGGTTCAGGTTATCTCTCTCTAAAGGAAAGGAACGACTTGAAGATGTTACCGTCTTCCAGATAGCACTTTTAATAAGTTTAACTAGACTGTAACCTTCCGGATATTTTGAAGGTCCGGAATATTCCCCCAGAATCTGCAACTCCTCACCAAAGAGTGTACAGAAATTGAGTTTGCGAGTTTGATACAGAAATACTATTTGAGACAATTCTAAATATATATCAATTTATTTAAGAGCCGACATACAGTTAACAGCTTGTGAGTCAATCGTGACTTTAACAGTTCAAAATACAATTAGCTTACATTTCTAATTCTCAGAGATCCTTATTCTCAAATCTTAACTTCGTTACATTTATACATTATGTAGGGGGTGGTGTGTGGGTCAGCTTCACCTCTGACTTATGAGCAGTTCGAATCACTCCCGCTCCCTTGGTTCTAGACCTTGGACTTATTTGGGGGTTGTGACAAAAGTGCAGCAGACAACTGGTTTTGGTGCAAGAAACTTTGATCTTTATTCAAGAAAGAAAATACAACACAACAATCTTATACTCTAATAAAATTGGGGAACACTTTCAATACATACGAGGGAAAATTACAGTATAAAATACCTCACCCCTCCCAATCCCACTCCCTAGCTAAGTTGAACTCTAGAGGACCAGGGATAATGCTCACCAAAACAAATCCTTGACAGTTGAGCTGGTTCACGGTTTCGGGGTTCACTGGATATGTTGGTCAGTGGCTGCCATACCCCGTACGCGGTAGAAGACTTTGACTATCTGCTGGTCAGTCTTCGCGAGTCCACTGATGTGGTAGGGTGCATTTTGGATCTATGGGGTGAGTACCCACTTTTCTTCGGTAGAGATAGGGTTTAGCGTTCCTTTTTAAGTAAAAATCTTACCCGGGGTAAGTCAGGAATAGATTGTAGAGTGGAATCTTCGGTTTTCTCCTGAGTTGGTTTTCTTTGGTCGTGGTGGCTCAATATTTAGTTGGTTGGTTAGTGGTAATATTTTGTTGGTAGTTTCGTAAGGCTCTTGCTGCCGTGATGTGTCAGACGATGTCCTGGGTCACTGAAGCTGTTGAACTTGGGTGTACGGTGGAAAGCTGCCCCGTCTCAATGCTTCTTGAGTCTGTTTCCTGAGTTAAGTCATCTCCGAGTTGTTTTTCTTTAGAAAACAGGCCTTCAATTATACTTTTGGAGGCCTCTTAATCTGCGCGCATTTTCAGTCCCGGTTTATTGTCTGATTTGGGTGGGCTCGTTAAGGTAACTTGATTAAAAATGTGAAAAATGGTTTCGGGATGTTGTACTGTTTAGTCAATGAGTTGTTGATTGCCTAGTTCATTGTCATAGCTATACTCAGGTTTCGAGTTTCCTGTCTGGGCCTGAGATTTCTATGTAGGTTGGCTAGCTGATTTGCATTATGCATGTTTTGGATGGGTCCTGTGTTTTGGGTGGGGACTGCTCCTTCGTGGGTCGATTGTTTAGGATGTTAATGTCTGATAGTGGCTGAATTGAGGTTACACAGTTCCCCAGACAATTTGATTTACTCCAATATCCAAACTGTCTTTACAGAGGTTGATCCCTTTTCCTATGGCAGTCTTTTCTCCCTGTACAGGTCCAAACATGCCTTTTTATTTTATCATCCTGAAACTTGTTTAAAAGAGTCCAAAGTAATTTTCCTTAGGATTTTCTTCCAGCTTTGGGGGATCTGTGAATTTTGAGAATCTTACAGTCCTCCCTGTGATACTTTACTTGCTAGAGTGTCATACTAAGTGAGTAAAATTCTTGATCCCTGAGAGCCAACCTTCCCTCTGTAGTTTACCTATCTAAGACCCACAGTATACATTCCCCTTTAAAATGTAGTGTTCAGATGCATACACAGGTAAAATTCAGTTACATTCATATCCAAGCACGGAGGGGGGTCCAGCACCCCTGCACCACTCGGAAAATACAGTACATACATAGTAAAATAATACGCGGTCACAAACTTTATTACAATGATGGTTAAGGCTCGTCCAATACAAGATCAAAAACTTTATTGTAATGCTCGTCCAATACCCTCTCATGTCGGGATCGGAGCTTTCTGCCCTTTCCCTTGCACTTTGTGCATAGTAAGTAGAAAACTATACCGAGCTGGCAGACCACTAAAATATGAAAAGCCATTCTGATCCAGGAAGGGACCTCTATATTTTTGAAAATATCCCACCAGGGTGGAACTATGATATTTGAAATCTCGCCCCCCTATCTCGACTGTTTTTTGTTCTACAGTATAGAAATGTTTTTGTGATAGTTCTACGGCTTTGAGTAGGGTGGTAAGATGTTTGGGTAGAGGGGGAATTTCATAGCCAAAGTATGTAACATAGTCTTGCGGGTTGGTTATTTTTTCAGTTACCGTGAGGTGAACATTGGAGGGTTCAGGAATGGGGACAATCCGTTCCTGGGCCACGTGAACTTCTGCCTCGGGTTTAAAGCAGAAACTGCTGTCACTTACCAGACACCAGATGTGCTGTCCAAGCTGGTAGTGGGGCGCACTTGTGGTGACACAATATGCCCCACCCCCTATGTATGCTACCTGTGGGGGAACATGGTCTTGTGCCATTACCTCCATGGTACAGTTTATAGGTCATGCGCCAGCAGTTTTAAACCCGCACTGTGGTCTAGAATAGGCGTTCAAGTGCTGGGGACACAGTATTATGTGTGCACCTCGGCTCCGGCACCCAGAGAGGTCAGTACCTGTCATAATGTGCTCCCACTTTATGACATAAGGTGGGACCGCTGCGAAACAGACGTGTGCACCCCCTTGAATGATCCCAATGTTCTCCACCCTGTATACCGGTGCGGGTTGGGCTGTCCCACCCATGACCGGCATCCTCACTACTATCCTCATGATAGTATGGTTTGAACGCCCACAATCTACTGGGACTGGGTAGGCTTCAGAGGCTAGGCAGAGCTGACACGGGCTCAGCGAATTGCTAAACGAGTGGAGGGCTGCGAGGTGCTTGTTGCTGATCCAGGAGGGGACTAAACCTTGGTTTAAATCCTCCAGATTGAGTCATAGCCCAGCAACCATGCCCCGTATAGCACACACACCTCATTTTGTGCAGCCTGGTCCGAAGCATTCCTATCATCCCGTATGAGTGCATTTACTTTTTTTGCATGTCTTTCTAGCTCAGCAATAATTTCCTTTAAATGGACCGTCATAGCTTGATCCTCGTGTAGTTCTGAGCCTACCACTGTCTGTTGTGCATGTAATATGTGTGCTACTTTGAACCTATGGACAGGACTGCACTACTTGTAGGGCGTAGTGATACGCAGTACCACTCCTGGCCATAGGGGTATAAATAGTACTGTGGGTACTGATCTCCCCTCAGTACCCGCCTGTGGGCATGAAGTAAAGACCTACGTGCAGTCCCTACCTCCAACCAGTAAAGACCTGTTTGAGTTATACGTTTAAGTCTTTGTGTTAATTGTTCAATACAATACACATACTTAACACTGGCGACGAGTCGGTTCGAACCCTGTGGCAGTTATTCCACGGCGGCTTCGTTCAAAGACAGGACGTTGAAGAGAGGTTTCAATCCTCAACACCCCACTCAAAACTGAAGGGCAGCAGAAATCCTGACAGCTTCCAGCGACTGGAAGCGACAGGCATTAGGACCCTGAAGCCTCCATAACCTCGTGGGTAAGCCGAGCAGCGTAGGCTGCAAAGACAGGGCCACCGATCGGGAGATAAGGGCGATCGCAATCCCTGATAAGAGCCGCGGTGAAACGCGCGAGCGGGTAAGCCAGAGCGCGGGAGAGAGCGAGCAAGAGCCGCGCGAGCGGGTGAGCCAGAGGCCGGGAGCCGCTTCAAGTGCGAGGCGCAGCGCGGGCCAGCGATCGGGACCAAAGATAAGGGCCGCACTCGGACTGAAAGGCGCGGCGGCTGCAGAAGCTCAAGGTGCGAGAGCCGCGGTGCACAGCGCGGGCTATCGATCGCACAGAAGATAAGGGCCGAGAGCCGCTTCGGTCGGGAGCCACTTCGCGATCCAGCGATCGCATCCGCTGATAAGGGCCGCACTCGGGCGATCGCGGCGAAGATAAGGGCCGCACTCGGAGGCTGAAGGGAGACGGCGTCGGGGGACGGGTGAAGACCGCCAAGCGCGGGAAAACCGCCATTTTGTGGGCGGAGGACGACGGCAAGAGCGGGAAGCCGCCATCTTTGATAACAAGTAAAGAAAATAAAATCTGAGAAATTGCAAATCTACAATGCCTAAACACGGGAATATTAGCACCTTTGATAGTGACCTCGAAGATTGGGCCATATATGTTGAAAGAGTAAAAAATTATTGTAAGGCCAATAAAATTCGTGACCAAGATAAAGCTCTAACATTATTAAATTTAATGGGTGCGAAGACATACGGGCAATTGAAACACCTGTTATCACCAGATGAACCGGCGGATAAGACGTTCGATGAGATTGTTACTGTCCTGAAAGATCATCTAAACCCCACGCCGCTGATGCTAGCGGAACGATTTAAATTTTATGACAGAAGGCAGCTACAGCATGAAAGCAATGCTGAATATTTGCTGGAATTGCGTAAATTAGCGAAATATTGCCAGTTTGGAACGGGACTGACAGATGCACTACGAGGCAAATTTGTGTGTGGTTTATTTAAACAGGATACACAAAAGCGACTGCTCGAGGAGAATGAGCTGACGCTTGAGAAGGCGATCACTATGGCAGCAACACACGAAGCCGCAGCGAGAGGCACGGCAGTAATGCAGCTACGGTCACCGGAGCTCAGTGCACACAAATTGGGTGTGAGTTCTGGCAAATGTTATCGTTGTGGAAAGACAACGCATGATCAGAACCAGTGTTGGTTTAAAAACCAAGAATGTAGAACTTGTGGTAGGCTTGGACATATAGCTAGAGTATGCAGGTCAGTGAAGAAGACCAGCAACAAGAAGTCACCGCAAGGAAAATACGCAAAGGTACACAAGGTGACTGAACAGGAGTCCGATTCAGACGCTAGCAGTAATGAACTGGCTAGCTTAAGCTGTAATGAACTGGCTAGCTTAAGAGTACTCAACGCTGGTAAGGGTGCAGACCTCCAGACAATTTGGGTCACTCTTCAGATAGAAGGAGTCCAAGTAAAGCTGGAATTGGACACTGGATCGGCATTGACGGTCATAAATAAGAAAAATTACGGAAAGTTATTCCAACATATTCCCCTACAGGATACGGGGAATATATTGAAAACATACACGGGGCAAAGAGTGTACCCCATCGGGAAAATAGAGGTTGCAGTGGTCCACAAGGGCGAAGACAGTCAAATAATGGACTTATATGTGATATCTGAAGGAGGTCCTCCACTACTAGGACGGGAGTGGATTAGGAAAATGAATATGGACTGGCATTTCCTACAAACAATAACGAGTGAGAACTCGGTGAAGATAGTCGGCCCAGATTCTGGAACGGATGATGGTAAGCCCAACTCAGGTGCAAAAGACAAAGTTTCAGCACAGAATTCCACTGAGCAACAACAACATAGTTTAACTGTGGATTCTGAGTCTGGCAAGTCTACTGATGTGCCCATTTCTGAGGGACACCGGGCTCGAACTCAACTCCATTTCAAACTACAACAGCAATTAGAACAAATGCTTCGCTGTTTTGAGCAAGAGTTGAATGCAACGAAAGAGTTCTTTGATATAGAGTTGGAGAATCTGGAAAGACAACAGAAGCAGCTGATGGAGAAAATGGAGCAGGAGCACACAAAACGTCTGATGTCAGAGGAGTTAACGGTCAGCCAACTCCTGCATGTGCTGAAGGACAGGACTCTGAAATGGGAAAAACTTGAACATGAACTTCAATATTCAAACGAAAGGGGTTCGGAGCTCTCAAAGGTTATTGGAAGAGCTGAGGTGGCAACACAGACTGAGATGACTGCAACAGAGCAGCCCTTGGATGCCAAAAGTACGCTGACTCACGTCAACGTAGAACAACAGACCGCTGAAACAGCTGCTCCGGTAGAGGGATTGAATAGTCCGATCAATCAATCTCCAAAAGAAGTTGAAGTAGTAAAATCTCAAATGAGGTCATTAGTAAACGACTTGCTGAAAGCCCAGAAAAAGCTGGATGAAGAGGTACGCATGAAGAAGTCTCTTCAGGAAAGATGTCTGGACTTGGAACAAAAGCTGGCTAACGCCCAGCTGGGTATGGAGGAAATAGAAGACCCTCTCGCTGGCCTAGATCAGGACGACACCGAATATTACCATGACCTATTGAGTGGCACTGAATATTATAGTGACCTGGTCTGCCCAGCTTGTGATGAAAACTCCCAAAGTGCAGAAACCATGATGAATCACAAAAAGTCTAAGAAACACCGGGAGATGGTGGCGCTACTACTGAAAAAGGAGGAAGAGAAGGAGAAACTTTGCATGCAGCTGGCAGCTGACAGTGGAGCCCAGAGAGGGTCCAAGAAGCAGAAAAGGAAAAGTCGAAACAGAAGATGACCCATCTGAACCATTATCACCTCTACCAGATCACACACGTGGTCCCTCCGAACGGAGCCAATTCAGTTCGGAAGTTCAAACTGTTAAACCCATGGAAGGACTATTGAATGAGTCACTCCAGCAACGTGAACCGACTACACCACAGAGATTGAATCTGTGAACTGTTTTCCGCAGAGACTGAATCTGTGATCTGTTTTGACATGAAGTTATCTATGTATCTATGTTATTCTGTTATGTAAACCTGAAGTTATATATGTATATATGTTATTACGTTATGTTAAATGGGGAGATGACTGTAAAGCTAAGAAGGGAGGAATGTTGTGTATGTAATATGTGTGCTACTTTGAACCTATGGACAGGACTGCACTACTTGTAGGGCGTAGTGATACGCAGTACCACTCCTGGCCATAGGGGTATAAATAGTACTGTGGGTACTGATCTCCCCTCAGTTCCCGCCTGTGGGCATGAAGTAAAAACCTACGTGCAGTCCCTACCTCCAACCAGTAAAGACCTGTTTGAGTTATACGTTTAAGTCTTTGTGTTAATTGTTCAATACAATACACATACTTAACACTGTCTTTTAGTCATAGAGTCATAGAGTTATACAGCACAGAAAGAGGCCCTTCGGCCCATCGTGTCTGCGCTGTCCATCAAGCCCTGTCCAATCTAATCCCATTTTCCAGCATTTGGTCCATAGCCTTGTATGCAATGGCATTTCAAGTGCTCATCCAAATGCTTCTTGAATGTTGTGAGGGTTCCTGCCTCTACCACCCTTTCAGGCAGTGAGTTCCAGACTCCAACCACCCTCTGGGTGAAAAAGTTCCTCCTCAAATCCCCTCTAAACCTCCTGCCCCTTACCTTGAATCTATGCCCCCTTCCGTTAGGATCTTTCGTAGTTGGGTTTTTAGACCATTTATTTGTGTTTGCAGTTCTATATCGTCCAGGCTATTTATTACAGAGGATCCTCTATTGTAGGTAGTGAAAATATCATTCCTGGTTCCCCTTCTTTGTCTCCCCGCGCCCATAGTGTACTCAGCGTGTAATGTGTATAGTTCTGCTTTGTCTACGTTGGCAAAGTCGAATTCGTAGAATTTCCTGAACGTTTCTTTTAGTAGGGCCTGGTATAGCTGTTCTGTCTCTGTAGGGCACCATCCAGGTAAGTGTACTTTGGTAAGGTTTAGGATAACTGAAGCTACTGCATAGTGTAGCTCCTGGTATAGCACCTTATCGGTCGGCACTAGCACTAACTCATTCCCTGGTCCCTTGCTGGTGGTAGGACACCTCTCTATTACTGTCCGTGCTGTCGGGGTCGTGGGCAGGGGCTTTCGGCTGTGTGCTATGAGTTCAGTGGCGTTGACTGGGATCGGGGAGTGTGGGACCGCATACGCATGCAGGCTAGAATCCCACCCCATCCCCTTCCCAGTATCTTGCCATTGTCTGGAGAAGATGATGGATATGCCTGTGGGGCCGGCTCTCTCTGATCCCCACATGCAGATGTAAAATCCCTGTTCCGACTCCCACCACTTATCCAAAACACACTCACTCCCCCTTGGGTCCCCATAATTGTCCGGTAGGTGTCGTTCCCCAGTCGTTCCCAGTCGGCTGTACGGTCCCCTATGTCCCTGCTCAGCTTCCTGAGCTATCACCACCTATCCAGGGGAATCCGTCCCTTGCATGTCAGACACACACATTTCCCCTCAGTGACACTGAACTGTGTAGCAACAACCTGTACCCTGGGACACTGGATGGAGGACTCCCCGTAGGTGAGCCAGGTCTGGCTGGAGTATTGTGTGGAGTTAGACCCCAGCCACCCTGACCACCTTCCCTCATGGAAATAAATAGCGAGCTCCTCCACATCCGGTTCGCCACCCCCAGCGGTAACGATCGGCGCTCTCTCTCCCGAGCACCCATAAATGTGGGAGTCCTCCACGTCACCTCGGTCACCGATGCTCACCCCTACCAGGGTGAGCAGGAGCAGAACCTTTCTCATGCCGATTTCCTCTCTGTAGGGACACACAAAACAGATAGCCAAGTCCCGAGAAGGTTCTCTGGCTTGACAAAGTGATCGAGTTTCAAAACTTAAACTTACTTTGAAAATAATTAAATAATAAACCTAAAGCTACCAAAAACTGTAAAAAAAAACTAAATACATCAGAAACGCTATGTACATCCGCCGCCAGTCTCCGGGCAGCCAGGCTAATTCCTGTTCGGCCTCTGTCTTCTGCGGCTTCTGGGCAGCTTGTATGCCTGGGCGTAAGGTGGCCTGTACCACAGGACCCGGAGAGTCCTTCGTAAAACAACTGGGGTTTTCCCTGAATCCCAGATGATCGGGGGTGCGTCCCCTCCTGTACTACAGCACACTACCCCCTTCTGTGTGGCTGCTGAGTTCCTGTCCTGTCCTGTGGGTTCCGCGCAGCCTGAAGCCGTAGGCTGGGGACCCCTCTCGTTCTCTTTGCCCACCGCTACCTCTCCTGTGAATCCCTCACCGTTGGAGACTGCAGGCTGGGGATCCCTATTCCTGGAATGATCCCTGACCTTGGGCATTCTTTTACGGGTTGCGACCCTTCCAGGGCTGAACCATTGAAACTGATGCGCTGGTGACCACGGTAGTTTTGGCTGTGGTGTGCGAGGAGACCTTCTTCGGGCTCCGGCTACCGGGGGTGTGTCCAAGTCCCAAATAATTGGTGGGATATCCCCTCCAGTAATACAAGCCACTGCCCCCACCGGTGCGGTCTGTGAGTCTGCCACAGCTGCTGGCTGAGGTTCCCTGTCCTTTCCTGTGGGTTATGTGCAGCCTGAGGCCGCAGGCTGGGGACCCCTCTCGTTCTCTTTGCCCACTGCTACCTCTCCTGTGAGTCCCTCACCATTGGAGGCTGCAGGCTGGGGATCCCTGTCCTTAGGACGGTTCACCCTTGCTGGCCATTCCCCTTTCACTTTCTCCACCTCCATCTGAACATATGGTCTCTTCCATGCATCGTAATCAAGGGGACACTGGTAGACAGGCTGCACTGGTTCTAGTCATAGGTCTGTGTTGTATGGGGCAGATGGGGCTAAAGCACCAGTGGTGGTGGCTACCTTCCCTGGGCCATTTAATAAAGTTCGGAGCGCAGCTATGAATGAGTCAAACGTGGGGGGAGAGGTCGGTGTCTCGGTCTTTTGGGCAGGAACTGGGAGTTCTTTCCTGTGTTATCCTTCCACGGATTCCTACAGTCCCTTCTCCAATGCCCATTCTTCCTGCACCCGAAGCAGTTACGCTTCATATCGGAAGGGTTACCTCCTTCCTGGCGCCTCTCTTTTTTATTCTACATAAGAACATAAGAAATAGGAGCAGGAGTAGGCCAATTGGCCCCTCGAGCCTGCTCCGCCATTCAACAAGATCATGGCTGATCTGATCCTAACCGCCAATCCACTATGACAGGACTATCTCCTGAATCTAACAGAATTAGACACACGAAACAGGAGCAGGATCAGGCTACACGACCCCTGGGCCCGCTCCGCTACCCACAGGGCCATGACCGATCCGAACCTAGACTCATGTCCAAATTCCTGCCCGCTCCCCGTAACCCTTAATTCCCTTTTCTTCTAGGAAACTGTCTATTTCTGTTTTAAATTTATGTAATGATGTAGCTTCTACAGCTTTTTGGGGCAGCATATTCCATGGACCTACCACCCTCTGAGTGAAGTAGTTCCTCCTCATCTCAGTTTTGAAAGAGCAGCCCCTTATTCTAAGACTATGCCCCCTAGTTCTAGTTTCACCCATCATCTGGAACATCCTCCCTGCATCCACCCGATCCAACCCCTTCACAATCTTATATGTTTCAATAAGATCGCCTCTCATTCTTCTGAACTCCAATGAGTAGAGTCCCAATCTACTCAACCTCTCCTCATATGTCCATCCCCTCATCCCCGGGATTAACCGAGTGAACCTTCTTTGTACTGACTCGAGAGCAAGTATGTCTTTTCTTAAGTACGGACACCAAAACTGTATGCAGTATTCCAGGTGCGGTCTCACCAATACCTTGTACAACTGAAGCAATACCTCCCTATTTTTATATTCTATCCCCCTAGCAATGAAAGCCAACATTCCATTGGCCTTCTTAATCACTTGCTGCACCTGCATACTAACCTTTTGAGTTTTGTGCACCAGGACCCCCAGATCCCTTTGTACTTCAGTACTTTCCAGTTTCTTGCCATTAAGATAATAACTTGCTCTACGATATTTCCTGCCAAAGTGCATAACCTCACACTTTCCAGTATTGTATTCCATCTGCCAAATCTCTGCCCACTTACTTAGCCTGTCTATGTCCCCTTGCAGGTTTTTTATGTCCTCCTCACTCACTACTTTCCCTCCCATCTTAGTATCATCTGCAAACTTTGATGTGTTACACTCGGTCCCCTCCTCCAAATCGTTAATATAGATTGTAAAGAGTTGGGGACCCAGCATTGACCCCTGCGGAACACCACTGGTTACTGATTGCCAGTCTGAGAATGAACCATTTATCCCAACTCTCTGCCTTCTGTTAGATAGCCAATCCTCTATCCATGCCAGAATATTGCCCCCAATCCCGTGATTTTTTATCTTAAGCAATAATCTTTTGTGTGGCACCTTGTCAAATGCCTTTTGGAAGTCTAAATACACTCCGTCCACTGGTTCCCCTTTATCCACCCTATATGTTACTTCCTCAAAGAACTCCAGCAAATTTGTCAAACATGACTTCCCCTTCATCAAACCATGCTGAATTTGTCTTATTAAATTATGATTATCCAAATGTCCTGTTACTGTCTCCTTAATAATGGACTCCAAAATTTTACCTACCACAGATGTTAGGCTAACCGGTCTATAGTTTCCAGCCTTCTGTCTACTGCCCTTTTTAAATAAGGGTGTTACATTAGCAGTTTTCCTGTCTGCCGGGACCTTTGCTGAGTCCAGGGAGTTTTGGAAGATTATTACCAATGCATCCACAATCCCTACCGCCACTTCCCTCAAGACCCTAGGATGTAAGCCATCAGGTCCAGGCGATTTATCCGCCTTGAGTCCCATTATTTTACCGAGTACCACTTCCTTAGTGATTTTGATCGTGTTTATCTCCTCCCCCCCTATAGCCCCCTGCTTGTCCAGTGTTGGGATATTCTTGGTGTCCTCTACTGTAAAGACTGATACAAAATATTCATTCAGTGTTTTTGCCATCTCCATATTTCCCACCATTAATTTCCCGGTCTCATCCTCTAAGGGACCAACATTTACTTTAGCCACCCTTTTTCTTTTTATATAACTATAAAAACTCTTACTATCTGTCTTTATATTTTTTGCTAATTTACTTTCATAATCTATCTTCCCTTTCTTAATCAATCTTTTTGTTATTTTTTGCTGTCTTTTAAAGTTTTCCCAATCCTCTATCCTCCCACTAGATTTGGCTACCTTATATGCCCTTGTTTTTAATCGAATACTATCCTTAATTTCTTTACTTAGCCACGGATGGCTGTCTTTTCTTTTACACCCTTTTTTTCTCAGTGGAATATACTTTTTTTGGAAGTTGTAAAATAACTCCTTAAAGGTACACCACTGATAGTTGCAACTGGCTAACCGGTCTTTACTCAATTCCGCTCTCATACCTTCATAGTCTCCTTTATTCAAGCTTAGCACGCTTGTTTGAGATACAACCTCCTCACCCTCTAATTGAATATGGAATTCAACCATGTTATTGTCACTCATTCCAAGGGGATCCTTTACTAGGACATTTTTAATTAATCCTGTCTCGTTACACAGGACCAGATCTAAGGTTGCTTGCCCCCTGGTCGGTTCAGTTACATACTGCTCAAGAAACCCATCCCTAATACACTCAATGAACTCATCCTCAAGGCAGCCCTGCCCAATTTGATTTGTCCAATTAATATGATAGTTAAAATCCCCCATAATTATAGATGCTCCCTTATTACAAGCCTCAACTATTTCCTGATTCATACTCCGTCCAACCGAGTTGCGACTGTTCGGAGGCCTATAGGCTACGCCCACTAGTGTTTTTTTCCCCTTATTATTCCTTATCTCCACCCAAACTTTTTCATTATCCTGATCTTTGGACCCAATATCATTTCTCTGTATTACAGTGATTCCTTCCTTTATTAACATAGCCACCCCACCTCCCCTTCCTTCCTGCCTGTCCTTCCTGATTGTTAAATAACCTGGTATGTTTAATTCCCAGGCATTGTCACCCTGCAGCCATGTTTCTGTAATGGCCACAAGATCATACCCATATGTAGCTATTTGTGCCTTTAACTCGTCTATTTTGTTACGAATGCTACGTGCATTCAGATAGAGAACTTTCAAATCTGTTTTGTGACACTTAGTTCCTGCTTTTGCCCTATTTATTACTTTACCTTTTACTCCATACCTTCTGCCCCTTCCTGACACGCTCTGGTTTTTAATTTCCCCACTGCTACCTAAGTCTATGACCTTCTCTGTTGTCATTTTTATTATTTGCCCTCTAGGAACCTCCCCCCCACTAGTTAGTTTAAATCCTTCTCTACAGCCCTAGTTATATGATCTGACTCGGCTTTATTTCATGTACTTTTCCTTTAGGTGGGTGCTCTTCTATCCTCTACCGTTCCGGTAAGCCAGGGTCAGTTGTCTGACCACTTTCTCCTCGGTGACCCGGGGGTCCTTCGGGTCAAACCAAAGCTCAGCCTAGGCTCTGATCTGCGGCAAGCTGTTTGCCCCCAGGCTTCGGAGCCAGTGGGCCAGCTCGTCCTGGTTCAGGTGAGCCCGGTCGAGAACCCCACTACAGGCACTCCTGTACACAGGCCACAGTCTGTCTGCGAAAGCCTGTGGGGTCTCCCCTGCAAGCTGTGTTGTCCTCTCCACCCGGGAGAAGGGACTTCCATCATTCATGCCCATGGCCTCCAGAACTTCCTCCCGGATAACAGCGTATCTGCCCTGCCCCTTCTTGCTCTCCACAGAGAGGGACTGGTAGAGTTTGCTATCCAGGGAGAAAAGTAGCATCTTTGCCATTTCGGAGTCATCGCACTAGTTAATACCCGCTGCCTGTTCTACTTCCATGAAGTGGACCGAGCGGTCCCCCTTTTGAGTGAGCTTACTCAGGTGGCTTACCATAGCCCTAAGCTGTTGGGTACCATGGGGAACCACGAATTGGCTTTCAAAGGATCCTTGACCCCCACCACCGCCGGGCAGGCCAAACTTTTGCTGCCGGACCAGGCACATCGGCCCCAGCTCCGACTCTCCTTGCATTGGCTCGCCCACCTCTCCCTGCTGCCAAACCGAGTTAAAACCCGACGCCACAGGTGGTGGTGGTGTGCACTCCCTGCCGGCCTCACAAATCATCCGTCCCGCCTGCTGCCCAACCGGGTCGTTCCCTGGTGCCACAGGTGGAGTCCGAACAGTTTCCCCTTGCTCTCCCAGGTCCACCCGGGCTGCACCCGGGCTTATTAGGCATACCATGCCTTTGACCCTGAACAGAGCAAGGTTCAAACTGGTGATTTGTTTCTGACAGGGGCCGTGATCTCCCCCCTCAAACCCACTAGTGGTTGCTATTTTGTAAGCTGCCTGGACGTCTCTCAACCTCTCCTCCATCTCTCTTACTTGCCTGGCGAGGCAGGCGTTCTCTTCCCTTACCACCAATTAATTATTTTTGGCTTTGGTGACCTGTCACCGAAAGTATTCCTGTCTGTTTCTGTGTGTTTCCACGAGCTGCATTTTTCCCCGGTTTTGTGCATTTAGTTCTTCCAATAACCTTTCCCCTGCTAGAGCCCTTGCGTGAGACTGGTGAACTGATTCCCGTAGTTCTGCTGCCAGTGCCTCAACGCGTTTATCCAAAAGCTGGATCTGTCGCTGGAAGCATACCAACCAGATTGCTTTCTCCTCAGATTTCTTATGGTCCTTGCTCTCAGTCCATTTGGCTGCAGCGTCTATTGGACGCTCAGCACGCAACAGACTGAGCATCCATTTCTTGGTGATATTTACTCTCTTGAACACGTAAGAGGAAATCCTCTCTTCCATCTTAGTTTCTTCCTCAAAAACAGTGTCCACTGTATCACATCCCTTTTGTGAAGGTCCTGCTGTGGTCGCCATTATGTAGGGGATGGTGGTGTGTGTCAGCTTCACCTCTGACTTATGAGCAGTTCGAATCGCTCCCACTCCCTTGGTTCTGGACCTTGGACTTATTTGGGGGTTGTGACAAAAGTGCAGCAGACAACTGGTTTTGGTGCAAGAAACTTTGATCTTTATTCAAGAAAGAAAATACAACACAACAATCTTATACTCTAATAAAATTGGGGAACACTTTCAATACATACGAGGGAAAATTACAGTATAAAATACCTCACCCCTCCCAATCCCACTCCCTAGCTAAGTTGAACTCTAGAGGACCAGGGATAATGCTCACCAAAACAAATCCTTGACAGTTGAGCTGGTTCGTGGTTTCGGGGTTCGCTGGATATGTTGGTCGGTGGCTGCCACACCCCGTACGTGGTAGAGGACTTTGACTATCTGCTGGTCAGACTTTGCGAGTATGCTGATGCGGTAGGGTGCGTTTTGGATCTATGGGGTGAGTACCCACTATTCTTCAGTTGAGATAGGGTTTAGCGTTCCTTTTTAAGTAAAAATCTTACCCGGGGTAAGTCAGGAATAGATTGTAGCGTGGAACCTTCGGTTTTCTCCTGAGTTGGTTTTCTTTGGTCGCGGTGGCTCAATATTACCGGATTGGTTGGTGCTAATATTTTGTTGGTAGTTTCATAAGGCTCTTGTTGCCGCGATGTGTCAGACAATGTCCTGGGTCACTGAAGCTGTTGAACTTGGGTGTACGGTGGAAAGCTGCCCTGTCTCGATGCTTCTTGAGTCTGTTTCCCGAGTTGAGTAGTCTCCGAGTTGTTTTTCTTTAGAAAACAGGCCTTCAATTATACTTTTGGAGGCCTCTTAATCTGCACGCCAAATCAGTCCCGGTTTATTGTCTGATTTGGGCGGGCTCGTTAAGGTAACTTGATTAAAAATGTGAAAAATGGTTTCGGGATGTTGTACTGTTTAGTCAATGAGTTGTTGATTGCCTAGTTCATTGTCATAGCTATACTCAGGTTTTGAGTTTCCTGTCTGGGCCTGAGATTTCTATGTAGGTTGGCTAGCTGATTTGCATTATGCATGTTTTGGATGGGTCCTGTGTTTTGGGTGGGGACTGCTCCTTCGTGGGTCAATTGTTTAGGATGTTAATGTCTGATAGTGGCTGAATTGAGGTTACACAGTTCCCCAGACAATTTGATTTACTCCAATATCCAAACTGTCTTTACAGAGGTCGATCCCATTTCCTGTGGCAGCCTTTTCTCCCTGTACAGGTCCAAACATGCCTTTTTATTTTATCATCCTGAAACTTGTTTAGAAAGAGTCCAAAGTCATTTTCTTAGGGTTTTCTTCTAGCTTTGGGGGATCTGTGAATTTTGAGAATCTTATAATTTCTTCTTATTTCTAATCCAGAATATCCACCAAAATCAAATAAGAGTACCTTTTTGATCCCCGAGACTCAAAGAATTAAAAACTTACAGAGCCTGCCTCTGAAGTTGAGAATCGCTTGCCCTTCCCAGCGACTTCTGACTTTCCATCTGAAAAACTCTATTTTTATACCTTTTTTTAGTGGTTTATTCTTTGAAGGTTTCTGCTGATGTAAGCTAATTATCTCTAGTCATTCTCTATTTAATTATTTTCTATTCTTACTGTCATTTCAGCTGCCAACTCGCAGACTTCTGTCTGTTGTTTAGGTGTTCAAAACGTATCATAAAAAACGGTTATAACTTATGTATCTATTTGATGCCATTCTTACAAAGTGCTTTCATTCAATTCTTAATATTGGCCCAGAAATTCGGGTCTTCACGGGTGAGTACGCACCAGGTACTCACCCATAGGCCCAATGAAAGTGTCGGTTTCGTGCATGCACTGCGCACACACGGGAAACCGGAACTTCCGTTCCCTTAAAGGAAGGGGTTCAGAGGTCGAATACGCGTGCCGGAGAGGCAGCATGTGCGCCTTGAACTTATGTTTTTTTTGCAGGTTTCTCCGGGAGGGTAACTCTCCAGGAGTTACACTTATGAAAAGCAGGCGCAAGGCCTGCTTTTAACAAGGTAAGTGGTGAATTAATTAAAATTAAACATTTTTTCCACAGGTTTATTATTTTTAAATACTTTCAAGAAAGGTAAGTTTATTTTTGGCCTTGTTAGAAAATGTAATTTTTTTCAAAAATTTAAATTATTGTTTAAAATAGTTATTTTATGTAATTTATAGTTATTTTAAAAATGTGATTTTTAAAATTGTATTTGAAGTTTTAGTTAGGTTTTGGGGCTTATAGTATTTATAGTTTTGACAGCTCTTCCTGTCAATTTTATGAATGGGCATTCCCTGCTACCATTGGCTCTCCATGGCCCACGTGATCCCAGGGGATGCATCGAACTAACTGCGCCCCTGGGATATGCAAGCACTGCATGCCGGCAGTTGGAGGAGGCCCAGGATCGGAATCCCACGCGGGCCCACAGCTCAACGGCCAGCGTGCTAGGTAAGTGCAGGTCGGAGGCTTGCACCCGCGGGAAGCCTCTGACCTGAATTTCTGGGCCATTAAATGTCATTTTCAAACCATCATTAAATATGAAACTTTTAAGGGACTATGGGCCATTGGCTTAACTGGTTATTATCAGAAGTTGTGTCTCCTAACTATTCCGTTTTCAATACAAAAACCATGTGATTGCTTGGTGTCATATTTTCAAAGTCTTCTGTAGGTACTTTTTATAGCATGTAAATTGAAAACACGTCAACTAGGGTGTTTCTTTTCCTAGCCATCTTAGTTGGTTATATTACTGACTTATGTTTCCTGTCTTTCATTTGACGTTACTTTTATCAAAGGCACATGGTTTTTTAATATTCTGTGTTTCCGTTTGAAGTGTTAGTTTTTAACACTTTACTTGGGCATTGCTATTGTGTTGGTTCCAATGTTCAGACATAGAGGAGTCTCCAGCCTGCTGTTTCAATAGGGCCATTGTCTTAGTATTAACAATCAATTCCCAATTCAAAAGCTTGTGTGGTGTTTACAGCTTGTGTTAACAACTGATCTTATTTCAAAAGCCTGTATTCTGTTTGCAGCCTGTGTCATTGAGGCTTTTAGATTTTTAAACCCAGTTTTCATGTTTTAATAATATCAGAATTCTGTTCATAGGATGGTGTATCTTTCTGAAATATGGCTATTTCCTTTACAAGGCAGCCGAGACGTACGGGAGAAGCTGCAAGCAAGATCAAAAGGGCAATCTAGGTGAGCATTGCCAAGCCTACACACCCACAAGATCACTTAGCTGTGTGAGTGGGTGCCTGTATGTTCCTACCAAACCAAAGGGGGTTTAGCGTTGGAAGGATCCTGTGATAGTTTAGTTCGCGGGAGGGTGTTTTTAGGGCATGGTAAGTCAGCACAGCAGGGGCTTGTTGGACAAGTCAGGGTTGTACCGTTTTAAACTGTACTGTTGTGTTCACACTGCTCACACTGTATGCGAGTGGAGTGGTTTTTGTCAACCTTAATAAACACGGTATGGGTGGGCCCGAAAACGTTGTCCATGTTCAAATCTGTCCTCAGTAATCCCTATCCTCCGGAACTTGTAGTAAGGGGGTTTGCATGCTCGCTACGGGTGGGGCGAAACCACTTACAATAATTGGCAATTGCGGCAGGGGCCATAGGAAAGTGGCCATCGCAAAAACCGGTGACAGACCCTAAGTCTCTTTGGACCTCCACTGCTTCTAGCTTTTCACCATTTAGCAAGTACGCTGATCTATCCTTTTTAGGTTTAAAGTGGATGACCTCACACTTCCCTATATTGAATTCCATTTGCCACAGTTTTGCCCATTCACTTAATCTATTAATTTCTCTTAGTAATTTTATGCTTCCATGTACACGGCTTACAATGCCGCCTATCTTTGTGTCATCGGCAAACTTGGATATGTGGCTTTCCATCCCATCATCTAAGTCGTTAATAAATACAGTGAATAGTAGGGGCCCCAACATAGATCCCTGTGGGACGCCACTAGTCAGATCCTGCCAATTAGAGTACCTGCCCATTATCCCTACTCTCTGCCTCTTGCCGCTAGGCCTAGTATTGCAGAGCTAGAAATGTTCTAGGCCCATTTTCGGGTCTGAAGAGACAGCGTGCGTGGAATGTGTGCCAGAAGCTGGAGGCCCAAAGCTCACCCGAAATTGGGCCTTGGGCTATTAATAACTGCGGCGAGCTGCAGACACCTGTCATGCCTTCAGAAGCAGCACGCCGGTCATGGTGGGACCAATTTGGGCTGATTGCCTTTTCATGGAGTCATAGAATGGTTACAGCATGGAAGAAGGCCATTCGGCCCATCAAACCCGTGCCGGCTCTCTGCAAGAGCACTTCAGCTAGTCCCACTCCCCCGCCCTTTCCCCGTAGCCCTGCAAAATTTTTTCCTTCAGGTACTTATCCAATTCCCTTTTGAAAGCAGTGATTGAGTCTGCCTCCACCACCCTTTCAGGTTTTGCATTCCTGCTGAAGCAGCCTTCAGGTAGATCATGGGAAGGGGTTAGTGAGGGCCTGGATTAATTTCTCTGCTGATGTCTCCATGCTTTCACATCTACCTGGTGGTAGTAGTGCGGGCTTTTCCTATCCTCATCCAAAGCTTGAAAACTTGAAATTTCAGCATTCTAAAGCCCCCAGAAGGATTCCCAATGGTGCAAAAAACCTGCTACTTGATTAGTTAAAATCCACCAATCAGAGAACAGTCTTTTCCAGTCCTCCAGGCCTCGCAACTTTGAATAACTGAAGTGAAATTAACTTCATGTATAAGTGCAAAAAGCAGAAAGGAACCAAAACGGGCTGGTTTGAACAAGCTCATGGGCAGCATTTTGGATTAGGCTACAAACTACTAGTCAGATTTATTGAATTAATAAATGAATAGCACTAAATACAACAGTAGGCACAATTTTAAAATTAGAGCTAGGAAATTCAGGAGTGGAATGAGGAAGTGCTTTTTCCACACAGAGGGTAGTGGAAATCTATAATTCTCTTTCCCCAAAAGACTGCGGATGCTGGATCAATTGACATTTTCAAAACTGAGATTGGCAGATTTTTATTAGGTAAGTGTTAAGTATGTGTATTGTATTGAACAATTAACACAAAGACTTAAACGTATAACTCAAACAGGTCTTTACTGGTTGGAGGTAGGGACTGCACGTAGGTCTTTACTTCATGCCCACAGGCGGGAACTGAGGGGAGATCAGTACCCACAGTACTATTTATACCCCTATGGCCAGGAGTGGTACTGCGTATCACTACGCCCTACAAGCAGTGCAGTCCTGTCCATAGGTTCAAAGTAGCACACATATTACATACACAACATTCCTCCCTTCTTAGCTTTACAGTCATCTCCCCATTTAACATAACGTAATAACATATATACATATATAACTTCAGGTTTACATAACAGAATAACATAGATACATAGATAACTTCATGTCAAAACAGATCACAGATTCAGTCTCTGCGGAAAACAGTTCACAGATTCAATCTCTGTGGTGTAGTCGGTTCACGTTGCTGGAGTGACTCATTCAATAGTCCTTCCATGGATTTAACAGTTTGAACTTCCGAACTGAATTGGCTCCGTTCGGAGGGACCACGTGTGTGATCTGGTAGAGGTAATAATGGTTCAGGTGGGTCATCTTCTGTTTCGACTTTTCCTTTTCTGCTTCTTGGAGACTCTCTGGGCTCCACTGTCAGCTGCCAGCTGCATGCGCAGTTCCTCCTTCTCTTCCTCCTTTTTCCATAGTAGAGCCACCTTCTCCCGATGTTCCGTAGACTTTCGGTGCTCCTCCAAGATTTCTGTATGGTGGGAGTCGAAGTTACAAGTTGGGCAGGACAGGACATAGTAATATTCGGTGTCGTCCTGATCTAGGCCAGCGAGAGGGTCTTCTATTTCCTCCATACCCAGCTGGGCGTTAGCCAGCTTTTGTTCCAAGTCCAGACATCTTTCCTGAAGAGACTTCTTCATGCGTACCTCTTCATCCAGCTTTTTCTGGGCTTTCAGCAAGTCGTTTACTAATGACCTCATTTGAGATTTTACTACTTCAACTTCTTTTGGAGATTGATTGATCGGACTATTCAATCCCTCTACCGGAGCAGCTGTTTCAGCGGTCTGTTGTTCTACGTTGACGTGAGTCAGCATACTTTTGGCATCCAAGGGCTGCTCTGTTGCAGTCATCTCAGTCTGTGTTGCCACCTCAGCTCTTCCAATAACCTTTGAGAGCTCCGAACCCCTTTCGTTTGAATATTGAAGTTCGTGTTCAAGTTTTTCCCATTTCAGAGTCCTGTCCTTCAGCATATGCAGGAGTTGGCTGACCGTTAACTCCTCTGACATCAGACGTTTTGTGTGCTCGTGCTCCATTTTCTCCATCAGCTGCTTCTGTTGTCTTTCCAGATTCTCCAACTCTATATCAAAGAACTCTTTCGTTGCATTCAACTCTTGCTCAAAACGGCGAAGCATTTGTTCTAATTGCTGTTGTAGTTTGAAATGGAGTTGAGTTCGAGCCCGGTGTCCCTCAGAAATGGGCACATCAGTAGACTTGCCAGACTCAGAATCCACAGTTAAACTATGTTGTTGTTGCTCAGTGGAATTCTGTGCTGAAACTTTGTCTTTTGCACCTGAGTTGGGCTTACCATCATCCGTTCCAGAGTCTGGGCCGACTATCTTCACCGAGTTCTCACTCGTTATTGTTTGTAGGAAATGCCAGACCATATTCATTTTCCTAATCCACTCCCGTCCTAGTAGTGGAGGACCTCCTTCAGATATCACATATAAGTCCATTATTTGACTGTCTTCGCCCTTGTGGACCACTGCAACCTCTATTTTCCCGATGGGGTACACTCTTTGCCCCGTGTATGTTTTCAATATAATCCCCGTATCCTGTAGGGGAATATGTTGGAATAACTTTCCGTAATCTTTCTTATTTATGACCGTCAATGCTGATCCAGTGTCCAATTCCAGTTTTACTTGGACTCCTTCTATCTGAAGAGTGACCCAAATTGTCTGGAGGTCTGCACCCTTACCAGCGTTGAGTACTCTTAAGCTAGCCAGTTCATTACAGCTTAAGCTAGCCAGTTCATTACTGCTAGCATCTGAATCGGACTCCTGTTCGGTCACCTTGTGTACCTTTGCGTATTTTCCTTGCGGTGACTTCTTGTTACTGGTCTTCTTCCCTGACCTGCATACTCTAGCTATATGTCCAAGCCTACCACAAGTTCTACATTCTTGGTTTTTAAACCAACACTGGTTCTGATCATGCGTTGTCTTTCCACAACGATAACATTTGCCAGAACTCACACCCAATTTGTGTGCACTGAGCTCCGGTGACTGTAGCTGCATTACTGCCGTGCCTCTCGCTGCGGCTTCGTGTGCTGCTGCCATAGTGACCGCTTTCTCAAGCGTCAGCTCATTCTCCTCGAGCAGTCGCTTTTGTGTATCCTGTTTAAATAAACCACACACAAATTTGCCTCGTAGTGCATCTGTCAGTCCCGTTCCAAACTGGCAATATTTCGCTAATTTACGCAATTCCAGCAAATATTCAGCATTGCTTTCATGCTGTAGCTGCCTTCTGTCGTAAAATTTAAATCGTTCCGCTAGCATCAGCGGCGTGGGGTTTAGATGATCTTTCAGGACAGTAACAATCTCATCGAACGTCTTATCCGCCGGTTCATCTGGTGATAACAGGTGTTTCAATTGCCCGTATGTCTTCGCACCCATTAAATTTAATAATGTTAGAGCTTTATCTTGGTCACGAATTTTATTGGCCTTACAATAATTTTTTACTCTTTCAACATATATGGCCCAATCTTCGAGGTCACTATCAAAGGTGCTAATATTCCCGTGTTTAGGCATTGTAGATTTGCAATTTCTCAGATTTTATTTTCTTTACTTGTTATCAAAGATGGCGGCTTCCCGCTCTTGCCGTCGTCCTCCGCCCACAAAATGGCGGTTTTCCCGCGCTTGGCGGTCTTCACCCGTCCCCCGACGCCATCTCCCTTCAGCCCCCGAGTGCGGCCCTTATCTTCGCCGCGATCGATAGCCCGCGCTGTGCACCGCGGCTCTCGCACCTTGAGCTTCTGCAGCCGCCGCGCCTTTCAGTCCGAGTGCGGCCCTTATCTTTGGTCCCGATCGCTGGCCCGCGCTGCGCCTCGCACTTGAAGCGGCTCCCGGCCTCTGGCTCACCCGCTCGCGCGGGTCTTGCTCGCTCCCTCCCGGGCTCTGGCTTACCCGCTCGCGCGTTTCACCGCGGCTCTTATCAGGGATTGCGATCGCCCTTATCTTCCGATCGGTGGCCCTGTCTTTGCAGCCGACGCTGCTCGGCTTACCCACGAGGTTATGGAGGCTTCAGGGTCCTAATGCCTGTCGCTTCCAGTCGCTGGAAGCTGTCAGGATTTCTGCTGCCCTTCAGTTTTGAGTGGGGTGTTGAGGATTGAAACCTCTCTTCAACGTCCTGTCTTTGGACGAAGCCGCCGTGGAATAACTGCCGCAGGGTTCGAACCGACTCGTTGCCAGTGTTAAGTATGTGTATTGTATTGAACAATTAACACAAAGACTTAAACGTATAACTCAAACAGGTCTTTACTGGTTGGAGGTAGGGACTGCACGTAGGTCTTTACTTCATGCCCACAGGCGGGAACTGAGGGGAGATCAGTACCCACAGTACTATTTATACCCCTATGGCCAGGAGTGGTACTGCGTATCACTATGCCCTGCAAGTAGTGCAGTCCTGTCCATAGGTTCAAAGTAGCACACATATTACATACACAACAGTAAGGATATCAAAGCATATGGATCAATGGCAGGTAAATGGAATTGAAGTACAAATCAGCCATGCTCCAATTGAATGGTGGAATAGGCTCGAGGGGCTCAGTGGCCTGCTTCTGTTCCTATGTTCCTAGATTCATAGTAATTACAGACTTTATTATTCTCCTCAGAATATCAAAATCAATTAAAGCAGTCACCTGTGTAGTGTATGTGCTTTAAGTCAGAACTACTTTTTACAGCTCCTGTATACTGTGGTACCGGCAGTAACCACACCGGTATATAAGCTGTGCGCATGCCTCTGTACTCCAGTCTAGAGATTGCCCTCCTCCAGTAAAGACCTGTTATTTGTTATGTACAGCATCCGTGCAATTATTTATCCACTAAACCACGGATCTAACAGTGGCGACGAGTGTTGATGTGAATCTACCTGCAACATTAAACAAAAAAATAAAATTAAAATAGTCGAGTCCAGGAACACGGGTGTCGACCGCGAGCAACCGCCCAGCAGTCAGGCAGAGATCCAACTTCACTGGGGAGGCTGTGGAGAGCCGGGCTTGGTTCCCCAGCCACAACGAGCAGTAAGAGACCGACGACAGGTCCAGAGCAGACCCTTCCCGAGCAGCGGCGGCTGGAGCCGACCGACGGCAGAGAGAGAGAGCCGGGCAGCGTCGACGGGGTAAGAAAAAGGGTGAAGAGAGCATGGCGCAGGCGGGGGTTGATCACCGAGTGGCGCCGAGGAAAAATACTGCAAAACCGGAGAGAGCGAGGGTAAAAAACAGCCGGGTTCTAGACTGAGCGGCGTCGACAAATATCAAGAGAAGAACGCGCAGAGCACAGCCAGGGATCACGGGCTGATCAGGGTCCACGGGGCAAAGCAAGGGGAGACACCACTGAGCCGCGGAGAAGCAGGGAGAGCACGGGAGACGCCATTGAGCCACGGAGAAGCAGGGAGAGCGCGGGAGGCGCCATTGAGCCGCGCAGAAGAAGGAAGAGTGCGGGAGACGCCATTTTGCGAAGCCGCAGCGGAGAAGACGGGCGAGCGCGGGAAGGAAGGAAAGCGCGGGAGACGCCATTTTGTGCCAGCGGAGAAGAAGGGGAAGCGCGGGAGGTGCCATTGGTGATAGTTAACGCACAACCAAGGATGCCGAAGAGTGGCAGTATCTCTACGTTCGACAATGAAGTCGAAGATTGGGCGACATATGTGAAACGTATTGAGGTGTACTGCAGGGCGAATGAAGTGCCAGATGCCAATAAAGCACTGGTTCTGTTAAATTCCATGGGTGCAAAAACTTATGGGTTACTGCGAAATCTAATAACCCCAGAGAAGCCGGTAAACAAGAATTTTGAAAGCATAGTAGAAATCCTACAGGACCACTTAAACCCTACACCGCTGCTGATAGCAGAACGATTTAAGTTCCATAAAAGGAACCAACACAAAGACTAAAGCAATGCTGAGTACCTAACGGAACTGCACAAGCTATCGAAATACTGCCAGTTTGGAGCGGGACTAACAGACACGTTAAGGGACAAGTTTGTGCGTGGGCTACAAAGTGAAGGAACCCAGAAACGGCTTCTATCAGAAAAGGACCTTACGCTGGACAAAGCTTTCAGTATGGCAGTATCACACGAAGCAGCTGCAAGGGGCGCTGCAGAGATACAACGGAGACCGCAAGAATATGGCACCAACGAAATGACCTATGGAACAGGGAAGTGCTATCGCTGCGGCAGAACAACACATGACCAGAAAGATTGTTGGTTCAAGGACCAAGTGTGCAGACAGTGTGGGAAAGCAGGACACATAGCAAGAGTCTGCAGGTCTGGGAAGAAAACCAACAGTAAGAAATCTCCACAGGAGAAGTACAAAAAGGTACACCAGGTGATGGACAGTGGTTCAGACGAACAGAAAAGTGACACAGACTCCAGAAGCAAGGAGCTGGGTTGTCTGAAACTACATAATGTAACCGAAATGGAGGATCACCAGACTATCTGGGTTACACGCAAGATAGACGGAGTCCAAGTGGAAATGGAATTGGACACAGGGTCAGCTCTAACAGTCATAAATCAAAGAGACTACAAGCGGCTATTTTCACACATACCCTTGAAAGCTACAGAGATTGTCTTGAAGACGTATACGGGGCAAAAAGTCTACCCCAAAGGAAAAATAAGGGTGAAAGTGACATATAAAAGTCAGGAAATACCTAAAATGGATATATATGTATTGCCAAATGGAGGACCACCACTGCTAGGACGTGAATGGATCCGGAAGATACATTTAGATTGGCATTCCATACAGGCACTGAAGGTGGAGGCCAAAAAGGATGATGACATCACACCTGGCCGACTGTCAAAAATGCTAACTGACGCAAAAGAAGTTTTCCAGGAGGGACTAGGAACACTAAAAGGAATAACAGCAACAATTAAAATAGAGGATAATGCAAGCCCAAAGTTTCTAAAGGCCAGACCAGTGCCTTATGCGATCAGACCAGCGGTTGAAGCAGAGCTGGAAGGGTTGGAACGTTCAGGAGTACTGTCCAAAGTGGACTGGAGTGAGTGGGCTACACCCATCGTTCCTGTAATGAAGAGGTCGTTGAGTAATACGCCTGGGGAACCAAAGAAGGTCCGCATCTGTGGGGATTTTAAGGTGACAGTGAACCCAATCCTTCACACGGTGCAATATCCGCTTCCACGAATTGAGGATATTTTCGCCTCGCTATCTGGTGGTAAACGCTTCGCAAAAATTGATCTAGCCCAGGCGTACTTGCAAATGGAGGTAGAAGAAGCTTCGAAACATTACCTTACGATCAACACCAAAGGTCTCTATCAATACAACCGGCTGGTGTTTGGAGTAGCCTCGGCTCCGGCTATCTGGTAAAGGGCGATGGATCAGGTCCTGCAAGGGATTCCAGGGACCCAGTGTTATTTGGACGACATCTTGGTCACGGGCGAAAATTGTTGTATCCGTGTGTTAATGGAGACACGGAATGCAGGAGTTGGTTTAACAGGTGTTTACTGAACAAAGTCTGGAGGTGAACTAAAAGATACAAGACACTATACAGGCTTATATACCCGAGTGGTCACTACCGGTATTACAGTACACAGGGGCTCTTAAAGGTACATACACTACAATTCCTCCCCTTTTAGATAATTAGTACATAACATTTTAAGTAATCATTAATTAACATGTTTACAAGAACAATAATCTACACATTTGCTGCAGTTAATCAATTATAAGTCAGTCTCTCTGGAGGCTTCCTGACTCGGTCCGGATAACGCCTCGGTGGTGTAGTAGTTTTCGGTGGTGTAGTAGGTTCTTTTGGCAAGGTCGATTCGGCTTGAATGCCAGTGTCGGGTTCATCTGGTTCCAGTATCACCGGATCAGAGGTAGATACTATGGGTATCTCTGCTTCATCATTAGGCGTATAGAGTTGTGGTGTAGGTTGTCCCTTTTCGGATGACTCTATGATCTGGTCAGCATGGCGCCTTATTATGCTTTCATCAATGTCCACGGTATACATCAGCGGTCCTAGTCGTGTGCAAATAGTTCCAGGCTGCCATTTCTCGGTACGGTAGTCCCGGGCCAAAACTTGTTGACCTATCTGGAAGGTTCTAGTTGGCCTTTCATTCATGCCTTGAAATTGCCGGTTCTCTACGTCCCTTCTGATGTTTGGCTTGATCAAATCCAGCCGGCATCTTAGTTTTCTATTGAAAAACATCATGGCGGGAGTTTGGTTTGTAACCACATGTGTTGCATTCCTGTATGCAAACAAGAAGTTATCAACCTTATGTTGTAGATTTATGTCTTCATTACCCATGGCCTTTATGGCCTTCTTGAAGGTCTGGACAAACTTTTCAGCTAATCCATTGGTGGCGGGATGGTATGGGGCGGACGTGTAGTGCTTAACCCCATTGTTTTTTAAGAACTTCCTGAATTCTTCGGACACAAATTGCGGTCCATTATCAGAACAGATCTGTTCAGGCAGCCCATTCCTGGCAAATATGGTCCTTAATACTGTGATGGTTTTTTCCGTGGTGGTGGAGGACATCTTTATTACCTCCGGCCACTTGGAGTGTGCATCAACCGCGATTAAGAACATTGAGTCCATAAATGGACCAGCAAAGTCGATATGTACCCTTTGCCATGGAGATGAGGGCCACTCCCATGGATGTAGAGGGGCTTGTGGTGGGGCATTTTGGACCTTCTGGCATCCTAGACAGCTCTTGGTCATTTCTTCGATGTTTCCATCGATACCTGGCCACCGCACAAACGCTCTGGCTAGGTTCTTCATTTTCACTCCACCCAGATGCCCCTCGTGAAGCTCCTTTAACACTTTACCCTGGAGTTTGGGTGGAATCACCACTCTGGATCCACACATCAAGGTTCCTCGGCACACTGACAGCTGTTCTCTTCTTTGCGAGAATGCTGGCAACAGTGGTTCGCCATGTGCTGGCCATCCCTTCACCGTTAAATCGTAGACTCGTGAGAGAGTCGGGTCATTTCTCGTTTCCTTTTCAATGGTAGAATTTGTTACTGGTAGACATTCCACTATGGTTGAGTGGAACATCTCCACTGGGTCCACTGTAGGTGCCTCTTCTACCGTTGGCAACGGTAGGCGCGATAAACCGTCATCATTCCCATGCTGTTTTGATCCTTTGCATTCTATGTCATATTGGTGTGCCCCTAGGAAAAGGGACCACCTCTGTAGCCTTTGCGCTGTCATAATGGGAACACCCTTTTTAGGGTTGAATATGGAGACGAGGGGTTAATGGTCAGTCAACAAGGTAAATTTTTGTCCGTGTAGGTAATGGTTGAATTTCTTCACTCCCCACACCAGGCTGAGTGCTTCCATGTCGATCTGGGCATAGTTACGCTCAGCTGAGTTCAATGAGCGTGACGCAAAAGCTATCGGCCCCTCCGAGCCATCAGGGAATCTATGCGATAATACCGCTCCTACGCCGTAAGGGGATGCATCGCACGCCAGTCTGATTGGCAGTGATGGGTTGTAATGAGCCAACACTTCCTTGGACGTGATCAAGCCTTTGCATTTATGGAAGGCACGTTTACAGTCTTCGCTCCATTTCCAAATTACTCCCGTTTGTAGCAGTGCGTGAAGAGGGTGCAGAACAGTTGACAAGTTTGGTAAAAATTTATGATAGTAATTTATCAATCCCAGGAACGACCTTAATTGTGAGACATTTTCAGGTGCTGGGGCTTTTATGACCGCTTCAATTTTTTTAGGTGACTTATGCAACCCTTCTTCGTTAATTATATGGCCACAATATGATATTTGTTTCTGGAATAATTTGCACTTGGGGCGATTTGCTCATAGGCCCCGTTCTCTCAGCCTAGTGAGCACCTGCTCCAAATTGGCAAGGTGCTCGTTGTCATTTTCTCCTGTTACAAGGATGTCGTCTAGGCAGCATTGAGTTCCCGGAATCCCTTGCAGGACTTGCTCCATAGCTCTTTGCCAGATAGCTGGAGCTGATGCTACTCCGAAAACCAGTCGATTGTACTGGTACAGGCCTTTGTGTGTGTTTATCGTGAGATACTTTTTAGAGGCCTCCTCAACCTCCATCTGTAGATATGCCTGTGCCAAGTCAATTTTGGTGAAACGTTTCCCTCCGGATAGTGAGGCGAAAATATCTTCTATCCTCAGAAGAGGATACTGTACTGTGTGAAGGATCGGGTTTACAGTCACCTTGAAGTCCCCACAGATGCGAATTTTTCTCTGTTCTTCAGATTATCATTATTCAACGTTTTCTTCATGACCGGGACGATGGGTGTTGCCCACTCGCTCCAATCTACCTTGGATAACACGCCTGCCTTTTCCAAATTCTCCAGCTCTGCCTCGACTGCTGGACGAATTGCGCATGGCACCGGCCTTGCCTTAAAAAACTTGGGACTTGCCGCATCTTCCACTTTTATTGAGGCGGTGACACCTTTCAAGGTTCCTAGTTCCTGTTGAAACACTTCTTTGGTGTTGGCCAAGATGTCTTTTAATCGTTCAGGTATGACGTCAACATCATTTTTTTTCTTACTGGTCATCGTCAGTGCCTGAATGGAGTGCCAGTCTAAACGTATCTTCCTGATCCATTCACGTCCCAACAGCGGTGGACCACCATCTTGCAGAACATATAAATACAACTTCTGTATTTCCTTGCCGTTGTATACAACAGGCACCCTTATTTTCCCTCTGGGGTATACTTTCTGCCCCGTATATGTCTTCAAGATAATGGATGTGTCTTTCAAAGGTATATGCGGAAATAGCCGCTCATAATCCCGTCGACTTATGACGGTCAGAGCTGATCCTGTATCTAGCTCCATTTTAACTGGGGACCCCGCTATCGTGAGGGTAACCCAAATGGTCTGGTAATCTTCTTTGGCAATTACATTATGTAATTTGAGACAGCTTAGTCTCTTGTTTCTGGAGTCACTATTGCTCTTCTGGTCTTCGGAGCCACTGTCCGTCATCATTTGTACCTTTCTGTAATTTTCCTTATTGGTTTTTTTTCTGTCAGTGGATTTTTTGTTTCCAGATCGGCATACACGTGCAATGTGTCCCATCTTTCCGCATTGCCTGCATGCTTTGTCCTTGAACCAGCAGTCCCTCTGGTCATGGGTGGATCTGCCGCAGCGATAACATCTCTCGAAACCCTGTGTCATTTCATGGGTGCCGAAGTCCTGTGGCTTTTGCTGTATCTCTGCAGCTCCTCTTGCTGCTGCTTCGTATGATACAGCCACACTGAAAGCCTTGTCCAGTGTCAAATCTTTCTCAGAAAGTAGCCTTTTCTGTGTTCCTTCACTTAGGAGACCGCAGACGAATTTGTCTCGTAGAGAATCTGCCAGTCCTGCCCCAAATTGGCAGTGCTTTGACAGCTTTCTTAATTCGGTGAGGTAATCAGCGTTACTTTCATTCTTGTGCTGATTCCTCCTGAAGTATTTGAATCGTTCCGCTATCAGCAGCGGTGTTGGGTTTAAGTGCTCCTGTAGGGTATCAACAATCTCCTTAAAATTCTTGTCCATCGGTTTGGCTGGAGTGATTAAGTTTCATAACAGCCCATATGTCCTTGCGCCCATCAGGTTTAGAAGTACCGATGCCTTTTTATCATCCTCTACTTCATTCGCTGTGCAATATACCTCCACTCTTTCCACATATGTGGTCCAATCCTCTATATTACTATCGAAAGCAGTAATATTGCCAGTCTTAGGCATCCTGAAAATCAAAAATGGCGCCTCCCGCACTTTCCTTTCTTCCCTGCCGAGAAAAAATGGCGCCTCCCGTGCTTTCCCGCCGCTGCCGCTGCTGACAACGCTGTTCTCCACGGTTTTTATTTACACAGATATTTTTAATAGTTGGAGACTCGTTCCCGCCGGACTCTCTGGGACTTTTCCCTCCCTCTGCTTGGTCCGAACGCCGACCTGCTTTGCAGCGCCGGCCGTCTCCCGAGTGCTCCACCCTCCATCTCTGTTTGCCTCCGCCTTCCGACTCGCTGCTCGGCCCCGCTGCAGAGCCACCCGATCGAGCCCCAGCCCGCCGCCCAGGAAGGATTAGTGCAATACCTGCCACCAGCCCGGCTAGCTGGTGAAACCACAGTTTTTTTCTTTTTTTTTTCTTCGACTTTCGTCTGAGGAATCGATCTCCTTGAGGTGCTGCCGAATTGCAGGTAAGTCCATTTCCAATGCGTCGCCACTGTTGTGTCCGTGTGTTAATGGAGACACGGAATGCAGGAGTTGGTTTAACAGGTGTTTACTGAACAAAGTCTGGAGGTGAACTAAAAGATACAAGACGCTATACAGGCTTATATACCCGAGTGGCCACTACCGGTATTACAGTACAAAGGGGCTCTTAAAGGTACATACACTACAAAAATGACGGTGATCACCTCGTTAACTTGGAGAAGGTGCTCGCCAGATTAAAGGAATATGGGCTACGAGCTAATCGCCACAAGTGCGAGTTTTTCCAGAAACAGATAAGAACATAAGAAATAGGAGCAGGAGTAGGCCATTCGGCCCCTCGAGCCTGCTCCGCCATTTAATAAGATCATGGCTGATCTGATCCTAAGCGCCAATCTACTATCACAGAGCCATCTCCTGAATCTAACAGAATTAGACACACGAAATAGGAGCAGGATCAGGCTACACGGCCCCTGGGCCCGCTCCGCTACCCACAGGGCCATGTCCGATCCGAACCTAGACTCATGTCCAAATTCCTGCCCGCTCCCCGTAACCCTTAATTCCCTTTACTTCCAGGAAACTGTCTATTTCTGTTTAAAATTTATGTAACGATGTAGCTTCTACAGCTTTTTGGGGCAGCATATTCCATGGACCTACCACCCTCTGAGTGAATTAGTTCCTCCTCATCTCAGTTTTGAAAGAGCAGCCCCTTATTCTAAGACTATGCCCCCTAGTTCTAGTTTCACCCATCATCGGGAACATCCTCCCTGCATCCACCCGATCCAACCCCTTCACAATCTTATATGTTTCAATAAGATCGCCTCTCATTCTTCTGAACTCCAATGAGTAGAGTCCCAATCTACTCAACCTCTCCTCATATGTCGATCCCCTCATCCCCGGGATTAACCGAGTGAACCTTCTTTGTACTGACTCGAGAGCAAGTATGTCTTTTCTTAAGTATGGACACCAAAACTGTACGCAGTATTCCAGGTGCGGTCTCACCAATACCTTGTACAACTGAAGCAATACATCCCTATTTTTATATTCTATCCCCCTAGCAATGAAAGCCAACATTCCATTGGCCTTCTTAATCACTTGTTGCACCTGCATACTAACCTTTTGAGTTTCGTGCACCAGGACCCCCAGATCCCTTTGTACTTCAGTACTTTCCAGTTTCTTGCCATTAAGATAATAGCTTGCTCTACGATTTTTCCTGCCAAAGTACATAACCTCACACTTTCCAGTATTGTATTCCATCTGCCAAATCTCTGCCCACTTACTTAGCCTGTCTATGTCCCCTTGCAGGTTTTTTATGTCCTCCTCACTCACTACTTTCCCTCCCATCTTAGTATCATCTGCAAACTTTGATATGTTACACTCGGTCCCCTCCTCCAAATCGTTAATATAGATTGTAAAGAGTTGGGGACCCAGCACCGACCCCAGCGGAACACCACTAGTTACTGATTGCCATTCTCAGAATGAACCATTTATACCAACTCTCTGCCTTCTGTTAGATAGCCAATCCTCTATCCATGCCAGAATATTACCCCCAATCCTGTGATTTTTTATCTTAAGCAATAATCTTTTGTGTGGCACCTTGTCAAATGCCTTTTGGAAGTCTAAATACACTCCGTCCACTGGTTCCCCTTTATCCACCCTATATGTTACTTCCTCAAAGAACTCCAGCAAATTTGTCAAATGCGACTTCCCCTTCATAAAACCATGCTGACTTAGTCCTATTAAATGATGATTATCCAAATGCCCTGTTACTGTCTCCTTATAAATGGACTCCAAAATTTTACCTACCACAGATGTTAGGCTAACCGGTCTATAGTTTCCAGCCTTCTGTCTACTACCCTTTTTAAATAAGGGTGTTACATTAGCAGTTTTCCAGTCTGCCGGGACCTTTGCTGAGTCCAGGGAGTTTTGGAAAATTATTACCAATGCATCCACAATCCCTACCGCCACTTCCCTCAAGACCCTAGGATGTAAGCCATCAGGTCCAGGTGATTTATCCGCCTTGAGTCCCATTATTTTACCGAGTACCACTTCCTTAGTGATTTTGATCTTGTTTAGCTCCTCCCCCCCATAGCCCCCTGTTTGTCCAGTGTTGGGATATTCTTAATGTCTTCTACTGTAAAGACTGAAACAAAATATTCATTCAGTGTTTTTGCCATCTCCATATTTCCCACCATCAATTTCCCGGTCTCATCCTCTAAGGGACCAACATTTACTTTAGCCACCCTTTTTCTTTTTATATAGCTATAAAAACTCTTACTATCTGTTTTTATATTTTTTGCTAATTTACTTTCATAATCTATCTTCCCTTTCTTAATCAATCTTTTTGTTATTTTTTGCTGTCTGTTAAAGTTTTCCCAATCCTCTATCCTCCCACTAGATTTGGCTACCTTATATGCCCTTGTTTTTAGTCGAATACTATCCTTAATTTCTTTACTTAGCCACGGATGGCTGTCTTTTCTTTTACACCCTTTTCTTCTCAGTGGAAGATATATTTTTTGGAAGTTGTAAAATAACTCCTTAAATGTACACCACTGATCATGTATCGTCTTACCCTTTAATCTATTTTCCCAATCCACTCTACTCAATTCCGCTCTCATACCTTCATAGTCTCCTTCATTCAAGCTTAGCACGCTTGTTTGAGATCCAACCTTCTCACCCTCTAATTGAATATGGAATTCAACCATGTTATGGTCACTCATTCCAAGGGGATCCTTTACTAGGACATTTTTAATTAATCCTGTTTCGTTACACAGGACCAGATCTAAGGTTGCTTGCCCCCTGGTCGGTTCAGTTACATACTGCTCAAGAAACCCATCCTTAATACACTCAATGAACTCACCCTCAAGGCAGCCCTGCCCAATTTGATTTGTCCAATTAATATGATAGTTAAAATCCCCCATAATTATAGATGTTCCCTTATTACAAGCCTCAACTATTTCCTGATTGATACTCTATCCAACATAATTGCAACTGTTCGGAGGCCTATAGGCTACGCCCACTAGTGTTTTTTTCCCCTTATTATTCCTTACCTCCACCCAAACTGTTTCATTATCCTGATCTTTTGACCCAATATCATTTCTCTGTATTACAGTGATTCCTTCCTTTATTAACATAGCCACCCCACCTCCCCTTCCTTCCTGCCTGTCCTTCCTGATCGTTAAATAACCTGGTATGTTTAATTCCCAGGCATTGTCACCCTGCAGCCATGTTTCTGTCATGGCCACAAGATCATACCCATATGTAGTTATTTGTGCCATTAACTCGTCTATTTTGTTACGAATGCTACGTGCATTCAGATAGAGAACTTTCAAATCTGTTTTGTGACACTTAGTTCCTGCTTTTGCCCTTTTTATTACTTTACCTTTTACTCCATACCTTCTGCCCCTTCCTGACACGCTCTGGTTTTTAATTTCCCCACTGCTACCTAAGTCTATGACCTTCTCTGTTGTCATTTTTATTATTTGCTCTCTAGGAACCTCCCCCCACTATTTAGTTTAAAGCCCTCTCTACAGCCCTAGTTATATGATCCACCAGGACTCTAGTCCCAGCACTGGCCAAGTGAAGCCCGTCCCAACGGAACAGCTCCCTCCTGCCCCAGTACTGGTGCCAGTGTCCCAGGAAGCAAAACCCATTTCTCCCACACCAGTCTTTGAGCCACGCATTTAACTCTGTAATTTCATTTGTCCTAGCCAAATTCGCTCGTGGCTCAGGTAATAATCCAGAGATTATTACCCTTGAGGTTCTGTTTTTTAATTTGACCCCTAGCTGCTCATACTCCTTTAACAGAACTGGCTTCCTAGTCCTATCTACATCGTTTGTACCAACATGGACCATGACAACTGGATCCACCCCCTCCCACTGCAAGTTTCTTTCCAGCCCAGAGGAGATGTCCTTAACCCTGGCACCGGGTAGGCAACACAGCCTTCGGGACTCTCGCTCTCGGCTGCAGAGAACTCTATCTATCCCCCGAATAATACTATCCCCTACCACTACAACATTTCTAGTTACTCCCCCCTCTTGAATGGCCCCCCTTTCTACGGTGCTGTGGCCAGGTTGCTCATCCTCCCTGCAGTCCCTGCTCCCGTCCCCACAGGGAGTAAGAACCTCAAACCTGCTGGACAAGAGCAAGGGCTGCGGCTCCTCCAGCTCTACCTCCTGGATCCCCGTACCTGCCTCACTGGTAGTCACACCGTCCTGTCCCTGACCATGGGCTACACCTGAATTAATTAACTTCATAGGTGTGATCACCTCCTGATACACAGAGTCCAGGTACTTCTCCCCCTCCCTGATGTGTCGCAGTGTCTGAAGCTCAGACTCCAGCTCATCAACACGGAGCTGGAGTTCCTGTAGCAGCAGACACTTGTCACAGACGTAATCACCGTGAGCCTCAATGGGGTTCACCGGCTCCCACATCTCGCAACAGTAACACATCACCTGCTCCATTCTATGTAATTAATTAAATTTTTTATTGTTAGTTATGGACACCCTCTGCCCGATTATAGATGCTAGTAGCCCCTTTAATTAATTGGATTTAATTTAAATCAATCCCTCTAATTACACCAGTTAAATGGTTTACGAACAGTCACTCTGCACCAGAAAGGCCTTATTAACTACAACCCACGGAGTTAAAGTTTGAAAAGAGCACCTAACACCCCACTTACCCTAACTCTCACACTTACCCAAACTCACAGCACTCTCTGCAGACTCGCACTCAGTGCTTGCTCGTATTGCGGCCACGTCATCGATGAAGAGGGGTTACATAAGTCCCCTGACAAGATTGAGGCAGTAGTCAAGGCTCCAGCACTGGAAAATGTGTCACAACTGAGGTCGTTCCTCGGGCTGGTAAACTATTACCACAAGTTCTTACCAAATTTGTCTACGGTATTACACCCGCTGAACACCCTACTGCAAACAGGGGTACCATGGAAGTGGGATGACGAACGTAGATGAGCTTTCCAGAAGTGTAAAGAATTGATCACATCAAAAGAAGTGTTGGCCCATTTCAACCCAGCACTACCAATTCGTTTGGCATGTGATGCATCACCCTACGGCATTGGAGCGGTGCTGTCGCACAAATTCCCGGACGGTTTGGAGAGGCCAGTAGCCTTTGCATCTCGGTCACGAACCTCAGCCGAGCGCAACTACGCCCAGATTGACAGGGAGGCCCTCAGCCTAGTATGGGGAGTAAAGAAATTCAACCACTATCTGCATGGACAGAAGTTCACCTTGCTGACTGACCACCAACCACTTGTCTCCATCTTTAATACTAAGAAGGGCGTGCCAGTAATGACTGCACAGCAGTTACAAAGATGGTCCCTGTTTCTAGGGGCGAATCAATATGAAATAGAATATAAAGGCACGAGACAGCATGGGAACGCTGATGGGCTATCGCGCCTGCCACTGCCTACTGTGGAGGAAGCACCAGCAGTGGACCCTATCGAGATATTTTATTCGTCGATAATTGAATGATTGCCAGTAACAAACGCGGATATAGAGAAGGAGACCCGCAATGATCCAACGCTGTCACGGGTATATGAATTGACGGTGGGGGGATGGCCAACACATGGCGACTCACTGTTGCCAGCATTCTCATCCAGAAGAGAACAGCTGTCAGCATGCCAGGGGACAGTGATATGTGGATCCAGAGTGGTGATTCCACCCAAGTTAAGGGAGAGAGTGCTAAATGAGCTACATGAAGGTCATCTGGGGGGAGTGAAAATGAAAAGCCTAGCTAGGGCTTATGTGTGGTGGTCGGGAATCGATCAACAAATCGAAGACCTAACTAAGAGCTGCTTAGAATGCCAGAAGGTCCAAAATGCCCCTCTACACCCATGGGAGTGGCCCTCCTCTCCATGGCAATGGGTGCACATTGATTTCGCTGGTCCATTCATGGACTCAATATTCTTAATAGCAGTGGATGCTCATTCAAAGTGGCCTGAGGTGATAAAGATGTCTTCAACCACTACAGAGAAAATGATTGCAGTCCTATGGACCATATTTGCCAGAAACGGGTTGCCAGAGCAGATCTGCTCTGATAATGGACCACAGTTTGTGTCCGATGAGTTCCAAAAATTCATGAAAAGGAATGGCGTAAGGCATTACACATCCGCCCCATATCATCCAGCCACCAATGGATTGGCTGAGAGGTTCGTACAAACCTTTAAGAAGGCGATAAAGGCCATGTGCGACGAGGAAATTCCACTGCAGCATAAGATGGACAATTTCTTATTAGCTTACCGAAACGCGACACATGCAGTTACCAACCAGACCCCGGCCATGATGTTCTTTAACCGAAGGTTGAGATCTCGTCTGGACTTGCTCAGACCAAATGTGCGAAGAAATGTTGAGGACAAACAATTCCAGCACATCAACGAGAAGCCGACAAGGAGCTTCAATGTAGGGTAACCAGTCTTGGCCCGGGACTATCGAACAGAGAAGTGGCAACCCGGAACAATATGTACAAGGCAGGGGCCATTAATGTACACAGTGGATGTCAGGGAGAACATTGTGAGACGCCACGTCGATCAGATCTTAGCATCACAGGAATGCGTCAACCCCATGTCTCGAGTACCTGGGGATGAACCCGACATACCGGTAGTATCTACTTCAGAGCCAGTAGCAGTGGAACCCGATGAACTACCCGATGAAAGGGGGTCAGAAACGCCTCTGCACCAAGAACAAGAACCTCCGGAAAGGCGCTATCCCGAAAGGGTCAGGAAGCCGCCCCAAAGACTGAATCTATAAATGGACTTTTGTTATTGAATGTACATGTAAAAATGTAATTGTTATTTGAATATTAAGGGGGTATTATTAATCTAAAAAGGGAGGGATTGTAGTGTATGCGCTTTACGTCAGAAACTTTTTACAGCTCCTGTATACTGTAGTACCGGCAGTAACCACACTGGTATATAAGCTGTGCGCATGCCTCTGTACTCCAGTCTAGAGATTGCCCTCCTCCAGTAAAGACCTGTTATTTGTTATGTACAGCATCCGTGTAATTATTTATCCACTAAACCACGGATCTAACAACCTGCACCTGCACGCAACATAGAACTGGTCCTTGAATTCTGCTCCCTTTTGTGTTATGTCGCTGTTTGCTACCACAGAATCGTTGGTCTGCCCTGTCACTATTCGTCTCAGACGCACTGCTGAGCGGTGAAAGATGTTCCACAGAGACACAAATGGACAAAATAGATATGCGTTACCGTTCAGTGTATACAGTGCTACTTCTAAAAGAAATGTTAAACTTTACTCAAACATTAGTGTTTGTACAGAAGCGTTAATAAATTAAAACTGGAAGTAGGTGTAACAAAAGAAAAAACCTCAATCTTAATTTATTATTGATATATTTTAAACCCATTAATGAACTGAAAAATAGAGAAGCGTTTTAGGTTTGAAGATAATGGATAAACAGAGAAACTTTCCCTGAGAGTGCAAGTTCAGGTAGATAAAGCCATAAAAAAGACCAACAGCATTTTGCGTTTTATTAATAGGGATATGGAGCATGAGAGAAAAGCATTAATGATAAATTTGTACAAAACATTGGTTAGGCTACAGTTAGAATACTGTGTGCAGTTTTGGCCACCCCATTTTATAAAGGACATTAAAGCTGTAGGACACAAACGGCATAGCTTAACTGAGATGATGCCAGGAATGGAAACTATAGTTATGAGGAGACACTTGAGGTGTAGGACTATTTCCACTGGAGCAAGAGGAGGAGGGGTCATCAATTTAAAATTGTCACTGGCAGAGTAAGGAGAGAGGTTAGTAAAATTCCTTGCACAAAGGATTGTTGGAGCATGGAATACTGTACCACAGGGAATGGTTGAGGCAGAGACCATTGCATCTTTTAAGAGAAAATTGGATAAATATTTGAAACAGAGGAAGATACAGAACTATGGGGTAATTCCAGAGCATTGAGATTAGTTTTGGATTACTCTAACAAAGAGCAGTCAGATATGATGGATGAATAGCCTCCTTTTGTGCTGTGAACTTCTATGGGTGTAATTTGAGAGTGCTTGATACTGGAGCTGATGGGCTAAGGCCGGAATTTTGCAGGGGGTCAGCGGGCGCGATCGATGGCGGGTCGGGTGGGAAAGTGTTTTTTTTTAAAGTGTGTCGGGACCCCGCTGTCAACCCGCCACCACGCGCCTTTCCCAATGTCGGGTCTGTCAGCGCTGAGCATACCCGACAGGCAGCAACGGGCGACCCAATTAATCTCATAAACATCTAGTTGACAGATCATTAACAGGCTTTTTTAACTTACCTTTTCATTTTAACTTCATGGCCATGGGAACCACACTGTTTGGGGATCACAGCTGTCAACCTGAGGCAGGATTTCAGTGGCCATTGCTCCAGCTGATTTACTTGACAGCTTCAAATGTACAATAAAAGCTCCCACCTAACGGATTTTCACTTTCCTCAGCCACAAGCTGTTTCTCAGTTTATTTCCAGCACAGATTCTGCAGGCTTTCCACTTTCCACTCTCCATCCAGTCTTACCTCATTGGATGAACTCTCTCACCATTGACAGAATGCTTCTGTCATCTCTACATCACCTGCCATCTTTTCCATCAGCATGGGTGCCCTTAATACTCTTTCATCTTGATCCTCAGAAACCCACCACGATCAGCCCCAACACCAGCAGCACCAGGCACACCAGCAGCGCCAACAACAACACCAACCTTCTCTGCAATCACCTGATGCGGCACAGGACACAGGGCATCAGCACCCGACCATATTGCTGCTCGGGAGGCCAGGGCTGGCCTCACCATGGCCAGATTTACTTCACTTGACACTGTACACCCTTGCTGCCACCCCACACCAACACCATAAAGCATCCCTAAATTGTCCAAGCCATTCCTTTCACACTTGTCACCATTGCGGGGGGTACCATTACGTCTCACCATTCACTGCAACTCACTAAGCCGCTTCCAAAGATGCACACAAATCTGTCCAAGAACGGAAAGTGTTGAAAATAAAGGTTTCAATGTTTTGACAGCACATTAACAAGAACTTTACATGAACATTGGATAAAACACCCAAGTGGCTACCCTTGTGTGTTGTTAGTTGGTATGATTGCACTAGGATGAGGGTGAGTGTGAGTGGTGGCTAGTGAGATGGGGATGTGATGATGTAGATAGAGAGAGAGGGATGGGTGGAGGTGCAAGGTAAGTTGGTGTGAGTAAGGATGTGCAGGAGTAGGGTAGGGAAGGCAGAGTGATGGGGATGTGTTGAGAGGTACAGCAGGATGAGGCAGAGTGTGGCTTTGTACAGGTACTAACGTTTCGTGATCTAATGAGATCATTGAAGCATTTGCGCCACTGCAGCCAGGTCCTCCTGACAATATCCCTGCTTGTGTCCTCCTGTGCAATGTGCAACCAGGCTGTGTTGATGTCCTGGGGAGGTCTCTTCCACCCATTGGAAAGGAAGAGGATCTCCCTGTGTGCTGTGACTCCCTCCATACGCATATGGAGGGAGTCATGGGAGAACCTGGGTGCAAGCGTGCAGTGATTGTCAGTATTTGCAGCACTTCAGTCCTGTAGAACACTGACAGCACAAATGTCAAAATAAAGTTAGCCATGGTCCCTTTCAGGAAACCAGCTGATGACTCGTCATAAAATGACATCACCAAACCCACTTCCTATAATTGGACTGGGAAACGCGCTGGGCGGGCTTAACAAGCCCTATCAATGGAAAATCATTTCAGACAGCGGGATGGAGCCAGCAGCGGAGTCGGGGCCCCTGCCCGCCCCGGACCCGCCGAGGTGAGCAAAATCCTGGCCTCTGTGTTCCGTTTCTTGGTACTAACATCCCTCACCTTAAGCAAAATAATTCACCAAAAAATATGAAGGGTAAAATACACTGGGCCAGAACTTCAGGTCCCCATGGGTGAGTACGCACTGGGTACTCACGCGTAGGCCCAATGCAAGTGCCAGTTTCATGCATGCACTGTGCATGCGTGGGAAACCGGAACTTCCGTTCCCTTAAAGGAAGGGGTTCACAGGTCGAACGCGTGCGCCGGAGAGGCAGCGCGTACGCCTGGAACTTCTGGTTTTTTTACAGGTTTCTCCGGGAGGGTAAGTCTCCAGCAGCTACGCTTATAACAAACAGGCGCAAGGCCTGCTTTTAACAAGGTCAGTAGTGAATTAAGTAAAATTAAAACATTTTTTCCACAGGTTTATTATTTTTAAATACTTTAAAGAAAGGTAAGTTTATTTTTAGCCCCGTTAGAAACTGTAATTAATTTTTCAAAAATTTAAAATATTGTTTAAAATAGTTATTTAATGTAATTTATAGTTATTTTAAAAATGTGATTAAAAAAAAAGATTATTTGAAGTTTTAGTTATGTTTTGGGGATGAACTCTATTCATACATTTCACAGGTCTTCCTGTCAAATCTATGAATAGAGATTTCCTGCTACCATTGGCTCTCCATGGCCCACATGATCCCAGGAGTCACACTGAACTAACTGTGCCCCTGGGATACGCAAGCACTGTGCGCCGGCAGTTGGAGCAGGCCCAGGATCGGAATCCCATGGGGGCCCACAGCTCAACGGCCGGCGCGTCAGGTAAGTGCAGGTCGGAGGCTTGCACCCGCGGGAAGCCTCCGACCCGAATTTCTGGGCCAGTTTTTTAAAGCAAGTCTTGGATTGAAAAATTGACATCAGATGGTTTGGGTAATATTTAGTTTCAATATAAATGTTAAAATAAATTTTTGCATGGTGTTTCTCTTTATTGGTAGGACAGATTTTTATGTAGCAGTAATGATTATTTAAGCTTATTACTGCCGTATAATTGTATACAAAATTATCAGACCAAATTTTTAAATCGTTCATTCTAGTTACCCTCCACATGCCACTAGGGTAAGCCCAGGTAACCAATGAGAAGCATTGCAAAATTAACACGCATTTAAAACCACCCCAGATTAATGTTTGCATTATTTTCCTTTCTTACACAATATGGGGGAGAAATTCAGTTGTGAGCACCACCCGTTAGCGCCTTAAGAGGGCGATAAGTGGAGCGCTAACCAACTAGCGCCCGGGCGCGGCGATACCTGCGCCTCTCGCGAAATTGAGCGGACATTTAGAGGCGGCGCTAAACCATACCGCCCGCTCTCCTGTGCACGCAGATCTTGACGTCATTCCAGAGTGCAACGCCCTTGGGGCGTCCCGGACCGGAAATTCAGTGGCGCCCCCCTCCTTTCCACCTGTCGCTACCAATGACAGGTTGACTGGAACGCTTCCCAGTCGCTGTGGGGCTGGGGGGGCGCTATTTAAAGGGGGCTCTTCCTGTCTTCTGTGTGGTAGCCATTTTTGGACCACTCGTTCTGAGAGAGAGAGAGAGATTTGCAGAGAGACAAAGGGAGAAAGAGAGACTTCTGCATTGAGTCAACGCTGTCTGAGGTAGTTTTGGCTTCTGCCCATAACTTTGTAGTTGCTTTGCTTTTTCACCGGCATAACTTTGATTGCAATGGATGGGAACGTCGTGCTTCTCCATCACATTGAGAGGGCACAGAGACGCAGAGAGAGAGTGGCAATCATGGCCAGATGGAGGAGGGCCAACAGGCGTCGGTACAGGAGACCTTACCGTCCCAGGGTTTTTCGACAACAGCTCTCATACATCAATATGTCTGAGGAGCAGTGTTTGCGAAGGCTGTGATTCAGCAAGGAGGTGGTCACTGAGCTTTGCCACCTCCTCCAGCCAGATCTGCAACCTCAACTGAGGAGCAGGACGTCTCTGTCGGTGGCAGTGAAGGTAACAGTGGCTCTCAACTTTTATGCACCGGCTTCTTTCAATCTGCTACTGGGGACATTGCCAATATCTCCCAGTTCGCGGTGCATTGCTGCATCCGTCAAGTCATAAATGCCCTCTTTAAAAGGAGACGAGAGTACATCTCTTTCCCGATGACCCTGGACAAGCAGCAAGACCTTTGCAAGAATAGCGGGCTTCCCCATGGTGCAGGGCGCCATTGACTGCACCCATGTGGCTTTGCGGGCGCTGCAAGAGAATGCCGAGGATTTCCGCAACCGAAAGGGCTTCCATTCCTTGAACGTCCAGTTGGTCTGTGATCACAGACAGCTGATACTCGCTGTCAATGCCCACTTTCCAGGCAGCAGCCACGATGCCTTCATCCTGCGCCAGGCTTCTGTGGCAGACCTTTTCGAGGCCCCGCTTCACCCAGGAGGCTGGCTTCTCGGGGACAAGGGCTATCCTCTGTGCACATGGCTGATGACCCCGCTCCGTTCGCCCAGTACCCCTGCAGAAGAACGATACAATGAGAGCCATCAAGCTACCAGGAACATCGTTGAGCACACAATCGGCGTGCTCAAGCAACGGTTCCGCTGTCTGGACCACTCTGGAGGAGCCCTGCAGTACTCGCCTGAGCGAGTCTCCCACTTCGTTGTTGTGTGCTGCATGCTGCATAACCTGGCAATCCTCAGGACCCAGCCAATGCCACCGGGCCTTGGAGCACCACCAGAGGAGGAGGAAGAGGAGGAGGAGGAGGAGCAGCAGCACAAAGACGGGAGGGAGGCACAAAGTGCAAGGGCCGTCCGTCAAAGGCTTATAGCAAGTCGCTTCTAGGCCCCCTCTGAGGGAATGGCTTCTGCCATTCAAACAACCTGAATGGAACCATGCCGCAACCCCTAAGCCGGTCAAGGCAACAATGAGTGCAAAGAACAAACATGCACATTTTTAATAAAGACACTTCTTTATTTACAAAACTGTGTATCCTTCCCGCATGACAAAGTAATAGAAAGAAACACACAAAGAAACAGTCAATCACATAACTGGCTCTCACAACCTGGAGACAATGACCAAAACAGTAACAAAAATATGACCACGATCCTCGGCCTTCAAAAAAACAATGAACCACATTTTGCCACACCTTCTACTTTTTGCCCTTCGAGGGTGATCTGCTTTTCCTGCGAAATTGCCCCCTTCCCACCTTGCAGCTCCGCCGCACTGGGACCCCAGTGGCTGCAGCAAGGCTGGGGGAAGGCTGCTGAGTGTCAGAAACTGAGATTGCAGATGCCCTTGAGGGACGGCCTGGACCAGCTCTGGGCCTGGAGGGCCCGGCTGCTGACTGTTCCAACTTTGCATGGGCGGCAGCAGTCTGTCCTACAGGTGGTGGCTGTTAGATCCGTGTATCTTGATGTTGTGTGTCCTTCAATAACTAGACAGAGACTGCAGGGGAACAATCAACAGGTGTTTACTGAATGAGGGTTACTCTAAAACTAACAGTACAGATCCCTACTCAGGGTTTATTTACAGGTGTGGTCACTGCCGGTACTACAGTATACAGGAGCTGTAAAAAGTAGTTCTCCCCTTAAAGGTACATACACTACAGTGGCAACTGCAGTGGAGAAATGACAGTGCTGGCAGCAGGAATGCTGTCATCCTGAGAGAGGACAGCAACTCCCCGCTCGCGCGACACACTGGCACTCCCACGGGGCAGCACTTCAGCATGCGGAGCAATCTGCGGGAGCACAGATTGCTGGCCTGCTGTGGCACGTGGAGGGCCCCGGGGAAACCTGCCCGATCCAGCGAGGGTGACATCAGTTAGTGCTTGCGTGGCCTCAATCTGCGTCTGCATGAGACCAGCCACTGACTGCGTTGCCGCACTTAGCATTTGCGTGGCAGACGCCTGTGCTGCACCGAAGTCCTGGACACTCCTTGCCAGTGACTCAATGGATTCGGGCATCCTTGCCACTGCAGCCATGAGCTCAGTGTGCCTTTGCTCCGCCTGGGCGCTCATTTCAGCGAGGAGCCGCACCTCTTCTGTGCTCACTGTAGCAGGACTCGAGGCCTTATTCTCCCACTGGGGAGAAGGCCCCTGAGCTTCCCTACCCCCCTCGCGTTGCTGCAGCCCGCTGGGTCCTGGAGCTTCACCCTCATCAGACCATTCCCCCCTGCTCCCATCCAGGGAAGGCCAGTATGGCCATGGGCTGCCTCAGCAGAGGGTTACGCTGATGGTCCGGCTTCCTCTTCCTCCTCGCCTTCAGCTTCACTCCCAGTGGCAGCTTGAGGGCCCGCCTCCTCACCTGGTGAATCAGCATCTGAAAGCAGGGAGGTACAAAAGTGGCTTTAGCGTGAGGACAGGGTGGCAGCAAGGGAGGCATGAGTGCAGCGATGTACTGATTTGGATCGAGAGTGTCAAAGGATGCTGTTGTGAGGAACAAGTGGAAGGAGCGAGGTCAAAAAGTTGATGACCTTACCATTGCTGGCCAGAACGTGGTCGGCGTCTCCAGTGGCGACGGGGCCAAGCATCCGGCTTGGCACAATCCGGTGGACTCACTGCTCCAGATCGGTCAGGGCTTGAAGGTAAGGCCGGCCTCCCCCGGTCCATTGCTGCTGTCTCCTATTATGCGCCAGCTTGCCCTGCAAGAAAAAGGACGGGGTCTGAGTAAAGATGCAGCCATGATCTTGGCTGAAATGCCTCCCATGGTCAAATAGCCCTTACTGTGTGCAGCCATCATCTTGGCTGAAATGCCTCCCATGGTCGAATAGCCCTTACTGTGTGCAGCCATGATCTTGGTTGAAATGCCTCCCATGGTCGAATAGGCCTTACTGTGTGCAGCCATGATCTTGGCTGAAATGTCTCCCATGGTCGAATAGCCCTTACAGTATGCAAAGTGCTGAATGTGCATGTGAGTTTCCTGAAAGGGCCATAGGTGTTGGAGGAGTGCTGGGCATTGGGGCTTTCAAGACCCTTTGGCCATAAAGCGAGGTCGAGATGGAGGGATGAAGAGGTTTCTGAAAAAGGCACTCACCCTGACGACCCGAGTGAGTTCGTTGAACTTCTTCCTGAATTGAACAGGGGTCCTAGGCACCATGCTGCTGGAGGTCACTCTGTGAGCCACCTCCCTCCAAGCTTTTCGGTACTCGCTGGGCAGAGGCCTCCTGCCACTCTCTGGGTACAGGAGAGATCGCCTGCGCTCCACCGCGCCAACCAGAGCCTCCAAGGCCCCCTCGCTGAAACGCTGCGCTCGCTCCCTGGCCCTCTCCATGGTCCTTGGCTGCAGGATTTGGCAACAGGTCTGTCCAGGCCAAGATTCAGGGCTACGATGCGCAGGGTGCGGCTGCAAATCAAGATCGACCCTCCCCTTTAAGAGCTGACCGGCGCCAGCGTTCTGTGTGCAATTGCTAACTGACAGCACCTGCGCTGCGCCTGCCCTCTGAGTTAGCGCCTCGCTCCTCCGGCTTAGCGCCTTAAGAGAGTCGTGCAGCGCCTGATTTAGCGCTGATCAGCTCCAGGGGCGAAACAGACCAATTTCACAGCAGGTGGCAATAATTTGTGCCCCAAATGGGGCGATACCGAATTTCTCCCCCATAGGGTCTAATGAGAGGGAGGAATTGAATGAAATCAGTATTTGTAGGGAAATGGTGTTAGGGAAATTGATGGGATTGAAGGCCGATAAATCCCCAGGGCCTGATAATCTATATCCTAGGGTACTTAAGGAAGTGGCCCTAGAAATAATAGATGCATTGCTGGTCATCTTCCAAAATTCTATAGACTCTGGAATAGTTCCCATGGATTGGAGGGTAGCTAATGTTACCCCACTGTTCAAAAAAGGCGGTAGAGAAAAAACGGGGAATTACAGACCTGTAAGCCTGACATCGGTAGTGGGGAAAATGCTAGAGTCCATTACAAAAGATGTAATAGCAGAGCTCTTGGAAAACAGTGACAGGATCGGACAAAGTCAACATGGATTCACAAAAGGTAAATCGTGCTTGACTAATCTATTGGAATCTTTTGAGGATGTAACTGGTAGAATAGATAAGGGAGAACCAGTGGATGTGGTGTATTTGGACTTTCAGAAGGCTTTCGATAAGGTCCTGCATAAGAGATTAGCGTGTAAAGTTAAAGCACATGGGATTGGGGCAAGGTATTGACTTGGATAGAGAACTGGTTGGCAGACAGGAAGCAAAGAGTTGGAATAAACGGGTCTTTTTCTGAGTGGCAGGCAGTGACTAGTGGGGTACCGCAGGGATCAGTGCTAGGACCCCAGCTATTCACAATATATATTAATGATCTAGACGAGGGAACTAGATGTAATATCTCCAAGTTTGCAGACGAAACAAAGCTGGGTGGGTGTGTATGATGTGAGGAGGATGCCGAGAAACTCCAGTATGATTTGGACAGGTTGGGTGATTGGGCAGATGCATGGCAGATGCAGTATAATGTGGATAAATGCAAGGTTATCCACTTTGGTGGCATAAACAGGAAGACAGATTATTATCTGAACAGCAATAGATTGAGAGAGGGGAAGTGCAACGAGACCTGGGTGTCCTTGTGCACCAGTCGCTGAAGGTAAGCATGCAGGTGCAGCAGGCGGTTAAGAAGGCAAATGGTATGTTGGCCTTCATAGCTAGAAGATTCGAGTACAGGAGCAAGGATGTCTTGCTGCAGTTGTACAGGGCCTTGGTGAGACCACACCTTGAGTATTGTGTGCAGTTTTGGTCGCCTTATCTGTTCTTGCCATGGAGGGAGTGCAGCGAAGGTTCACCAGACTGATACCTGGGATGGCAGGAATGATGTATGAGGAGAGATTGGGTCGATTGGGCTTATATTCGCTGGAGTTTAGAAGAATGAGAGGGGATCTCATTGAAACTTATAAAATTCTAACAGGACTAGACAGACTAGATGCAGGAAGGATGTTCCCAATGGCGGGGGAGTCCAGAACCAGGGGTCACAGTCTAAGGATAAGGGGTAAACCATTTAGGACAGAGATGAGGAGGAATTTCTTCACCCAGAGAGTGGTGAACCTGTGGAATTCTCTACCACAGAAGACAGTTGAGGCCAATTCATTAAATATATTCAAGAAGGCGTTGGATATATTTCTTAAGGCTAAAGGGATCAAGGGATACGGGGAGAAAGCAGGGACAGGGTACTGAACTTGGATGATCAGCCATGGTCACATTGAATGGCGGAGCAGGCTTGAGGGGCTGAATGGCCTACTCCTGCTCCTATCTTCTATGGTTCTATGTTTCTCTTCCCTAATGGCCCCTTTACTATAAGGTTATTAATTTACCCTTCCTCATTGCACAATTCTAGATTTAAAATAGCCTGTTCCCTAGTTGGTTCCTCAACATACTGATCTAGAAAACTATCTTGCATACATTCCATGAATTTGCCCTCCACACTACTACTGCAAATTTGGTTTGCCCAGTCTATATGTGGTTTAAAATCCCCCAAGATTCCTGCATTACCTTTCCTACATCACAACAGTGACTGCACTTCAAAATTACTTCATTGGCTGTGAAACGCTTTGGGGTGTCTAAGGACATGCAAAGGGCCCTGTCACTATCTGTATAGCGTGATGTAAGGCATTTCAGTTGCAGGAATAAGGAGGCCACATACTCCTTGGAAAATAAGTGTCTAAATGGTGTAGAGGAGCAAAGGGAATCTACAGGTACAGATTCACAAATCATTAAAAGTAGTGACACAAGTTAACAAGGTCATAAAATGTTCAAACAAAGCTCCGGGGTTCATTTCGAGAGGAATATAATAGAAAATCAGGGAGGTTATGTTAAAATTTTATTGAACCTTGGTTAGCCCACACTTGGAGTACTGTGCGCAGTTCTGGTTTCCATATTATAAAAAGGATATAGTGACACTGGAGAAGGGGCAAACAAGATTTACAAGGGTTGATACCAGGATGAGAATGTAAAAGGTATGATCAGTAAGTTCGCAGATGACACGAAAATTGGTGGGGTGGTAAATTGCGAGGAGGAAAGCCTCAGGCTACAGGACGATATAAACGGGTTGGTCAGATGGGCGGAAAAGTGGCAAATGGAATTTAACCCTGAAAAGTGCGAGGTGATGCATTTTGGACGGACAAATAAGGCAAGGGAATACACAATGAGTGGTAGGACCCTAGGAAGTACAGAGGGTCAGCGGGACCTTGGTGTACATGTACATAGATCCCTGAAGGCAGCGGAACAGGTAGATAAGGTGGTTAAAAAGGCATATGGGATACTTGCCTTCATTAGCCAAGGCATAGAATATAAGAGCAGGGAGGTTATGATGGAGCTGTACAAAACGCTGGTGAGGCCACAGCTGGAGTACTGTGTGCAGTTCTGGTCGCCTCACTATAGGAAGGATGTGATTGCTTTGGAGAGGGTGCAGAGAAGATTCACCAGGATGTTACCTGGGATGGAGCGCCTCAGCTACGAAGAAAGACTAAACAGGCTGGGGTTGTTTTCCTTGGAGCAAAGAAGGCTGAGGGGGGACCTGATTGAGGTGTACAAAATGATGAGGGGCATAGATAGGGTAGATAAAGAGGAACTTTTCCCCTTAGTAGGGGGGTCAATAACAAGGGGGCATAGATTCAGGGTAAGGGGCAGGAGATTTAGAGGGGATTTGAGGAGGAACTTTTTCACCCAGAGGGTGGTTGGAATCTGGAACTCACTGCCTGAAAGGATGGTAGAGGCAGGAACCCTCACAACATTCAAGAAGCATTTGGATGAGCACTTGAAATGCCATTGCATACAAGGCTATGGACCAAATGCTGGAAAATGGGATTAGACTGGACAGGGATTGATGGACGGCGCAGACACGATGGGCCGAAGGGCCTCTTTCTGTGCTGTAAAACTCTATGACTCTATGACTCTATGACTGAAAGGGGGAGACCAGAATTGGTGTCATAAATATTAGATTGTCGCTGATAAATCTAACAGGCAATTCAGGAGAAGCTTTACCCAGACAGGGGTGAGAATGTGGATCTCACTACCACAAGGCCTGGTTGAGGCGAATAACGTAGATGCATTGATGGGGAAGCCAGATAAACACATGAGGGAGAAAGGAATAGAGGGATATGGTGATAGGGTGAGATGAAGAGGGATGGGAGGAGGTGTAAGATCTTAATGATTCTCAGAGTCCTTGGGCAAGACGCCAATAGGCTGCCGCCAGTACGTTAGAGCAATAGATCAAGATTTATTGAGCTTACAGCGTAATCAATACTTAACAAAAGGCGATAGTTTTAACGAGTAGCTCACAGCTCTTGGTCTCTGGAACCTCTCGGACACAGATGACGTCGTCTTAAGTCTGCTACTTTGTTCTCGCAGTAAGTTTGTGTAAAGTTGTTCTTGAGTATCGAGGTTTTAACCCTTTTCTTGTCAACAGTTGATTTGGCCAGTGTCCATAGTCTTTAACAAAATCACCTTTTTTAATTGGTTCTAATGATCAAAATACCATTGTCACTCAACTAAGGTAGCATCCCGCCTTGCCAGTATTTTTCCGCCAACCTTATCCCGCTGTCGTGTTATCTTGTTTATAGTTTTTCACCCCGTTGGAATTTACCAAAACTCTTTCATTTCCTGCCTCCCTGTTACAAGGCCTTTATACCAAGGGCCCCTATCAGCGCTGTTTCACTAGTCTTGAGGTATCCAGACTATCTCACTTTAATCCACCAGATTATCTCCATGATCTCTCGCATTTTATGTCCTTATATTAATGATTTTTTAAGTATCTTTGCAATTAGTTTTGTTCAGCAAATTCTAATTTCTAGTTAGCATCAGGGGGTTCAGGGGGTGAGGAAGGGGGTTCCGTTGAGGGGAAGGGGTTCAGGGGGTGCGGAAGGTGTTCAGGGGGTGGGGAAGGGGGTTCAGGGGGTGGGAAAGGGGTTTCAGGGGTGGGGAAGGGGTTCAGGGGTGGGGAAGGGGTTCAGGGGGTGGGGAGGGGGTTCAGGGGGTGAGGAAGGGGTTCAGGGGGTGGCAAAGGGGTTCAGGGGTGTTTTTGTTGGGGCAGTGTAGAGGGAGCTTCACTCTGTACCTAATCCCGTGCTGTAGCTGCGCTGGGAGTGTTTGATGGGACAGGGTAGAGGGAGCTTTACTCTGTATCTAACCCCGTGCTGTACCTGCGCTGGAAGTGTTTGATGGGGCAGTGTAGAGGGAGCTTCACCCTATATCTAACCCGTGCTGTTCCTGCCCAGGGACAGTTTGAAGGGACAGTGTAGAGGGAGCTTTACTCTGTATCTAACCCGGGCTGTACCTGCCCTGGGACTGTTTGGTGGAGAGTGTAGAAGACGCTTTACTCTGTATCTAACCCGAGCTGTACCTGCCCTCGGACTGTTTGAAGGGACAGTGTAGATGGAGCTTTACTCTGTATCTAACCCGTGCTGTACCTGCACTGGGACTGTCTGGTGGACAGTTTAGAGGGAGCTTTACTCTGTACCTAACCCGTGCTGTACCTGCCCTGGGACAGTTTGATGGAACAGTGTAGAGGGAGCTTTACTCTGTAACTAACCCGTGCTGTACCTGCCCTAGGAGTGTTTGACAGGACAGTGTAGAGGGAGCTTTACTCTGTATTTAACCCATGCTGTACCTGCCCTGGGAGTGTTTGACGGGACAGTGTAGAGGGAGCTTTACTCTGTATCTAACCCGTGCTGTACCTGCCCTGGGAGTGTTTGATGGGACAGTGTAGAGGGAGCTTTACTCTGTATCTAACCCGTGCTGTACCTGCCCTGGGACAGTTTGGTGGACAGTGTAGAGGGAGCTTTACTCTGTACCTAACCTGTGCCGTACCTGCCCTGGGACAGTTTGATGGGACATTGTAGAGGGAGCTTTACTCTGTACCTAAGCCGTGCTGTACCTGCCCTGGGAGTGTTTGATGGGACTGTGTAGAGGGAGCTTTACTCTGTATCTAACACATGCAGCACCTGCCCTGGGAGTGTTTGACAGGACAGTGTAGAGGGAGCTTTACTCTGTATCTAGCACATGCAGTACCTGCCCTGGGACTGTTTCACGGGACAGTGCAGAGGGAGATTTACTCTTTATCTAACCCGTGCTGTACCTGCCCTGGGACAGTTTGATGGGTCAGTGTAGAGGGAGCTTTACTATGTATCTAACCCATGCTATACCTGCCTGGGAGTGTTTGATGGGACTGTGTAGAGGGAGCTTTACTCTGTATCTAACCCGTGCTGTACCTGCCCTGGGACAGTTTGGTGGACTGTGTAGAGGGAGCTTTACTCTGTACCTAACCCGTGCTGTACCTGCCCTGGGACATTGTAGAGGGAGCTTTACTCTGTACCTAACCCGTGCTGTACCTGCCCTGGGAGTGTTTGATGGGACTGTGTAGAGGGAGCTTTACTCTGTATCCAACACATGCAGCACCTGCCCTGGGAGTGTTTGATGGGACAGTGTAGAGGGAGATTTACTCTGTATCTAGCACATGGAGTACCTGCCCTGGGAGTGTTTGATGGGGCTGTGTAGAGGGAACTTTACTCTGTACCTAACACATGCAGTACCTGCCCTGGGAGTGTTTGATGGGGCAGTGTAGATGGAGCTTTACTCTGTATCTAACCTGTGCTGTACCTGCCCTGGGAGTCGTTGGTGGGGCAATATAGATGGAGCTTTACTCTGTATCTAACCCGTGCTGTACCTGCCCTGGGAGTGTTTGATGGGACTGTGTAGAGGGAGCTTTACTCTGTATCCAACACATGCAGCACCTGCCCTGGGAGTGTTTGATGGGACAGTGTAGAGGGAGATTTACTCTGTATCTAGCACATGGAGTACCTGCCCTGGGAGTGTTTGATGGGGCTGTGTAGAGGGAACTTTACTCTGTACCTAACACATGCAGTACCTGCCCTGGGAGTGTTTGATGGGGCAGTGTAGATGGAGCTTTACTCTGTATCTAACCTGTGCTGTACCTGCCCTGGGAGTCGTTGGAGGGGCAATATAGATGGAGCTTTACTCTGTATCTAACCCATGCTATACCTGCCCTGGGAGTGTTTGATGGGACAGTGTAGAGGCAGCTTTACTCTGTACTTAACCCGTGCTGTACCTGCCTTGGGAGTGTAAGATGGGACAGTGTAGTGGGAGCTTTACTCTGCACCTAACCCGTGCTGTACCTGCCCTGGGACTGTTTGAAGGGACAGTGTAGAGGGAGCTTTATTCTGTATCTAACCCGTGCTGTACCTGCCCTGGGAGTGTTTGATGGGACAGTGTAGAGGGAGCTTTACTCTGTATCTAACCCATGCTGTAGCTGCCCTGGGAGTGTTTGATGGGACAGTGTAGAGGGAGCTTTACTCTGTATCTAACCCGTGCTGTAACTGCCCTGGGACTGTTTGAAGGGACAGTGTAGAGGGAGCTTTACTCTGTATCTAACCCGGGCTGTACCTGCCCTGGAAGTGTTTGGTGTACAGTGTAGAGGGAGCTTTACTCTGTATCCAACCCGTGCTGTACCTGCTCTGGGAGTGTTTGGTGTACAGTGTAGCGGGAGCTTTACTCTGTATCTAACCCGTGCTGTACCTGCCCTGGGACTGTTTGAAGGGACCGTGTAGAGGGAGCTTTACTCTGTATCTAACCCGTGCTGTACCTGCCCTGGGAGTGTTTGATGGGACAGTGTACAGGGAGCTTTACTCTGTATCTAACCCGTGCTGTACCTGCGCTGGGAGTGTTTGATGGGACAGTGTAGAGGGAGTTTTACTCTGTATCTAACCCATGCTGTACCTGCCCTGGGAGTGTTTGGTGGACAGTGTAGAGGGAGCTTTACTCTGTACCTAACCCGTGCTGTACCTGCCCTGGGACATTGTAGAGGGAGCTTTACTCTGTACCTTGTAAGATTCGCAATTTTCAGCAAAAATCACGCAAGAAAACTGGATAAAATAAGACTGTTTATTGACCAAAGTAAGCTTGCACAGAAAAACCTTTGATAAAAGGGCATACAAAATGGCCGCCAGGCCCCGTGATCAGTTTATGAACCATTTTATTTCTGTTACTGCAAGCCAGACAGGCTTGTGGATTGAAGACAGTGAGCCCACGAAAGCCAGTCTCTGGGAACCGAAACTCAGAGCAACAGCATACATATTCAATGGATTATAAGTACAGGATGGGGCCCATCAAGATATGGGCGGACAATGTAAAAACACTTATACCCATTTATCGTACAAAGGAAAAACCGTTTAGCAGCCATCAAGGAAAATGTCCGGACCGATCAATATGCGAACCGAGCCACGGTGACAATGCAAAAGACATTGAAAGACATTATCGGCCAGGAAGGCCAGTTTAAGTTATCACCGGCTCCGTTACAAGACAAAGCGCCCCTGCAGAGATTTCTGCCCGCCAAAATTAATACAAAGACAGGACTATGATTTGGCGGGAGATAAGACTGTCCCAAAAGAGTATAACTATGGATTGAAAGTCCATCTAAGTGACTTCGGACTCCGGGTTACTTGAACAACTTCTTCTTCACTGCCACGGCTTCTTGTTGGGCGACTTCAGGCTTCCATTTCTTCAAGAACTTTCTTCTACGAGGAACGAACGAAGGGCGGACGGTGCCCGGATCGGCGCCTCTTCCACTTCGGCAGATCGATGAAAACGTTTTCGTTTTTTTTTTAAAGACGGACGGTTTCGGTAAAAGGACAACGTGGTCGGTGTTCAGCCAAACAAGGCTCGGCCACGACGAGAAGACGACGAGGGTGGCCCGGGTACTGGGGTCGGGAGATCATCGACGACCCAGGCCGACGGAGAAGAAACCCTCTGGAGAACCGGCGATCGATGCCACAAGATTCTCCCAAGTGCATAGCCTGCATCTGGGTCTGCTCCATGAACCCAAATTGACTTGGTGGATCTCAACCTTAACGAGCGCTCATCGAGGCTGGGTCTACCCCACCGCCTCGAGGGAGGAGAGAATATCGACTGCGCCAGAAGTTTCCAAATCCATGTGACGACGGAAAGCGGTGCCAAAAAGGCTGCGAACCCCCCTTTCTCGCGATTTCGAGAGTGGTGAGCATGATCCCAAGTTCCCCAGGTCGAAACTTAGTTTAGGTATAGGGGAGGGAGTTAAGGGAAATCGTAATGTGTTTCCCCTTTTTCGATGTGCCGTGTGTTCCCCATTTCCATAGAGTCAAGTTCATAAATTTGTGCATGATTATAGTAACTTTAATCTGTGCCTATGACATGTATTTTGTAATGCTTCAAACTGTTTAAAAATAAAAGCATCCATTTCGTGCTATTCAACCTGGTCTATTGAGTTCTTTCTCTGCACTACTGTTCTCTGCACCTAAGTCCAAGGTCTAGAACCGTAGGGGGGAGTGGGTCGAACCACTCAAGGGTAATTATTGCACGAAGCCTGGCAGGAGACCAGAAAGAGCAAGAGAAACCCCCTACAGAAATGGTGACCGCGGCAGGACCTTGGCAGCAGGAAAGTAGTTTGTTAGATCAAGATCTGAATAGACGAAATGTGATGGATGAAAGAATAGCAGATTATGTTTTCGGAAAAGTCAACCTCACAAAACAATGGATATCTGATCTACTAAGGGATAGGCGCCCGCTAGACGCAGCCATCAAGTGGACAGCGGGTAGAGAGCATAAGAAATCTGTAGAAAAGGCGGTCTGGCTGATGTGCTACAAGAAGCAAGTCCAGCTTTTGGACCAGGTAGTTGCAGCACAGACAGTCCAGATCAACGGCTTGCTTAAAGGCGTGGAGGAAAAGGTTGCGGGAGGTCAAAAACTGATTGAATCGCTTGACGCGCTGAACCAGGAACGCCGCTCTGTAATTCGCTGCCACGAAACCCGGGTAGAATATTTAAAATGTCAGGTCGTGGAGGCCAAGGCCAGTGAAGGTAGAATGAGAGAGAGGTGTTCCCGTCTAGCCAAACAAGTAGATGCCCAAGAGGAAAAGCTCCTGGGAGCCAGGGCAGCATATAAAATGGCCATGGAGGATAGATCTGAGAACACCGACCACAGCACTTGCCGCCGGGAGCTAGAGGACCTGAGAAAGGCCCTAGCGAAGGCAAACGGGTTGGTGTGTCTCATAAATCCACCAGCGAGTCAGCTGTTGCTAGCCAAGGAATCCAAAAGACCGATTCCACAAGAGGCAGTTGGGGTACCAACCCCCGAACCTTCTGCGCCTCCTGCCTATGAGGAGTCTTGGACTCCGGGACAGGAGACGGAGACGGTAGAGGAAGAGAGCCCTGAGGTAGAGCAACCCCAGACAGTAGAGTCGGGGTCGGCGCCAATGTGTCCAACGAGACACCGGAGGATCGGTCCAAATGAAGAAAATGGCGATGACGGACCCCTTGAGAGTCAGATCATAATGCCTCATAGCGCACGACAGCTAAGAGAGATGATAAGTCACATCCCAAAACTCTCCGAGTCAGGAGATCCCTCCGTGCATTTCAGGGACGTGGAGCAGACCGCAGCAGTCAATGACTGCGATGGGGTTGAACAGTCTAAAATGCTGCTGTTCTCCCTGGACAGTTCGCTCCTCCAGTGTCTCCCTGACGAGAGCAAGAGAGGGCACAGGGACTATGAGTTGCTACGGGATGAGATTCTGGAGATCATGGGAGAGGGGGACGGAACTCCGTTCCTCCGTTTAGAAAAGACAGTGCAGCTAGAGGGAGAACCCCCACGGGTTTTCGCCGACAGGTTGTGGCCAGTGTATCGGCGCAGCTGCCCGGGCGGGCCGGCCCGGGCCGGGCTGGATGGCGAACAAAGGGCTCACTGGCTTCGGTGCCTGGTAGCAGGTTGCCTGCCAGTAGTGAAGGAACAGGCCAAAGCATGGTTTGACCCCACTAACGCCCGCTCCACGGAGGAAGTAGTACTAGATCAGCTCACGATCAGTTATAGAAACAACAAGGGCAAGAAAACGCCTGTTGTGAAAGGAAAGGTGCATGAGGTGAGACCCGCAGCCTCTGCTAAAAAGGAATGGCGTCAGGAGGGAAATCGCCATCCCCAAGCAAATAGCAGTTGTTACGGGTGTGGGAAGGAGGGTCATTGGCGCAAGGACTGTAGGAATCCTTGGAAGGATAAGAGGGAGAGAGCGTTCGCCGCAGCCCAAGATCGAGCCCAAGCCCGAGTCGCCAACGGCCCGAGAGTTTCCCCAACACCAGCACAACCACAAGTGCAGGCCGCTGCCCCAACACCAGTCCAGAACCCAACCGTAGCCGTTGCCCCGAATGAAGGGGGTGGTGCGGTTGTGGACCCCGCTGCGATCGAGTCAGTCTTGGAGACTATGCGGTCTCTGATGACCTGGCAGGGGAAGGTAGCGGTTGCTAACAGCCCTATCGCCCCCGAGACCCCAGCCGAAACACCTAAATGACTGACGCCCGCGCAGCCCATCTACTTGTGTCCGCTCCGCTATGACGCTTGGAGAAGACCTGTGGTGGAGATGGAGGTGGAGAAACAAAGGGGTAGTTACCTGTTGGATACGGGAGCTTCGTGTACCTTGATCCACACGGACAAACCTTTTGCCTCACCTCTGTCCGCCCAGGCTCCATATTTAGTAGCGGGTTTCACGGGTAGAGCACAGGCTGGCGCGCACTCCCTCCCGCTCTCCATTCAGTTGGGAGCGCTCCACACCACATGGACGTGCATCCTATTGAAGTGGAAAGAGGGGGGGGGGGAAAGGCATCCTCGGGGCTGATTTCTTGGTGGAACACGGGATCCTCGTGGACCTGAGAAATCACTGTCTCTGGGGAGCCGAGGGCGGTTTAGGTAAGGTAGTCGTAATCCCGGGGAAGGAAGAAAAGGGGGCCCTGTGCACTATGAAGCCATCAGGAGGTTACGATCTCGAGCTCATGATAACAAACGTCCCAACGGACTTGCAGGCGCGTGTGTCAGAAAATCTGACCGCGTTCGCCACCCACAAGCACGACTGCGGGAGAGTCACTGGGTTCGAAGTCAGCGTAGACGGGGACCCCATGATCCGACCCCAAAAGCAGTATAATTTCCCCAAGGAGGCAGAACCCGACATGGAGACAGCAATATCTTCATTGGTACAGCAGGGCGTATTGAGGACGATAGCCACCCACGTGAACTCCCCATTATGGCCGGTAAAGAAACCGGACAATTCGTGGAGAGCCACGGTGGACTATAGAGTCCTCAATAGTAATATCCCAGCCTGCGCGCCCACGGTAGCAGCAGTTGCAGACTTAATAGGGAGTATTCCAGCATCGGCGACCACATTCACGGTGCTGGACATCTCGAACGGTTTTTGGTCCATTCCGCTGCGGCGGGAGGACCAGTACAAGTTTGCCTTTACTTTCAAAGGGCAACAGTACACCTGGAACTGCTTACCACAGGGTTTTCACAACAGCCCCAGCATTTTCCATCAGTGCATGGCGGGGAGTTTGAAAGAGTTCAGCCAGCCCAACCAGATAGTGCAGTATGTGGACGACTTACTCCTGTTCACAGATACAAGGGAGCAGCACGGCCCACTGTTAGCCGAATTGTTGGAACTGTTAGAAAGGAAGGGTTTCAAAGTAAACCCAAAGAAAGCCCAGATCGGCCAGCAGGAAGTTAAATTCCTGGGTCTGGCCATCCGCGCTGGGGAAAGAGCCATAGATAAGGCCAGACGGGAATCTATACAAGATCTGCCGATTCCCAACACAGTAACGGGTGTAAGGTCCTTTTTGGGATTGACCGGGTACTGCAGAGATTTCATCGAGGACTATGCTGCCACAGCGGCCCCGCTACTTCGACTCTTACACAAGGGAGTCGAGTGGTCTTGGGACGAGGGGTGCCAGGCAGCATTCGAGAAGTTGAAAAGAGATCTGCAGACCGCGCCAGCCCTAGGGGCCATAGATGGGGGAGAGGAGTTCTTTCTGGAGGTAGCCGCTAGTGGGGACAGCCTGAGCGCAGTACTGCTCCAAGAGCGGCACGGCAAGCTAAGACCAGTAGTTTATTCCTCCAGGGTGCTCACGGATGTGGAGAGGAGTTTCTCCAATTGCGAACGGCATCTCCTGGCCACGCATTGGGCTGTGAACAGATCAGTGATCTTCACAGGGACCTCTCCCATTACGCTCCTCACCCATCACACCCCCACGAAGATGCTTCTGGACGGGAGGATTAAGGATGGGACCGTAAGCAGCGCTCGGATTGCGCGCTGGACCCTCCTCCTTTCCCAGATGGATCTCAAAGTTAAAGGCCTCTGCGCGCCAAGGCTCGCAGCCAATATGGCATATCCCGGGACAGCCCATCAATGTTCCGTAGAAGGGGTATGGGAAGTTAACATAGGTTTACGGGCCGGGATACATCCCACGGGCCGCGAGATCTACGTAGACGGTTCTAGCACTGTAGCTGACGGCAAGCGACTCACAGGGTGTGGAGTTTATGACCCTGCGGCAAACATTGCCCTGGCAATTAAGCTCCCCAGCACTATGAGCGCGCAGCAGGCTGAACTGTCCGCGGTGGCGTACGTGGTTACCCACCCCGAGATTTTCCCAACCCCATACACGATTTGCTCAGACAGCATGTTCACGTGCAATTCGTGTACGGAGTACCTCGCCATCTGGTCCCGACGCGGGTACACCTCCGCGGACAGGCGGCCTTTAACAGTTAAGCCCTTGCTGGAGAAGATCCTAGCAGCTGTGGGGGAGAAAGGAGAGGTGTTCATCCATAAGGTGAAGGCTCACTCCATTACAGAACCCCGCAGTCAGGGCAACCAGCAGGCGGATGCGCTAGCCAGGGAGGGTGCCCGCAGCGGCATTCTCTGGGACCCATACGAACCCGGACCCGTGGCGGCGATCCAAGGCAGGGAGGGAATTCCCGGGAACACAGGGGTGACACCGCCCCCAGACCTAAAGACCGTCCAAACCCTGGATCCCGCCCTAAAAGCAGTCCTAAAAGCCATCACAGAGGGCAAACAGGTAGAAGGTCCGTACAGTACGGCAGCCCTCACAGTCAAGGAAGGTATGCTGTTCCGAAAGGAGCAGTGGGTTGTGCCGCAGCAGCACCGAAGGGAATTCCTGCAATTGGCCCACGAGGGTCCAGGAGCGGGACACCCCGGACCTGAGGTCACCTGGCAACGGGTGGAACAGGCGGGATGGTGGCCGGGACTTCGGGACGATGCCCGCGAGTTCTGCGCAAGCTGTCTTGTGTGTGCTGCTAACAACCCAGACCCCCACAAAAGGAAGGTGCCCATAGGGCACATCAGGAGGGTAGAGGGACCATGGCAGTCGATTCAGGTCGACTACATAGGGCCCCTGCCCGCCGCCCAGGGAGGCTATAAGTACTGCCTTGTCCTGGTAGATGTGTTCACCAAATGGGTAGAAGCCTTCCCGTGCAGAACAGCTACGGCACTGGGTACTGCTAAGATCTTGATTCGGGAAGTGTTCTCACGGTGGGGACTCCCCCGTTTTGTAGAGTCCGACCAAGGGAGTCAGTTCACCGGTCAAGTAATGCAGAACGCCCTCAGGCTCTTGGGCATTGAGGGAAAGTGGCACGTAGCATACAATCCCCAGTCATCCGGGATTGTTGAGCGTATGAATCGGACCCTCAAGGAAAAGCTGAGGAAAGAGACAATGGGCTCGCCCCAGAAATGGGCGGAGGTCCTGCCTTTAGTCCTCATGGGGATCCGAGCCAGCCAGTCCAAAAGCACGGGGTATTCCCCGCACGAGTTAATGACTGGAAGGATCATGCGAACACCCACCCATGTGCTAGCCCCGGTGCTCACTGAGGGCCAGCTCCGAGAGGTGAAACGGGACAAATTCGCCCAAACCCTCTTGGAGCGCCTGAGACAGATTTATGGGCAGACGGCTGGGAACATGGGAAGACAGCACCAGGGAAATAAACTGTTGTTGGAACCTCGGAAACAACAAGAGTGGGTAGTCGGGGACCAGGTCATGGTCCGAAACTACGCCAGGGTAGGGAGTTTTGAACCACTGTACATGGGGCCATACAGCATTGTAGACAAAGCCAGCCCCATGGTTTATGCAGTGAAGACGCCCCGACGTACCAAATGGTTTCACATCAACCAGTGTAAACTGTTTAAACCGGGTACACCAGGGCCACCAAAGGGGACCAGGTCTGAGAACAAAGATCCTCAGCCTGTAACAGAGTCACAGACCACACAGGCTGGAGCAGTAGCCTGCGTGAAGGGAGAGGCCATCCCATTGGAGTGGGAGGTCTCATCTTTTGAATGGGATTTAGGCAGGGGAGAGCCCGAACAGCTCAACCTCGCTTTAGACCCAATCACGGAGGAGGAAGAGTCAGAGGACGGCAGTCCCGCCCTCGACTCAAGCTTGGGGGAGGTAGGGAGTGGGGGTGAAGACTCGTTACCTGTAGGGACAGGTGAGGTGGAGTCGGAAGCCACAGATCCCGACCCCGGGGGGGCGGAGCCTGAGGAAGGGGAGCTGGAGCCGGCAGCTGTGGAGGAACCACAGGCTGTGACGGTAACAGTCACGACCCCAGGTCCATCGGCCCCGGGAGCCCAACCCAAAGCAGCCCCTCGTAGGTCGGCTCGAGCGCCCCAGCCCAGAAAATTTTGGCCAGATTCTCCCCATCCTCCCCAACCACGGTATAAAGCAGCCCCAGGAAGACATGATCCCCGTTCAGCAGCGACAGGCTGCGGGGGATCAAGGCCAAAGATCAATGCAGCCCCACTGCAGGGTGTGGCACACGACAGACCTCACAGGGATTCGGAAAGCCGCCCCACGGAGGGCGGCGCTGTACATAAGTTAAGATAGGTAATTATGGTCATAGTTTAAGGAATGTAAAGTATATGGTGTTAAGAGTACAATTTTGAAGTCTGCCCGGTATGTGTGTTTGTTAGGGAGCGGGGTCCAGGAACCCGCGCGTCCAATTAATTTAGGCCAGCACCTATCGGGAGCCCGGCTACATCATTTTGTTGGTTACAGAAACCTGGGATACGATGGAAAGGATTGTCGTCGCGTTCATGGCGATCGGGTGCGGGTGGGCCTACCGAGGCCGCACCAAGGACGTCATCATTTTCGGGTGCTCCGGGGACACGGCCCCCATCGCAACGGATGGGACGGGGGAGCGAGAGGTAGAGGAAACCGCCACCTACTTCCACCAAGGGAGATGGCCAGGTTGGCTGGGAACGAATTCTACGGAATATTCCAGCAATTTCGGTTTTGCCTACCAAGAGACTTCATTAACGTGCCCTCGAGTGAGGATCCTAGCGCCCAGAGTCAGCGTCACCGTGGGAAAGAGGATTTGTCTGGTGTGCAATGGGAACGTACCACCAAGGCGATGGTGGTGGCTACGAAAGCTGGGAAAGGACATGAGAAACTCTACGGTCGAGTGGGAGCGACTGGGTAATAATACCCATCGGACTATTACGGGAACTCACGGACAATTACGTGTGTGTTGGGACAAATGGTGGGAACCGGATGAGGGAATATATGTCTGTATGTGGGGTTCGAGACGCGTCTGCCCCAAGGGCGTGTCCATCTTCTTCCAGAGGCAGTGGCAGGATGAAGGGAAGGGGATGAGATGGGATGTTAGCACTCGAGCGTGCGGAGCCCCATACTCCCCTATTCCGGTGAACGCCACTGAACTCATCACCCGCCCATGCAAGCCCCTGCCCACGCTTCCGGTAGCACTAGCCCAGAAAGGAGGGTGCCCAACCACCACCAAGGGACCCGGGAACGGTTTAGTATTGGTACCCACCGGTCAGGTGCTGTACCAAGGGGTACACTACGCGGTGGCCTCAGTGATTTTAAATCTCACTGAGGTAAGATTGCCGGAGTGGTGTCCCAAAGAAACGGAACAATTATACCAGGTCCTGTTAACCAGTATGTTTAGACAATTTTACGAATTTGACTTTGCCGACATCGACAGAGACAAATTATACACCACACCGCCAGAAGTTTTGGATCGAGTCGGGAGGCAAAGAAGGGGTACTGTAAATGACATATTCACTGCTTTTAATACCGGGACATCTGTTGTCAACGCTCTAGATAACGTGGAGCTGCAGACACAGATCAACGGTTTAAAAGCCCAGTTAAGGAACATATTGACAGACGAAAACAAGGTCGTGGGTTCTGAGTTGCATGAGGACCAGGCCATGACACTACACTTTAAGGACATAATTGCTGAGCTGGAGAAACACGCGAGAACAGTAAATGCACTCATTAAGGAGGATCGGAATGCGTCCGATCAAGCTGCGCAAAACGAGGCCTGTGTGCTGTACGGGGCGTGGTTATTGGGCGAGGGCCGCAGTAATCTTGAGGATTTAAAACAGGGTTTGGTCCCGTCCTGGATCAGCAACAAGCACTTGCAAGCGCTCCACCCTTTTGAGAATGCATTAAGCCCGTGCCAGCTCAGACTAGCCGCAGAAGCATACCCAGTTCCAGTGGACTGCGGACATTCGAATCACACTATTATGGGAATAGTAGTAAGAATGCCGGTGTTGGGTCCCGCAGCAAAGCCCGCCCCGGTATACAGAGTAGAGAACATTGGAGTCATTCAGGGGGGCGCACACATTCGTTACGCAGTGGTCCCGCCTTACGTCATCAGATGGGAGCGTACGATGACAGGCACCGACCTCTCGGGATGTCGGAGCCGGGGAGCACACATCATCCTGTGTCCCCAGCACTTGAATGCCTTTTTGAAACCACAGTGCGGGTTCAGAACCGCTAGCGCGAAGCCGGTGAATTGCACCATGGAGGCAATGGCAGAGGACCATGTGCCCCCACAGGTAGCATATATCGGGGGTGGGACATACTGCGTCACCACTGCAGCGCCTCAGTACCGATATGGACAACACGAGTGGTGTTCGGTCGGTGATAGCAGTTTCTGTTTCAAACCCAGGGCCGAGGTTCAAGTGGCACAACAACGAATTGTTCCCATTCCTGCGCCCTCCACTGTACACATCACTATCAAAGAGAATTTCACAGACTTACAACGATTTGTCGCGCATTTTGGTTATGTCATTCCCCCTCTTCCCGAACACCTCACCAAGGTTTTAAAAGCCGTTATAGTTTCGCAGAAACATTTCTATACACTGGAGCAGAAGACTTTAGAGATAGGAAAAGACATATTGGACATAACCATCCCACCATGGTGGGACTTGTTCACCAACATAGAGGTCCCCGCCTGGATTAGAATAGCATCCCATATCCTAGTAGTATGTCAGGTTTTGATTGTGATATTTTTGCTCTTCGTGCATTGCAAAAGAGGCAAACGCCTCCAGAGGCACGAGAACACAGGAGAATGGAGAGAACGCTATGTGCAGAAGGGGGAAGCAGATACCCCACTCTAAGCTGCTAGTATAAGATTAAGCGTCCCTCCATTTAAAAAAAAATTTTTTTTTTTTTGATTGTTTTGGGTTATAAGGAAATAAGTATGGTTATGTTATTAGTTGTTAGTAAGTTTTTTGGATTAATAAAAGATGCATGCAGATGGCGCAAAAGGGTATCAACCCCTGCCCATCTGACAGGTGAAGATGTTATAGTTTAAGTTTTGCTGTCTATGATTCCAAATGTGCATGAGGTAATTTTCATTTTTCTCCGGAAATGGGAACTGCATGTGTCGTGAGGGGCATAGATAGTTAAGTGCCAGGAATGTTTGGATGTGGGGAATCAGGGAAAATTTGCTCATCAAGGATTATTGATACTTTAAGCAAGCTATCAGTATCACAGGGGGGCCTGTAAGATTCGCAATTTTCAGCAAAAATCACGCAAGAAAACTGGATAAAATAAGACTGTTTATTGACCAAAGTAAGCTTGCACAGAAAAACCTTTGATAAAAGGGCATACAAAATGGCCGCCAGGCCCCGTGATCAGTTTATGAACCATTTTATTTCTGTTACTGCAAGCCAGACAGGCTTGTGGATTGAAGACAGTGAGCCCACGAAAGCCAGTCTCTGGGAACCGAAACTCAGAGCAACAGCATACATATTCAATGGATTATAAGTACAGGATGGGGCCCATCAAGATATGGGCGGACAATGTAAAAACACTTATACCCATTTATCGTACAAAGGAAAAACCGTTTAGCAGCCATCAAGGAAAATGTCCGGACCGATCAATATGCGAACCGAGCCACGGTGACAATGCAAAAGACATTGAAAGACATTATCGGCCAGGAAGGCCAGTTTAAGTTATCACCGGCTCCGTTACAAGACAAAGCGCCCCTGCAGAGATTTCTGCCCGCCAAAATTAATACAAAGACAGGACTATGATTTGGCGGGAGATAAGACTGTCCCAAAAGAGTATAACTATGGATTGAAAGTCCATCTAAGTGACTTCGGACTCCGGGTTACTTGAACAACTTCTTCTTCACTGCCACGGCTTCTTGTTGGGCGACTTCAGGCTTCCATTTCTTCAAGAACTTTCTTCTACGAGGAACGAACGAAGGGCGGACGGTGCCCGGATCGGCGCCTCTTCCACTTCGGCAGATCGATGAAAACGTTTTCGTTTTTTTTTTAAAGACGGACGGTTTCGGTAAAAGGACAACGTGGTCGGTGTTCAGCCAAACAAGGCTCGGCCACGACGAGAAGACGACGAGGGTGGCCCGGGTACTGGGGTCGGGAGATCATCGACGACCCAGGCCGACGGAGAAGAAACCCTCTGGAGAACCGGCGATCGATGCCACAAGATTCTCCCAAGTGCATAGCCTGCATCTGGGTCTGCTCCATGAACCCAAATTGACTTGGTGGATCTCAACCTTAACGAGCGCTCATCGAGGCTGGGTCTACCCCACCGCCTCGAGGGAGGAGAGAATATCGACTGCGCCAGAAGTTTCCAAATCCACGTGACGACGGAAAGCGGTGCCAAAAAGGCTGCGAACCCCCCTTTCTCGCGATTTCGAGAGTGGTGAGCATGATCCCAAGTTCCCCAGGTCGAAACTTAGTTTAGGTATAGGGGAGAGAGTTAAGGGAAATCGTAATGTGTTTCCCCTTTTTCGATGTGCCGTGTGTTCCCCATTTCCATAGAGTCAAGTTCATAAATTTGTGCATGATTGTAGTAACTTTAATCTGTGCCTATGACATGTATTTTGTAATGCTTCAAACTGTTTAAAAATAAAAGCATCCATTTCGTGCTATTCAACCTGGTCTATTGAGTTCTTTCTCTGCACTACTGTTCTCTGCACCTAAGTCCAAGGTCTAGAACCGTAGGGGGGAGTGGGTCGAACCACTCAAGGGTAATTATTGCACGAAGCCTGGCAGGAGACCAGAAAGAGCAAGAGAAACCCCCTACAACCTAACCCGTGCTGTACCTGCCCTGGGAGTGTTTGATGGGACTGTGTAGAGGGAGCTTTACTCTGTATCCAACACATGCAGTACCTGCCCTGGGAGTGTTTGACGGGACAGTGTAGAGGGAGCTTTACTCTGTATCTAGCACATGGAGTACCTGCCCTGGGAGTGTTTCATGGGACAGTGTAGAGGCAGCTTTACTCTGTACCTAACCCGTGCTGTACCTGCCTTGGGAGTGTAGGATGGGTCAGTGTAGTGGGAGCTTTACTCTGCATCTAACCCGTGCTGTACCTGCCCTGGGACTGATTGAAGGGACAGTGTAGAGGGAGCTTTATTCTGTATCTAACCCGTGCTGTACCTGCCCTGGGAGTGTTTGATGGGACAGTGTAGAGGGAGCTTTACTCTGTATCTAACCCATGCTGTAGCTGCCCTGGGAGTGTTTGATGTGACAGTGTAGAGGGAGCTTTACTCTGTATCTCACCCGTGCTGTACCTGCCCTGGGAGTGGTTGATGGGACAGTGGCAAAGGAGCTTTAATCTCTACCTAACCCGTGCTGTACCTGCCCTGGGAGTGTTTGATGGGACAGTGTAGAGGCAGATTTACTCTGTATCTAACCCGTGCTGCACCTGCCCTGTGAGTATTTGATGGGACAGTGTAGAGGGAGATTTACTCTATATCTATCCCGTGCTGTACCTGCCCTGGGAGTGTTTGTTGGGGCAGTGTAGAGGGAGCTTCACTCTGTACCTAATCCCGTGCTGTAGCTGCGCTGGGAGTGTTTGATGGGACAGGGTAGAGGGAGCTTTACTCTGTATCTAACCCCGTGCTGTACCTGCGCTGGAAGTGTTTGATGCGGCAGTGTAGAGGGAGCTTCACCCTGTATCTAACCCGTGCTGTTCCTGCCCAGGGACAGTTTGAAGGGACAGTGTAGAGGGAGCTTTACTCTGTATCTAACCCGGGCTGTACCTGCCCTGGGACTGTTTGGTGGAGAGTGTAGATGGATCTTTACTCTGTATCTAACCCGTGCTGCACCTGCACTGGGACTGTCTGTTGGACAGTTTAGAGGGAGCTTTACTCTGTACCTAACCCGTGCTATACCTGCCCTGGGACAGTTTGATGGGACAGTGTAGAGGGAGCTTTACTCTGTATTTAACCCATGCTATACCTGCCGTGGGAGTGTTTGACGGGACAGTGTAGAGGGAGCTTTACTCTGTATCTAACCCGTGCTGTACCTGCCCTGGGAGTGTTTGATGGGACAGTGTAGAGGGAGCTTTACTCTGTATCTAACCCGTGCTGTACCTGCCCTGGGACAGTTTGGTGGACAGTGTAGAGGGAGCTTTACTCTGTACCTAACCTGTGCCGTACCTGCCCTGGGACAGTTTGATGGGACATTGTAGAGGGAGCTTTACTCTGTACCTAAGCCGTGCTGTACCTGCCCTGGGAGTGTTTGATGGGACTGTGTAGAGGGAGCTTTACTCTGTATCTAACACATGCAGCACCTGCCCTGGGAGTGTTTGACAGGACAGTGTAGAGGGAGCTTTACTCTGTATCTAGCACATGCAGTACCTGCCCTGGGACTGTTTCACGGGACAGTGTAGAGGGAGATTTACTCTTTATCTAACCCGTGCTGTACCTGCCCTGGGACAGTTTGATGGGTCAGTGTAGAGGGAGCTTTACTATGTATCTAACCCATGCTATACCTGCCTGGGAGTGTTTGATGGGACTGTGTAGAGGGAGCTTTACTCTGTATCTAACCCGTGCTGTACCTGCCCTGGGACAGTTTGGTGGACTGTGTAGAGGGAGCTTTACTCTGTACCTAACCCGTGCTGTACCTGCCCTGGGACATTGTAGAGGGAGCTTTACTCTGTACCTAACCCATGCTGTACCTGCCCTGGGAGTGTTTGATGGGACTGTGTAGAGGGAGCTTTACTCTGTATCCAACACATGCAGTACCTGCCCTGGGAGTGTTTGACGGGACAGTGTAGAGGGAGCTTTACTCTGTATCTAACCCATGCTGCAGCTGCCCTGGGAGTGTTTGATGGGACAGTGTAGAGGGAGCTTTACTCTGTATCTAACCCGTGCTGTAACTGCCCTGGGAGTGTTTGATGGGACAGTGCAGAGGGAGCTTTACTCTGTATCTAACCTGTGCTGCACCTGCCCTGGGAGTGTTTGATGGGACAGTGTAGAGGGAGCTTCACTCTGTATCTAACCCGTGCTGTACCTGCCCTGGGAGTGGTTGATGGGACAGTGGCGAGGGAGCTTTACTCTCTACCTAACCCGTGCTGTACCTGCCCTGGGAGTGTTTGATGGGACAGTGTAGAGGGAGATTTACTCTGTAGCTAACCCGTGCTGTACCTGCCCTGGGAGTGTTTGATGGGATAGTGTAGAGGGAGCTTTAGTCTGTATCTAACCCGTGCTGTACCTGCCCTGAGAGTATTTGATGGGACAGTGCAGAGGGAGATTTACTCTATATCTATCCCGTGCTGTAGCTGCGCTGGGAGTGTTTGATGGGACAGGGTAGAGGGAGCTTTACTCTGTATCTAACCCCGTGTTGCAACTGCCCTGGGAGTGTTTGATGGGGCAGTGTAGAGGGAGCTTTACTCTGTATCTAACCTGGGCTGTACCTGCCCTGGAAGTGTTTGGTGTACAATGCAGAGGGAGCTTTACTCTGCATCCAACCCGTGCTGTACCTGCTCTGGGAGTGTTTGGTGTACAGTGTAGAGGGAGCTTTACTCTGTATCTAACCCGTGCTGTACCTGCCCTGGGACATTGTCGAGGGAGCTTTACTCTGTACCTAACCCGTGCTGTACCTGCCCTGGGAGTGTTTGATGGGACTGTGTAGAGGGAGCTTTACTCTGTATCCAACACATGCAGTACCTGCCCTGGGAGTGTTTGACGGGACAGTGTAGAGGGAGCTTTACTCTGTATCTAGCACATGGAGTACCTGCCCTGGGAGTGTTTGACGGGACAGTGTAGAGGGAGCTTTACTCTGTATCTAACACATGCAGTACCTGCCTTCGGAGTGTTTCATGGGACAGTGTAGAGGCAGCTTTACTCTGTACCTAACCCGTGCTGTACCTGCCTTGGGAATGTAGGATGGGACAGTGTAGTGGGAGCTTTACTCTGCACCTAACCCGTGCTGTACCTGCCCTGGGACTGATTGAAGGGACAGTGTAGAGGGAGCTTTATTCTGTATCTAACCCGTGCTGTACCTGCCCTGGGAGTGTTTGATGGGACAGTGTAGAGGGAGCTTTACTCTGTATCTAACCCATGCTGTAGCTGCCCTGGGAGTGTTTGATGTGACAGTGTAGAGGGAGCTTTACTCTGTATCTCACCCGTGCTGTACCTACCCTGGGAGTGGTTGATGGGACAGTGGCGAAGGAGCTTTAATCTCTACCTAACCCATGCTGTACCTGCCCTGGGAGTGTTTGATGGGACAGTGTAGAGGCAGATATACTCTGTATCTAACCCGTGCTGCACCTGCCCTGAGAGTATTTGATGGGACAGTGTAGAGGGAGATTTACTCCATATCTATCCCGTGCTGTACCTGCCCTGGGAGTGTTTGTTGGGTCAGTGTAGAGGGAGCTTCACTCTGTACCTAATCCCGTGCTGTAGCTTCGCTGGGAGTGTTTGATGGGACAGGGTAGAGGGAGCTTTACTCTGCATCTAACCCCGTGCTGTACCTGCGCTGGAAGTGTTTGATGGGGCAGTGTAGAGGGAGCTTCACCCTGTATCTAACCCGTGCTGTTCCTGCCCAGGGACAGTTTGAAGGGACAGTGTAGAGGGAGCTTTACTCTGTATCTAACCCGGGCTGTACCTGCCCTGGGACTGTTTGGTGGAGAGTGTAGAAGACGCTTTACTCTGTATCTAACCCGAGCTGTACATGGCCTCGGACTGTTTGAAGGGACAGTGTAGATGGAGCTTTACTCTGTATCTAACCCGTGCTGTACCTGCACTGGGGCTGTCTGGTGGACAGTTTAGAGGGAGCTTTACTCTGTACCTAACCCGTGCTGTACCTGCCCCGGGACAGTTTGATGGGACAGTGTAGAGGGAGCTTTACTCTGTAACTAACCCGTGCTGTACCTGCCCTAGGAGTGTTTGACAGGACAGTGTAGAGGGAGCTTTACTCTGTATTTAACCCATGCTGTACCTGCCCTGGGAGTGTTTGACGGGACAGTGTAGAGGGAGCTTTACTCTGTATCCAACCCGTGCTGTACCTGCCCTGGGAGTGTTTGATGGGACAGTGTAGAGGGAGCTTTACTCTGTATCTAACCCCGTGTTGCAACTGCCCTGGGAGTGTTTGATGGGGCAGTGTAGAGGGAGCTTTACTCTGTATCTAACCTGGGCTGTACCTGCCCTGGAAGTGTTTGGTGTACAGTGTAGAGGGAGCTTTACTCTGCATCCAACCCGTGCTGTACTTGCTCTGGGAGTGTTTGGTGTACAGTGTAGAGGGAGCTTTACTCTGTATCTAACCCGTGCTGTACCTGCCCTGGGACTGTTTGAAGGGACCGTGTAGAGGGAGCTTTACTCTGTATCTAACCCGTGCTGTACCTGCCCTGGGAGTGTTTGATGGGACAGTGTACAGGGAGCTTCACTCTGTATCTAACCCGTGCTGTACCTGCCCTGGGAGTGGTTGATGGGACAGTGGCGAGGGAGCTTTACTCTCTACCTAACCCGTGCTGTACCTGCCCTGGGAGTGTTTGATGGGGCAGTGTAGAGGGAGTTTTACTCTGTATCTAACCCGTGCTGTACCTGCCCTGGGAGTGTTTGGTGGACAGTGTAGAGGGAGCTTTACTCTGTACCTAACCCGTGCTGTACCTGCCCTGGGACATTGTAGAGGGAGCTTTACTCTGTACCTAACCCGTGCTGTACCTGCCCTGGGAGTGTTTGATGGGACTGTGTAGAGGGAGCTTTACTCTGTATCCAACACATGCAGTACCTGCCCTGGGAGTGTTTGACGGGACAGTGTAGAGGGAGCTTTACTCTGTATCTAGCACATGGAGTACCTGCCCTGGGAGTGTTTGACGGGACAGTGTAGAGGGAGCTTTACTCTGTATCTAACACATGCAGTACCTGCCCTCGGAGTGTTTCATGGGACAGTGTAGAGGCAGCTTTACTCTGTACCTAACCCGTGCTGTACCTGCCTTGGGAATGTAGGATGTGACAGTGTAGTGGGAGCTTTACTCTGCACCTAACCCGTGCTGTACCTGCCCTGGGACTGATTGAAGGGACAGTGTAGAGGGAGCTTTATTCTGTATCTAACCCGTGCTGTACCTGCCCTGGGAGTGTTTGATGGGACAGTGTAGAGGGAGCTTTACTCTGTATCTAACCAGTGCTGTACCTGCCCTGGGATTGTTTGATGGGACAGTGTAGAGGGAGCTTTACTCTGTACCTAACCCGTGCTGTACCTGCCCTGGGACATTGTCGAGGGAGCTTTACTCTGTACCTAACCCGTGCTGTACCTGCCCTGGGAGTGTTTGATGGGACTGTGTAGAGGGAGCTTTACTCTGTATCCAACACATGCAGTACCTGCCCTGGGAGTGTTTGACGGGACAGTGTAGAGGGAGCTTTACTCTGTATCTAGCACATGGAGTACCTGCCCTGGGAGTGTTTGACGGGACAGTGTAGAGGGAGCTTTACTCTGTATCTAACACATGCAGTACCTGCCTTCGGAGTGTTTCATGGGACAGTGTAGAGGCAGCTTTACTCTGTACCTAACCCGTGCTGTACCTGCCTTGGGAATGTAGGATGGGACAGTGTAGTGGGAGCTTTACTCTGCACCTAACCCGTGCTGTACCTGCCCTGGGACTGATTGAAGGGATAGTGTAGAGGGAGCTTTATTCTGTATCTAACCCGTGCTGTACCTGCCCTGGGAGTGTTTGATGGGACAGTGTAGAGGGAGCTTTACTCTGTATCTAACCCATGCTGTAGCTGCCCTGGGAGTGTTTGATGTGACAGTGTAGAGGGAGCTTTACTCTGTATCTCACCCGTGCTGTACCTACCCTGGGAGTGGTTGATGGGACAGTGGCGAAGGAGCTTTAATCTCTACCTAACCCATGCTGTACCTGCCCTGGGAGTGTTTGATGGGACAGTGTAGAGGCAGATATACTCTGTATCTAACCCGTGCTGCACCTGCCCTGAGAGTATTTGATGGGACAGTGTAGAGGGAGATTTACTCCATATCTATCCCGTGCTGTACCTGCCCTGGGAGTGTTTGTTGGGGCAGTGTAGAGGGAGCTTCACTCTGTACCTAATCCCGTGCTGTACCTGCCCTGGGACATTGTCGAGGGAGCTTTACTCTGTACCTAACCCGTGCTGTACCTGCCCTGGGAGTGTTTGATGGTACTGTGTAGAAGGAGCTTTACTCTGTATCCAACACATGCAGTACCTGCCCTGGGAGTGTTTGACGGGACAGTGTAGAGGGAGTTTTACTCTGTATCTAGCACATGGAGTACCTGCCCTGGGAGTGTTTGACGGGACAGTGTAGAGGGAGCTTTACTCTGTATCTAACACATGCAGTACCTGCCCTCGGAGTATTTCAAGGGACAGTGTAGAGGCAGCTTTACTCTGTACCTAACCCGTGCTGTACCTGCCTTGGGAATGTAGGATGGGACAGTGTAGTGGGAGCTTTACTCTGCACCTAACCCGTGCTGTACCTGCCCTGGGACTGATTGAAGGGACAGTGTAGAGGGAGCTTTATTCTGTATCTAACCCGTGCTGTACCTGCCCTGGGAGTGTTTGATGGGACAGTGTAGAGGGAGCTTTACTCTGTATCTAACCCATGCTGTAGCTGCCCTGGGAGTGTTTGATGTGACAGTGTAGAGGGAGCTTTACTCTGTATCTCACCCGTGCTGTACCTACCCTGGGAGTGGTTGATGGGACAGTGGCGAAGGAGCTTTAATCTCTACCTAACCCATGCTGTACCTGCCCTGGGAGTGTTTGATGGGACAGTGTAGAGGCAGATATACTCTGTATCTAACCCGTGCTGCACCTGCCCTGAGAGTATTTGATGGGACAGTGTAGAGGGAGATTTACTCCATATCTATCCCGTGCTGTACCTGCCCTGGGAGTGTTTGTTGGGGCAGTGTAGAGGGAGCTTCATTCTGTACCTAATCCCGTGCTGTAGCTTCGCTGGGAGTGTTTGATGGGACAGGGTAGAGGGAGCTTTACTCTGTATCTAACCCCGTGCTGTACCTGCGCTGGAAGTGTTTGATGGGGCAGTGTAGAGGGAGCTTCACCCTGTATCTAACCCGTGCTGTTCCTGCCCAGGGACAGTTTGAAGGGACAGTGTAGAGGGAGCTTTACTCTGTATCTAACCCGGGCTGTACCTGCCCTGGGACTGTTTGGTGGAGAGTGTAGAAGACGCTTTACTCTGTATCTAACCCGAGCTGTACATGGCCTCGGACTGTTTGAAGGGACAGTGTAGATGGAGCTTTACTCTGTATCTAACCCGTGCTGTACCTGCACTGGGACTGTCTGGTGGACAGTTTAGAGGGAGCTTTACTCTGTACCTAACCCGTGCTGTACCTGCCCCGGGACAGTTTGATGGGACAGTGTAGAGGGAGCTTTACTCTGTAACTAACCCGTGCTGTACCTGCCCTAGGAGTGTTTGACAGGACAGTGTAGAGGGAGCTTTACTCTGTATTTAACCCATGCTGTACCTGCCCTGGGAGTGTTTGACGGGACAGTGTAGAGGGAGCTTTACTCTGTATCCAACCCGTGCTGTACCTGCCCTGGGAGTGTTTGATGGGACAGTGTAGAGGGAGCTTTACTCTGTATCTAACCCCGTGTTGCAACTGCCCTGGGAGTGTTTGATGGGGCAGTGTAGAGGGAGCTTTACTCTGTATCTAACCTGGGCTGTACCTGCCCTGGAAGTGTTTGGTGTACAGTGTAGAGGGAGCTTTACTCTGCATCCAACCCGTGCTGTACCTGCTCTGGGAGTGTTTGCTGTACAGTGTAGAGGGAGCTTTACTCTGTATCTAACCCGTGCTGTACCTGCCCTGGGACTGTTTGAAGGGACCGTGTAGAGGGAGCTTTACTCTGTATCTAACCCGTGCTGTACCTGCCCTGGGAGTGTTTGATGGGACAGTGTACAGGGAGCTTCACTCTGTATCTAACCCGTGCTGTACCTGCCCTGGGAGTGGTTGATGGGACAGTGGCGAGGGAGCTTTACTCTCTACCTAACCCGTGCTGTACCTGCCCTGGGAGTGTTTGATGGGGCAGTGTAGAGGGAGTTTTACTCTGTATCTAACCCGTGCTGTACCTGCCCTGGGAGTGTTTGGTGGACAGTGTAGAGGGAGCTTTACTCTGTACCTAACCCGTGCTGTACCTGCCCTGGGACATTGTAGAGGGAGCTTTACTCTGTACCTAACCCGTGCTGTACCTGCCCTGGGAGTGTTTGATGGGACTGTGTAGAGGGAGCTTTACTCTGTATCCAACACATGCAGTACCTGCCCTGGGAGTGTTTGACGGGACAGTGTAGAGGGAGCTTTACTCTGTATCTAGCACATGGAGTACCTGCCCTGGGAGTGTTTGACGGGACAGTGTAGAGGGAGCTTTACTCTGTATCTAACACATGCAGTACCTGCCCTCGGAGTGTTTCATGGGACAGTGTAGAGGCAGCTTTACTCTGTACCTAACCCGTGCTGTACCTGCCTTGGGAATGTAGGATGTGACAGTGTAGTGGGAGCTTTACTCTGCACCTAACCCGTGCTGTACCTGCCCTGGGACTGATTGAAGGGACAGTGTAGAGGGAGCTTTATTCTGTATCTAACCCGTGCTGTACCTGCCCTGGGAGTGTTTGATGGGACAGTGTAGAGGGAGCTTTACTCTGTATCTAACCAGTGCTGTACCTGCCCTGGGATTGTTTGATGGGACAGTGTAGAGGGAGCTTTACTCTGTACCTAACCCGTGCTGTACCTGCCCTGGGACATTGTCGAGGGAGCTTTACTCTGTACCTAACCCGTGCTGTACCTGCCCTGGGAGTGTTTGATGGGACTGTGTAGAGGGAGCTTTACTCTGTATCCAACACATGCAGTACCTGCCCTGGGAGTGTTTGACGGGACAGTGTAGAGGGAGCTTTACTCTGTATCTAGCACATGGAGTACCTGCCCTGGGAGTGTTTGACGGGACAGTGTAGAGGGAGCTTTACTCTGTATCTAACACATGCAGTACCTGCCTTCGGAGTGTTTCATGGGACAGTGTAGAGGCAGCTTTACTCTGTACCTAACCCGTGCTGTACCTGCCTTGGGAATGTAGGATGGGACAGTGTAGTGGGAGCTTTACTCTGCACCTAACCCGTGCTGTACCTGCCCTGGGACTGATTGAAGGGATAGTGTAGAGGGAGCTTTATTCTGTATCTAACCCGTGCTGTACCTGCCCTGGGAGTGTTTGATGGGACAGTGTAGAGGGAGCTTTACTCTGTATCTAACCCATGCTGTAGCTGCCCTGGGAGTGTTTGATGTGACAGTGTAGAGGGAGCTTTACTCTGTATCTCACCCGTGCTGTACCTACCCTGGGAGTGGTTGATGGGACAGTGGCGAAGGAGCTTTAATCTCTACCTAACCCATGCTGTACCTGCCCTGGGAGTGTTTGATGGGACAGTGTAGAGGCAGATATACTCTGTATCTAACCCGTGCTGCACCTGCCCTGAGAGTATTTGATGGGACAGTGTAGAGGGAGATTTACTCCATATCTATCCCGTGCTGTACCTGCCCTGGGAGTGTTTGTTGGGGCAGTGTAGAGGGAGCTTCACTCTGTACCTAATCCCGTGCTGTACCTGCCCTGGGACATTGTCGAGGGAGCTTTACTCTGTACCTAACCCGTGCTGTACCTGCCCTGGGAGTGTTTGATGGGACTGTGTAGAAGGAGCTTTACTCTGTATCCAACACATGCAGTACCTGCCCTGGGAGTGTTTGACGGGACAGTGTAGAGGGAGTTTTACTCTGTATCTAGCACATGGAGTACCTGCCCTGGGAGTGTTTGACGGGACAGTGTAGAGGGAGCTTTACTCTGTATCTAACACATGCAGTACCTGCCCTCGGAGTATTTCAAGGGACAGTGTAGAGGCAGCTTTACTCTGTACCTAACCCGTGCTGTACCTGCCTTGGGAATGTAGGATGGGACAGTGTAGTGGGAGCTTTACTCTGCACCTAACCCGTGCTGTACCTGCCCTGGGACTGATTGAAGGGACAGTGTAGAGGGAGCTTTATTCTGTATCTAACCCGTGCTGTACCTGCCCTGGGAGTGTTTGATGGGAAGTGTAGAGGGAGCTTTACTCTGTATCTAACCCATGCTGTAGCTGCCCTGGGAGTGTTTGATGTGACAGTGTAGAGGGAGCTTTACTCTGTATCTCACCCGTGCTGTACCTACCCTGGGAGTGGTTGATGGGACAGTGGCGAAGGAGCTTTAATCTCTACCTAACCCATGCTGTACCTGCCCTGGGAGTGTTTGATGGGACAGTGTAGAGGCAGATATACTCTGTATCTAACCCGTGCTGCACCTGCCCTGAGAGTATTTGATGGGACATTGTAGAGGGAGATTTACTCCATATCTATCCCGTGCTGTACCGGCCCTGGGAGTGTTTGTTGGGGCAGTGTAGAGGGAGCTTCACTCTGTACCTAATCCCGTGCTGTAGCTTCGCTGGGAGTGTTTGATGGGGCAGGGTAGAGGGAGCTTTACTCTGTATCTAACCCCGTGCTGTACCTGCGCTGGAAGTGTTTGATGGGGCAGTGTAGAGGGAGCTTCACCCTGTATCTAACCCGTGCTGTTCCTGCCCAGGGACAGTTTGAAGGGACAGTGTAGAGGGAGCTTTACTCTGTATCTAACCCGGGCTGTACCTGCCCTGGGACTGTTTGGTGGAGAGTGTAGAAGACGCTTTACTCTGTATCTAACCCGAGCTGTACCTGCCCTCGGACTGTTTGAAGGGACAGTGTAGATGGAGCTTTACTCTGTATCTAACCCGTGCTGTACCTGCACTGGGACTGTCTGGTGGACAGTTTAGAGGGAGCTTTACTCTGTACCTAACCCGTGCTGTACCTGCCCTGGGACAGTTTGATGGGACAGTGTAGAGGGAGCTTTACTCTGTAACTAACCCGTGCTGTACCTGCCCTAGGAGTGTTTGACAGGACAGTGTAGAGGGAGCTTTACTCTGTATTTAACCCATGCTGTACCTGCCCTGGGAGTGTTTGACGGGACAGTGTAGAGGGAGCTTTACTCTGTATCTAACCCGTGCTGTACCTGCCCTGGGAGTGTTTGATGGGACAGTGTAGAGGGAGCTTTACTCTGTATCTAACCCGTGCTGTACCTGCCCTGGGAGTGTTTGATGGGACTGTGTAGAGGGAGCTTTACTCTGTATCTAACACATGCAGCACCTGCCCTGGGAGTGTTTGATGGGACAGGGTAGAGGGAGCTTTACTCTGTATCTAACCCCGTGTTGCAACTGCCCTGGGAGTGTTTGATGGGGCAGTGTAGAGGGAGCTTTACTCTGTATCTAACCTGGGCTGTACCTGCCCTGGAAGTGTTTGGTGTACAGTGTAGAGGGAGCTTTACTCTGCATCCAACCCGTGCTGTACCTGCTCTGGGAGTGTTTGGTGTACAGTGTCGAGGGAGCTTTACTCTGTATCTAACCCGTGCTGTACCTGCCCTGGGACTGTTTGAAGGGACCGTGTAGAGGGAGCTTTACTCTGTATCTAACCCGTGCTGTACCTGCCCTGGGAGTGTTTGATGGGACAGTGTACAGGGAGCTTCACTCTGTATCTAACCCGTGCTGTACCTGCCCTGGGAGTGGTTGATGGGACAGTGGCGAGGGAGCTTTACTCTCTACCTAACCCGTGCTGTACCTGCCCTGGGAGTGTTTGATGGGACAGTGTAGAGCGAGTTTTACTCTGTATCTAACCCGTGCTGTACCTGCCCTGGGAGTGTTTGGTGGACAGTGTAGAGGGAGCTTTACTCTGTACTTAACCCGTGCTGTACCTGCCCTGGGACATTGTAGAGGGAGCTTTACTCTGTACCTAACCCGTGCTGTACCTGCCCTGGGAGTGTTTGATGGGACTGTGTAGAGGGAGCTTTACTCTGTATCCAACACATGCAGTACCTGCCCTGGGAGTGTTTGACGGGACAGTGTAGAGGGAGCTTTACTCTGTATCTAGCACATGGAGTACCTGCCCTGGGAGTGTTTGACGGGACAGTGTAGAGGGAGCTTTACTCTGTATCTAACACATGCAGTACCTGCCCTCGGAGTGTTTCATGGGACAGTGTAGAGGCAGCTTTACTCTGTACCTAACCCGTGCTGTACCTGCCTTGGGAATGTAGGATGGGACAGTGTAGTGGGAGCTTTACTCTGCACCTAACCCGTGCTGTACCTGCCCTGGGACTGATTGAAGGGACAGTGTAGAGGGAGCTTTATTCTGTATCTAACCCGTGCTGTACCTGCCCTGGGAGTGTTTGATGGGACAGTGTAGAGGGAGCTTTACTCTGTATCTAACCCATGCTGTAGCTGCCCTGGGAGTGTTTGATGTGACAGTGTAGAGGGAGCTTTACTCTGTATCTCACCCGTGCTGTACCTACCCTGGGAGTGGTTGATGGGACAGTGGCGAAGGAGCTTTAATCTCTACCTAACCCATGCTGTACCTGCCCTGGGAGTGTTTGATGGGACAGTGTAGAGGCAGATATACTCTGTATCTAACCCGTGCTGCACCTGCCCTGAGAGTATTTGATGGGACAGTGTAGAGGGAGATTTACTCCATATCTATCCCGTGCTGTACCTGCCCTGGGAGTGTTTGTTGGGGCAGTGTAGAGGGAGCTTCACTCTGTACCTAATCCCGTGCTGTAGCTTCGCTGGGAGTGTTTGATGGGACAGGGTAGAGGGAGCTTTACTCTGTATCTAACCCCGTGCTGTACCTGCGCTGGAAGTGTTTGATGGGGCAGTGTAGAGGGAGCTTCACCCTGTATCTAACCCGTGCTGTTCCTGCCCAGGGACAGTTTGAAGGGACAGTGTAGAGGGAGCTTTACTCTGTATCTAACCCGGGCTGTACCTGCCCTGGGACTGTTTGGTGGAGAGTGTAGAAGACGCTTTACTCTGTATCTAACCCGAGCTGTACCTGCCCTCGGACTGTTTGAAGGGACAGTGTAGATGGAGCTTTACTCTGTATCTAACCCGTGCTGTACCTGCACTGGGACTGTCTGGTGGACAGTTTAGAGGGAGCTTTACTCTGTACCTAACCCGTGCTGTACCTGCCCTGGGAGTGTTTGATGGGACAGTGTACAGGGAGCTTCACTCTGTATCTAACCCGTGCTGTACCTGCCCTGGGAGTGGTTGATGGGACAGTGGCGAGGGAGCTTTACTCTCTACCTAACCCGTGCTGTACCTGCCCTGGGAGTGTTTGATGGGACAGTGTAGAGCGAGTTTTACTCTGTATCTAACCCGTGCTGTACCTGCCCTGGGAGTGTTTGGTGGACAGTGTAGAGGGAGCTTTACTCTGTACTTAACCCGTGCTGTACCTGCCCTGGGACATTGTAGAGGGAGCTTTACTCTGTACCTAACCCGTGCTGTACCTGCCCTGGGAGTGTTTGATGGGACTGTGTAGAGGGAGCTTTACTCTGTATCCAACACATGCAGTACCTGCCCTGGGAGTGTTTGACGGGACAGTGTAGAGGGAGCTTTACTCTGTATCTAGCACATGGAGTACCTGCCCTGGGAGTGTTTGACGGGACAGTGTAGAGGGAGCTTTACTCTGTATCTAACACATGCAGTACCTGCCCTCGGAGTGTTTCATGGGACAGTGTAGAGGCAGCTTTACTCTGTACCTAACCCGTGCTGTACCTGCCTTGGGAATGTAGGATGGGACAGTGTAGTGGGAGCTTTACTCTGCACCTAACCCGTGCTGTACCTGCCCTGGGACTGATTGAAGGGACAGTGTAGAGGGAGCTTTATTCTGTATCTAACCCGTGCTGTACCTGCCCTGGGAGTGTTTGATGGGACAGTGTAGAGGGAGCTTTACTCTGTATCTAACCCATGCTGTAGCTGCCCTGGGAGTGTTTGATGTGACAGTGTAGAGGGAGCTTTACTCTGTATCTCACCCGTGCTGTACCTACCCTGGGAGTGGTTGATGGGACAGTGGCGAAGGAGCTTTAATCTCTACCTAACCCATGCTGTACCTGCCCTGGGAGTGTTTGATGGGACAGTGTAGAGGCAGATATACTCTGTATCTAACCCGTGCTGCACCTGCCCTGAGAGTATTTGATGGGACAGTGTAGAGGGAGATTTACTCCATATCTATCCCGTGCTGTACCTGCCCTGGGAGTGTTTGTTGGGGCAGTGTAGAGGGAGCTTCACTCTGTACCTAATCCCGTGCTGTAGCTTCGCTGGGAGTGTTTGATGGGACAGGGTAGAGGGAGCTTTACTCTGTATCTAACCCCGTGCTGTACCTGCGCTGGAAGTGTTTGATGGGGCAGTGTAGAGGGAGCTTCACCCTGTATCTAACCCGTGCTGTTCCTGCCCAGGGACAGTTTGAAGGGACAGTGTAGAGGGAGCTTTACTCTGTATCTAACCCGGGCTGTACCTGCCCTGGGACTGTTTGGTGGAGAGTGTAGAAGACGCTTTACTCTGTATCTAACCCGAGCTGTACCTGCCCTCGGACTGTTTGAAGGGACAGTGTAGATGGAGCTTTACTCTGTATCTAACCCGTGCTGTACCTGCACTGGGACTGTCTGGTGGACAGTTTAGAGGGAGCTTTACTCTGTACCTAACCCGTGCTGTACCTGCCCTGGGACAGTTTGATGGGACAGTGTAGAGGGAGCTTTACTCTGTAACTAACCCGTGCTGTACCTGCCCTAGGAGTGTTTGACAGGACAGTGTAGAGGGAGCTTTACTCTGTATTTAACCCATGCTGTACCTGCCCTGGGAGTGTTTGACGGGACAGTGTAGAGGGAGCTTTACTCTGTATCTAACCCGTGTTGTACCTGCCCTGGGAGTGTTTGATGGGACAGTGTAGAGGGAGCTTTACTCTGTATCTAACCCATGCTGTACCTGCCCTGGGAGTGTTTGATGGGACTGTGTAGAGGGAGCTTTACTCTGTATCTAACACATGCAGCACCTGCCCTGGGAGTGTTTGACAGGACAGTGTAGAGGGAGCTTTACTCTGTATATAGCACATGCAGTACCTGCCCTGGGACTGTTTCACGGGACAGTGTAGAGGGAGATTTACTCTTTATCTAACCCGTGCTGTACCTGCCCTGGGACAGTTTGATGGGTCAGTGTAGAGGGAGCTTTACTATGTATCTAACCCATGCTATACCTGCCTGGGAGTGTTTGATGGGACTGTGTAAAGGGAGCTTTACTCTGTATCTAACCCGTGCTGTACCTGCCCTGGGACAGTTTGGTGGACTGTGTAGAGGGAGCTTTACTCTGTACCTAACCCGTGCTGTACCTGCCCTGGGACATTGTAGAGGGAGCTTTACTCTGTACCTAACCCGTGCTGTACCTGCCCTGGGAGTGTTTGATGGGACTGTGCAGAGTGAGCTTTACTCTGTATCCAACACATGCAGTACCTGCCCTGGGAGTGTTTGACGGGACAGTGTAGAGGGAGATTTACTCTGCAGCTAACCCGTGCTGTACCTGCCCTGGGAGTGTTTGATGGGATAGTGTAGAGGGAGCTTTAGTCTGTATCTAACCCGTGCTGTACCTGCCCTGGAAGTGTTTGATGGGACAGTGTAGAGGCAGATTTACTCTGTATCTAACCCGTGCTGCACCTGCCCTGAGAATATGTGATGGGACAGTGTAGAGGGAGATTTACTCTATGTCTATCCCATGCTGTACCTGCCCTGGGAGTGTTTGATGTGACAGTGTAGAGGGAACTTTTCTCTGTACACAACCCATGCTGTACCTGCCCTGAGAGTGTTTGATGGGACAGGGTAGAGGGAGCTTTACTCTGTATCTAACCCCGTGCTGTACCTGCCCTGGAAGTGTTTGATGGGGCAGTGCAGAGTGAGCTTCACCCTGTATCTAACCCGTGCTGTTCCTGCCCAGGGACAGTTTGAAGGGACAGTGTAGAGGGAGCTTTACTGTGTATCTAACCCATGCTGGAGCTGCACTGGGACTGTCTGGTGGACAATTTAGAGGGAGCTTTACTCTGTACCTAACCTGTGCTGCACCTGCCCTGGGACAGTGTAGAGGGAGCTTTACTCTGTATCTAACCCGTGCTGTACCTGCCCTGGGACAGCTTGGTGGACAGTGTAGAGGGAGCTTTACTCTGTACCTAACCCGTGCTGTACCTGCCCTGGGACAGTTTGATGGGACATTGTAGAGGGAGCTTTACTCTGTACCTAAGCCGTGCTGTACCTGCCCTGGGAGTGTTTGATGGGACTGTGTAGAGGCAGCTTTACTCTGTATCTAACACATGCAGCACCTGCCCTGGGAGTGTTTGACAGGACAGTGTAGAGGGAGCTTTACTCTGTATCTAGCACATGCAGTACCTGCCCTGGGAGTGTTTGACGGGACAGTGTAGAGGGAGCTTTACTCTGTATCTAACACATGCAGTACCTGCCCTGGGACTGTTTGACGGGACAGTGTAGAGGGAGCTTTACTCTGTATCGAACCCGTTCTGTACCTGCCTTGGGAGTGTTTGTTGAGGCAATGTAGATGGAGCTTTACTCTGTATCTAACCCGTGCTATACCTGCCCTCGGAGCGTTTGATGGGATAGTGTAGAGGGAGCTTTACTCTGTACCTAACCCGTGCTGTACCTGCCCTGGGACAGTTTGATGGGACAGTGTAGATGGAGCTTTACTCTGTATCTAACCCGTGCTGTACCTGCCCTGGGACTGTTTGGTGGACAGTGTAGAGGGAGCTTTACTCTGTACCTAACCCGTGCTGTACCTGCCCTGGGACAGTTTGACAGGACAGTGTAGAGGGAGCTTTACTCTGTATCTAACCCATGCTGTACCTGCCTGGGAGTGTTTGACGGGACAGTGTAGAGGGAGCTTTACTCTGTACCTAACCCGTGCTGTACCTGCCCTGGGGGTGTTTGATGGGACAGTGTAGAGGGAGCTTTACTCTGTATCTAACCCCTGCTGTACCTGCCCTGGGACTGTTTGGTGCGGCGGTGTAGAGGGAGCTTTACTCTGTATCTAACCCATGCTGTACCTGCCCTGGGAGTGTTTGGTGGGGCAATGTAGAGGGAGCTTTACTCTACATCTAACCCGTGCTATACCTGCCCTGGGAGTGTTTGATGGGACAGTGTAGAGGGAGCTTTTCTCTGTATCTAACCTGTGTTGTACCTGCCCTGGGAGTGTTTGATGGGACAGGGTAGAGGGAGCTTTACTCTGTATCTAACCCCGTGTTGTAACTGCCCTGGGAGTGTTTGATGGGGCAGTGTAGAGGGAGCTTTACTCTGTATCTAACCCGGGCTGTACCTGCCCTGGAAGTTTTTGGTGTACAGTGTAGAGGGAGCTTTACTCTGTATCCAACCCGTGCTGTACCTGCTCTGGGAGTGTTTGGTGTACAGTGTAGAGGGAGCTTTACTCTGTATCTAACCCGTGCTGCACCTGCCCTGGGACTGTTTGAAGGGACCGTGTAGAGGGAGCTTTACTCTGTATCTAACGCATGCTGTACCTGCCCTGGGAGTGTTTGATGGGACAGTGTACAGGGAGCTTTACTCTGTATCTAACCCGTGCTGTACCTGCGCTGGGAGTGTTTGATGGGACAGTGTAGAGGGAGTTTTACTCTGTATCTAACCAGTGCTGTACCTGCCCTGGGATTGTTTGATGGGACAGTGTAGAGGGAGCTTTACTATGTATCTAACCCATGCTGTACCTGCCTGGGAGTGTTTGGTGGGGAATGTAGAGGGAGCTTTACTCAGTACCTAACCCGTGCTGTACCTGCCCTGGGACTGTTTGGTGGGGCAATGTAGAGGGAACTTTACTTTGTTTCTAACCCACTGTACCTGCCCTGGAGGCATTTGATGAGAGCTTTACTCTGTAACAGAGGATTACATGGGATATACAGCACAGAACCAGGCCATTCGGCCCAACCAGCCCATGCCGGTGTTTATGCTCCGCTCGAGCCTCCTCCCGTCTCACCTCATTGACACTGTTAATTCTTTCTGTGTCTTTAGATTTGAACTTCTCTTTTACCAGGTTTATCCGAGTCTTGTAGTTACAATTTAACTGAAAGTACTGCTGTGGATTTGCCTTTCCTGTTCCAGTTAGCACCTTAGGTCTGATCAGAGACTGAGCAAACCTCCCAAAACATGAGGAGTGATCTGATTGAGGTGTTTAAAATGAAGGTCCACCACCATCTTCTCAAGACAACTAGGGATGGGCATTAAAGATGCTCTTGTTAGCATTGACCACATCCTGAGTAAAACTTAAAAAGGGAGTTGACAAGGTAGCTGATTTCCAAGAGTGATTTTTCTAATAGTGAATTCTGTAATCAAGGGACATCAAATTAAAATTAGAACTAAGCTGTTGAAAATTCAATCCAGGAAAACATTCTTAAAGAAAAATATTGTGGGAATGTGAAATGCACTACCACAGGAGGCCATTGATGCAGATTTAATTCAGGTATTTAAAAGTGGATAGATTCTTGGGTTGTATGGATATTAATTTAATGGAGAAAGTGGGGAAAATGAGGTTAAAAGAGTAGATCTACCATAGTTAACAACATGGTGAAGCTTGCTGAATGGTCTTTTGCTGTGTACCTTGAAGTTACCAGACTGATCTCAACTATGACGTTCGGGTGAGTGTGGATAATGTCACACTGAGGGGGAGGAATCGGAGGCATTCACTATGGGTGTCCTTGAACAACTGGCTCAAAAACAGCAGTACCAAAAAACCTGCTGTAATATTTTTGACTACAATTGGCTATGGAATGTTGCATGTGAGCATAAAGAAGGTGAGGAAAAATAATTTAGAAAAGGGGATGGTGTGTGGTATCATTTTTAGCCATTTTGTTTTCCCTTTCCAGACATCCTCTGGAGCATGGTAGCACCAACACTGATTGTAGAAGGTCTTGAGACAACTTTCCTTCAAGACATTTCAACATCATGCTGCCACGATATTGATGGCTTCCAATAAAGGCTGGCTGTGCCAGCCCATTCAAGTGGTGTGGAGGATATTCTTTTAAAGATTGGCAGATCTGACAGGGTAGCTAATCTGACATTTGTAGAGCCCCAGTTTGGGAAAATTATAGATAAAATGCCTAGATGTATCAGAAATTACATTCATTTTATGTCTCCAGATTCTAGAGAAGCTTAAAGACATTGCCGTTTATCTTTCCAAAGATGATTGGGCAGAGCTAAGTGAATGGGTCGACATCCGTTATAAGAAAGTGCAGCAGAACTATGAAACCATGCTTACAATAGGTTTGTACAATATCAATTATTTTCTTGCTTTCAACATTTATCCCTTCCTCTCCTGAACACTCTGATTCGTACTGACACACAATTCTTCCAATATTACACCCAAGTGGATATTCTCCTCGTATGTGGTTAGACATTTTGGTTGGGATTTTTCATTTCACCGCTCCTGGCACACATCAGGAACGCATATCAGGAAATGCAGCACCCCCAACCTGTGATTCACTGAATATTCATTTAATTGTCTTGAAAAAAATCCTGTCTGACTGTATGTAGGCTTGTGATATGGGGACAGCGCAGCTGACCCTGATCTCACCTGACTATCAGAACACCTCCTGTTGTACCTGTGCGGCTTTTCCCCCACTTTTTGTACAAAACTACTAAGTGATTGTCATTAAAACTAAATGAAGAATAAAACAGTAAATATTGGAATAAGGGAGGAAAGCTCTGCATCTCAGATGCCATCAAGGACCTTCCTTTCCCTCGGTACTGAGAGTGACCGTCAGCTGTCACAAATGTAAACCTTCCTTTGGACTCTCCAATGGGTCCAATAGGGATCAGTGGCATAAAAATCTGGGAGAACAAGGCTCTTAGAGGGCATGGGTCTGAGTGCTGTGCTCCCAGCTCCCCAACATAACATAAAAGCTCCTTTTCCTCTGATCAGTCTGGGCTGGATTTAAATCCAGATGCCATTGATGAAAGGAAAGCCTCTGTGCAGCTCTTACCTGATATTATTCTAAAATGGTTCAATTCAACAGATGCCTTAAGTTAAGTCAAATTAAATACAGACAATTATCAACTGTTGATGATTGGAATATTTTAATTTTCACTGGATTGAATGTACCAAATCCAGCGTTCATGTCAAGACCTAGCAGTGGGCGCCAACCCCGTGTGTATGTTTCTAGTGACTCGGATGAGGAGTGGACGCCTAAACTTCTTGTGAAAAACCCACCAAGTAAATTGGGTGTGTTTTATTTGTTAAAGTATTAAATGTGCTTTTTTAACACCCTGAATATAACCAGTTTGTCCAGCAGCTAGAACATATTTTTTTGTCAGGAAGCAGTTACTTTGAAGTTTTGGAGAGCTGGAAATATAAGTAAATTGTCTGATCACATTTTCCCTTATACTTGTGTAAGTTTTCTTTTTTACTTTTTATTTGCATAATGTGTTGATTCTTTTTTGGGCCTGAATAAACAAGATATTTTTAGAATCTTCATGCTGTTAACGTAAATAAACTGAAATCTGAGATTATCTCAATCACACAGATGTTTTTCTTTTTTTAAGAGTTAAGATTCTTTAAGCCTCTCTTTAAGAATGAAGATACCAAGAAGACTAAGAACGAGAATACCAGAAAGGTAATTCAAAGTGAACAGAAATTCTTATCAGACTAATGTTTCAAAATTCAAACAATCTGCTAGATAATCAGGGCAGGTCTGTCAGCATCTGAAGGATATACCGATACAAGTTCCCACCCAAACATTAACCAGTCTTTCTCCTTCAGACACGAATTGAGCTGCTACACGCTTCCAGCATTTTCTGTCTTTATCTCAGATTTCTATCAAACAATTTTTCTTTTTCATTCTGCTGCATGAGAGCCCAATTTACAGTCCATAGTCCCTGGCAACTTGGTTCTATTTCTATTTCTATTTCATTCTTGGTTACTTGTCCTTGAAATTCATGGCCTGGAGAGTTGGAAAGGTCTCTTAGCGCTGTTGGTGGATAAATCCTCCACCAGCATCCCAAAATCTGCGAAAATCAGCAGCTTGAAATAACTGCAAATTAATCGGAACATGGACATCAATTTGATATGTTGCCCATGAGGCTCCACAATATGGATCTAGCTGGTTCATGAAGACAAAACTCCTTGGTCACTGCTGCTGTACTAACATCTCAAGGTTTCTCTTCCTGTCGTTGTAATCAAGAATTGCAATTCTCATGTTAGGAACTAGATTTGAGGGGCAAAATGTCCAGTGATGCAGGCAGCCCTTAATTTTGGTGACAAGCATGGCAGATACTTTAAAGAAAATTGTATCTGCTTCTAGATCCTCCATTGATTTCCTCTCGTGGGCTCTTGTCTCTGACTAACCTTCTCTAGCTATGATGCTTCATGAACGAGCAATTAGCTTTTACTTCAAGAAGAATGTTCTGTGTGCAAAGTGGTTTGAATCTAAAATACTTTTCTCCATGTGTGGTACGACAAGCCCAGACAAATTCAATTTTGATTCTTGGTCTGTGCTGAGGTTTGGCAATGGGGCAACTCCACTGGGCTTCAGGGTTCCCAGAAATAAAATTAGTCAGGGTCCCAGCTCTTGATTGCTGTGTTTTGAGCTCTGCTGAGAAAGTACGTGTGTGTAGAATTAGAGGAGACCATGATCAAGCTGTGCTTTGGTGCCTCCTGAATCTTGAGTTGCCTGCCAGTACTTGCTATCTAGACACATGGACAAGGCACAGGAAAACAATTAGCACCTTTAGAACTGTAATACAATTGCTTCAGGAGAGCGAGGAGAAAATGGGGAAGGCAAGTATCGTAGCTGATGGGTACTTATTCATACAGTTAATACCTTATCTCTCATTTTGTTTTTGTATTCTAAATTCCTGTGTACAGCCTTCAGAAACACAGCTGGTGGAATGGATGTGCTAAAGTTAGGAAAGATAATTCCATGTTCCACAGAATGAAGATCATTGTTTCCAGTTGCTTGTGTACATCAGCTGAAATTCAATGTTAGTTTTTAGGCACTGTCAAATATTACCTCTCTTTTAGGGATTGTGTGTGGCGTGGGAAGACCAGAGGTGAAGGAGTGAAAATATGTGTTGAATCTCCTCCTCTCCCATTTTCCTGAAGGCACTGATTCATGAGTAGATATGTTTCCTTAGTCTGTCCAGACTTAATGGGCAGCCCTGTTGGTATTTGCTAAATAGCTGTTCTTCATGCGTTAGGCTCTCATTGTTGGAGAAGGTCAATCCTGTTTTCATATACACGTACACAAACCTTTCCAGAAGTGATGATTAGTTAGCAATCATTGGGAATCCTGGCTAATTTTATTCCCTCCCTTGCAAAAGGGTGCTGAGGTTAATGTAATAGATTTACCGCATTTGCTGAGATCAGTATCAGTACAGTACAGTATCAAACAAGGGAACTATCTGATATGTGTGGCTCAGCACTACACTGGGGAGCAACTGCATTTCCCCAGTTGGGTAATTGGGAAGCTCTGTTTATTAAATATCCTACAATAACTAATGGAGAGCAACAATAGACAACTGCTTTGACTTGTAATGCAGGGAGTCCTGAGGCAGCTATTGTCTACTTTAGGTGCTGTGAGATACATTTTCTCTCTCACATTCTGCATTTCAGAACCAAAAAACCCCGTCACAGATTGTGTCCCATTTCGAAGTGGCTGAAGATGAAGTTTTCCGAGGCTTCACTGAGGAAACTGCTTCAGCTAAGGAAGAGACTGTTTCAGCTCAAAAGATCAGAATACAAATGAATACCTTGGTTTGTGAAAGTGAAGCTCGTAGTGAATCCAATAAAGGTATTTGTCCTGGAATAAAGGATTTCAATAAAGTAATTCTATTTTGAACAATTGAGGGTATTTTAATGAGCAAGAGATGCTCTATGTTGATAGTTCCACCACAACAGTAGTCATTTAGATCAGATTAACACAATATTTGCATAATTATGAAAATAAAGACTTGCATTTATATAGCACCTTTCATGACCACCAGACGTCCCAAAGCGCTTTACAGTCAATAAAGTTCTTTTTGAAGTGTAGTCACTGTTGTAATGTAGGAAACGTGGAAGCCATTTTGCGCACAGTAAGCTCCCACAAACAGCAATGTGATAATGACCTGATAATCTGTATTTTTATGTTGATTGAGGGATAAATATTGGTCAGGGACACCGGGGATTTCTCCCCTGCTCTTCTTCGAAATAGTGCCATGGGACCCTTTATGTCCACCTGAGAGAGCAGACGAGGCCTCGGATTAACGTCTCATCTGAAAGACGGCACCTCCGACAGTGCGGCACTGCCTCAGCACTGCACTGGAGTGTCCGCCTTGATTTTTGTGCTCAAGTCCCTGGAGTGGGTCTTGAACCCACAACCTTGTGACTCAGAGGTGAGAGTGCTACCCACAGAGCCACGTATCTTCAGCATCTCCTGTTCAACAACAAACAAGCTTTACATGCAAGAATATTACAATTAATTGGTTCAATTTTTGTTCATGATCTTTTTGATTTATTCCACAGTTGTCTGTACTGGAAAGATCTTGGGGTCAGCAAATGAAGAAACAACCAAAGAGACTGAAAGCAGAAGATACTGTTTGAGAAACAGAGAGAGAAAAGTTGACACTGAAGAAAGGGAACTTTGTGACGATGATTACCTGTGTATGTGCAAAGTAACCTATCCATTTCCTCAGGGCAGGAATAATTTATTGGGCGTTTTGGTGTGATGACACAGGGGCCTTAGTAGGCCAGGGGATTGGTGGAGCAATGCAGCATGTCAGAGTGGTGGGACAGGAGTGCAGGCCTGTGTTTGCCCACAAACAGGCACCGATTGTTCTTTATCACTGAGGAAAAACAATCACAAATATGATCACTAAACTATTGATAATAATTCTGGAATCTTCTAATGAAATATTATATGACTTCCAGTAACTCGTAAACTAATAGCCCCTGATTACAGGGAATAGCAGCCCCTTGTCTAAGATATTGAAGCATCCTATACCAGCCTACAGCAGGACCTGGACAACATCCAGGCTTGGGCTGACAAGCGGCAGCTAACATTCAAACTTATGAATGGCAAGCAATGACCATCTCCGAAGAATTGACTATGCAGCCAGAATTAAGTTGGGAATCAGCATGGTTTGGGAAGGGGTGTGTGTACTTCCAAAAGAAACTTCTAGATGATTCATTACACTGACAATTTCTCTTTCTTCCTTCTCCAGCAGCTCACCAAGTGCACCGAGATGAGTCTCATCCTTGTCCTCATTGCAATGTTGCTTTTACCACTGCAGAGTTTCTTCAGAAGCACATCAGAAGACATCCTGAATCCTGTGGACAAATTTCAGCAGGACAATCTCCGCCTCCCAGCACAAAATATCTTTTACAACGCGAAAGTGGGCAGGGATCATCCACACAATCTGTCCAGAGGAGAGAATTTATAAAATCAGGCGATCTTCACCTATGCCAGCGGATCCACACAGGAGAGAGACCGTTTAAATGTACTGAATGTGGAGAGAGTTTCACACAGGCAGGGAACCTCCAGAGACACCAGCGGATCCACACAGGAGAGAGACCGTTTAAATGTACTGAATGTGGAGAGAGTTTCACACAGGCAGGGAACCTCCAGAGACACCAGCGGATCCACACAGGAGAGAGACCGTTTAAATGTACTGAATGTGGAGAGAGTTTCACACAGGCAGGGAACCTCCAGAGACACCAGCGGATCCACACAGGAGGGAGGCCGTATAAATGTACTGAATGTGGAAAGAGTTTCACACAGGCAGGACACCTCCAAGGACACCAGCGGATCCACACAGGAGAGAGGCCGTTTAAATGTACTGAATGTGGCAGCACGGTGGCACAGTGGTTAGCACTGTTGCCTCACAGCGCCAGAGACCCGGGTTCGAATCCGGCCTCGGGCGACTGTCTGTGTGGAGTTTGCACATTCTCCCCGTGTTTGCGTGGGTTTTCTCCGGGTGCTCCAGTTTCCTCCCACAGTCCAAAGATGTGCAGGGTAGGTTGTTTGGCTATGATAAATTGACCCTTAGTGTTAGGGGGATTAAATGCGTGCGGTTACAGGGATAGGGTGGGAAATGTGTTGGTGTAGGGGTTACGGGGATCGGGTGGGATATGTGTCGGTGCAGGCTCGATGGGCCGAAGTGGCCTCTATCTGCACTGTGGGGTTTCTGTGATTTCTGTGAATGTGGAAAGTGTTTCACACAGTCAGGGCACCTCCAGAGACACCAGCGGATCCACACAGGAGAGAGGCCGTATAAATGTACTGAATGTGGAGAGAGTTTTGCTTACATCTATCAGCTGAAAGCTCACACGTGCTTTGAAACCTGCCGTCATTGTGGCGAAGTCTTCAAGGATTCAGCAGCTTTCAAAGTTCACCTGAGAAAATGTTCTGAAACATAATGAAGGAAACGGTAACCAATTCATAATTTGACTAAGTTTGAATGTTTCTTTCTATATGATTGGCCTTGACTACCCAAACATTATCAGCATTTATACATCTTACCTTACACTCTTTGTGATAACGGCCTTGAAATTCCGGTCAGATGCTTCCCGTGGGCGGAAGCCCCCGACCTGCACAAACGATCTGCGCCGACCGTACTGCTCTGGGCTGGCGTAGAATTCCCTTTTCATGCAAAGGACTCCCGGGCAGCGTCTGAGGTCACACTGCCCGGGACCACAGCGTCTGAGGTCACGCCGCCCGGGAGTGCAGCGTCTGAGGTCACGCCGCCCAGGAGCACAGCGTCTGAGGTCACGCCACCCGGGAGCGCCGCGTCTGAGGTCACGCTGCCCGGGAGCGCAGCGTCTGAGGTCACGCCGCCCGGGAGCGCAGCGTCTGAGGTCACGCCGCCCGGGAGCGCAGCGTCTGAGGTCACGCTGCCCGGGAGCGCAGCGTGGGCGGAGCCTGGGGCGTCGAGGGTTGGGGAGACCCGCCCTCAGAAGTTGTATTTGCATAGGCCACGCCCCCAACTTTTTTCAGCTGATCCAAAGCTGTGGAAACCGGAATTAGATGCAGCACAGCTTCTTTGTAGTTTTCTGAATCTTTTGCTAACTTTTAGAAACTTTTAAAGACTTTTACATGAATTGGAAGAATCTTAAATAATTTTAAAGAGATTTGAAGCAATTTGAAGAGTTTCAAAAGCCCTGAAAACATTTTTTCATTCAATTTAATTAATCAGCAAAGTGAAATGGCTGGAATGAGCACAATTCACATCATTAAGAGAGCTCAGAATTTCAGTGACGATGACCTCAGCACACTCCTCAATGAGCCTGAGGTGAAGCGCCCGCGGATCCTTGGGAATGGGAAGTCCAGGGCGCCAAGGAAAGGACAGATGAAAGCTTGGTCAGAAGTTGCCCAGGCTGTCAGCGTGAACTCCACCATTCCACGGACAGCGGAACAATGCCGCAAGAAATTTAATGATGTATTGCGATCTGTCTAGGTTTGTACAGTTATTAGAAAAGTCAACTGTAATATTTCTTTAAATTTAACTGAACCAGTTTTAAAAAGCTGTTCGATGCATGTGTGTAGTCAAGTGACTTCATTATCCAGGCTCCTGAGCTTGCCGTAACATTTTGTGTCTTTGGGGTCAGCTCAGGGTCATCCATCTTGATTCCACAGGTTTGAGTTGTAAAATTTCAATTAGTGAAAAAAAACCCTGTCTGCAAAGCAGGTTGTGTCCATGTCTCAAATGCAGGTGGGTGGACTCTGCAGAAAAAGCTGACGTTTCATATTTTCTATTTTCATTTTAGAGTAAAACTGTTCACAACGCCAGAGAACGTGCACTGACAGGCGGTGGTGTTGTCACGCTAAGGGATTTATCCGAACATGAGGAAAGGGTCGAGCAGCTGTTTGGATTTAGTAGTGGTTGTACAGTGGCTGCTGCACAATCAGACATTGGGATAAGGAAAGGTGAGTTGGTCTGGCCGCCTATATGTTTAAAAATGTTAGGTGTGTGTTGAATATCAGCTTCTGTGATGTGACAGATCATGCTTTACCTTTGCAAATGTTTACTGTTTCCTTTCCACAGGTGGACAGCATACTTCTCACACACGGGATGAACAGTGCGTTGAGTCTGTGGCCACAGAGGGCATTGGGGAGGGGGTTGCAGATGCAGTGGGAGCCGTAAGTGAGGTGGTGGAGGAGCAGGAGGAATTTGCACTTTGTCAGCTAGTGGAAGAGGAGGGTATGGACCCTGGGTGGCTGCACAGTACCTCTCCATCTCCTGGCCCCTCTGGCTCTGTGCGAGGCACAGATGACTGTCGTTCCACAGACAGACACCAGCCTGATACTGCAGAGCAGGTGGGAGAAGCAGAAAGACATTCAACAGTACAGAATGACATAGAAGCTCAGGTGCAACAGATAGAAGGGTTGAGGCGATCGATGTGTACTCTTACACAGAAGGAGGTTGACTCTCTTGCCTCCATCAGGCAGGGAAATGATGATCTTCGTACAGATGTTACAATGGCACTTAATAATCAAATAAATGAGTCGTTCCACTCTGGCAGTTGCTTGAACCAATTTCTGCTGCCATTACTTTGCCTCCCGCAGAACCGCCCTTACCTGCTCCCAGCGCAGAAACAGTGCAGGCCCACGAGGCAGCAGCTCCGCCAGTCGTGATGCAAGCAGACGTTGCCTTTCAGCAGCAGCAGCAGCAGCAACCCTGTCAGGAGGCAATTGCTGAAGGGCGAGAGATGGCCCACAGGGGCCTTTCAATTGGCAGCAGAGGTCTCCGGTCACGGGGAAGGGGAAAGCGCAGGAGACAGTTGGGTGTCACCTTTTACACAATCCACCTCCTTTGACCCTCAGGCACAGATGCGAGGGAGCAAATCGTTCAATTCTTTAATTTTTCGTTTTATTTAAATGTTAAATGTTGTCATTGCTTTTTTTTATTGAAATATATATTTGTGACTGAAAGTGTTTGTAACCTCATTTAAAAAGTACAGCCTCTAGTCACTTTGAAAAAAAATTCAACTTTTTTATTTGCAAAAATATTTAAAATTACAACTGTTTGAAATGTAGAAAATAGCTAGTTATGTCTTTTTTGCACTAAGAAACCAAAAAAGTCACTAAACTGTTTACAAATTTTATTCTAAACAATTATGTTTGCGAATGTTTGAAAAGTAGAAAATAGCTAGTTAACATTTAAAAGTTATAAACTATGTACATCAAAACTGAACCTCAAAAGTCTTTGATGCTGCAATAAAAGTTCACTGTTTCACTTTAAATTGTGTCTGTTCCTTTCTTTGCCTTGCTGGGGGAGGGGGAGGTACAAGGCGACATTATCATCACCTCGTGAAGGTGTTGGCTACTAGCAGTTCCTGAGCAGCCTTACTTTCGGCAGCACTTGGCTCCTCCCCATCAGGCCTGGCCACAGGCACATTGGCACCGTCCATGTCCTCCATTTCAGCAGGGAGCTCCTCTGCAGGGTTAAGGGTGTGATGAAATATGCCTTCATCAGACCTGCTTGCATTTTACCTGCTTGTATTGTGTGAACCACACCCTTTTGTTCCTATTGTGTGTGTTGGCTACGCCCCTGTCATTTGCCATATAAAGGTCTCAGGAGCTGTATGAGTCATTCACTACCTGACGAACCCGATGTGGGAAGACCTGCTATGCTGCTATGTTCTTAGTGATTAAAAGCCTTCAGTTGAATCCTTGTCTTTGAGTCATTGATGGCATATCAATTTTAATCACTAAAATACCAAGATGGATCGACTCCTGAAACCAGAGCGCTTGGATCTGGACCCCCATGCCTCAGACGCAGCCACACAGTTCGGACACTGGTTCCAATGCTTCGAATTTTTCATTGCAAACTCATCCACTGCCATAGCCGCAGCCGAAACCGCTACCGGAGACATGAAACTGGGAATCCTGCGAAACTGGGTGAGCCATCGGGTCTCCCCTCTCATCCAAGATGCCACCAGCTACGAGGATGCCTGCACCATCCTGAAGGCCCACTACGCGCGGCCAATAAACGTGGTGTACGCCAGGCATCTTCTGACTACTCGCACGCAGCGGCATGGTGAGTCACTAGAGGACTTTATACTAAACCTAAAAGTACTGGGCAGAGACTGTAACTGTAAGGCCGTGTCTGCCATCGTGTACACGGAGGAGCTGATTCGAGACTCCCTTATTGCGGGCCTCAGTTCAAATTATATTCGGCAGAAACTGTTTGAAAAGGAGGGACTGGACTTAAAACAGGCTATAGATATAGCGCGATCGCTGGATATGGCCCAGAGGAACTCTGAATCCTGTTCCCCAGGCCACGCGGCCCACTCCACCTCGTGCGCGCCGTGGGGGCCGCCATCTTGGAAGCCATCTTCACCTCCCAGGTCTCAGGCCAGCCCAGCACCATCGGAGCCCCAGCCTCCACCCAGGAGCCCCACTACTGCCGCGATGCATCGGGGCCCGAAATGCTACTTCTGTGGTCAGGACAAACACTCCAGGCATCTGTGCCCAGCGAAGGGCACCACCTGTTTTAAATGCGGGAAGAAAGGACATTTCAGCAAAGTCTGCAGAGGGAACCCTGCCTCCAACTCCACCACCGCCGCGTGCGCGCCGTGGGAGCGGCCATCTTGGAAGCCATCTTGTCCACCCTCATGGAGTCCACCATCTTTCCCCAACTACACGGACCTCCAGGACCCACTGGTGGCCTCGATCACAGTGGATCAATCCAGGCCACATCCGTTGTCTAAATCGATGATGGACATAGAGGTAAACGGGAACAAGGTTAAATGCTTGATTGACTGCGGGAGCACTGAAAGCTTTATTCATCCTAGCCTGGTAAAACGACTTTCTCTAACGATAGTCCCCACACAGGGCAAAATCCCCATGGCCGATAAGACTCATACCTCAAAAATTACAGGTTTCTGCGCGGTTATGTTGTCGGTAAAAGGCAATGATTACAGAGATTTTAAGCTATTGATAATGCCAGATCTCTGTGTGAGCGTGATCTTGGGTCTGGACTTCCAATGCCACCACCAAAGTATCACGCTTACCTACGGTGGGTCCCAGCCGCCCCTCACAGTGTGCGGTCTGGCTACCCTGAAGGTCAAGCCGCCCTCTCTGTTCGCCAACCTCGCACCCAACTGTCGACCCATAGCGACCAAGAGTAGGCGGTACAGCTGGGAGGATAGACGGTTCATTGCGTCGGAAGTAGAAAGACTCAAGCGGGAGGGTATCATCGAATGCAGTACCAGTCCGTGGCGCGCCCAGGTAGTAGTAGTTAAGGGTAGCGAAAAGAAGTGGATGGTGATAGATTATAGCCAGACGGTTAATCTATACACCCAGCTAGATGCCTACCCTCTGCGCCGCATAGCGGATATGGTTAACCAAATCGCGCAATACCGGGTGTTTTCCACCATCGACCTAAAATCGGCATACCACCAGCTCCCCATTAGGCCAGAGGACCATCCATACACCGCCTTCGAGGCGAACGGACGTCTCTACCACTTCCTCAGAGTCCCCTTTGGGGTAACGAACGGGGTCTCGGTCTTCCAGCGGGAGATGGACCGCATGGTCGATGAGAACCAGTTAACAGCCACCTACCCATACCTAGACAACGTCACCATCTGCGGCCACGACCAGCAAGACCACGACTCGAACCTCGCGAGATTTCTGAAAACCGCCCTCAGACTCAATCTCACCTACAACGAGGATAAGTGTGTCTTTAGCACCATGCGCCTCTGTATCCTGGGCTGCGTGGTGGAAAACGGGGAAATCGGTCCGGACCCCGACCGATTGCGCCCCCTACGGGAGCTACCCCTACCAAACACTCCCAAGGCCCTGAAAAGGTGCCTGGGGTTCTTCTCCTATTACGCCCAATGGGTCCCCAATTATTCCGACAAGGCCCGTCCCCTCCTGAAATCAACGTCCTTCCCGCTCACAGCCGAGGCCCACGCCGCCTTCAACAGCATTAAACACGACATTGAGAAGGCCGCGCTGCAGGCAGTGGACGAAAACATCCCTTTCCAGGTCGAAAGCGATGCGTCCGACTTCGCTTTAGCAGCCACCCTCAACCAGGATGGGCGGCCCGTAGCCTTTTTCTCAAGAACCCTCCAAGGGCCCAAGATCAGGCACTCCTCGGTAGAGAAGGAGGCCCAGGCCATAGTGGAGGCAGTGCGGCACTGGAGGCACTACCTAGCCGGCAAACGCTTCACCCTGCTTACCGACCAGCGGTCGGTAGCCTTCATGTTTAACAACAAACAGAGGGGGAAGATCAAGAACGACAAAATTCTCAGGTGGCGGATCGAACTCTCCACGTTTGAGTACATAATATATAGGCCGGGGGCCCTCAACTAATCCCCCGACGCCCTATCACGAGGGATGTGTGCCAGCATCCAGGGGGACAGGCTACAGGGCCTCCACAATGGCCTCTGCCACCCGGGGGTCACCCGGCTATTCCACTTTATAAAATCCCGTAACCTGCCCTATTCCATCGAGGAGGTCCGGTCTATGACCAGGGACTGCCGCACCTGTGCAGAATGCAAGCCCCGTTTTTTCAGACCCGACCGAGCCCACCTGATCAAAGCTACACGGCCATTCGAGCGCCTGAGCTTAGATTTCAAGGGACCACTCCCCTCCACCGACCGCAATGTGTACTTTCTCAACATTGTGGACGAGTACTCCCGCTTCCCATTCACCTACCCCTGCCCAGATATGACCAGTGCCACGGTCATCAAGTGCCTCGGCAGCCTGTTTTGCACGTTTGGCATGCCTAACTACATCCACACTGACAGGGGGGCGTCGTTCATGAGCGATGAACTGCACCAATACCTGCTGTCGAAGGGGATAGCCACGAGTCAGACCACTAGTTATAACCCCCGGGGTAATGGGCAAGTGGAGAGGGAGAACGCGACAGTGTGGAAGGCGGTCACCTTAGCACTAAGGTCTAAAGGCCTCCCCACCTCCCGCTGGCAGGAGGTCCTCCCAGACGTACTCCATTCGATAAGGTCGCTACTGTGTACTGCTACTAACGCCACTCCTCACGAGAAGATGTTTGTTTTTCCCCGCAAATCAACCTCAGGAGTGTCCCTACCCTCGTGGCTCTCCACCCCAGGGACAGTCCTGTTACGGAAGCATGTGAGGGGCCACAAAACGGATCCCCTCGTGGAGGCAGTACACCTACTCCACGCAAACCCACAGTATGCATACGTCAAGCACGCCGACGGGCGTGAAGACACCGTGTCCATAAAGGACCTCACCTCGGCAGGAAGCGACGATGACGACCCATCACCACCACCCCCAGAAGAACCTCCACTATCCCCAGAGGTATCCTCACCACCCCCAGAAGTACCTGCAACACCCCCAGCACATGGGTATGCCCAGGAGGGCACCACAGACTCCCGGTCGGAACCCGAGGTACTGTTGCGACGTTCAGGAAGGACTATCACACCCCCGGACAGACTAAATCTGTAGAAGGGGTGAATGTGATGAAATATGCCTTCATCAGACCTGCTTGTATTTTACCTGCTTGTATTGTGTGAACCACACCCTTTTGTTCCTATTGTGTGTATTGGCTACGCCCCTGTCATTTGCCATATAAAGGTCTCAGGAGCTGTATGAGTCATTCACTACCTGACGAACCCGCTGTGGGAAGACCTGCTATGCTGCTATGTTCTTAGTGATTAAAAGCCTTCAGTTGAATCCTTGTCTTTGAGTCATTGATGGCATATCAAAGAGTCAGTCCTTCCTGCAGGGCAAAGTTATGCAAAGCACAACAGGCCACCACAATCCTTGCCACTTTCAGAGGCGAATACTGCAAGGTCCCCCCTGACCTGTCCAGGCACCGGAAGCGTGATTTAAGAACGCCGATTGTCCTCTCCACCACTTGCCATGTGGACACGTGTGCCTGGTTGTATCTCTCCTGAGCCTCATTATTGGTTTTGCGGTAGGGAGTCATCAGCCATGGTCTTAGCGGGTAGCCCTTGTCGCCCAATATCCATGCGGATCCTGGAAGCAATGTGCTGAGGGTGCCATATAAGTTCGAGTTACGGAGGACGAAGGAGTCATGATTACTTCCCCGGTGCTGTGCATTCATGTCTAGGATCCTGAGGTGCGCATCACAGACTATCATGACATTCAATGAATGAAACCCCTTCCTGTTGATGTATGTCACAGGTGTATCCAGTGGTGCCTTCAATGCAACATGGGTTCCATCGATGGCCCCAATCACTTTGGGGAATCCAGCGATGCTATAAAATGCAAGGGCCATCTCCTTTTGATGGCGAGTGGACAAGTCAATGTCTATGAACTCTGAAGCCCTATGGAAAATGGTATCTGACCTGGTGAATGCAGGCCCTCGCAGAATTCTGGGAGATGTTGTTAGTGTCACCGGTGCCTGCCTGAAATGACCCACTTGCAAAGAAGTTCAGTGCTGTGGTTACCTTCATGTTCACTGACAAGGCAGTGCGGGTCTTCGAGCGTGTTTGAAGGTCCTCCTTTAACATGTCACATAGTCGGCCGATTGCCTCTTTACTGAAGCGCAGCCTCCTCACACACAACTCCTCCGACAGCATCTCAAATGACAGCCTCTCCCTGTACACGCTCTGGGGTGGGTAGTAGTTCCTCCTGATCAGGAGACAGTGATAGTTCCTCAGTCTTCTTGTTCCCTGGCGCTTCCAATTCTCTGAAGCACAATCGCCCCGAGGATCAGGGCAGCATTCTCAAAGGGCATGTTTCTCCCTCACAGGCTTCCTCTTTAAACAGATGAAGTACTTGTAAGGAAAAAATGGAAATAGTTGTAAAAGTAATTTTAATAAACTGAGTGGCTAGAAAATCACGTGGGGCTATGGTGGGAAACGTGCGGTATCGGATTGGGAACACGTCATACCCGCCTGATGAATATCACGGCCCGAGATGATTTTCTGATACATTTTCAGAAAGTCATACACACATACTTAAAGGAATATAATTGATATTTTCTGGCATCGTTTTTTAAAACTTTTGTAAATGTTAAATAATTCATTTTTAAACAGTCATTTTCACATTTAAGAAAAAAATCTAATTTAGTTAGGCCTTGTGTTAAGTATATGTATTGTATTGAACAATTAACACAAAGACTTAAACGTATAACTCAAACAGGTCTTTACTGGTTGGAGGTAGGGACTATACATAGGTCTTTACTTCATGCCCACAGGCGGGAACTGAGGGGGATCAGTACCCACAGTACTATTTATACCCCTATGGCCAGGAGTGGTACTGCGTATCACTACGCCCAACAAGTAGTGCAGTCCTGTCCATAGGTTCAAAGTAGCACACATATTACATACACAACATTCCTCCCTTCCTAGCTTTACAGTCATCTCCCCATTTAACATAACGTAATAACATATATACATATATAACTTCAGGTTTACATAACAGAATAACATAGATACATAGATAACTTCATGTCAAAACAGATCACAGATTCAGTCTCTGCGGAAAACAGTTCACAGATTCAATCTCTGTGGTGTAGTCGGTTCACGTTGCTGGAGTGACTCATTCAATAGTCCTTCCATGGATTTAACAGTTTGAACTTCCGAACTGAATTGGCTCCGTTCGGAGGGACCACGTGTGTGATCTGGTAGAGGTGATAATGGTTCAGATGGGTCATCTTCTGTTTTTACTTTTCCTTTTCTGCTTCTTGGAGACTCCCTGGGCTCCATTGTCAGCTGCCACAGCTGCCAGCTGCATGCGCAGTTCCTCCTTCTCTTCCTCCTGTTTCCGTCGTAGAGCCAGCTTCTCCCGATGTTCCGTAGACTTTTGGTGCTCCTCCATGATTTCTGCACTTTGGGAGTCGAAGTTACAAGCTGGGCAGGACAGGACATCGTAATATTCGGTGTCGTCCTGAGCTAGACCAGTGAGAGGGTCGTCTATTTCCTCCATACCCAGCTGGACATTAGCCAGCTCTTGTTCCAAATCCAGACATCTTTCCTGAAGAGACTTCTTCATGTGTACCTCTGCATCCAGCTTTTTCTGGGCTTTCAGCAAGTCGTTTACTAGTGACCTCATTTGTGATTTTAATACTTCAACTTCCTTTGGAGATTGATTGATCGGACTATGCAATCCCTCTACCGGAGCAGCTGTTTCAGCGGTCTGTTGTTCTACGTTGACGTGAGTCAGCGTACTTTTGGCATCCAAGGGCTGCTCTGTTGCAGTCATCTCAGTCTGTGTTGCCACCTCAGCTCTTCCAATAACCTTTGAGAGCTCCGAACCCCTTTCGTTTGAATATTGAAGTTCATGTTCAAGTTTTTCCCATTTCAGAGTCCTGTCCTTCAGCATATGCAGGAGTTGGCTGACCGTTAACTCCTCTGACATCAGACGTTTTGTGTGCTCCTGCTCCATTTTCTCCATCAGCTGCTTCTGTTGTCTTTCCAGATTCTCCAACTCTATATCAAAGAACTCTTTCGTTGCATTCAACTCTTGCTCAAAACGGCGAAGCATTTGTTCTAATTGCTGTTGTAGTTTGAAATGGAGTTGAGTTCGAGCCCGGTGTCCCTCAGAAATGGGCACATCAGTAGACTTGCCAGACTCAGAATCCACAGTTAAACTATGTTGTTGTTGCTCAGTGGAATTCTGTGCTGAAACTTTGTCTTTTGCACCTGAGTTGGGCTTACCATCATCCGTTCCAAAGTCTGGGCCGACTATCTTCACCGAGTTCTCACTCGTTATTGTTTGTAGGAAATGCCAGTCCATATTCATTTTCCTAATCCACTCCCGTCCTAGTAGTGGAGGACCTCCTTCAGATATCACATATAAGTCCATTATTTGACTGTCTTCGCCCTTGTGGACCACTGCAACCTCTTTTTTCCCGATGGGGTACACTCTTTGCCCCGTGTATGTTTTCAATATAATCCCCGTATCCTGTAGGGGAATATGTTGGAATAACTTTCCGTAATCTTTCTTATTTATGACCGTCAATGCCGATCCAGTGTCCAATTCCAGTTTTACTTGGACTCCTTCTATCTGAAGAGTGACCCAAATTGTCTGGAGGTCTGCACCCTTACCAGCGTTGAGTACTTTTAAGCTAGCCAGTTCATTACAGCTTAAGCTAGCCAGTTCATTACTGCTAGCGTCTGAATCGGACTCCTGTTCGGTCACCTTGTGTACCTTTGCGTATTTTCCTTGCGGTGACTTCTTGTTGCTGGTCTTCTTCCCTGACCTGCATACTCTAGATATATGTCCAAGCCTACCACAAGTTCTACATTCTTGGTTTTTAAACCAACACTGGTTCTGATCATGCGTTGCCTTTCCACAACGATAACATTTGCCAGAACTCACACCCAATTTGTGTGCACTGAGCTCCGGTGACCGTAGCTGCATTACTGCCATGCCTCTCGCTGCGGCCTCGTGTGCTGCTGCCATAGTGACCGCCTTCTCAAGCGTCAGCTCATTCTCCTCGAGCAGTCGCTTTTGTGTATCCTGTTTAAATAAACCACACACAAATTTGTCTCGAAGTGCCTCTGTCAGTCCCGTTCCAAACTGGCAATATTTCGCTAATTTACGCAATTCCAGCAAATAATCAGCATTGCTTTCATGCTGTAGCTGCCTTCTGTCATAAAATTTAAATCGTTCCGCTAGCATCAGCGGCGTGGGGTTTAGATGATCTTTCAGGACTGTAACAATCTCATCGAACGTCTTATCCGCCGGTTCATCTGGTGATAACAGGTGTTTCAATTGCCCGTATGTCTTCGCACCCATTAAATTTAATAATGTTAGTGCTTTATCAGCCTCACGAATTTTATTGGCCTTACAATAATTTTTAACTCGTTCAACATATATGGCCCAATCTTCGATGTCACTATCAAAGTTGCTAATATTCCCGTGTTTAGGCATTGTAGTACTTTATCAGATTTGCAATTTCTCAGATTTTTTTCTTTTTACTGTTGTCCAAGATGGCGGCTTCCCGCTCTTGCCGTCATCCTCCGCCCACAAAATGGCGGTTTTCCCGCTTCTGCCTTCTTCCCCAGCGGTTTTCCCGTGAAAAATGGCGGCTTTCCCGCGCTTCTCGCTCTCCCTGCCCACTTCAATGGCGGTTTTCCCGCGCTTCTCATCGCTGACTTTCAGCCCGACTGCGGCTCTTATCTCCTGTGCGATCGCTGGTGCGCCGCCCGCCCGAAACGGTTCTCAGCCCTTATCACCGGTGCGATCGCTGGCCCGCTAAGCACCTCCCGCTTGAAGCGGCTCCCGGCCTCTGGCTCACCCGCTCGGCGGCTCTTGCTCGCTCCCTCCCGGGCTCTGGCTTACCCGCTCGCGCCCTCCCGGGCTCTGGCTTACCCACGAGGTTATGGAGGCTTCAGGGTCCTAATGCCTGTCGCTTCCAGTCGCTGGAAGCTGTCAGGATTTCTGCTGCCCTTCAGTTTTCAGTGGGGTGTTGAGGATTGGAACCTCTCTTCAACGTCCTGTCTTTGGACAAAGCCGCTGTGGAATAACTGCCGCAGGGTTCGAACCGACTCGTCGCCAGTGTTAAGTATGTGTATTGTATTGAACAATTAACACAAAGACTTAAACGTATAACTCAAACAGGTCTTTACTGGTTGGAGGTAGGGACTATACATAGGTCTTTACTTCATGCCCACAGGCGGGAACTGAGGGGGATCAGTACCCACAGTACTATTTATACCCCTATGGCCAGGAGTGGTACTGCGTATCACTACGCCCAACAAGTAGTGCAGTCCTGTCCATAGGTTCAAAGTAGCACACATATTACATACACAACACCTTGCACACAGCAAGAGTTGTTCCTTATAACTACACTACTCAAAACATGGTCCCAAACCGTTTTTAACAAATGAAATATAACAATACTAATGAGGAATTTCTCTATTAAATACAAATAGGAATATCTTGAGTATACAATCCTTCCAATATAATTCTGGAGTCTCCGTCAGTTGTAGTTGGATTAAAATATGCCACATTATATTCCATATGCAGTTAATACAGTATTACAAGTTGCCTCCGTTTTCTTTGCACCGTATCTGGCGTGCAGTATAATACTGGCATACTGGTGATCGAAATGAAGGCTCAGATCCCAGTTCCTGCACTGTTATAAATGTGTAATCTGCTGCAATTATTTGCTCGCGCTCAGTGCTGAATTTGTATCAATGAAGGACTTGGGCCTTTCACGACCTCAGGACGCAGTTTTTAATAAATATCAGCAACAACTTCCCTTTAAAAGATGAAGCCCCACTTAAATTGTCCACACATCAGAAAAGTCGGAAGGATTGCGCTGCTCTTATTCATTCAATGCGGCCGTTAAATATGCAAGTCGCTGTAAATTACTTTTGCAACAAACTTTCTTCCTCGGTAAAAACTTACCTCAGGCTTTCTGCAAAGAACTTTGCTCCCTTTCACAAGCCCCGCTGCTGAAAGAGAGTTCTTCTTCCTGATGTCCAGGAGCTTCTGCCGGCTGTATGCTTGCTTTTCTAGGTGCAGTAGCTTCCGACTTACCTGAACTGAAGCAACTGTGAAAGAAACGGGAGTTTCTGCTGTACGCGCTGCCTGTCCGGTGCAGGCGTTTGACCAGTCGAGCCCTTTCTACACAGAACGGAAGTTCCGGTTTCCAGCGCATGTGCAGTGCATGCCTAAAACCGGCACTTCCTTTGGCCCTACGGGTGAGTACACAGCGCGTACACACCCGTAGGGAACGGAATTTATGGATAAAGATCCAATATAAGGGTGAATTCCACAATTCCTCACTCCCAGTGAGGGCTGGAGATTTCGGGCCCTGTTGCTGTAGCCTAATGTCTGACCCTCTCGCTCTGAAATTGCATCTTCCGACTGGGATTTCAAAATGTTCCCTCTGATATAAACTGCAGCAGAATGTGTTTAATCCCCGTGAGTCTTTGGGGGAAAATTTCAGTTGGTTATCACCTCCCGTAGTGCCTCCGGTGGTCGGTAATGGGGCGCTAGAAACTTAGCGCCCGAGCTTGGCGAGTTTAGCGCCGCTCGTGAAATTGACCAGACATTTTGAGGCAGCGCTAAACACTACCACCACGATCTCCAGCGCCCGCAGATCGTGACGTCAGTCAAGCGTGCAATGCCCCGGCAGCGCCCCGGACCTCATTTTGAGTCACACCCCCTGCCTTTCTGCCTGCCGCTAGGAACGACAGGAAGAGGGGAACGTTTTGCAGTCGGAAAGGGGCTGGGGGAGCGCTATTTAAAGGCAGCCGCTTCCTGCCTTTTCTTGTCGGTGAAATTTTTGGTTTTCACGCTGTCCTAAGGAGTTTTGGCCCTCAGCACCACTTTTGAGGTTCCTAAGCACCAAGCTCTTTCCCTGGGCCTATCCATTAGTGCTTCCAACACAATTGCTTTTGAGGTCTCTCCAGGCCGAGATTCAAGGCTGCAATGAGCAGGGTGTGGCTGGCCAGCAAGGTGGCCCCTCCCCTTTAAGAACTGGACGGCATCAGTCTGTCTGGCTTCCATGGTAACGGACATCGCCTGAGTTTCGGTAGCGTTCTGAGGTGGCGCCTCGCTCCCTGATGTTTGAGCCTTGAGAGAGGTGTGTAGCGCCTGATTTAGCACTCAAATCACCTCCAGGGGTGATAGATGTAAATTTTGCAGTCAGAATCGATAATTAGTGCCGGGCGCTAAACTTTGTACCCTGCCGATATTAGCGCCCAAAATGGGCGATCCCGAATTTTTCCCCCTGTGTCCCAACGCACTGTCACAGCCCCTTTATTGTGATGGTGAGAGACCGCTGGGATCAATGCTGTCTTTATGCAGTCTGGTTACATCTGCATTGGTAAAGGTGCCAATCACAAAATATACCGTGTTAATAAATATACCGACTGAAAAATTGTTTCCTATGAGATTTTGTGAACAGATGTTCAGTAAAATGTTGTTATTGTAGTTCTCAATGTTTAAGAAAGTGTCGACAAGTGTTTAAGCAGAAGCTGAATTTGAAAATTGAAAAGTTGAATGTCTTGAAACATGTAATTTATTTGACACAGGCTTGACAGGCCGAAATGTGCTTTAATTTTTGTTATTCTATGTTGTATTTAAAATATTTCCCTGCAAACTGATTGGTCTGTGTCTACACTGTCCAACTAAAAGCTATGATGATGTACAATGTTATTCAAACATTACTAAACAAGCAAATTGTCATCTGATTAATTGTCATTGAGCAGTTTATTTAACGGTAATATATTTTAGCCTCTAACTGGTTATACATAGTAGTCCTGGGCACAAAACTGTGCTTTTTATGTCTGAAGCTGTGTTAAAGTGATGAGACGGTTGTGTAATACAACGGCAGGAAATGATATACCTCCAGAGCCACCAGCGGATCCACACAGGAGAGAGGCCGTATAAATATGCTGAATGTGGAGTGAGTTTCACACAGGCAGGGGACCTCCATAAACACCAGCGGATCCACACAGGAGAGAGGCAGAATAGATGTACTGAATGTGGAGCGAGTTTCACAGTGTCAGGGAACCTCCAGAGAAACCAGCAGATCCACATGTATAGATGTACTGAATGTGGAGAGAGTTTTGCTGAAATCTATCAGCTGAAAGCTCATACGTGCTTTGAAACCTGCCGTCATTGTGGGGAATTCTTCAAGGATTCAGCAGCTTTCAAAGTTCACCTGAGAAAATGTTCTGAAACATAATGAAGAAAACAGTAACTAATTTATAATTTGACTAAGTTTGAATATTTCTTTCTATTTGAATGGCCGTGAATACCCACTAGTTATCCCAAACATTATTATCATTTATACTTCTTACCTTTCACTCTTTATGATAATATTTCTGTGTGGATAAAGATCCAATATAAGGGTAAATTCCACAATTCCTCACTCCCAGTGAGAATTGGAGATTTCGGGCTATGTTGCTGTAGCCTAATGTCTGACCCTCTCGCTCTGAAATTGTATCTTCTGACTGGGATTTCAAACTGTTCCCTCAGATATAAACTGCAGCATCTGCAGAATGTGTTTAATCTCCGTTAGTCTTTGTCCCACCGAGCTGTCACAGCCCCTTTATTCTGATGGTGAGAGATCGCTTGGATCGATGCTGTCTTTATGCAGTCTGGTTACATCTGCGTTGGTAAAGGTGCCTATCACAAAGTATAAAGTATTATTAAATATAGTGACTGAAAAATTGTTTCCCATGAGATTTTGTGAACAGATGTTCAGTAAAATGTTGTTATTGTAGTTTACAATGTTTAAGAAAGTATCGATGAGTTTAAGCATAAGCTGAATTTGAAAATTGAAAAGCTGGATGTGTTGAAACATGTCATTTATTTGACACAGGCTCGACAGGCCAAAATGTGCTTTAATTTGTATTATTCTATATTGTACTGAAAATATTTCCATGCAAACAGATTGATCTGTGTCTACATTGTCCAAGTAAAATCTATGTTCATGTACAGTGTTATTCAAACATTATTAATCAAGCAAATTGTGATCTGATTCATTGTCATTGAGCAGTTTATTTAACGCTAATATATTTTAGCCTCCAGCTGGTTATAGATAACGGTCGAGGGCACAAAATTGGACTTTGGACAAATGCATAGATGACGTTGTTCCGAGGATTGTTGTACGAACATTTCCCAACCAGAAACCATGGGTAAATGGCGATATCCGTGCTATGCTAAAAGCACGGTCCATCGCATTCAACTCTGGGGACATAGATGAGTACAAGAAATCAAAGTACGAGCTAAGAAAAACCATCAAAAATGCAAGAAGACAATACACGGATAAAGTGGAGTCACACTATCATAGCTCAGATTCGCGAAGGATGTGGAGTGGACTACAATCTATTACGGACTACAAAGGGAAACCCAGCAGTGTCATGCCCAGCAATGCCTCGCTCCCGGACGAGCTTAACACTTTTTACGCCCGGTTTGAGGCCAACAACAACTGGCCTGTTACAAGGGCGCCCGCGGCTCAGGACGACCGGGTCTTCTCAAGCTCCGTGGCTGACGTGAGCAAGACTTTTAAGAGAGTGAACACCCACAAAGCACCCGGTCCAGATGGAATCCCTGGGCGTGTCCTTAGAGCATGCGCTGACCAGCTGGCAGCCGTGTTTACGGATATATTCAACCGTTCACTGTACCAGTCTGTAGTCCCCACCTGCTCCAAGATGACATTGGTTATTCCAGTCCCCAAAAAAACAAAAGTAACCTGTTTAAACGACTACCGCCCCATAGCACTCACTTCTGTCATCATGAAGTGCTTTGAGAGGCTGGTCAAAACCCACATCAACTCCTTACTAACTGACACACTGGACCCACTCAAATTTGCTTACTGCCCAAAAAGATCTAGGGATGATGCCATCGCCACTGTACTGCACACTGCCTTATCACACCTGGATAAGAGGAACACCTATGTGAGAATGTTGTTCATTGATTATAGTTCAGCATTCAATACCATTATCCCCTCCAAGCTTGTCAAAAAGCTCAGTGAGCTAGGACTTAACACCTCCCTATGCAACTGGATCCTGGACTTCCTGACGGGCAGACCCCAGGTGGTGAAAATAGGCAGTAACACCTCCTCAACACTGATCCTGAACACGGGAGCTCCCCAGGGTTGTGTGCTCAGCCCCCTTCTGTACTCCCTGTTTACTCACGATTGCGTGGCCATGCACAACTCCAACTCCATCATCAAGTTTGCTGATGACACTACCGTTGTAGGCCTGATCACAGATGACGACGAGACAGGCTACAGGGAGGAGGTAAGAGCTCTAACAGAATGGTGCAAGTACAACAACCTCTCCTCAACATCAGCAAAACAAAGGAGATGATCGTGGACTACAGGAAGCAGCAGGGGGAGGGACACACCCCAATCTACATCGAAGGGGCTGAGGTGGAGAGGGTCAGCAGCTTCAAATTCCTGGGTATATTCATTACGGAGGACTTAATGTGGTCACATCACATCGACGTCGTAACGAAGAAGGCATGCCAATGCCTGGTCTTCCTCAGGAGACTGAAGAAATTTGGAATGGCCCCCCAGATTCTCACCAACTTCTACCGGTGCACCATCGAGAGTATCCTGTCCGGCTGCATCACTACCTGGTATGGCAACTGCACTGCCACAGGCCGCAAGGCTCTACAGATGGTAGTGAAAGCTGCGCAACATACTATAGGAATTAAACTACCTGCTGTGCAGGATATCTACCCCGAGAGGTGCCGGGGGAAGGCCCTGAGAATCATTAAAGACGCGAGTCACCCCAGCCACAACCTCTTCGCCCTGCTCCCGTCCGGTAAGAGATACCGAAGCATACGGTCTCGTACCAGCAGGTTTTGAAACAGCTTCTACCCCCAGGCCATAAGACTCATGAACGTATAATTTATTATTATTTATTACTTTTGTTTTATTTATTATTACTGTATTTCTATTAGTATTTTTATCATTGTTATGCCATATTTATTCCAATGTTGGGAGGACTCGTAAAAATCAACATTTCATTGTGCAGCACACACGTCTGCTGCATATATGACAAATAAAATTGAATTGAATTCTAAGTCTGAGGCGGCAAGACGGTTGTGTAATACAATGGCAGGAAATGATATACCGTCCGAATAAATTCTGAAAGTTCAGTGCAACTTAAGGGCCTCCGATGTCATTTTAAACTAAAATGAAATGTGAGTGATTTAGGTCGAGCATTTGATCACTGCCTTAAGTTCGCTAAATACAACCAAATAAAGTCAGCAATGGGCATCAGTGGCCAAGTCCGGGGTCCTGGAACACCACTCCCCAGATACAGACAGTGCTGAGTAAATGGAGGGTATAAACATAAGAGCCCAGAAGAATCGGATGTCACCGGCACAAAAGCGACGCTCTAACCCGAGCTTGGAAATACCCGAACAGGACGGTGAGTTTTCGTGTCAAAGAAACACTGAACAAAACTCAAAGTAACAGCGACTGTTTCACTCGGGTCCAACTGGCGTCACCTCACTCCGAGTAACACTATTGGCGGGGAGTTTGAGGAAATGACTACAGTCTTATATGAAGTATATATAAACATATTATAAAGTATGTTGAATAATCATTAATTACTGCACTATTTCCTACGACAGAACTCTGGTCGTTTTCATCAATTGCCTCAAAGTAATCGTGCAAAGAAAGTAATGAGAGGGAGAGCGCTCTGCAAATGATTGGATACAAGCTACAACAACTTGGATTTATATAGCGCCTTTAACATAGTAAAACAATCCATGGTGGAAAATTATATAAGAGCTTCCCTCATTCAGATCAGCGGAGAAGACTTATGGAGGGAAAAATTTGGTTCCTTAGCGCTTCCCGTTAGCTCCTCCTGGGGGTGTTAGGAAGTCAACGCCCGGGCGCACCAATGTTTGCACCACTCGCAAAATTGACCGGACATTTTGCGGTGGCGCTAAACACTACCACCACGATCTCCTGCGCCCGCAGATCGTGACATCAGTCGAGCGTGCAACGCCCCTGTAGCGCCCCGGAATGGATATTGAGTCACGCTCCCTGCCTTTCTGCCTGCCGCTAGCAACGACAGGTAGAGGGGAACCTTTTGCAGTCGGGAAGGGGCCGGGGGAGTGCTATTTAAAGGCGGCCGCTTCCTGCCTTTTCTTGTCGGTGAAATTTTTGCACCAAACATTCTGAGAGAGAGGGAGAGAGACTTCTGGAGAGATTCAATGCTGTGTGAAGGAGTTTTGGATGCTGAGCAGCACTTTGCAGGTTCATTTTGATTTGACCTTCATTCCAGCGATTTAGAAGTGGCTATGGGGGCTGCACTGAATCGGGGCGCGTCCTGCACCTGCAGAATCGGAGGCAGTAGAGACACAGAGAGAGAGTGGCAAACATGGCCAGAGGGAGGAGGGCCAACAGGCCTCTGCACAGGAGACCTTACCCTCCCAGGGTATTCAGGGAGCAGTTCTCATACGTTCATTTATCTGAGGAGCAGTGTTTTCGGAGGCTGCGATTTAGCAAGGAGGTGCTCACTGAGCTCTGCCACCTGCTGCAACCAGATCTGCAGCCTCTACTGAGGACCAGGACGTCTCTGTCGGTGGCAGTGAAGGTGACAGTGGCTCTGAAATTTTATGCCAGCGGCTCCTTTCAAGCTTCTACTGGGGACATCGCCAATATCTCCCATTTCGCTGTCCATTGCTGTATCTGGGAAGTGACAAATGCCCTGTATAAAAGGAGACGCCAGTACATCTCTTTCCCCATGACCCGGGCCAAACAGCATGAACACGCATGTGGATTTGCTAGGATCGCGGGCTTCCCCATGGTGCAGGGCGCCATTGACTGCACGCATGTGGCATTGCGGGCACCGTATGAAAATGCAGAGGTATTCCGAAACCGCAAGGGCTACCACTCCTTAAATGTGCAGTTGGTCTGTGTCCACACTCAGCTCATACTCGCCGTCAATGCCTGCTTTCCTGGCAGCAGCCACGATGCTTTCATCCTGTGCCAGACTGGTGTGCCAGACCTTTTCCAGGCACCACATCACCCAAGTGGATGGCTCCTCAGGGACCAGGGTTATCCACTCTGCACCTGGCCGATGACACTGCTCCGTAACCCCAACACCCCTGCCGAGCTGCAGTATAATGAGAGCTATATCGCCACCAGGAATGTAATTGAGCAGACGATCGACGTGCTGAAGCAACGGTTCCACTGTCTGGACCACTCAGGAGGAGCCCTGCAGCACTCTTCTGAGCGAGTCTCCCTCTTCATAGTTGTGTGCTGCATGCTTCACAACCTGGCAATCCTGAGGACCCAGCCAATGCCACCAGGGATTGGTGCACCACCTGAGGAGGAGGATGATGAGGATGAGGAGGATGAGGAGGAGGAGGAGGAGGAGGAGGAGGATAAGGAGGATGATGAGGAGGATGAGGAGAAGGAGGATGAGGAGGAGGATCAGCAGCAGCACCAACGTGGGAGGGAGACGCACACATTTGCCAGTGCAAGGGCCGTCCATGAACGGATGATAAGCTGCTTCTAAGCCCCTACTCAGAAGATGGCTTCTGGCATGGAGAACAACATCATGGAAAGGAACCCGCTTCCCCTATTGCCGGCCAAAGCTGGAATGATTCCAAAGGACAAAAATATAAATTTTGAATACAAAAACTTTTTTATTTAACAAACCCTGTGTGTGTCATTTATTCAGGACAAACAATTAGAAACCAACACAACAAATCATGAATTAACAGAACTCGTTCTCACAAGATGGAGATAAACGGCAAAACAGTAAACAAATGTAATCACACGAACTTCGACCTTTACCACAAACATTCCCACCATTTCTTTAGACCTCCTACTGTTTGCCCTTCGAGGGTGATCTCCATCCCCTGCGCACTTCCCCCCTTCCCACCCTACAGCTCCTTCGTAATGGGGCCCCAGTGGCTGCAGCAAGGCTGGTGGAAGGCTGCTGATTGTCAGTTCCAGAGACTGCAGATGCCCTTGAAGGACGCCCTCGACCAGCTCTGGGCCTGGAGGGCCCGGCTGTAGACTGCACCAACTCTGCATGGGCGGCAGCAGTCTGGTCTGCCTGTGTTGCAGGCCGTGGCAAGTGCAATGGGGAAGTGCCAGTGGTGGGAGCAGGAATGCTGTCATCCTGAAAGAGGACAGCACCTTCCTGCTCGACCGACACACTGGCACCCCCACGGGGCAGTACCTCAGCATCTGGAGCAATCTGCTCGAGCACAGATTGCTGGCCTGCTGTGGCACCGTGAGAGCCCCAGGGCAATGTGGCCGACCCAGAGAGGATGGCAGCAGTCAGTGCTTGTGTGACATCAATCTGAGACTGCATGAGAGCAGTCTGAGACTGGATGGCAGCAGCCAGTGACTGAATTGCAGCACTAAGCCGTTGCGTTGCAACAGCCTGTGCTGCAGCGGACTGCTCCACACTCCTAGCCAGTCCATCCATGCTTTCGGGCACCCTTGCCATTGCACCCATGAGCTCAGAGTGCATGCTCACGGCCTGGCTATTCATGGCCGCGATGGAGCGGTCCTCATCTGAGTCCTGTGCAGCAGGACTCGCTTGTTTACTCGCCCTCTGGGGAGCTGGCCCCCGTGGCGTTGCTGCAGCCCGCTGGGTCCCGGAGTTTCACCCTCATCAGACCCTACCCTCCTGCTCCCCTCCAGGGAAGGCGTGGTCCCAGTATCGGCATGGGCTTCCTCGGGAGACGCTGGTGCTGAGGCTCCGGCTTCCTCTTCCTCCTCGCCTGGGGCGTCGCTGTCACTGGCAGGTTGAGGGACAGGCTGGTCAGCTGGTGGTTCACTATCTGAAAGCAGGGAAGTACAAGAGTGGCTTTAGCGTGAGGACAGGGGGGCAGTAAGGGAGCAAGGACTGGAGACAGTTAGTAAGTTGGATTGTAAGTGTAAAAGGCTGGTGTTGTGAGGGGCAAGTGGAATGAGAGAGGAGAGGAAGCTGATGACCATACCATTGCTGTCCCCAAGGGGGTCAACTTCTCCAGTGGCCATGGCACGTATGGCTGGCAACAATCCTGTGCACGCACGCCTCCAAATCGGTGAGGGGTGTGTAGATCAGCCGGTCCTCCTCCCGTGTGTTGCTGCTCCCGCCTGTTATGAGAGAGCTTGGCCTGCAAGAAAAAGGACGGCGTCTGAGTGAAAATGCAGCCATGTGCTTGCCTGATGTGCCTCCCATAGTTGAATAGGCCTTAATGTATGCAGCCATGTGCTTGCCTGATGTGCCTCCCATAGTTGAATAGCCCTTAATGTATGCAGCCATGTGCTTCGCTGATGTGCCTCCCATAGTTGAATAGCCCTTAATGTATGCAGCCATGTGCTTCCCTGATGTGCCTCCCATAGTTGAATAGCCCTTAATGTATGCAGCCATGAGCTTGCCTGATGTGCCTCCCATAGTGGAATAGCCCTTAATGTATGCAGCCATGAGCTTGCCTGATGTGCCTCCCAAAGTTGAATAGCCCTTAATGTATGCAGCCATGAGCTTGCCTGATGTGCCTCCCATAGTTGAATAGCCCTTAATGTATGCAGCCATGAGCTTGCCTGATGTGCCTCCCATAGTTGAATAGCCCTTAATGTATGCAGCCATGAGCTTGCCTGATGTGCCTCCCATAGTTGAATAGCCTTAATGTATGCAAGGTGTGGAATGTGTGTGTGTTTTATGAGATAGCCATAGGTCTTGGATGAGTGCTGGGAATTTGGGGTTTTTAAACCCTCTGGGCACAGAGTGAAGTTGAGATGGAGGGGTGTAGAGGTATTGAAAAGCAGCCACTCACCCTCGCCACCCGAGTGAGGCCGTTGAACTTCTTCCGACATTGGGTGTGGGTCCTGGGCACCAGGCTCCTCGAGGAGACGTGCTGAGTCACCTCCCTCCAGACTCTTGTCTATTCACGGGGCAATGGCCTCCTGTCACTCTGTGGGTAGAGCAGTGCCCGTCGCCGCTCCACAGCACCAACCAGAGCCACCACGGCCCGGTCGCTGCAGCGCTGAGCTCTTTCCCTGGGCCTGTCCATTAGTGGTTCCAGCACAATTGCTTTAGAGCTCTCTCCAGGCCGAGATTCAAGGCTGCAATGAGCAGGGTGTGGCTGGCCAGCAACATGGACCCTCCCCTTTAAGAACTGGCCGGCGCCGGTCTGTCTGTGTTCCATTGCTGACTGACATCAGCTGAGCTTCGGTAGCGCTCTGAGGCAGCGCCTCGCTCCTCGACATTAGCGCCTTAAGAGAGGTGTGTAGCGCCTGATTTAGCGCTCCAATCACCTCCAGGGGCGATGGAGGCCAATTTTGCCGTCGGAGGTGATAATTAGCGCTGGGTTCTAAACTTTGCGCCCGGCTGATAATAGTGCCCCAAACGGGGCGATACCGAATTTCTCCCCCATAAGATTCTGAGGGGGATTGTCAGGGTAGGTGCTGAGAGCTTGTTTCCCCTGGATGGAGAGTCTAGAACTGGGGGGCATAGTCTCAGGATAAGGGGCCAGCATTTTAAGACTGAGATGAGGAGGAATTTCTTCACTCAGAGGGTCATGAATCTTGGGAATTCCCTGCCCCAAAGTGCTGTGGATGCTCAGTCGTTGAGTATATTCAAGGCTGAGATCGATAGATTTTTGGACTCCAGAGGAATTAAGGGATATGGGGATGGGGCAGGAAAGTGGAGTGGAGTTCGAAGACCAGCCATGATGTTATTGAATGGTGGAGCATGTAGTGTCCGAGGTTCAATAATACTCAGACTGCAGGAGAACAATAAAACAGGTATTTACTGAACAGAGAGTAACTCAAGACTGAAGTACAGAAGCCTGCTATGGCTTTATATACAGGGGTGGTCACTGCCGGTACTGCAGTATAGAATCAGTTCTTCTCTTAAAGGTACATACACAACAATTCCTCCCCTTTTAGATAAACAGTACATAACATTCATTTAACAACTAAATAATAACTAATTACAATCACAATTTTCTCTGTACTATATACATCAACTGAAATAATCATTTATAAGTTCAGTCTTTGAGGAGGCTTCCTTATCCTGACTGGATAGCACCTTTCTCGAGTATCCTGTTCTTGCGGCGGAGTTGATTCTGGCTCATTGTCATTGGTTGGTTTGTCAGCTTCCAATACCACTGCTTCTGAGGTAGACGCAATCTGTACTTCGGGTTGATTACCAGGTGTACCTGCTCGTGGTATGGGTTTGGCTTGTTCCTGTTGTAAAGTCCGCGCCTCAATAATACACGGACTTCGGGAGAACAGTTTAACAGGTACTTTACTGAACAGGAGGCAGCGTCAGACTGAAAATACAGAAACCTGCTAGGACCTTTTATACAGGGGTGGTCACTGCCGGTACTGCAGTCTAAGACCAGTTATTCCCTTAAAGGTACATACACAACAATTCCTCCCCTTTTAGATAAACAGTACATAACATTCATTTAACAACTAAATAATAACTAATTACAATTACAATTTTCTCAGTAATATATACATCAACTGAAATAGTCATTTATAAGTTCAGTCTTTGAGGAGGCTTCCTGATCCGGACTGGATATCGCCTTTCTCGAGTATCCTGTTCTGGCGGTGGAGTCAATTCTGGCTCATTGTCATTGGTTGGTTCGTCAGCTTCCAATATCCCTGCTTCTGAGGGAGACGCAATCTGTACTTCGGGCTCATTACCAGGTGCACATACTTGTGGTACAGGTTTGGCTTGTTCCTGTGACTCTAGAATCTGGCCAGCATGGCGTCTCACGATGCTCTCTCCAACATCCACGGTGTATATTAGTGGTCCCTGCTGTGTGCATATCGTTCCTGGCTGCCATTTTTCTGTTCGGTAGTCGCGGGCCAAGACTGGTTGCCCTATCTTGAAGCTCCTGGTTGGCTTCTCATTTATGTGCTGGAACTGCTTATCCTCAACATCTCGTCTTATGTTTGGTTTGAGCAAATCCAAGCGACATCTTAGTCTCCGATTGAAAAACAGTACGGCTGGAGTTTGGTTGGTTACTGCATGTGTCGCATTCCGGTAAGCAAACAAGAAGTTATCCACCTTGTGTTGCAGTGGTATGTCATCATTATACATTGCCTTTATGGCCTTTTTAAAGGTCTGAACAAACCTCTCAGCCAATCCATTTGTGGCTGGATGATATGGGGCAGATGTGTAATGTTTCACCCCATTATTCTTCAGGAACCTCCGGAAATCCTCAGACGCAAACTGTGGGCCATTGTCGAAACAAATCTGTTCTGGCAACCCATTCCTGGTGAAGATGGTCCGTAGGACTGCAATAGTTTTCTCCGTGGTGGTGGAGGACATTTTAATGACTTCTGGCCATTTCGAATGGGCGTCCACAGCGATTAGAAACATTGAGTCCATAAATGGACCAGCGAAATCAATGTGTACCCGTTGCCATGGAGATGAGGGCCACTCCCATGGATGTAGCGGGGCCTGTGGTGGAGCGTTTTGGACCTTCTGGCATCCTGTGCATCTCTTGGTCATATCCTCGATTTCTTTATCGATTCCCGGCCACCACACAAACGCCCTGGCTAGGCTCTTCATTTTTACCCCTCCCAGATGACCCTCGTGAAGCTCATTGAGTACTCTATCTCTCAACTTGGGTGGAATTACCACTCGGGATCCACACATCAAGGTTCCCCGGCACACTGACAGCTGTTCTCTCCTTGGCGAGAATGCTGGCAACAGTGAGTCGCCATATGCTGGCCATCCCTTCACCGTCAAATCATAGACCCGAGAGAGTGTTGGGTCATTTCGGGTTGCCTTCTCAATACTTGCGCTTGTCATAGGCAAACATTCGACTATGGTCGCATGGAATATCTCCACAGGGTCCACTGCAGGTGCTTCTTCCGCCGTAGGCAATGGTAGGCGCGACAGCCCATCAGCGTTTCCATGTTGTTTCGTACCTTTGTACTCTATGTCATACTGATGTGCCCCTAGAAAAAGTGACCATCTTTGCAGCCGTTGCACCGTCATCACCGGAATGCCCTTCTTTGGGTTAAAAATTGAGACCAGGGGTTGATGATCAGTCAGTAGGGTGAATTTCTGCCCGTGCAGATAGTGATTGAACTTCTTCACCCCCCACACCAGGCTGAGGGCCTCCCTGTCAATCTGGGCGTAGTTACGCTCGGCTGAGGTTAGCGAGCGCGATGCAAAGGCTATTGGCCTCTCTGAACCGTCACGGAATTTGTGTGACAGCACCGCTCCAATGCCGTAAGGTGACGCATCACATGCCAACCGAATCGGTAGTGTTGGGTTGTAGTGGGCCAATACTTCTTTTGAAGTGATTTGGCATTTACATTCCTGAAAGGCACGCTTACACTCATCACTCCATTTCCATGTTACACCAGTTTGAAGCAGGTCGTTCAGTGGGTGCAGAATTGTAGATAAATTCGGCAAGAACTTATGGTAGTAGTTCACCAACCCGAGGAACGACCTCAGTTGTGACACATTTTCCGGTGCTGGAGCCTTGACTACAGCCTCAATCTTGTCCGGCGACTTATGCAACCCTTCCTCATCAATCATGTGGCCACAATACGAGGTTTGTCTCCTGAAGAACTCGCATTTGGGACGGTTGGCTCGTAGCCCATATTCCTGCAATCTCGTGAGCACCTGTTCCAGGTTGGCAAGGTGTTCACTGTCATTTTCGCCCGTAACCAGGATGTCGTCCAAATAACACTGGGTCCCCGCGATCCCTTGCAGGACTTGTTCCATCGCTCTCTGCCAAATAGCCGGGGCCGATGCTACCCCAAATTCCAGTCGATTGTACTGGTAAAGGCCTTTGTGAGTGTTTATCATGAGGTATTTCCTAGATGCTTCTTCCACCTTCATTTGTAGATACGCTTGAGCCAGGTCAATCTTTGTAAAACATTTCCCTCCAGATAGTGAGGCGAAAATATCTTCTTTCCGCGGAAGCGGATACTGTACTGTGTGCAGGACTGGGTTCACAGTCACCTTGAAGTCCCCACAGATGCGAACCTTCCTTGGCTCCCCAGGCGTGCTGCTCAATGCTTTCTTCATTACAGGAACGATGGGTGTGGCCCACTCGCTCCAGTCCACCTTAGATAGCACCCCCGAACGCTCCAGACTCTCCAGTTCAGCTTCCACAGCTGGGCGTATCGCGTATGGCACCGGTCTGGCCTTGAAACATTTTGGGGTTGCGTTATCCTCAATCTTTATGGTTGCCTTTACTCCTTTTAGAGTCCCAAGTCCTTGTTGGAACACCTCTTCCGCGTCAGATAGAATTTGTGACAGACGTCTAGGTGCGACGTCATCATCTTTTTTGTCAGTCACAGTTAGTGCCAGAATGGAATGCCAATCCAATTGTAGTTTTCGGATCCATTCATGTCCCAATAATGGTGGTCCTCCATCTCGTAGTATATACATGTATAGTTTCTGTGTTTCCTTTCCGTTATATTCAACTGGCACCCTTATTTTTCCTCTAGGGTAGACCTTTTGCCCCGTGTATGTCTTCAATACAATGGACGTGTCCTTTAAGGGTATGTGTGAGAATAGCCGCTCATAGTCTCGTCGATTCATGACAGTTAGGGCTGATCCTGTGTCCAATTCCATCTTTACTGAGGACCCTGCTATCATGAGGGTGACCCAAATGGTTCGGTGATCTTCCTTTGCTATCACATTGTGTAACTTTAAACAACTTAGTCGCCTGCTCCCGGAGTCCTGATCACTCTCCTGATCTTCTGAACTACTATCTGTCAGTTTCTTTACTTTCCTGTACTGTTCCTTAGTAGTTCTTGTCGTGTTGGTCTTCTTTCCCGACCTGCAGACTCTTGCTATATGTCCCATTTTCCCGCATTGCCTGCATATTTTGTCTTTAAACCAGCAGTCCTTCTGCTCATGGGTTGTTCTGCCGCAGCGATAGCACTTTTCAGCTCCATACGCCATTTCGTTAGCGCTGTATTCTTGTGGTTTCTGTTGTATTTCTGCAGCTCCCCGTGCTGCTGCTTCGTAGGATACTGCCACGCTGAAAGCCTGTTCTAGCGTCAGGTCCTTTTTTGAAAGTAGTTGTTTCTGGGTTCCTTCACTCTGGAGCCCGTAGACAAACTTATCCCGTAAGGTGTCTGCCAGTCCTGCTCCGAACTGGCAGTGCTTCGATAACTTGCGTAGTTCCATAAGATAGTCAGCATTGCTCTCATCTTTGTGCTGGTTTCTTTTACGGAACTTGAATCTTTCTGCTATCAGCAGTGGTGTAGGGCTTAGGTGTTCCTGTAAGATATGAATAATCTCCTCAAAACTTTTCTCCATTGGTTTAGCTGGGGTAATTAAATTCCGCAATAGGCCGTACGTACTCGCATCCATCAGATTTAATAATACCGACACCCTCTTTCCATCGGCCACCTCATTTGCCTTGCAGTACACTTCAATTCTTTCCACATACGTGGTCCAGTCTTCTACCTCGTTGTCGAAAGCAGTGATACTGCCACTTTTCGGCATCTTGGGCGATTTTAAATGGCGCCTCCCGCGCTTTTGCTTCTTCCCCAATGGAATAAAATGGCGCCTCCCGCGCTTTTGCTTCTTCCCCAACGGGATAAAATGGCGCCTCCTGCGCTTTTCCTTCTTCCCCTTACTGTTGTGTATGTAATATGTGTGCTACTTTGAACCTATGGACAGGACTGCACTACTTGTAGGGCGTAGTGATACGCAGTACCACTCCTGGCCATAGGGGTATAAATAGTACTGTGGGTACTGATCTCCCCTCAGTTCCCGCCTGTGGGCATGAAGTAAAGACCTACGTGCAGTCCCTACCTCCAACCAGTAAAGACCTGTTTGTGTTATACATTTAAGTCTTTGTGTTAATTGTTCAATACAATACACATACTTAACACTGGCGACGAGTCGGTTCGAACCCTGCGGCAGTTATTCCACGGCGGCTTCGTCCAAAGACAGGACGTTGAAGAGAGGTTTCAATCCTCAACACCCCACTCAAAACTGAAGGGCAGCAGAAATCCTGACAGCTTCCAGCGACTGGAAGCGACAGGCATTAGGACCCTGAAGCCTCCATAACCTCGTGGGTAAGCCGAGCAGCGTTGGCTGCAAAGACAGGGCCACCGATCGGGAGATAAGGGCGATCGCAATCCCTGATAAGAGCCGCGGTGAAACGCGCGAGCGGGTAAGCCAGAGCCCGGGAGGGAGCGAGCAAGAGCCGCGCGAGCGGGTGAGCCAGAGGCCGGGAGCCGCTTCAAGTGCGAGGCGCAGCGCGGGCCAGCGATCGGGACCAAAGATAAGGGCCGCACTCAGACTGAAAGGCGCGGCGGCTGCAGAAGCTCAAGGTGCGATAGCCGCGGTGCACAGCGCGGGCTATCGATCGCACAGAAGATAAGGGCCGAGAGCCGCTTCGGTCGGGAGCCACTTCGCGATCCAGCGATCGCATCCGCTGATAAGGGCCGCACTCGGGCGATCGCGGTGAAGATAAGGGCCGCACTCGGAGGCTGAAGGGAGACGGCGTCGGGGGACGGGTGAAGACCGCCAAGCGCGGGAAAACCGCCATTTTGTGGGCGGAGGACGACGGCAAGAGCGGGAAGCCGCCATCTTTGATAACAAGTAAAGAAAAGAAAATCTGAGAAATTGCAAATCTACAATGCCTAAACACGGGAATATTAGCACCTTTGATAGTGACCTCGAAGATTGGGCCATATATGTTGAAAGAGTAAAAAATTATTGTAAGGCCAATAAAATTCGTGACCAAGATAAAGCTCTAACATTATTAAATTTAATGGGTGCGAAGACATACGGGCAATTGAAACACCTGTTATCACCAGATGAACCGGCGGATAAGATGTTCGATGAGATTGTTACTGTCCTGAAAGATCATCTAAACCCCACGCCGCTGATGCTAGCGGAACGATTTAAATTTTACGACAGAAGGCAGCTACAGCATGAAAGCAATGCTGAATATTTGCTGGAATTGCGTAAATTAGCGAAATATTGCCAGTTTGGAACGGGACTGACAGATGCACTACGAGACAAATTTGTGTGTGGTTTATTTAAACAGGATACACAAAAGCGACTGCTCGAGGAGAATGAGCTGACGCTTGAGAAAGCGGTCACTATGGCAGCAGCACACGAAGCCGCAGCAAGAGGCACGGCAGTAATGCAGCTACGGTCACCGGAGCTCAGTGCACACAAATTGGGTATGAGTTCTGGCAAATGTTATCGTTGTGGAAAGACAACGCATGATCAGAACCAGTGTTGGTTTAAAAACCAAGAATGTAGAACTTATGGTAGGCTTGGACATATAGCTAGAGTATGCAGGTCAGGGAAGAAGACCAGCAACAAGAAGTCACCGCAAGGAAAATACGCAAAGGTACACAAGGTGACCGAACAGGAGTCCGATTCAGACGCTAGCAGTAATGAACTGGCTAGCTTAAGCTGTAATGAACTGGCTAGCTTAAGAGTACTCAACGCTGGTAAGGGTGCAGACCTCCAGACAATTTGGGTCACTCTTCAGATAGAAGGAGTCCAAGTAAAACTGGAATTGGACACTGGATCGGCATTGACGGTCATAAATAAGAAAGATTACGGAAAGTTATTCCAACATATTCCCCTACAGGATACGGGGATTATATTGAAAACATACACGGGGCAAAGAGTGTACCCCATCGGGAAAATAGAGGTTGCAGTGGTCCACAAGGGCGAAGACAGTCAAATAATGGACTTATATGTGATATCTGAAGGAGGTCCTCCACTACTAGGACGGGAGTGGATTAGGAAAATGAATATGGACTGGCATTTCCTACAAACAATAACGAGTGAGAACTCGGTGAAGATAGTCGGCCCAGACTCTGGAACGGATGATGGTAAGCCCAACTCAGGTGCAAAAGACAAAGTTTCAGCACAGAATTCCACTGAGCAACAACAACATAGTTTAACTGTGGATTCTGAGTCTGGCAAGTCTACTGATGTGCCCATTTCTGAGGGACACCGGGCTCGAACTCAACTCCATTTCAAACTACAACAGCAATTAGAACAAATGCTTCGCCGTTTTGAGCAAGAGTTGAATGCAACGAAAGAGTTCTTTGATATAGAGTTGGAGAATCTGGAAAGACAACAGAAGCAGCTGATGGAGAAAATGGAGCAGGAGCACACAAAACGTCTGATGTCAGAGGAGTTAACGGTCAGCCAACTCCTGCATATGCTGAAGGACAGGACTCTGAAATGGGAAAAACTTGAACACGAACTTCAATATTCAAACGAAAGGGGTTCGGAGCTCTCAAAGGTTATTGGAAGAGCTGAGGTGGCAACACAGACTGAGATGACTGCAACAGAGCAGCCCTTGGATGCCAAAAGTACGCTGACTCACGTCAACGTAGAACAACAGACCGCTGAAACAGCTGCTCCGGTAGAGGGATTGAATAGTCCGATCAATCAATCTCCAAAAGAAGTTGAAGTAGTAAAATCTCAAATGAGGTCATTAGTAAACGACTTGCTGAAAGCCCAGAAAAAGCTGGATGAAGAGGTACGCATGAAGAAGTCTCTTCAGGAAAGATGTCTGGACTTGGAACAAAAGCTGGCTAACGCCCAGCTGGGTATGGAGGAAATAGAAGACCCTCTCGCTGGCCTAGATCAGGACGACACCGAATATTACTATGTCCTGTCCTGCCCAACTTGTAACTTCGACTCCCACCATACAGAAATCATGGAGGAGCACCGAAAGTCTACGGAACATCGGGAGAAGGTGGCTCTACTACGGAAAAAGGAGGAAGAGAAGGAGGAACTGCGCATGCAGCTGGCAGCTGACAGTGGAACCCAGAGAGTCTCCAAGAAGCAGAAAAGGAAAAGTCGAAACAGAAGATGACCCATCTGAACCATTATTACCTCTACCAGATCACACACGTGGTCCCTCCGAACGGAGCCAATTCAGTTCGGAAGTTCAAACTGTTAAATCCATGGAAGGACTATTGAATGAGTCACTCCAGCAACGTGAACCGACTACACCACAGAGATTGAATCTGTGAACTGTTTTCCGCAGAGACTGAATCTGTGATCTGTTTTGACATGAAGTTATCTATGTATCTATGTTATTCTGTTATGTAAACCTGAAGTTATATATGTATATATGTTATTACGTTATGTTAAATGGGGAGATGACTGTAAAGCTAAGAAGGGAGGAATGTTGTGTATGTAATATGTGTGCTACTTTGAACCTATGGACAGGACTGCACTGCTTGTAGGGCGTAGTGATACGCAGTACCACTCCTGGCCATAGGGGTATAAATAGTACTGTGGGTACTGATCTCCCCTCAGTTCCCGCCTGTGGGCATGAAGTAAAGACCTACGTGCAGTCCCTACCTCCAACCAGTAAAGACCTGTTTGAGTTATACGTTTAAGTCTTTGTGTTAATTGTTCAATACAATACACATACTTAACACTTACTGCCACGCTGCCCCTAGCATTCTACGGGGTAATGGCAGCGACCCGCAGCTTCGGCGCGTCTTGCTTTCCTTCCCCCCCGTATAGTTTCTCTCTGCTGTCCTGTTCTTGAGCACCGACCACGCCCTGTGCGCTCCACCCTCTCTCTCTTGTTTTCTTTTCCTGGCGACGCTGCGCGGCCCGTTTTGTGGAGCTGCTCGATTGAGCTTGAGCCCACCGCAGTCCGGAAGGGTCAGCGCGCTACCTGCTACCAGCACGATTCGCTGGAACCACAGTCTCTCCCGCAATTCTCCGAACACCGATGGATTCTTTGGGCGGTTGCCCTCGGTCGACGCCCGTTGCTCAGGCTACGACCTTCCAGGACCTTCCTTTCAGGCGAGATCCCCGTGAGATGATGCCACACTGCAGGTGAGTTCGAACTTACTCGTCGCCCCTGTAAAGTCCGCGCCGCAATAATACACGGACTTCGGGAGAACAGTTTAACAGGTACTTTACTGAACAGGAGGCAGCGTCAGACTGAAAATACAGAAGCCAGCTAGGGCCTTTTATATAGGGGTGGTCACTGCCGGTACTGCAGTCTAAGACCAGTTATTCCCTTAAAGGTACATACACAACACCTGTGACTCTAGAATCTGGTCAGCATGGCGTCTCACGATGCTCTCTCCAACGTCCACTGTGTACATTAGTGGTCCCTGCTGTGTGTATATCGTTCCTGGCTGCCATTTTTCTGTTCGGTAGTCGCGGGACAAGACTGGTTGCCCTATCTTGAAGGTCCTGGTTGGCTTCTCATTTATGTGCTGGAATTGCTTATCCTCAACATCTCGTCTTATGTTTGGTTTGAGCAAATCCAGGCGACATCTTCGCATTCGGTTGAAGAACATTATGGCTGGAGCTTGGTTGGCACTGCATGTGTCACATTCCGGTAAGCAAACAAGAAATTATCCACCTTGTGTTGTAGTGGTATGTCGTCGTTATACATTGCCTTTATTGCCTTTTTAAAGGTCTGAACAAACCTCTCAGCCAATCCATTTGTGGCTGGATGATATGGGGCAGATGTGTAATGTTTCACCCCATTATTCCTCAGAAACCTCCGGAAATCCTCGGACACAAACTGTGGCCCATTGTTGGAGCAAATCTGTTCTGGCAAGCCATTCCTGGCGAAGATGGTCCGTAGGACTGCAATAGTTTTCTCCGTGGTGGTGGAGGGCATTTTGATGACCTCTGGCCATTTCGAATGGGCGTCCACAGCGATTAGGAACATTGAGTCCATAAATGGGCCAGCAAAATCAATGTGTGCCCGTTGCCATGGAAATGAGGGCCACTCCCATGGATGTAGCGGGGCCTGTGGTGGAGCGTTTTGGACCTTCTGGCATCCTGTGCATCTCTTGGTCATATCCTCGATTTCTTTATCGATTCCCGGCCACCACACAAACGCCCTGGCTAGGCTCTTCATTTTTACCCCTCCCAGATGACCCTCATGAAGCTCATTGAGCACTCTATCTCTCAACTTGGGTGGAATTACCACTCAGGATCCACACATCAAGGTCCCCCGGCACACTGACAGCTGTTCTCTCCTTGGCGAGAATGCTGGCAACAGTGAGTCGCCATGTGCTGGCCATCCCTTCACCGTCAAATCATAGACCCGAGAGAGTGTCGGGTAATTTCGGGTTTCCTTCTCTATACTTGAGTTTGTAACAGGTAGACATTCGACTATGGTCGCATGGAATATCTCAACAGGGTCCACTGCAGGTGCTTCCTCTACCGTAGGCAACGGTAGGTGTGACAGCCCATCAGCGTTTCCATGCTGTTTCGTACCCTTGTACTCTATGTCGTACTGATGTGCCCCTAGAAAAAGTGACCATCTTTGCAGCCGTTGCGCAGTCATCACCGGAACGCCCTTCTTCGGATTAAAAATGGGGACCAGGGGCTGATGATCAGTCAGTAGGGTGAATTTCTGCCCGTGCAGATAGTGATTGAACTTCTTCACCCCCCACACCAGGCTGAGGGCCTCCCTGTCAATCTGGGCGTAGTTACGCTCGGCTGAGGTTAACGAGCGCGACGCAAAGGCTATTGGCCTCTCTGAACCGTCAAGGAATTTGTGTGACAGCACCGCTCCGATGCCGTAGGGAGACGCATCACATGTTAACTGAATCGGTAGTGTTGGATTGTAGTGGGCCAATACTTCTTTTGAAGTGATTAGGCATTTACATTTCTGAAAGGCACGCTTACACTCATCACTCCATTTCCATGTTACTCCAGTTTGCAGCAGGGCGTTCAGTGGGTGCAGAATTGTAGATAAATTCGGCAAGAACTTATGGTAGTAGTTCACCAACCCGAGGAACGACCTCAGTTGCGACACATTTTCCGGTGCTGGAGCCTTGACTACAGCCTCAATCTTGTCCGGCAACTTATGCAACCCTTCCTCATCAATCATGTGGCCACAATACGAGATTTGTCTCCTGAAGAACTCTGATTTGGGGCGGTTGGCTCATAGCCCATATTCCTGTAATCTAGTGAGCACCTGCTCCAGGTTGGCAAGGTGTTCACTGTCATTTTCGCCCGTAACCAGGATGTCGTCCAAATAACACTGGGGCCCCGGGATCCCTTGCAGGACTTGTTCCATCGCCCTCTGCCAAATAGCCGGGGCTGATGCTACCCCGAATACCAGTCGATTGTACTGGTAAAGGCCTTTGTGAGTGTTTATCGTGAGGTATTTCCTAGATGCTTCTTCTACCTCCATTTGTAGATACGCTTGGGCCAGATCAATCTTTGTAAAGCGTTTCCTTCCAGATAGTGAGGTGAAAATATCTTCTCTCCATGGAAGTGCATATTGTACTGTGTGCAGGACTGGGTTCACAGTTACCTTGAAGTCCCCACAGATGCGAACATTCTTCGGCTCCCCAGGTGTGCTGCTCAATGATTTGTTCATTACAGGAACGATGGGTGTGGCCCACTCGCTCCAGTCCATCTTGGACAGCACACCCGAATGCTCCAGACTCTCCAGCTCTGCTTCAACGGCCGGGCGGATCACGTGAGGTACCGGTCTGGCCTTAAAAAATTTTGGGTTTGCGTTATCTTCGATTTTTATCATTGCTGTTACTCCTTTTAGAGTCCCAAGTCCTTGTTGGAACACCCCTTTCGCGTCAGTTAGAATTTTTGACAGTCGTCCAGGTGCGACATCATCATCCTTTTTGTCAGTCACAGTTAGCGCCTGAATGGAATGCCAATCCAATTATATTTATCGGATCCATTCACATCCCAATAATGGTGGTCCTCCATCTTGTAGTATATACAGATACAGTTTCTGTGTTTCCTTGCCGTTGTATTCAACTGGCACCCTTATTTTTCCTCTAGGGTAGACTTTTTGCCCCATGTATGTCTTCAATACAATGGACGTGTCCTTCAAGGGTATGTGTGAGAATAGCCGCTCATAGTCTCGTCGATTCATGACAGTTAGGGCTGATCCTGTGTCCAATTCCATCTTTACTGGGGACCCTGCTATCGTGAGGGTGACCCAAATGGTTCGGTGATCCTCCTTTGCGATCACATTGTGTAACTTTAGAGAACTTCGTCTCCTGCTCCCGGAGTCCTTATCATTCTCCTGATCTTCCGAACTACTGTCTGTCAATTTCTTTACTTTCTTGTACTTTTCCTTAGTAGTTCTTGTAGTGTTGGTTTTCTTTCCCGACCTGCAGACTCTTGCTATGTGTCCCATTTTCCCACATTGCCTGCATACTTTGTCCTTAAACCAGCAGTCCTTCTGATCATGGGTTGTTCTGCCGCAGCGATAGCACTTTTCTGCTCCATACGCCATTTCGTTAGCGCTGTATTCTTGTGGTTTCTGTTGAATTTCCGCAGCTCCCCGTGCTGCTGCTTCGTAGGATACTGCCACGCTGAAAGCCTGTTCTAGCGTCAGGTCCTTTTCCAAAAGTAGTCGTTTCTGGGTTCCTTCACTCTGGAGCCCACAGACAAACTTATCCCATAAGGTGTCTGCCAGTCCTGCTCCGGACTGGCAGTGCTTTGATAACTTGCGTAGTTCCGTAAGATAGTCAGCATTGCTCTCATCTTTGTGCTGGTTTCTTTTATGAAACTTGAATCTTTCTGCTATCAGCAGCGGTGTAGGGTTTAGGTGTTCCTGTAAGATATTAACAATCTCTTCAAAACTTTTCTCCATTGGTTTAGCTGGGGTAATTAAATTCCGCAATAGGCCGTACGTTCTCGCGCGCATCAAATTTAATAATACCGACGCCTTCTTTCCATCGGCCACCTCATTTGCCTTGCAGTACACTTCAATTCTTTCCACATACGTGGTCCAGTCTCCAACTCATTGTCGAAAGCAGTGATACTGCCACTCTTTGGCATCTTGAGTGATTTAAAATGGCGCCTCCCCGCTTTTTCTTCTTCCCCATTGGAATAAAATGGCGCCTCCCGCGCTTTTCCTTCTTCCCCAATGTAATGAAATGGTGCCTCCCGCGCTTTTCCTTCTTCCCCTTGCTGCCACGCTGCTCCTAGCATTCTACAGGGTAATGGCGGTGACCCGCGACTTCGGCGTGTATCACTTTTCCTTCCCCGCGTTCTATCCTCTCCACACTGCCCTGTTCTTGAGCACTGACCGCGCCCTGTGCGCTCCACCCTCTCTCTCTCTCTTCCTCCTGACAACGCTGCACGGCCCCTTTGCAGAGCCGCTCGATCGAGCCCGAGCCCGCCGCAGTCCAGAAGGGTCAGTGCACTACCTGCTACCAGCACGACTTGCTGGAACACCTCGACTGGGGAGCCAGGCCCAGCTCTCCACAGCCTCCCCTGCAACTCTCCGATGGATCCCTGGGCAGCTGCCCACGGTCGACGCCCGCCATTCTGACTTCGACCTCCAAGAAGCTTCTCTTCAGGGAAAAGATCCCCATGAGGTGATGCAGTGCTGCAGGTGAGTTCGAACCTGCCCGTCGCCAGTGTAGTGTCCAAGGATCAATAATACTCAGACTGCAGGAGAACAATAAAACAGGCATTTATTGAACAGAGAGTAACTCAAGACTGAAGTACAGAAGCCTGCTATGGCTTTATATACAGGGGTGGTCACTGCCGGTACTGCAGGATAGAATCAGTTCTTCTCTTAAAGGTACATACACAATAGAGCAGGCTCGAGGGGCCGTGCGGCCAACACCTGCTCCTAGTTCTTATGTTCTTATGTCCTTAACATAGTGGGTGAGTTCAGGTAACTCAGCACAGGACAGGGATGATGCCTGGGCCCATTCCTGCTCCACCCTGGGCTAAGTAACATGCAGTCTGATCAACTAACAGCACATGGCAGTGCTGGAGCCTGGGCTCATTCCTGCTCTGTTTGGAGCTCAGTAACACGCAGTCTGATCAACTAACAACACATGGCAGTGCTGGAGCCTGGGCCCATTCCTGCTCCACCCTGGGCTCAGTAACACGCAGTCCGATCAACTAACAGCACATGGCAGTGCTGGAGCCTGGGCCCATTCCTGCTCCACCCTGGGCTCAGTAACACGCAGTCTGATCAACTAACAACACATGGCAGTGCTGGAGCCTGGGCCCATTCCTGCTCCACCCTGGGCTCAGTAACGTGCAGTCTGATCAACTAACAACACATGGCAGTGCTGGAGCCTGGGCCCATTCCTGCTCCACCCTGGGCTCAGTAACATGCAGTCTGATCAACTAACAACACATGGCAGTGCTGGAACCAGGGTCCTTCCTGCTCCGTTTGGAGCTCAGTACCATACTGGGTGATATCAGCTGAAGCTGCTCCGTCCGTGGATCGAACCTGGGCCACGCTCTGCTGTGTTTGTGTCTCAGTACAGCAGCGGGTGGGACCAGCTAATTCAGTACAGGCCGGGAATGGAGCCTGGGCCTTTCCTGCTCTGTGTGGGTCAGTAATTTAACATGTAGGGCGAAGCCACACCGCACAACATAATGCAATTCTGTTGATAGCTGAAGCCTGCTCACTCGCTCGTGGTGCTCCTAAATTTGGTTTCTTGATCTTTAGAGTAATGCAAATAAATTCTGTTGTCAGCGAGAATGTGTTTATTTCTGGAGTGCAAAGTCATTGATTACACAAAGAGAAACTGGTGTAGTCAACTGGTGTAGGCGCGGAACACCTCGAGTCTCTTCGCCGGAAGCAAGCGGAAGCCAAGCGCAAGCAGCGAAAGGAGCGCACATCAACCCAAGCACCCCACCCACCCGCCCCTTCAACCACCGTCTGCCCCACTTGTGTCAGAGACTGTAGGTCCCGCATTGGACTCATCAGTCACCTGCGAATTCATTTTTAATGTGGAAGCAAGTCATCCTCGGTTCCGAGGGACTGCCTAAGAAGAAGGAGAAGGCAAACATCGCAAGCCATGCAAATAGCTGAATCCAAGGGGTGCAGTCCTTCTATACCATGTATAAAGAAAATAAATTGCTCAACCTGCTCAGGCCCAATCGATCGCTGTGGATGTTGTGATAAAATCACATTTCAATAGAGGATTTCACAACAAAAGGAACAGATTTCCTGGCCTTTACAATAGATCATTAGAGACATCCTGCAGAGGAATTCCACCTCACTCCTGTCACTCTACTCTCAGAGGGACATTGCTGTTACTGATTGCAGCATTCGTGTTGTGAGGGTCCTGGGGTTGTGAGCACTGACTGTAAGATTTGCAAAATTGATATTGTATTAATAAGGGTCGAATGGCAGAAGAGGCCATAATTTTAAAGACTGTTTTAAAAGAAGCCCAGGAAAAAGGGGCATTCAAAATGGCCACCAGACCCCGTGACCAACTTATTGGGACACTTTAAAATGGTTCTTGCAGTCCTCAGACAGCTTTGTGGATTCAACCCACAGTAGGTTCTGGAAGCCGTTTCTGAGAAAACGAACCAGACTTTAACACATACATAAAGATTGGATGCAGATCCGGTCAGATTGGCCTGTAGATAAAGGCCATCTAAATGTTTACCCAGACAAAGGGGAACAGTTACACATTCATGAGAAGAGCATCAAGGACCCGTTAAGGACATCAACAGGACATTAAAAGCAATGAAGGTCATTCCAGACCAGAGATGGCCCTTTACCGGCCATCCCGAATGTACTTTAAATATAATAACTACCCCGTTGTGCAACCATGCCGCCAAAATTAAAACAAAAGACTAACCTGATTTGGCGTGAGATAAGGGCTTCTGCTGAGAAGTATAATTGGGAGACACCCGGGTAGAAGAAAAGCTTAATGAAGGTTATGAGCTTGATCAGTTTATCAGCTTTGGGGAGCTTGGCAGAGAGGGGCTGCTTGGAAGAAGATCAGCGTGGCTCCATCATCGGAGAGGAAGAAGAAGAAAACCAGGCGGCCATCAAGAAGGTAGTTCTAAGTCCACACCCCGCCCCGAGGTAACCGTCGGGAGGCCATCGACCCACCCCGCATCGGGGGAAGAGACAATAAAAAACTGAAGAAACCTATATGAAAGCCGGCTAGGGGCTTCCAACCGTGGTCAAGCAGATGATCTCCGCCAACATCCAGGCCCGTCAGTGTCCAGCCTGTCCGTGACCTTCACCTCGAGAGAGAGAGAGAGGTGTGGCGCAGCCCGCTGTGGCTCCACTGACCACGAGGAAACAGGACGCCTGAGGGGATCAAAACGCAAACCTGTTTCAAAACTCTATACTTTTCCAATTGGACTGGTGAGCATGTTTCTGGCCCTTCATAATCGGATCTAGATAGGTTAAAGGGGGTGGTCATTTTGGGTATAATTAACATGAGTTGTTGTCCCTCGATGTTCCGTGTGTTTCCCCATTTCATGATGAGTTTTGTAAAGTGTAATATGCCTGTATCTATTATAGCTAGTAATGTATTGTTTTGATTTGTTTTTCCCTCCCATGTATCCTCTTATTTGCTTGCATTTGATTTGTTTTTCCATATGCAATAAAATTCTATTTTGATTCATTAAACTTGGTCTACAAGAGTCTTCTCTGCATTGTAGTTCCTGCACCTAAGTCCAGTGTCGAGAATCTAAGGGGTGAGTGGGTTGAACCACTCAAGGTTTTACTGTGCAAAAGAGAGAGAGAGGCCTCTGGCGAGAGAAACCTCTGCGACCTCGGAGAGAAAACCCCTTACAGAAAATGGCGACCACGGCAGGACACTGGCAGCAGGACTGCAATGTATTAGACCAAAGTTTGAATGGTCGAAGTGCAATGGATGAGAGGATAGCAGCTTATGTCTTTGGTAAGGTAAATCTCACTAAGCAGTGGATTTCCGATCTCTTACTGGATGGGCGTCCGGTGGATGCAGCCATCAGGTGGACAGAGAGCAAAGAGCATAAGAAGTCAGTGGAAAAGGCAGTGTGGCTGATGTGCTACAAGAAACAGGTCCAGATTTTGGACCGGGTCGTTGCAGCACAGGCAGCCAAAATCATTGCCCAGGCAGCAGAGATAGAGGAAAAAGCCATGGGTGGGGAAAAACTCATCACAGCGCTTCACGCGCTGTTTCAAGAATGCCAAGTTGTAGCCAGCCAACATCAGGCTAGAATAGAGTATCTGGAATGCCAGGTTACTGAGGCAAAGATCCATGAAGCGAGAATACGGGAGAAAAACGCCCGCCTCGCACAACAGCTAAGAGCGCAGGAGGAGAGAGTAGTGGAAGTCAAGGCAGCTTACAAACTGTCCCTTGAACATGGGTTTGAGAGCGCAGACCATGGCCCCTGCCAAAAGACCATAGAGGACCTGAGAATGGCCCTGGTTAAGGCAAAAGGCATGGTATGCCTCGTAAGCCCAAAAGCAAGTCAGATTGACTTTTTGCAGGAGTCCAAACATCCGGTTCCTTGCGAAGTAGTTGAGGCACCAGCCACCAAACCCTCAGCCCCGCCGAGCTATAGTAAAGCTTGGCCAGAAAAGGGGGTGGTGGAAGAAAGGGTAGCCGAGATGGTACCGGAGGAGGAACAACCCCTGGTAGCACAGCCGGAGCCGGCACCAATGTGTCCTGCTCGGCACCAGAGTTTCGGTCCCAACGAGGACAATGGTGATCCCGGACCCCACCTGAACCAGCTCGTGGTGCCCTATGGTGCCCAACAACTAAGATCCATGGTGAGCCACCTCCCAAGACTCACAGTAAAGGGAGATCCGTCAGTTCATTTCAGGGAGATAGAGGAGACAGCCGCCATCAATGATTGCGATGATCTTGAACAGGCAAAGATGCTGCTCTTCTCCCTGGATAGCACAATCCTTCAGTGCCTCTCAGACGAGAGTAAGAGGGGGCGGAAAGGGTATACGGATCTCAGGGATGAGGTCTTGGAAGTTATGGACGATGGTAATCCGTTCCAACGGGTGGAAGGGACTGTGCAGCTAGCTGGAGAACCCCCGCGGGTTTTCGCAGAAAGGCTGTGGCCAGTGTATCGACGCAGTTGTCCGGGTATGCCTGAACGGGCTGCAATGAGCGCCGAACAGCGGGTTCATTGGCCCCGTTGCTTGGTTACCAACAGCTTGCCACAGATACGGGCCCTAGCCAGATCTTGGTTTGACCCCCAAGGTCCCGGTGTCACGGAGGAGACGGTGCTCCACCAGCTCACCGTAGCTTACAAGAATTGTAGAGGTCAGGAGACACCTCCCGCTAAAGGAAAAGTGCATGAGGCAAAACCCGCAGCCCCAAGCAAGAAGGAATGGCGCCAGGAGGGGAATCGCCCTGCCCAAGCCAAGCTCAATTGCTACGGGTGTGGTAAGGATGGGCATTGGCGCAAGGACTGTAGAAATCCGTGGGAGGATGGTAACGGAAAATTTCCCGCAGCCCAAACCCAAGCCCAGACCGCCGCCCCAGCACCAGCCCAAACACAAGCCGCAGTTCCTGTCCCAGCAAAGGGAGCTGGTGCGGCTATGGATCCCGCTGCGATAGAATCAATTATAGAGACAATGTGGTCTCTTATGATCACGCAGGGGAAGATAGCCGTCACCACTGGTCTTGTCGTTCCCGAAACCCCGACTCCTGTGCCCAAATGACTAGAGCCGGAGCAGCCCGTTTACCTGTGTGCGCTGCGATATGATGTATGGAGGCGACCCCTCGTGGAGATGGAGGTGGAGGAGGTAACAGGGACATATTTGTTGGATACGGGGGCATTGTGCACCGTGATCCACGCAGATAACCCCGCCGCCTCGCCTCTGTCCACCGGGGTCCCATACCTCTGTCGGGCTTCAGGGGCGAAGAACAGGCTGGCACACATTCCATTCCCCTCTCCATTCATTTAGGACCACTCCGCACCACGTGGAAGTGTACACTAATGAAGTGGGAGGTGGGGGGTGGAACGGGAGTCCTTGGGTCTGATTTCTTGGTAGCCCACGGGATCCTCGTGAACCTGAGAAATCACTGTCTCTGGGGAGTGGGTGCGAGCATGAAAGGGATAGAGGATGCCAAGGCCAACCCAACGAAAGCACGGGTCGGCTGGCGGAAAGTAAAATTCTTGGGTCTGACCCTCTGCGCTGGCGAGAGAGACACGGACCAGGATAGACAGGAGTCGGTGCAAGATCAACCGGTCCCCGCCAGTCGCGTAGTGAAGGTACATCGATGCAATAAGTGGTTTCACTTCAAGCGGTGCAAACTGTTTAAGCCGGGTGCAAAAGAGCCAACAACTGAGGCCAGGTCTGAGGGTAAAATTCCTCAGCCTGAGGCGTGCAACAAGTCACAGACCACACAGGCTGGAACCGCAGCCTGCCTGGAGGGAGAAGCTGTCCAGCCCACCTGGGATGTGTGGTGTATGTGCCTTTAAGAGCAATTGTGGTGTATGTGCCTTTAAGAGCCCCAGGTGTGCGTAATGCCGGTAAGTGCCACTTGGGCTATATAAGCCTGTGTATTGTATATATCCTTTAGAACCACCCCCAGATTTGCTTAGTAAATACCGATGAACCAACTCCTGTCTTCAGTGTCTTTATCTACACACGGACACTACAGTGGCGACGAAGTGGAAACGGATTTACCTGCAATTCGGCAGCACCTCAAGGACATCGATTCCTCCAGCGTCCAGAAGACTCAAGGAAGTTATAGAAACTGTGGTTTCACCAGCTGGCCAAGCTGGTGGCAGGTACTGCGCTAATCCTTCCTGGGCATCAGGCTGGGGCTCCAGCGTCGGGCTCTACAGCTGAGACAGGCAGCGAAATCGGAGGGAAGCAATAACGGACTGGGAGGGTGCACTCGGGAGACGGCCGGCGCGGCAAGCAGGTCAGCGTTTAGACCTCCGTCGGGAACGAGTCTCCAACAGTGAATAAATGGAAACCACAGTAAAACAGCGTTGTTATCGGTAGCAGCGGCGGGAAAGCGCAGGAAGCGCCATATCGTTGCTACAGAGAAAAAAAGAGAGCGCGGGAAGCGCCATATTTTTTTTTTTTTTAAATGCCTAAGTATGGCAATATTGATGCTTTTGATAACGAAACAGAGCCTAACTTTGGCAATATTGATGTTTTTGATAACAAGATAGAGAATTGGACCACATATGTAGAAAGAGTGGAGGTGTTTTGCACCGCAAATGGAATAGAAGATGAAAAAAAAGCTTCAGTGCTTCTGGATCTAATGGGCGCAGAAACATACAAGCTGTTACGCAACTTAATCACTCCAGCCGAACCGATGGACAAGAATTTTGAGGAGATTGTTGATACCCTACACTGCCAATTCGAGGCAGGACTGGCAGATTCTCTGCAAGACAAATTCATCTGCGATCCCCTAAGTGTAGAAACACAAAAAAAGGTATCTTCTGGAAAAGATTTAACACTGGACAAGGCTTTCAGTGCAATAGGAGTGGCAAAGATACAGCAAAGGCCACAGGACTTCGGCACCCATGAAATGACACGGGGTTTCAAGAGATGTTATCGCTGCGGCAGATCCAACCATGACCAGAGGGATTGCTGGTTCAAAGAAAAAGCATGTAGGCGATGCGGAAAGATGGGACACATTCCACGTGTATGCCGATCTGAAAATAAAAAATCCACTAACGGGAAAAGAATCAATAAGGAAAAGCACAGAAAGGTACAAATGATGACGGACAGTAGCTCCAAAGACCAGAAGAGCGATAGCGACTCCGGGAACAAGAGACTAAGCTCTCTCAAATTACATAATGTAATTGCCAATGAAGATTACCAGACCATCTGGGTTACCCTCATAATAGCAGGGTCCCCAGTTAAAATGGAGCTAGATACAGGATCAGCTCTAACCGTAATAAATCGACGAGATTACGAGAGGCTATTTTCGCATATACCTCTAAAGGACACATCCATTATCTTAAAAACATATACGGGGCAGAAAGTATACCCCAAAGGAAAAATAAAGGTGCCTGTGGTATACAACGGCAAAGAAATACAAAAGTTGTATTTATACATTCTACAAGATGGTGGTCCACCGTTGTTGGGACGTGAATGGATAAGGAAGATACGTTTAGACTGGCACTCCATTCAGGCACTGACGGTGACCAGTAAGGAAAAAAACAAGGATGACATCATACCTGAACGATTAAAAGACATCTTGGCCAACGCCAAAGAAGTGTTTCAAGAGAAACTAGGAACCTTGAAAGGCATCACCGCCTCAATAAAAGTGGAAGATGCAGCAATTCCAAAAATTTTTAAGGCAAGACCGGTGCCATACGCAATACGTCCGGCAGTCGAGGCAGAGCTGGAGAATTTGGAAAAGGCAGGCGTATTATCCAAAATAGATTGGAGCGAATGGGCAACACCCATCATTCCAGTCATGAAAAAAGCATTGAAAAATAACTCTGAGGAACAGAGAAAAATTCGCATCTGTGGGGACTTTAAGGTGACTGTAAACCCGGTCCTTCACACGGTACAGTATCCTCTTCCGAGGATAGAAGATATATTCGCCTCACTATCCGGAGGAAAACGTTTCACAAAAATTGACTTGGCACAGGCATATCTACAGATGGAGGTTGAGGAGACCTCTAAAAAGTATCTCACAATAAACACACACAAAGGCCTGTACCAGTACAATCGACTGGTTTTTGGAGTAGCATCAGCTCCAGCTATCTGGCAAAGAGCTATGGAGCAAGTCCTGCAAGGGATTCCGGGGACTCAGTGTTACCTAGACGACATCCTTATAACAGGAGAAAACGACAACGAGCACCTTGCCAATTTGGAACAGGTGCTCACTAGGCTGAAAGAACGGGGCCTACGGCATAGGAGCGGTATTGTCCCATAGATTCCCTGATGGCTCGGAACGGCCGATAGCTTTTGCGTCACGCTCATTGAACTCAGCTGAGCGTAACTATTCCCAGATAGACAGGGAAGCACTCAGCCTGGTATGGGGAGTGAAGAAATTCAACCATTACCTACACGGACAAAAATTTACCTTGCTGACTGACCATCAACCCCTCATCTCCATATTCAACCCTAAGAAAGGTGTCCCCATTATGACGGCACAAAGACTACAGAGGTGGTCCCTTTTTCTAGGGGCACACCAATACAACATTGAATACAAAGGGTCAAAACAGCGTGGGAATGCTGACGGTTTATCGCGCCTGCCGTTGCCAACGATAGAAGAGGCACCTACAGTAGACCCAGTAGAGATATTCCACTCTACCATAGTGGAATGTCTACCGGTGACAAATTCTGCCATTGAAAGGGAGACCAGAAATGACCCTACTCTCTCACGGGTCTACGATTTAACAATGAAGGGATGGCCAGCACATGGCGAACCACTGTTGCCAGCATTCTCGCAAAGAAGAGAACAGCTGTCAGTGTGCCGAGGAACCTTGATGTGTGGATCCAGAGTGGTGATTCCACCCAAACTCCAGGATAAAGTGCTAAAGGAGCTTCACGAGGGGCACCTGGGTGGAGTGAAAATGAAGAACCTAGCTAGGGCATTTGTATGGTGGCCAGGTATCGATGGAGACATCGAAGACATGACCAAGAGCTGCCTAGGATGCCAGAAGGTCCAAAATGCTCCGCCACAGGCCCCTCTACATCCATGGGAGTGGCCCTCATCTCCCTGGCAAAGGGTGCACATCGACTTTGCTGGTCCATTTATGGACTCAATGTTCTTAATCGCAGTTGATGCACACTCCAAGTGGCCGGAGGTAATAAAGATGTCCTCCACCACCACGGAAAAAACCATCACAGTATTAAGGACCATATTTGCCAGGAATGGGCTGCCGGAACAGATATGTTCTGATAATGGACCGCAATTTGTGTCCGAAGAATTCAGAAAGTTCTTAAAGAACAATGGGGTAAAGCACTACACGTCCGCCCCATACCACCCCGCCACCAATGGATTGGCTGAAAGGTTTGTCCAGACCTTTAAGAAGGCCATAAAGGCCATGGGTAATGAAGACATAAAACTTCAGCACAAGGTGGATAACTTCTTATTTGCATATAGGAATGCAACACATATGGTTACAAACCAAACTCCCGCCATGATGTTCTACAATAGAAACCTAAGATGCCGGCTGGATTTGGTCAAGCCCAACATCCGAAGGGACGTGGAGAACCGGCAGTTTCAGGGCATGACTGAAAGGCCAACTAGGGCCTTCCAGATAGGCCAACCGGTTTTGGCCCGGGACTACCGTACCGAGAAATGGCAGCCTGGAACTATCTGCACACGACTAGGACCACTGATGTATACCGTGGACATCGGAGAAAGCATAATAAGGCGCCATGCTGACCAAATCATCAAGTCATCCGAAAAGGGACAACCTACACCACCACGCTATACATCTAACGATGAAGTAGAGATACCCATATCTACCTCCGATCCGGTGATACTGGAACCCGATGAACCCGACACTGGCCTTCAAGCCGAATCAGCCTTGCCAGAAGAACCTACTACACCACCAGAAACTACTACACCCACAAGGCGTTATCCGGACCGAGTCAGGAAGCCTCCTGAGAGACTAACTTATAAGTCTTTATCTACACACGGACACTACAGGAGGTTTCCCCACTGGCCTGGGACTCGGACGGGGGGGAGCCCGAACAGCTGGGCCCCGCCCTCGACACGATTCTGGAGGAGGTGGAGTCGGAGGACGGAGGTCCCGCCCTCGACTCAAGCTTAGGGGAGGTAGAAATTGGGGGTGGAGATCCTCCACCTGTAGGGACAGGTGAGGAGGAGTCATCTGCCACAGACCCAAATCCCAAAGGGGCGGAGCATGAGGGAAGGGAGCCGATGCCGGCAGCCGTGGAGGTGCCACGGGCTGTGAGGGCTAAAGTCCCAACCGAAGGTCCGCTCACTGAGGGAGCCACGCCCAAAGTACCTCTTCTCAGGTCAGCTTGAATGCCTCAGCCAGTAAAACCTTGGCCCGATTCCCCCATTGTCGGTAAACGCCGACTTGGGAAATCCCTGGCAAAACGCAGTCCCCGATTGACAGCAAAAGGCTGCGGGGAACCCAAGCCACAGGTCAGTGCAGCCCCGCCACAAGGAGTGGCGAGCTGCAGTCCAATCAGGGATTAGGCAAGCCGCCCGGGGACGGGCAGCGCTGTACATAGTTAAGTTTAATTAAGTTTAAGGTGTGTAAATATTAAAGTGATTAGTGTTAAGTAGTTTTGGAATCTGCTCAGCATGTGTGTTGCATTGGATCGAGGTCGAAAGACCCGATCATGCCTTCACCTAAGCCAGAATCTCTCGGGAGCCTGGCTATATCGTTTAATTTTGTTACACTACCCAGAGAGATGAGAGGGATTCTCGTCGCGTTCGCGGTGATCGGGTGGAGCTGGGCCTATCGGGGCCGCACCAAGGACTCCATGATCTACGGGTGCTCAGGGAACACAGCCCCCATCGCGACTGATGGGTCGGGCACCCGGGACGTTGAGGAGACAGCCACCTATTTCCACGAAGGGAGGTGGCCAGGATGGCTGAGGTCGAACTCTACGGAATACTCCAGCCAGTCCGGGTTTGCGTACCGAGAGACTTCCTTGATGTGCCCCCGAGTGAGGGTCATCACACCCAGAGTCAGCGTTACCATCGGGAAGAAGATTTGCCTGGTATGTTTTGGACATGTTCCTTTGGACCGATGGTGGTGGCTGCGCAAGTTGAGCAGAACCATGAAGAACTCCACGGTCGAGTGGGAGAGACTGGGTAACAATACCCATCGGACTATTACGGGGACTCAAGGTGGGTTGAGTGTCTGTTGGGACAGATGGTGGGAACCAGATGAGGAGATTTACATCTGTATGTGGGGTTCAGAAAGCGCCTGCCCCACAGGCGTCTCCATCTTTTTCCAAAGGCAGTGGCAGGATGCTGGGAAAGGAATGAGGTGGGACGTCAGCACACGGGCGTGCGGAGTCCCATACTCTCAGATCCCAGTAAATGCCACTGAGCTCATCACCCGCCCCCGCAAGCCCCTGCCCACGATTCCGGTAGACAAAGCCCGCAAGGAAGGGTGCCCCACCACTACCAAGGGACCCGGGAACGGATTGGTATTAGTACCCACAGGTCAGGTGCTGTACCAAGGGGTGCACTACGCGGTGGCCTCGGTGATTTTAAACCTCACCGAGGTGCGATTGCCAGAGTGGTGCCCCAAGGAAACGGAGCAATTGTACCAGGTCCTGTTAACAAACAAGTTCAGACAGTTTTATGAATTCGACTTTGCTGATGAAGACAGAGCCGAATTGTACACCACGCCACATGACGTCTTGGACAGGGTAGGGAGACACAGAAGGGGCACAGTAAATGATATTTTTACAGCTTTTAACACAGGGACTTCCGTCATCAACACTCTGGATGACGTGGAGCTGCAGACCCAGATGAATGGTTTGAAAACACAGTTATGAAAGATACTGACTGATGAGAATAAGATAGTGGGTTCTGAGTTACATGAGGACCAGGCCATGACACTACACTTAAAAGAAATTATTGCTGAGCTGGCGAAACACGCTAATACGGTAAATGCTCTCATCAGGGAGGATCGGAATGCGTCTGATCAGGCTGCGCAGAACGAAGCTTGCGTGCTGTACGGGGCGTGGTTACTGGGCGAGGGCCGCAGTAATCTGGAGGATTTAAAACAAAGTTTAGTCCCCTCCTGGATCAGCAACAAGCACCTCGCAGCCCTCCACCCTTTTGAAAATGCATTAAGTCCGTGCCAGCTCAGACTAGCTTCAGAGGCCTACCCAGTCCCGGTGGACTGTGGACGGTCTAATCACACCATTATGGGTATAGTGGTAAGAATGCCGGTGATGGGAAAGACAGGTAAACCTGCCCCGGTATACAGGGTGGAGGACATTGGAGTCATTCAGTGGGGTGCACACATTCGCTATACAGCGGTCCCACCTTACGTCATTCGATGGGAGCATGCAATGATGGGTACCGACCTCTCAGGGTGCTGGAGCCAGGGAGCACACATCATCCTGTGTCCCCAGCACTTGAATGCCTATTCGAAACCACAGTGCGGGTTCAGAACTGCTGGCGCGAAGCCTATAAATTGCACCATGGAGGTAATGGCACAAGGCCATGTGCCCCCGCAGGTGGCATATATAGGAGGTGGGACATACTGTGTCACCACTGCAGCGCCCCACTACCAACATGGACAGCACAGCTGGTGTCCGGTGAGTGACAGCAGTTTCTGTTTCAAGCCCAAGGCAGAAGTTCAAGTGGCCCAAGAGCGAATTGTCCCCATTCCTGAACCTTCCACTGTTCACATCACTGTTAAAGAGAATTTCACCGATCTGCAACGAATCGTTGCACATTTTGGATATATCATTCCCCCTCTCCCTGAACACCTCACCAAGATATTAAAAGCCGTTGTCGTTTCGCAGAAACATTTTTACACACTGGAGCAGAAGACTTTAGAGATAGGGGCAAACATATTAGATATACTAACCCCACCGTGGTGGGACCTGTTCACTAATGTAGAAGTCCCTTCTTGGATTAGGATAGCCTCCCACATCCTTGTAGTGTGTCAGGTTTTTATTGTGATTTATTTACTGTTTGTACACTGTAAAAAGGTCAAACATTCACAGAAGTATGAGAACAGGGGAGAATGGAGAGAGCATTATGTGCGGGTAGAAGAAGAGACACCTGTTTAGATTTTTGCTGCTATCTCCCTCCTTTTTGTTTGATGTTTGGTCATATGTAAGTTGTGTGTGTACTTTATTCTTTATTATTGAAGTTTATTAAGCGAGTTGGTATTAATAAAAGATAATGTGTATGAACCAGGTGGTGTAGGGGTATTAGGCCCCCCTCCACACCTGGAAGAATGTGTTTCAAACTTTTAAACCCAATGTATTGCCATCTATAGATGCTTTATGCACACTGTAGGTTTTCTGAAATGGGAAATGCATGTGTCGTAGGGTCATAGATAGGTAATCACAGGGGATGGTTAGATTGTGGAAGGTCAGAAAATTTTGCTCACCCAGAATTATAATACTTCAAGCAAGTTATAGTATCATCAGGGGGGCCTGTAAGATTTGCAAAATTGATATTGTATTAATAAGGGTCGAATGGCAGAAGAGGCCATGATTTTAAAGACTGTTTTAAAAGAAGCCCAGGAAAAAGGGGCATTCAAAATGGCCACCAGACCCCGTGACCAACTTATTGGGACACTTTAAAATGGTTCCTGCAGTCCTCAGACAGCTTTGTGGATTCAACCCACAGTAGGTTCTGGAAGCCGTTTCTGAGAAAACGAAACCAGACTTTAACACATACATAAAGATTGGATGCAGATCCGGTCAGATCGGCCTGTAGATAAAGGCCATCTAAATGTTTACCCAGACAAAGGAAAACAGTTACACATTCATGAGAAGAGCATCAAGGACCCGTTAAGGACATCAACAGGACATTAAAAACAATGAAGGTCATTCCAGACCAGAGATGGCCCTTTACCGGCCATCCCGAATGTACTTTAAATATAACAACTACCCCGTTGTGCAACCATGCCGCCAAAATTAAAACAAAAGACTAACCTGATTTGGCGCGAGATAAGGGCTTCTGCTGAGAAGTATAATTGGGAGACACCCGGGTAGAAGAAAAGCTTAATGAAGGTTATGAGCTTGATCAGTTTATCAGCTTTGGGGAGCTTGGCAGAGAGGGGCTGCTTGGAAGAAGATCAGCGTGGCTCCATCATCGGAGAGGAAGAAGAAGAAAACCAGGCGGCCATCAAGAAGGTAGTTCTAAGTCCGCACCCCGCCCCGAGGTAACCGTCGGGAGGCCATTGACCCACCCCGCATCGGGGGAAGAGACAATAAAAAACTGAAGAAACCTATATGAAAGCCGGCTAGGGGCTTCCAACCGTGGTCAAGCAGATGATCTCCGCCAACATCCAGGCCCGGCAGTGTCCAGCCTGTCAGTGACCTTCACCTCGAGAGAGAGAGAGAGGTGTGGCGCAGCCCGCTGTGGCTCCACTGACCACGAGGAAACAGGACGCCTGAGGGGATCAAAACGCAAACCTGTTTCAAAACTCTATACTTTTCCAATTGGACTGGTGAGCATGTTTCTGGCCCTTCATAATCGGATCTAGATAGGTTAAAGGGGGTGGTCATTTTGGGTATAATTAACATGAGTTGTTGTCCCTCGATGTTCCGTGTGTTTCCCCATTTCATGATGAGTTTTGTAAAGTGTAATATGCCTGTATCTATTTTAACTAGCAATGTATTGTTTTGATTTGTTTTTCCCTCCCATGTATCCTCTTATTTGCTTGCATTTGATTTGTTTTTCCATATGCAATAAAATTCTATTTTGATTCATTAAACTTGGTCTACAAGAGTCTTCTCTGCATTGTAGTTCCTGCACCTAAGTCCAGTGTCGAGAATCTAAGGGGTGAGTGGGTCGAACCACTCAAGGTTTTACTGTGCAAAAGAGAGAGAGAGGCCTCTGGCGAGAGAAACCTCTGCGACCTCGGAGAGAAAACCCCTTACATGACAGGTGCACTGTCCCCACCAGATTTCAGGTACTGGGAGGTGTTTTCTGGTGGAAAGCAGTAACATGGAGTGAAGGGAGTATTGCGTCCAGTTCTGGTCACCACACATTAGGAAGGATGTGAAGGCCCTTGAGAGGGTGCAGAGGAGATTTACCAGATTAGTTCCGGGGATGGAGGATCTTAGCTACAAGGACAGGTTGGAGAAGCTGGATTTGGTTTCATTAGAGCAAAGGTGGTTGAGGGGTGATTTGATAGAGGTGTACAAGATCATGACGGTTTTGGATAGGCTAGACGGGGAAAGGCTGTTCCCACTAGTTGATGGTACAAGGACTAGGGGACACAGATTTAAGGTTTTGGGCAAGAGATACAGGGGGGATGTGAGGAAAAACTTTTTTATGTAGTGAGTGGTGAAGACCCGGAACTCACTGCCGACGGAAGTGGTGGAAGCGGAGACACTCAATGTTTTCAAGGGGAGACTGTATAGGCACTTGAGGGAAATAAACTTGCAGGGCTACGGGGATAGAGCGGGGAATGGGACTGACTGGATTGCTCTACAGAGAGCCAGCACGGACTCGATGGGCTGAATGGCCTCCTTCTGTGCTGTTATGACTCTCTGGGGGAAAAATTTGGTATCGCCCTATTTGGGGTGCTATTATTGGCAGTGCGCAAAGTTTAGCTCCTGGTGCTAATTATCGCCTCTGACGGCAAACTTGGCTTTTATCGCCCCTGGAGGTGATTGGAGCACTAAATCAGGCGCTACACACCTCTCTTAAGGCGCTAAGGCTGAGGAGCGAGGCGCTACCTCACAGCGCTGGCGAAGCTCATGTGATGTCAGTCAGCAATGGAACACAGACACACTGGCACCATCCAATTCTTAAAGGGGAGTTCTGATGAATGGTCATCGACCTGATACATTAACTCTGTTTCTCTCTTCACAGATGCTGCTTGACCTGCTGAGTTTCTCCTGCATTCTCTGTTTTTATCTTAAAGGGGAGGGTTGATCTTGCTCTCCATCCACATCCTCTCATTGCAGCCTTGAATCTCGGCCTGAATCTCAGCTTGGAGGGATCTGTACATCAAATCTGCTGGAAAGAACAATGGAGAGAACCAGGGGAAGAGCTCAGAGTGCAGCCCCCATAGTCTCTTCTAAATCGATACAAGGAAGCGCAAATCAAAACCAACCTGCAAAGTGCTGCTCAGTATACAAAACTCCTTCACACAGCGTTGAATCTCTCCAGAAGTCTCTCTCTCTCTCTCTCAGAATGCGTGGTGCAAAAATGTCACCGACAAAAAAAGGCAGGAAGTGGTCACCTTTAAATAGTGCTCCCCTAGTCCCTTTCTGACAGCATAACACTCCCCTCAACCTGTCGTTGCTAGCGGCAGGCGTTAAGGCAGGGGGCGCCACTCAATTTTCGGTCTGGGGTGCTAACGGGACGTTGTGCACTCGACTGACGTCACAATCTGCCGGCGCAGGAGATCGTGGCGGTATTGTTTAGCGCCGCCGCAAAATGTCCGGTAAATTTCACGAGAGGCGCAGATATCGCCGCGCCCGGGCGGTAGTTGCTTTGCGCCCCACTTAGCGCCCACTTAAGGCACTAACGGGTGGCGCTACCAACTGAATTTTACCCCCTCTGACTCTATGTAAACCACACTGATGGTCTGCAGTGAGCAGTGGGGAGCAGAGTTAATGATATTCATCTTTTGGCTCCTGAATCATCAGTTTAAGCAGAGGTGGTGTCAATGTGTGCCCAGACTGCTCCCACTTGTCTGATATAATCAAGTTAGGTCACTTTCTCATGATAGGAGGTTAAGGCAGAAATGCCCGTCCATTGGCCCATTGAGTCTGTGCCGGTAAAGATTAGCCTGGCTCCAGCTGGACAAAGAGCAGGGAGTTTACCTGTGGACCATCTTGGTTTCTGCCATTTGAGCACCTGAAACCCCATCACACCTTGGAGGGAACCTGAGCCTTGAACCTTACCGAGTCTCGCATAAGATAAATAACTCGGGTGTGTCCGTGTGAGGGCTGGTGTGAAAGCCAGGCAACTGGAACCTGTATCAGTCCACATTTGTCAGTAATTTTGTTTGGAAGTGCTTAAGCTCGGTGATGGGTTTACACAGATGTAGAGCTCCGACAAAACAAAACACGTCTTTGTAACAGAGCGGAAGTCGTGTTACTGTTCCAAAACTCAGCTGCCCGTGTCCTAACTCACACCAAGTACCGTTCGCCCATCACCCCTGTGCTCGCTGACCGACATCGGCTCCCGGTTAAGCAGCGCCTCGATTTCAAAATTCTCATCCTTGTTTTCAAATCCCTCCATGGCCTCGCCCCTTCCTATCTCTGTAATCTCCTTCAGCCCCACAAACCCCACCGAGATATCTGTGCTCCTCTAACTCTCACCTCTTGAGGATCCCTGATTATAATCGCTCAACCATTGGTGGCCGTGCCTTCTGTTGTCCAGGCCCTAAGCTCTGGAATTCCCTGCCTAAACCTGTCCACCTCTCTTTCCTCCTTTAAGACGCTCCTTAAAACCTACCTCTTTGACCAAGCTTTTGGTCACCTGCCCTAATTTATCCTTATGTGGCTCGGTGTCAAATTTTCTTGTCTTAAAATACTCCTGTGCGGCACCTTAGGATATTTTACTACGTTAAAGGCGCTATATAAATACAAGTTGTTGTTGTTGTTGTTCTTGCCAAAGTACTTTTTCCCATCTTATGTTCTTGATCTTTGTGTTGCTAATCATATTAACCTTAATAACGGACGTATCATAATAAAGCCTTTCTTCTAGCTCACGGAACTGTGTCATGTTCAGCCTTGCAATTGGATAATAAGCCAATAGTTAAGACTGTTTGTTTATTTCCTGAAATCGACCTCTACCTCGGCCTTTTTACTTGAGTCGATTTACAGGGAACTGCAAAGAGCCACCTGTACAATCACACATAAAACCCACTAGAAACAGGGTGAAATATTATAATTCCTACAAGAGCATGTCTGGTATATGACAAGCTTGACTTTCAGAAATGAGAGGCAAAATGAAGCGGGTGTGGACTAGCCCTGCTAATAATGGATGAGGTAAAGACGGTTGTGAGAAATGATCTCACCCAGTGATATATATATGAAGAGACTCATGTTGTCTCTGTACTTGAGTCATAACAAAAATAATCGTTGCTTAAGGTTAATGCCTTTATTTCTTCAGTCAGTATGCAAATCACTTTAGAAGCAAAGTAGATTAAACAGATACGACACAGAAATGTAGACATGCACTTCACTATTCCCTCGCTGCAATAGCTTTTCTAAGCACAAAATGTCTGTTTTTATATGATTCTTGTCCCCTTACTAAACTTGAATCTGCCTCTTCTCCCTTGATTGGATTCCTTCTGTCACCTGACTTAACATGACCCCCCCTTTAATAACCTTCCCATGGAGTCCATGTTGAACCAAGGCCCAAACCCCATGTCACGTAGCATCCCTTATCTCGTCTGCTCCCAGAACGTTATCAGTCTGCTTTTCTGTGTGAACAATGAAGTCTTACTTAGTAAACTCTCGGCAGCTGCATGTCCAATCTGGTTTCCTAGGCAACTGTCGTAAGAAGCCCTTCTTTGGAAAGTTTTTAAGGTCCGGGCAGTCTTTCAATTATGTTTCTGTATGCTACATTAACACAGCAAGCTCTCTGCCAAGATAATTCATTTGACTCACAAGTTAATTGTAATTATCTATGTGAATATATAAAGGATATACGTATTAATAAACAAATGCGCACTATCTTGTAGTGTTTGCTCCCTATACTATACGCTAAGCCATCGAGCTCTCTGCCTCTTCCTTCTCCATGTTCCAACATGTCCCATGTTCCAATAAGGATGTAGAATCATTATGAATGGAGCTAAGAAATAACAAAGGGCAGAAAACACTGGTGGGAGTAGTTTATGGGCCTCCTGACCAGTAGTTATAGTGTTGGACAAAGTATAAATCAGAAAATTAGAGGAGCATATAGCAAGGATAATGCAACAATCGTGGGGACTTTAATCTTCAGACTGTGCAAACCAACTTGGCAAAAGTAGTTTGGAGGATGAGTTCATGGAATGCATTCGAGATAGTTTTCTAGAATAATATGTTGAGGAACCAACTAAATAACAGGCTATTTTAGATCTAGTATTGTGTAATGAGACAGGGTTATTTTTTAATCTTATGTAAAGGATCTTCTGCAGAAAAGTGATAATAATATCATAGAATTTTGTATTTTTTTATTCGTTCATGGGACATGGGCATCACTGGCAAGACCAACATTTATTGCCCATTCCTTATTGTCCTTGAGAAGGTGGTGGTGAGCCGCCTTCTTGAACCGCTGCAGTCCGTGTGCTGAAGGTACTCTCACAGTGCTGTTAGGGAGGGAGCTCCAGGATTTTGTCCCCGCGACGATGAAGGATCGGCGATATATCTCCAAATCAGGATGTTGTGTGACTTACAGGGGAACTTGGAGGTGGTGGTGTTCCCATGCGCCTGCTGCCCTTGTCCTTCTAGGTGGTAGAGGTCGAGGGTTTGGGAGGTGCTGCCGAAGAAGCCTTGGCGAGTTGCTGCAGTGCATCTTGTAGATGGTACACACTGCAGCCACGGTGCGTCAGTGGTGGAGGGAGTGAATGTTTAAGGTGGTGGATGGGGTGCCAATCAAGTGGGCTACTTTGTCCTGGATGGTGTCGAGCTTCTTGAGTGTTGTTAGAGCTGCACTCATCCAGGTAAGTGGAGAGTATTCCATCGTATTCCTGACTTGTGCCTTGTGGAAAGGCTTTGGGGAGTCAGGAGAAAGGCAGAGTATTTCCTAAATGGTGAAAGATTGGGGAATGCAGATGCTCAAAGGGACCTGGGTGTCCTTGTACATGAGTCACTGAAAGTGAATGTGCAGGTGCAGCAAGCCATTAGGAAGGCAAATTGTATGCTGGCCTTCATTACAAGAGGATTTGAGTACAGGAGTAAAGAAGTCTTACTCTAATTATATAGGGCCTTGGTGAGACCACACCTGGAGTACTGTGTACAATTTTGTTCTCCTTACCTAAGGAAGGATATACTTGCCATAGAGGGAGTGCAACGAAGGTTCACGAGGTTGATTCCTGGGATGGCGGGACTGTCATATGAGAAGAGATTGAGTAAACTAGGCCTGTATTCTCTTGAATTCAGAAGAATGAGAGGGAATCTCATTGAAGCATACAAAATTAGTACAGGGCTTGATAGGGTGGATGCTGAGAGAATGATTCCCTTAGCTGGGGAGTCTAGAACCAGGAGCCACAGCCTCAGGATAAAGGGTAGGCCATTCAGGACTGAGATGAGAAGAAATTTCTTCACACAGAGGGTGGTAAATCTTTGGAATTCTCTACCCGAGAGGGCTGTGGAGGCTCAGTCATTGGGTATATTCAAAACAGAAGTCGATAGATTTCTGACTAGTAAGGGCACCAAGGGATATGGCGATAGAGCCGGTGTATGGAGTTGAGGCAGAAGATCTCATTGAATGGCGGAGCAGGCTCAAAGGGCCGAATGGACTACTCCTGCTCCTATTTCTTATGTTCTTAGGAGATGAGACATTCACCGCAGAATACCCTGCCTCTGACCTGCTCTTGTTGCCACAGTATTTCTGTGGCTGGTCCAGTTAAGTTTCTGGTCAATGGTGACCCCCAGGATGTTGATGGTGGGGGATTCGGTGATGGTAATATTGAGTTTGTGGGTTCAGTACTAAATTACGGTCTTAAATTTAAACAAAGCCAATTATGTAGGTCTGAGGGGCGTGTTGGTGAAGGTATATTGAGAAATGAGATTAAATGATATGACAGTAGAAAAGTAATGGTGAAAATTTAAAGAAATGATTGATAATACTCAGTGAATATACATTGTGTTAAGGAACATAAACTCCATGGGAAATGTAGTCCTACCGTGGCTAACTAGAGAAGTTAAGGATAGTGCTAGATTAAAAGAAGGGGCTTACAATGTTGTGATAAAGAGTAGTAAGGTTGAGGGTTGGGAGGGTTTATGAAATCAACAAAGTGTGACCAAGAAATTGATCAAGAGGGAGAAAATAGAATATGAGAGCAAACTAGCAAGAAATGTAAAAACAGCTTGTAAACAGGAAGTGATTAGCGTTAGTAAATGTGTGGCCCTTAGAAGCAGAGACAGGAGAAATTATAATTGGCAATGAGGAAATGGCAGAGATAGAAACATAGAAACATAGAAGATAGGAGCTGGAGTAGGCCATTTGGTCCCTCGAGCCTGCTCCACCATTTAATGAGATCATGGCTGATCATCCAAACTCAGTACCCTGTCCCTGCTTTCTCCCCATATCCCTTGATCCCTTTAGCCTTAAGAAATATATCTAACTCCTTCTTGAATATATTTAATGAATTGGCCTCAACTGCCTTCTGTGGTAGAGAATTCCACAGGTTCACCACTCTCTGGGTGAAGAAATTCCTCCTCATCTCAGTCCTAAATGGCTTACCCCTTATCCTTAGACTGTGACCCCTGGTTCTGGACTCCCCCACCATCGGGAACATCCTTCCTGCATCTAGTCTGTCTAGTCCTGTTACAATTTTATAAGTTTCAATGAGATCCCCTCTCATTCTTCTAAACTCTAGTGAATATAAGCCTAATCGACTCAATCTCTCTTTATGTCATTCCTGCCATCCCAGGTATCAGTCTGGTGAATCTTCGCTGCACTCTCTCCATGGCAAGAACATCCTTCCTCAGATGTTAAACAAATATCATCTATCTGTCTTCACAGCAAAAGACACAAAAATGTACCAGAAATAGTGAGAAACCAAGGTGAGTGAGGATCATAAAATAATTAATATTAGTAAAGAAAAAGTTCTGGAGACTTTAATGGGACCTGATGGCCTACATCCTAGGGTTTTAAAAGAGATGGCTGCTGAGATTGTGGATGCATTGGTTTTGATCTTCCAGAATTCCCTAGATTCACGAACTATCCCCGTGGATTGAAAGGTAGTAAATGTAACCCTGCTGGGAAAGAACGGAGAGGGGAAACAGGGAACGTTTGGGCCAGTTCGTCTGACATTAGTAGTAGGGAAATTGCTGGAATCTATCATTAGGGAGGTGGTAACAGGGCACTTAGAAAATAATATGATTAGGCAGAGTCAACACGGTTTCATGAAAGGAAAATCATGTTCGACAAATCTACTGGAGTTTTTAATGGGTGTAACTGGCAGAGTAGATAAGGGGGAACCAGTGGATGTAGTATATTTAGATTGACAAAAAACATTCAACACGGTGCCACGCAAGAGGTTGTTTCACAATATTAGGGCTCGTGGAATTAGGGGTAATATATTATTATGGATTGAAGATTGATTAATGGACAGAGAACAGAGAGTAGGGATAAACAGGTCATTTTTGGGTTGGCAGGGTGTAACTAGCGGAGTACTACAAGGATCAGGGCTTGGGCCTCAGCAGTTTACAATCTATATCAATGACTTAGATGAAGGGACCAGGATTTTTGACAATACAAAGCTAGGTGGGAAACTAAGTTGTGAGGAGGATGCAAAGAAGCTACAGAGGAGTAGAGACAGGTTAAGTGAGTCAGCAAGAAGGTGGCAGATGGAGTATCGTGTGGGGAAATGTGAGGTTATTCACTTTGGTAGGAAGAATAGAAAAACAATATTTTTTATAAGATAAGTGATTAGTAAACGTTGGTATTCTGCCGGATTTGGGGGTCCTTGTACACGAATCATAGAAAGTTAACATGCAGGCACAACAAGCAATAAAGAACGCAAATGTATGTTAGCCTTTATTGCAAGGGGGTTGGAGTATAAGAGTAAGGAAATCTTGCTGCAATTACATAAGGCTTTGTTGAGCCCACACCTGGAGTGCTGTGTTTTGGTCTCCTTACCCAAGGAAGGATATATTTGCCTTAGAGCAGCTGCAGCGAAGGTTCACTATATTGACTCCTGGGATAAGAGAGCTGTCCCAAGAGGGGAGATTGAGGAACATGAACCAATATTCTCTGGGGTTTCGAAGAATGAGAGGTGATCTCACTGAAACGTGTAAAATTCTTAGAGCGCTTGACAGCGTAGATGCTTAGAGGCTGTGTTCCCTGGCTGGAGAACCTCAAACCAGGGGCCATAGTCTCAGGATAAGGGGTCGGCCATTGAGGACTGAGATGAAGAGGAATTTCTTCACTCAGAGGATAATGAATCTTTGGAATTCTCTGCCCCAGAGGGCCGTGGAGGCTCAGTCTTTGAGTATATTCAAGGCGGAGATCGGTAGATTTTTGGGCACTAAGGGAATCAAGGGATGTGGAGATAGGGCGGGAAAGTGGAGTTGAGATAAAAGATCAGCCATGATCTTATTGAACGGTGGAGCAGGCTCGAGGGGCCGTACAGACGACTCCTGTCCCTATTTCTGATGTTCTCATGTTCTAATTTAAATTCTAATACTAGCAAGAACATAAGAACATAAGAAATAAAAGCAGCAGTCGGCCATTCAGCCCTTCGAGCTTGCTCCGCCATTCAATGAGGTCATGGCTGATCTTCTGCCTTAACTCCATTCACCGGCCCTATCGCCATAGCCCTTGATGCCTTTACTAGTCAGAAATCTATCAACTTCTGTTTTGAATATACCCAATGACTGAGCCTCCACAGCCCTCTGGGGTAGAGAATTCCAAAGATTCAGCGCCCTCTGTGTGAAGAAATTTCTTCTCATCTCAGTCCTGAATGGCCTACCATTTATCCTGAGGCTGTGGCTCTTGGTTCTAGACTCCCCAGCCAAGGGAAACATTCTCCCAGCATCCACCCTATCAAGCCCTGTAATAATTTTGTATGCTTCAATGAGATCCCCTCTCATTCTTCTGAATTCAAGAGAATACAGGCCTAGTTTACTCAATCTCTTCTCATACGACAGTCCCGCCATCCCAGGAACCAATCTCGTGGACCTTCATTGCACTCCCTCTATGGCAAGTATATCCTTCCTTAGGTAAGGAGACCAAAATTGTATGCAGTACTCCAGGTGTGGTCTCACCAAGGCCCTATATAATTAGAGTAAGACTTCTTTACTCTTGCACTCAAATACTTTTGTAATGAAGGCCAGCATACCATTTTTTTTCCTAATGGCTTGCTGCACCTGCACATTCACTTTCAGTGATTCATGTACAAGGACACCCAGGTCCCTTTGGGCACCTGCATTCCCCAATCTTTCAGCATTTAGGAAATACTCTGCCTTTCTGTTTTTTCTACCAAAGTGGATAACTTCACATTTATCCACATTATATTCCATCTGCCATGTTCCCGCCCACTCACTGAGCCTGTCGAGATCCCCTTGAAGCCTCTTAACATCCCCTTCACAACTGCCACTGCCACCTAGCTTCGTATCATCAGCAAATTTGGAAATGTTACATTTAGTCCCCTCATCCAAATCTTTGATATAGATAGTGAATAGCTGGGTCCCAAGCACCGATCCTTGCAGTACCCCACTAGTCACAGACTGCCATTCTGAAAAAGACCCGTTTATCCCATAGTCCATAGTCATTCTACTTATTTAAAAACTTACCAAGCTGATACACTGGGTATTTCACCATATTCTTGAACTCCTCTCTGAATTTACTCTGTGTCACTGTATAGATAAACGTGTTTGTGCAGCAGCTCAAAAGCAGGAGCATATATCCGGTTTCTTGAAAGATATAAACCGGGTCATTGAAACCTGTGTATAAATAGGTCTTATTAATTCGATAATATAAGTAATGGACCATGTACGTCAGCCATAACAGTATAAAATTGCCGGATATACTGAAGAGTAAAACGATGGATTTTCTCCGGTTCTCCATCTCAGAGTCAGGGTTATTTTCAGAGCTGGGGTTGCCCCGCAATGCCCTGCGGACTCTGCTGGCCACTAATATATATCTCACGGTCAGAGCATTGAGCAGCAAAATAATGAAAAATGGGAGAAATGGAGTCGCTATGCGGTGGAAATAAGAATATGCTTGCCAAAGCGGTGTAGTATAAAAGCTTGATCTTAGCCGGCAGTACCAGGGTAATTTGTTAATTATATATAGAGGCTCAAATACAAAGTAGTAGGGGATGTTTTTTAAACAGCTCAGAGCTAGCACCGTGCCTACAATCGCCGCTGCCGTTTTCTTGGTGCAATATTTGGTTTTCAGCTTCTGGCAACAAATGGCTATAAAGCGGTCAAAGGTGAAAGCGACTGTTAACCAGACAGAACAGTCTATGGTTGCATGAGTGATGGCCATTTTGGCCTGACATACTGGAGTAAGCCACAGATAATTTCCGGGAAAGTAAATATCGATGATCCGATTGAGTATAACGCCAATGATGACAACCAGCAGATCCGATGCCGCCATGGCCACCAGGCAGTGAGTGATACATTTGGAGAGACCGCACTTTCCCCGGGACAGGATCGCAATCGCCACTGTGTTAACTGTAGGGGAGGGGAAACAAGCAAGATGATTAATTATTGGCAGATTTAAGAGTAAGCATCAGTTTGCTACCAGTATGTGTTCACTTCAGAACTTTGTTACTGCGTTCTGCATGGAACCAAATAGCTCGCACTTCCTAGTAAATGTAGGTTGCAACTTAAAACAGTGTCAGCCGAGGCTCAGTGGGCAGCACACTCGCCTCTGAGTCAGAAGTTGCTGGTTTCATGCCCCACTCCAAAGATCTGATCACATAATCTCGGCCGACACTTCAATGCCGTACTGAGGGAATGCTGCACTCCGGTGCCCTGGCCAATATTTCTCCCGAAATCAACCTCACTAAACACAATTATCTGGTCACTGTCTCATTGCTGTTTGTGGGCCCTTGCTGTGCACAAATTGGCTGCAGTCGTTCCATACATTCCAACAGTGATGACACTTCAAAAGTGTCTGCAAAATGCTTTCGGACACCCTGAGGTCCTCAAAGGCGCTGTATTCTTTCTGTTGTAGGAGTCTACGTACTCCTAGCAAAAAATACTGAACTCGGAGAGGTTCAACAAAAAAAGTTTAAAATGGAGTCAGAGACTGCACAAAGTACGACTGCCTTTCATCAGTCCACAGCTTCGACTGCTCCTCCCCCACTCTGGGCTTAACTATGTTGCAGATCGAGTTTCTTAAAGGTGTGATCCTTCTTAAAGGCATGATGCCTGATTTATAGTCTACGGAACGGAAAGCGGATTGTGTCCTTTCTGTGATCGGTACGCCACACAGCTCCCCCCAGAATCCGCTAGTAGGGAGTGTACGAACCGGCGTGGTGGCTTGATGGCACGGCCGGAATGGCTCTTGGCGGTTGGAATCGGGAGCGGGGCGGTCGGATGCGTCGGGCTCTTAGGCGGTCTGCCCCGCGGTGGGGGTTGGCCCACTTGAACGGGTTCATCGGGCTTTAGGTGCGCCAGCTTGAGCCGGTCGACCGACACCTTGTCAGTTCTGCCGCCCACTTCAAGGAGGAAGAACTTGTTCCCCGTCTGGAGTACCTTGTAGGGTCCGTCGTATGGGGGCCGTACAGGTCCTCGGTGGGCGTCATGGCGCACGAAAACAAATTTGGCCATGTGCAGGCTAGTTGGTATGCGGGTTGCTGGTTCGCTGTGCCGGCCGGTGGGTACCGGAGCGATCTGTTGTGCTCGGTTGGCGAAAGCGTGGCGTTGCTGGTCAGCCGACCAGGGCGACGTGGCAGTGGGCAGGAACTCTCCGGGTACGCGCAGCAGCTGGCCGTACACGAGTTCCGCCACCGAGGCTTGCAGGTCTTCCTTGACCGCGGAGCGTAGGCCGAGTAGCACTCACGGGAGGCGGTCGATCCAAGCCTCGTCCTCGAGGCTGGCGCGGAGGGACGCCTTCATGGACCTGTGGAATCGCTCGCACAGTCCGTTGGCTTGGGGGTGGTAAGCCGTGGTGTGGTGAACGGCCACCCCGGGGTTTCGGGCGATGGCGGCCCACAGATCAGAGGTGAACTGCGGGCCTCTATCCGACGTCATGTCGGAGGGGACGCCGAACCGAGCGACCCAGGTAACGATGAATGCCCTTGCGATGTCGGCGGTGGTGGTGGACGTCAGTGGAATGGCCTCGGGCCAGCGGGTGGTACGGTCCACGATTGTCAGCAGGTGCGTGTGATCTTGTGATGGCGGCAGGGGGCCGCCGAGGTCGATGTGGACATGGTCGAACCTTCTTTCTGGCACGGTGAACTCCTCGAGTGGGGCTTTGACGTGCTGGTGGATTTTGGCACGCTGGCAAGCTATGCAGGATCTGGACCAGACGCGCACATCTTTGCGCAGGCCGCGCCAGACAATCGGTTGGCCACCAGTCTAATGGACGCGCGGGTGCCGGGGTGTGAGAGGCCGTGGACGATGTCGATCACCCGTTTTCGCCAGGACGCCGGGACTACGGGGCGGGGTTAGCCAAGGAGGTGTCGCATTTGACTGTGACGGCGGACGGGCCGCAGGCGACGTCGGTCAGTCGCAGCCCTGGGCGGGTTGTGGGCGCGGAGAGCAGATCGGGGTCGGTGCGTTGCTCCGCTGCCAGTTGAGCATAGTCCACTGCCAGGTGGGCGCCGTGGACGGCGGGGCGGGATAGGCAGTCAGCCACCACGTTGTCTCGACCGGAGACGTGCCGGATGTCCGTGGTGAATTCGGACACCGTGGCGAGCTGGCGTTGTTGCCTGGCTGACCACGGGTCCGCAGATTTCGCCATCGCGAATGTCAGGGGTTTGTGGTCGACAAACGCGGTGAAGGGGCGGCCCTCCAGAAGAAATCTAAAATGGCGGACTGCCAGGTACAGTGCGAGGAGCTCGCGGTCAAAGGCGCTGTATTTGGCCTCCGGGGTCGCAGTTGGCTGCTGAAAAAGGCTAGCGGTTGCCGGGCCCCGTCGACCCACTGTTCGTACATGGCACTGACCGCGTGGTCGGAGGTGTCCGTGGTGAGAGCCACCCTGGCGTTGGGCTTTGGGTGAGTGAGCATGGTGGCGTCGGCGAGCGCCTTTTTGGTCGAGTCGAAAGCGGTCAACATGTCCGCCGACCACTCGATCGCCATTCTGTCTTTCTTACCCCGGAGGGCTTCGTATAGGGGCCGCATGAGGGAGGCCGCTCCGGGAATGAAGCGGTTGTAAAAGTTGATCATCTCCAAGAACTCCTCGAGGCCTTTGATGGTGGTAGGCCGGGGGAACTGCTGGACGGCTAGCACCTTGGCGGGCAGGGGAATGGCTCCATCCTGCGTGATGTGGTGGCCGAGGAATTCGATCCTGCTGAGGCTGAATTGGCACTTGGCTGGGCTGATGATAAGCCCGTGCTCATTGAGCCGCTGGAACAGGGTGCGGAGGTGCTCGATGTGTTCCTGCTTGGAGGAACTAGCTACCAGGATGTCATCCAGGTAGACAAAGAGGAACTTCAGGTCCCGGAGGACCGAGTCCATGAGCCGCTGGAAGGCCTGGGCCGCGTTTTTGAGGCCGAAGGGCATTCAGAGGAACTCGAATAGCCCAAAAGGGGTGATTATGGCCGTCTTGGGAACGTCCGTGGGGTGGACTGGCACCTGATGGTAACCGCGCATCAGGTCGACTTTGGAGAAGACTGAGCGGCCGGCCAGTCTAGCTGAGAAGTCTTGAATGTGTGGTATGGGGTACCGATCCGGCGTGGTGGCGTCGTTTAGGCGCCGGTAGTCCCTGCAGGGGCGCCATCCCCCGTCGGGTCTGGTGACGATGTGGAGCGGGGAGGCCCAGGGGCTGTTGGAGCGGCGGATGATGCCGAGCTGTTCCATTGTGGCGAACTCGGCCCGCGCAATCTCCAGCTTGGCCGGGTCCAGCCTGCGGGCGTGGGCATACACCGGTGGGCCTGTGGTGGGGATCAAGTGTTCTACCCCGTGCTTAGCAACCTTCGCGGGAAGGTCGGGTTGGTGAGGGCTGGGAACTCAGCCAGGAGTGCTGAGTAGTCATCCGTTGAGCGGGCGCGGCACTGCCACGCCATTTCGGCGGGTTGGTGGGAGGCCATGGCGCCCGGGATAGGTGACATAGAGTCATAGAGTCATAGGGTAATACAGCACGGAGAGAGGCCCTTCGGCCCATCGTGTCCGTGCCGGCCATCAAGCCCTGTCTAATCTAATCCCATATTCCAGCATTTGGCCCGTAGCCTTGTATGCTATGGCATTTCAAGTGCACATCCAAATGCTTCTTAAATGTTGTGAGGGTTTCTGCCTCCACAACCCTTTCAGGCAGTGAGTTCCAGACTCCAACCACCCTCTGGGTGAAAAAGTTCTTTCTCAAATCCCCTCTAAACCTCCCGCCCTTTACCTTGAATCTATGCCCCCAAGTTATTGACCCCTCTACTAAGGGAAAAAGCTCCTCAGCATCCATCCTATCTATGCCCCTCATAATTTTGTATACCTCAATCATGTCCCCCCTCAGCCTCCTCTGCTCCAAGGAAAACAAACCCAATCTGCCCAGTCTCTCTTCATAGCTGAAGCGCTCCAGCCCTGGTAACATCCTGGTGAACCTCCTCTGCACCCTCTCCAACGCGATCACATCCTTCCTGTAGTGTGGCGACCAGAACTGCACACAGTATTCCAGCTGTGGCCTAACCAGTGTTTTATACAGCTCCATCATAACCTCCTTGCTCTTATATTCAATGCCTCGGCTAATGAAGGCAAGTATCCCATATGCCTTTTTTACCACCTTATCCACCTGTTCCGCCGCCTTCAGGGATCTGTGTACTTGCACACCCAGATCCCTCTGACCCTCCGTCTTGCCTAGGGTCTTTCCATTCATTGTGTATTCCTTTGCCTTGTTAGTCCCCCCAAAGTGCATCACCTCGCACTTTTCCGGGTTAAATTCCATTTGCCACTGTTCCGCCCATCTGACCAACCCATCTATATCGTCCTGCAGACGGAGGCTACCCTCCTCGCTATTTACCACCCTACCAATTTTTGTATCATCCGCGAACTTACTGATCATACCCTTTACATTCATATCCAATTCATTAATGTAGACCAGAAACAGCCACCTCCTCGACCTCCTGGGCCTCAGTGACTCCATGCCATCAGACATGCTCTCACACACGGTGTTCATGTCCACGAGGCGGCGCCGAGGCATGTCGACCAACAGGCTGTGGACGCACAGGAAATCCGCACCGAGGAGCGGGGAGAGCACCTTGGCGGTGATAAACTCCCAGTGGTAGCGGCGGCCTGCGAGGTCGATGGTGACGGTGTGGGTGCCGTACGTCCGGATGTCGGTGCCGTCGGTGGCAGCCAGCGCAGGGCCGCGGCCGCCTCGCTGGATCTCGAGGGCAGACGCAGGGATGATGCTGCGCTGCGCGCCCGTGTCGCATAGGAAATGGCGTCCGGAGGCGCTGTCCATAACGTACAGCAGCGTGCCTGCTTGCCCCACGGCCATCGTGTAGGCCGGTGTGGGGGCGGTTGGAAACGTGCAGGGATGGCTGCAGTGGCGTGCCCGTGCGCCGAACCGGGTATGGAAGTAGCAGTAGCCCTGGGTCGGAGGGCTTGGGGGACGTGGGGGCCTGGGGGGCCTCGTGGCCGAGCTGTGTGGCCGTGCGATAGAGGGTGGAGCGCGTGCCGACGCTGCGGAGGCCAGGTCGGGGGTGACGGCGTGGTTGGAGCTGGCTTACAGGAGCTTATTGGCTTCGTCGGCCAGGGCCTCGAGGTCCGTGAGGCTGGACGCCACGATCGCCAGGCGGATGCTGGGAGGTAGTTGGCGGATAAAGAGCGTGCGGAAGAGGAAGCCGGGCGGTTTCTCGTCGGTCAGAGCAAGCATGTGTGAGAGCATGTCTGATGGCATGGAGTCACTGAGGCCCAGGAGGTCGAGGAGGTGGCAGTTGCGCAAGAATTGGGATGCTGTGAATTTTTTAATGAGCGCCGCCTTGAGATGTGCGTAGTTGCCTTCCTCCGGAGGGTTTTGTAGTGTTGTCCAGACTTTCGTGATTGTGGAGCTGCCCAGGGAGGCGAGGAGGTAGTCGTACATCGTTGCGTCGGCGGTGATGCCGCGGAGTCGGAATTGCGATTCGGCTTGAAGGAACCAGGCGGTGGCCAGGTTCTCCCAGAACTCCGGCAGCTTCACAGAAACTGCGTTTGTGTCAGCCATGGTTATGCTTAGGAGTCGTCCTGAGCATCGGGGTCACCAATGTAGTAGTCTACGCACTCCTAGCAAAAAATACTGAACTCAGAGAGGTTCAACAGAAAAGGTTTAATTGTTGAGGCTGCATGCTGAACACAAAATGGAGTCAGAGACTACACAAAGTACGACTGCCTTTCATCAGTCCACAGCTTCCACTGCTCCTCCCCCGCTCTGGGCTTAACTATGTTGCAGATCGAGTTTCTTAAAGGTGTGATCCTTCTTAAAGGCATGATGCCTGATTTATAGTCTACGGACCGGAAAGCGGATTGTGTCCTTTCAGTGATCGGTACGCCACACTGTTCCTTTTGAGAATGTAGATGGGGTACGTTAATCTAACATGATATTTGGAAGTCATAAGAAGAAGCAGGACGGAGTCGGAAATGAAACCTGGTAATACAATTGGACTAGCAATAAGCTTTAAAATAAATTTTAAAATGAGTTATGATTTGCCAAATTGAGTGCCATAGAATTTATTTGAATATAAAATACTTTCATATAAAGAACAAAGTCAACAAAAATGCACCTGAAATAAGTTAATTGAATGAAATACAGTTCGATAGAAAGCGAGTTTGAGACGAACAAGACAATTAATGAACGAAAAAGCTGGAAAACCCCAATAAAAACAAGAACCTTAATTGTAGTGTCCGTGTGTTGATAAAGACACTGAAGACAGGAGTTGGTTCATAGGTGTTTACTAAGCAAAGTCTGGGGGGGGTTCTAACGGATATACACAATATACAGGCTTATATAGCCCGAGTGGCCATTACCGGCATTACAGCACACCGGGGGCTCTTAAAGGCACATACACTACATTAATGAAGGACAGACTCCGGGAACCGTCGGGAACGCAGGTGAAGCGGACTTTGGACAGTGGCGAATGGACTGAAGCGAGAGAATTCAGATTGTGGCTGTAGATCAGGCAGGAAGGATTAGGGATGAGGAGAGGGCCACTGACTGGCCACCCGTGGTCTCCAGATCTAAGGGCATTTATCAGCTCACTGATTATACCAAGCAGCAAACCCATCGCTGGTTCTCGTTTCCCAACTATTTATTAGTTAAGGGTGATGAAAAACTGATATAAAAAACACATGCGCTGAGCTGCCCTTTACAATTAATGGATAAAATGTGCATGCTGCAATATGTCCTGCCAACAGGTTATATTGTAAATAAGCTCAATGTTCCTGAGCATGATTGATGGGTCAGTGGGCAAGCATCATGTCTTATGTTATACTGAGTTAAGATAAGAAACATAAAAATTAGGAGCAGGAGTCACATGGCCCCTCCAGCCCGCTCCGCCATTCAATAAGATCATGGCTGATCTTCGACCTCAACACCACTTTCCCGCACCATCCCCATATCCCTTGGTTCTCCCAGAGTCAAAAAATCTGTCGATCTCAGCCTTGAATATACTCAACGACTGAGCATTCACAGCCCTCTGGGGCAGAGAATTCCAAAGATTCACCACCCTCTGAGTGAAGAATTTCCTCCTCATCTCAGTCTTAAATGGCCGACCCCTTATCCTGAGACTATTCTCCCTAGTTCTAGACTCTCCAGCCAGGGGAAACAGCCTCTCAGCATCTACCTTGTCCAGCTCCCTCAGAACCTTACATGTTTCAATGAGATCACCTCTCATTCTTCTAAACTCTAGAGTGTAGAGGCTCAATCTCTCCTCATAGGGCAACCCTCTTATCCCAAGAATCAATCTAGTGAACATTCCATGCACTGCCTTGAAGCCAAGCAGATCTTTCCTTAGATAAGGAGACCAAAACTGTGCACAGTAATGGAATATTTAGGATTCTTCCTCATCTGACCCATCCATAGATCTCAGAGGAGATGTTACCGGTACCACAGGCAGACTCAGAGATACCACTGGAGGTAGTGACACCAATCAATGTTCTTAATCGGACCAGCACCAGTGGAAAGCCCCTGAGTGTCAGAGTCTGTTGAATACATGACTTGGCTGCTCAATAAAATGACCTCTCTGGTCAATAGTCTGTTTAATCTGCCTATCATTGGGGGCGCATGAAAAACAGGACAGGTACCTGAAGACTGACAGCGCCTGTGGGATCTGATAACAGAGCAGAGGGGGGAAGGTGAAAAGAATTGCGGATTATCTTTGACTAAATCTTTGAATTATATCTTGGCACCATCGACAATACCATGCAGATTGCAAAATAATAATTAGCGATTGTAATTGCACACGTCACCCAGTGTGGATCCAAGACCTCACCCAGTAAAGTACTGTTTGGACTGTAATGATTGTTACTGGTTTGGCAGCCAATTATGTCTCTGAAATAACGAGCAACTGGCCTGCTTTGTCCCTGGTGTTGGTTGAACAACGTCACTGCCGGGCTGACTTGGCGCTAATCCGCCGTAACTCAATAGTTAACTCGCGTTTGGGCTGAAATATTGTTGTATTACAAACAGGTTTTGAGCATTTCACTTCACATTGCAATCCAATTAAAACATGATGGCATCCTTTGCAAGGAGGAGTAGTAGAGAGAGGGACAGATAGAAAGAAATGAGGAGGGACAGAGAAAGAAAGGGAGACGAGAAATCGAAAGCGAGAGAGGAAAAGAGAGGAGGAGAAAGATAGATGTGGGAGCTGTAGTCAGATGAATGTATTTTACTAGATTATCTTGACGTATAAATCTGAAGCTCAACTACATTTTACTTGTACAGTAAATACAATACATTTTTTGCTTTTCTTTCTAATTATTTTAATAGTTTACAACAATAACAAAAGACTTGCATTTCTACAGCGCCTTTCACGACCTCAGGACGTCTCAAAGTGATTTACAACCAATAAAGCACTTTTTGAGGTGTAGTCGGTGTTACAATGTAGGAAATGCAGCAGCCAATTTGCGCACAGCAAGCTCCCACAAACAGCAACGTGGTAATGACCAGAGCATCTCTTTTTGTGATGTTGATTGAGGGATAAATATTGGCCCAGGACACTGGGGAGAACTTCCCTGCTCTTCTTTGAAATAGTCTCATGAATGTCAGCCTAGAATTTTGTGCTCAAGTCTCCGGAGTGGGACTTGAACCTACAACCTTCTGATACAGAAGTGAGAGTGCGGCCCACTGAACCACCACCTGATGGGGGGAGATGGAAAGCACCGGACCGATACACTTGGTAGGAGGTGAATCGTTCCCTATATGGTGCAACATTTCAAAGTTCAATATTCCTCACCCCCTACATTTGGACTCTGTATATCGATCTGCAGCCATTGGAAATTTAAAAAAAGACCAGCATTTATATAGTGCCTTTCACAACCACCGGACGTCCCAAAGTGCTTTACAGCCAATGTGGAGTGTAGTCAGTGTTGTAATGCAGCCAATTTGTGCACAGCAAGCTCCCGTAAACAGCAATGTGATAATGACCAGACAATCTGTTTTTGTGATGTTAATTGAGGGATAAATATTGGCCAGGATACCAGGGATAACTCCTTTCGAAATAGTGCCATAGGATCATTTACATCCACCTGAGAGGACAGACGGGGCCTCGGTTTAACATCTCATCTGAAAGACAGCACCTACTGACAGTGCAGCACTCCCTCAGTACTGCACTGGAGTGCCTGCCTTATATTGATGTACTCAGGCCCCTGGAGCAAGACTTGAACCCACAACCTTCTGACTCAGAGGTGAGGGTGCTACCCACTGAACCACTGGCTGACACTGAACAGACATTTATGGTGAAACACAGCAACCCATGAACACACCGTGAAATGTGTCGCCACAGCTCATTCTGGATATGACATCACAAGTCATTTGAAGAAGACTGTTTGAAAAATTCGCTCTATGTTGGAGCGGAATAATTATAATTTCAATAAAATATATTGAATAAATAATGTAAAATTAGGATAGCTTAGCCATTGAGTGGTTACCACAGAAGAGGTGACTATTTAACAAACAGATCCACCCAGACAGATTAAATACCAGACACACAGCAAGAGCAATGATACAGCTTAACACAGCTGTGCACAACTGGTAAGGTGACGACTTACCTGGGACACCAAGAGCGGCAAGAATTGGATAATAAACAGCATACACCAGACCCGTTACTGGCTCATGCATTTTCTGTCAGAAGCGATTGTGTCTCAACAGCCTCAACACCTGGTTTACAGTAGAGTCAATATATAGATCACGGAAGCCTCCAGTGACACAATTAGGTCACATCATTACTGATGTTAGTTCCACTCCTTTGCACAAACAAACTGAACGAGTTGCTTTCAATCTAATCTGTTCATTGAGACCATAAGGAGACGCTGGGTTGTCCCAGTGCCATCAAACAGAAAAACAAGCAGAAATGCTCCCGTTTTGGAGGGGCACAACTAATTAAATCCAAATCATAAAAATGAAATTAAACTTAGCAAATGAAATAATAACCTGATTTCCCGTCTCTAAAGGCGGCGGTTGCGGAAGGCCTCAAGCATGCCGGCAGACATCACTCGCTCCCTCTCCAAGTCACCAGTGCGCGGACAAAGCCGCAGAAGAGGTTGCTTTGATTCCAACTCTTTCAGTTGCACTTTAAGGACAGACTGGGTTGTCCCGCTGTCACCCACCGAATAAAATAAATCTTCAAAATCATCCACCTCTTTTTCAGATTTCAGAAACCCAAACCATGAAAAATGACAAAAGGAAACTGAACAATCTAAATAGTAATATTGTCTCCTGTTTCGACCGCACACTCCGGTTCCTGTGGTGCCCACCGGCTGCGGAAGACCTCAAGGGTATCAGCGGACATCACCTGCTGCTGCTCCAGGGCCACTCGGGCGCGGACATCTTCATCCGCCTGCTGCTGCTCCAGGGCCACTCGGGCAAGGACATCTTCATCCGCCTGCTGCTGCTCCAGGGCCACTCGGGCAAGGACATCATCATCCGCCTGCTGCTGCTCCAGGGCCACTCGGGCACGGACATCTTCATCCGCCTGCTGCTGCTCCAGGGCCACTCGGGCAAGGAAATCTTCCACAACCTGCTGCTGCTCCAGGGCCACTCGGGCAAGGACATCTTCGTCCTGTTCCAAGTGTGGGGACCGTCTTCTGCCAATTCAACAACTGAATTCTAAGGCCTAGAAATTCAGTTGGGCGCGCCAGCCGTTAGCGCCTTAGGGGGAGTAGATCTCGAGCGCTAGGCGCTTATCGCCCGGGCGCAGCGCGATCTGCGCCTCTCCCCAACTTCAGGACACATTTAGCGCCGGCGCAAAGTCTTAGCGCGCGCCCTGCTGCGCGCGCAGATCATGATGTCATTTAATAGTGCAACGCCCTTTGTGCGCCCCAAACCGGAACTTCACTCGCGCCGGCCCATTGTGCGCCGGGCGTCCCGAGCGACTGTGAAGTGGAACGGTACACAGGCCAGCCGGGCCGGGGGGAGCGCTAATTAAAGGGCACTTACCCAGCAGTATAAAGGCCAGCCATTTTGCAGCATTCACTCTTGTGCAACGGTTTTTTGGACAGAGACCAAGGAGGAGAGTTTACTGGTTTGGACCAACACTTGGACAGGTATTTTTGGCTCAGGCCAGAGCTTACCAATTATCTTAGCCTTCATTCAGAGCTCAGTGTTTGCCAGCATATAATGGGGGCTGCATTGGGTGGCAACGCTGAATTTCAGCCTTATGCCAGAAGGGCTTACAGACGCCGTGAGAGAGTGGCAGCCCTGGCTAGACGCAGAGGGGGCAACAGGCGTCGCCAACTGAGGCCTTACCCACGCAGGGTATACCGCCAGCAGACCTCCTATCTGACCATGTCTGCCGCGATGTGTGTTAGGAGGCTGCGATTCCGAAGGGAGGTGGTTACAGACATCTGCCGGCTGCTTCAGAGAGATCTGCAGCCACAGCTGATGCGCAGGACGTCTCTGTCGGTGGCAGTGAAGGTGACGGTGGCTCTCAACTTCTATGCCTCCGGCTCCTTCCAATCCGCTACTGGGGACATCGCTAACATCTCCCAGTTCGCTGTGCATTGCTGCATCCGCCAGGTGACCGAAGCCCTTTTCAGAAGGAGACATCAATTCATCTCCTTCCCCATGACCCTGGACAAGCAGCAGCAGCATGCAGTGGGGTTTGCAAGAATAGCGGGCTTCCCCATGGTGCAGGGCGCCATTGACTGCACGCATGTGTCTTTGCGGGCACCTCTTGAGCATGCCGAGGATTACCGCAACCGGAAGGGCTACCATTCCCTCAATGTACAGCTGGTGTGTGACCACAGGCAGCGCATCCTAGCTGTCAATGCCCGCTTTCCAGGCAGCAGCCACGATGCCTTTATCCTGCGACAGACAACTGTGGCTGACATGTTCCAGGCACAGCCTCCCCCAAGAGGATGGCTTATCGGGGACAAAGGCTATCCTTTGTGTACCTGGCTCATGACCCCGCTCCGCGCGCCCACGACCCCTGCTGAAGAGGCATACAACGAGAGCCATCAAGCGACGAGGAGCCTCATAGAACAAACAATCGGCATGCTCAAGCAACGGTTCCGCTGTCTCGACCGCTCCGGGGGAGCCCTCCAGTATTCGCAGGATCGAGTCTCCCAATTCGTCGTCGTTTGCTGCATGCTGCACAACCTGGCTATCTGCAGGACTCAGGCACTGCCACCTCACGTTGGACCACCACCTCAGGAGGAGGAGCAGGAGGAGCATGAGGATGACGAGGACGAGGAGTACCAGCCCAGGAGGGACGCACAAGGTCCAAGGGCCGCCCGTCGTCGGCTTATTGAACGTCACTTCTAGGCCCCCTGTCAGGGAATGGCTTGTGCCAATGATAGAACATGATTGCAGCCGCTCCGCAAGCCCTCAGCCGGTTAAGGCAACAAACACTTCAAAGATCAAACATGGACAATGTGAATAAATAAAATGCTTTATTGTACAAACTCTGGGCCCTTCCCACATGAAAACCAAAAACAGAGGAAACCCCCAAAAAACACTCAAACACATTACTCGCTCCCACAACCTGGGGAGGATTAACAAAATAGGGCAACTAAAATGGCTGTCATTCTCGGCCTTCGTCCAAAACAAACATCACATCATCGGCCTTCAAAAAACAAACATCCAATTCTCGGCCTCAAGAAACAAACACAAATGGCCACACATTCGACTATTTGGCCTGCTAGGGCGATGCCTTGGCCATCTTTGGGTGGCCCCTGCCCGCCCTGCTGCTCCGCCTCAAAGTAAGGCCATTGGCTGCTGCAAGGCTGGGGGCAGGCTCCTGAGGGGCACATGTCGTGACGGCAGATGCCCTTGGGGGTCGGCCTAGTCGAGGTCTGGGCGTCGAGCGGCCGGCTGTTGATTGCTGCAGCTGTGGCTGGCCAGCATCAGTTGCTGCAGCAGCTCCTGGCAGCTCCACTGGGGGAGTGGCAGTGGCGGCTGGAGGAATGGCGGCAAGCTGGCGGATGGCAGGCGCTCGCTGGTCGCCTGAGACACTGGCACTCGCCCGGGCCAGCACTGCAGCATGCGCACCAATCTGCCGAGGTACAGACCGATGTGCTGCTGCAGCGCGCCGGGTGCCCTGGCGATGCCTGGCTGACACAGCGAGTGTGGCAGCAGTGAGTGCCCGTGTTGATCTGTTCACTGACCGCAGCAGAGCAGCCAGTGACTGGACGGCACCACTAATCACCTGGCCAGTCGCTGAAAGATCTGCCCGGTATTCCGCCCGACTGGTGGCCTCTAAGGGCCCGAACTCGGCCACACTCCGAGAGAGGGAATTGATGGACTCAGGCAACCGTGCCACTGCCGCCATGAGCTCCGTGTGCCGGCGCTCCGAGTCCGCGGACAAGTCTTCGAGGCGTTCCATCTCCTCGGCGGAGAGCATCTCCTGACTGGAGGCCGGACTCTCCCTCTGGGGAGAAGGCCGCCGAGCTGGCCGACCCTTCCTGCGTTGCTGGAGGCCGCTGGGCCCAGCAATTGGACTCCCCTCCGACGCATCCCCCCTCTGGGGAGAAGGCCGCCGAGCTTCCACCCCCCTCCCGCCTTTCTGCAGCACGCAGGTCCCAGGAGCTCCCCTCCCCTTCGACACTTCCACCACGCTGCCCTCCAGGGAAGACGTGTCCCCTACATTGGCCTGGGTGGCCACGGCTGAGGGTTCCCCTGATGGGCCGCCTTCCTCTTGCTCCTTCTCCTGCTCCTCCTCAGAGGGTCTGTCACTGGCAAGTTGAGGGACCTCCTCTTGACCATCTGAAAGCAGGAAGGCACAAGAGTAGCTTTAGAGTGAGGAGAGGGCGTCAGTGCGGGATGCATGAGTGGTGGCATTCAGCGCATTGGTCGGACAGTGGCAAAGGATGTAGATCTGATGCGCAAGTGGGACGAGAGAGGTGCAAAAGGTGATGTCCTTACCATTGCTTCCCAGAACAGGGTCGGCATCTCCACATGCAACGGGCCCAATCACCCGGCCACCCATGAGGCGCTCCACACGATGTTGCAGGGCGGTGAGTGGCTGGATATGGGGTCGGCCTCCCCCGGTCGCAGTCCGGCTCTTGCGATTATTCGCCAGCTTGGCCTGCAAGAGAAAGGACGGCCTCTAAGTACAGTGTGTCGCCGTGATCTTGTGTGCACTGCCTCCCATGGTGGAATAGCCTGGCCAGTGTGTCGCCATGATCTGGTGTGCACTGCCTCCCATGGTGGAATAGCCTGGCCAGTGTGTCGCCATGATCTGCTGTGCACTGCCTCCCATGGTGGAATAGCTTGGCCAGTGTGTTCAGTGCAGAATGTGCAATTGATGCTCATGCCTGTGCCATAGCTGCTGGATGAAGGCTGGCCATTAGAGCTTTCAGGTCCCTTTGCCCATAATGTGAGGTGCACATGCAAGGATGAGGAGGTCATTGGAAAGGGTACTCACCCTGACAATGTGTGTGAGGTCATTTAACTTTTTGCGGCATTGGGCACTGGTCCTGGGGACGTCGCTGTTGGCTGACAGCTTGCTGGCGACATGCCTCCAGGCTCTCCTGTAGACGCGGACCGTTGCCTTCTTGCCATTGTCCGGGTACAAAACATGGCGCCTCTTCTCCACAGCAGCAAGCAGCACACTCAGATCACGCTCTGAGAAGCGCTGCGCACGTTCACGGGCCTTCTCCATGTCTTCAGGCGCTATTTGGGTCCAGCAGCAGTGTTCAGGCCTAGCTGGAGGGCTCCACTATCCAGGGCGTGGCAGCAGACACAGTCGACCCTTCCCCCTTAAGAGCTGGCTGGCGCCAGGGTGTCTGCTGTCAGTCACGAGATGGCCGCACCTGCGCTGCGCCCGGCCTCGGTGCTATTGATCACCACCTCCGGCTTAGCGCCCAAAGAGAGGCGTCCAACAGCAGTTTTAGTGCTCGCCCGAACTAGTAGGGCGAAGATAATGAATATCGGAGAAGTGGCCTAGATTTGGCGGCGGCCGCAAACTTTAGCGGACGCCCCACTTTAGCGCCCCAAAAGTGGCGTCAATGAATTTCTAGGCCTAAGAGTATTGTTACGCTTGTCACACTTTGACTGGTGGCTTTGACCAGACTCCTTTACAACTGTGTGGTGCAGTTTCTCTTTAGGAATAAGGAGTTTGAGTGCGGGAGGATTTAATCTCCATTTGGCGTGTAATGGTTGTAGCAGTTGCCCGGGTAACACTCAGAGGCCCAGTCTGTAAGTGTGGAGGAAGTTTCAGCTGTAGAGGATTTCACATTGAAGTGCCTTCTACAAAACCACCCTTTCCACCTCAATTCACAGAGTACCGATGAGGCACTTGAAGGAAATAAACTTGCAGGGCTACGGGGATAGAGCGGGAGAATGGGACTGACTGGGTTGCTCCACAGAGAGCTGGCACAGACTCGATGGGCCAAATGGCCTCCTTCTTTGCCTCTATGACTCTATGAGAAGCAAGAAGTTGTCTTAAACGACCTCCTCCCTGGACAGAAGGCTCTTATAATCTCAGTAAAGATCAGCGAAAAAAACATCGATTGCAACTGCAGAAATCCAAACAAAGCTTTCCATCGGAACAGTGCAGTCAATGTTAGGTGCATATTGAATATTAAAATCGATATTTCCAAGCGTGAGGAGGTACGTTGGGGGAACGACCACCATCTTCCCAGAATGCAGTGACTGGAATAGAGCTTCATTTAAAAATAATAGAATGCGAGTGTTTCACAGCACAGGAGGAAGCTATTCGACACGCCAGGTCTGTGTTGGCTCTCTGAAAGACCTGTTCCCATTCATTGGCATTTCCCCATATTTTTCCCTCCTTTTTCAGATATAATATGAAGTCTTCTTCCACCGATTTTCTGCTGAGCATTCCATGACCTCGGATCTCTCTGTGTAAACCACCAACAAACTAACCTAATCCCTTTGTTCATTTGCTGATGATCTGACATTGATGCCATACAGTTACCCACAAGTCAACCCATGGAAATGGTTGCTCTCCATTTATAATCTGAAAATCCTTTGTAAGCTCGAATGGCATTCTCAGATTTTCTACTAATGTCTTGATTCTAATGAAGGGAGCACAATTTTAGGAACATGGGAATTGATAGATGAATGAAACAAAGCTCTATCAAGTTCACTTTTGACTGTGCTGGTAGGCACCTGATACAGTAATGGAGTTGTTTACTAATCACTGCAATCAATCTCTGTCTAATGGTGTAGCACAGACCCAGACATGAAGCAAGCAAAACCTGCCACTCCTGCCAGTTGTTTAAAGCTTTGGAACGCTGTATCCTAGATATATATCCCAGATAACATTTATATCTGAGATGTCAGGTCGGGTAGATGCCATCACCCACGTATCCAAGTAGGATTGGGAGGTTTTGGCCAGAGCCTCCACAATTTCTACCCTTTCTCGCCACGGTAACCTAGGATACATCCCATCCGCACCAGGTGACGCTCCTACTTTGAGGACTGCCAATCTTTTAAGAGCCTCCTCTTTATCTATTTTCATCCTATCCAATATCACTACTGCCTCCTCCTTTACTGCTACACTGGCAGAGTCCTCTTCTCCAGTGAAGACAGAGACAATCTACTCATTTAGTGCCTCAGCCATGCCCTCTGCATCCACAATGATGTCTCCTTTTCAGTCCCTAATCGGCCCCACCATTCCTTTGACTAATATTTTTATGATTTATGTCTTTATAAAAGACTTTTGGGTTCCCTTTTCTGTTAGCCGCTAAGCTATTCTCATACTCTCTCTGTACCCCTCGTAGCCCCTTTTTTAGATCTCTGTACTTTCTATACTCAGCTTGGTTCTCTATGGTATAATTAACCTCACAATTGTCATAAGCCTCCCTTTTCTATCTCATTTCAACAGCTATAGCTTTAGTCATCCAGGGAGCTCCAGCTTTACATGCCCTTCCTTTCCCCCTCACGGGAATGTGTCTACTCTGTACCCGCACCATCTCCTCTTTGAAGGCCTCCCTTTGATCAATTGCTGTTTGTCAACCAATTTATGATTCCAGTCCACCTGGGCCGGATCCCTTTTTAACTCACTGAAGTTAGCCTGACCTGCAGTTAAGTTTTTTTATGTTTGGTTCTACCTTGTCCTTTTCCACAACTATTCTAAACCTGGTCGCCAAATGCTCTCCCACTGAAACCTGCTCTTCTTCCCCCACTTCATTCCACAGGACTAGATCCAGCACTAGATCCAGCACTGCTCCCTCAATCCAGTCCCAAATGCTCTCCCACTGAAACCTGCTCTTCTTCCCCCACTTCATTCCACAGGACTAGATCCAGCACTAGATCCAGCACTGCTCCCTCAATCCAGTCCCAAATGCTCTCCCACTGAAACGTGCTCTTCTTCCCCCACTTCATTCCACAGGACTAGATCCAGCACTAGATCCAGCACTGCTCCCTCAATCCAGTCCCAAATGCTCTCCCACTGAAACATGCTCTTCTTCCCCCACTTCATTCCACAGCACTAGATCCAGCACTAGATCCAGCACTAGATCCAGCACTGCTCCCTTCCTCATTGGGCTGGAAACACACTGATCAAGAAAGTTCTCTTGTACAAATTTCAGGCAATTCTCCGCCTCTTTGCCCTTCACACTGTTACTATCCCAATCTATATCAGTATAGTCGAAGTCCCCCATTATTACTACACCATCGTTCTTATATCTTTCTCTATTTTGCCTGCACATTTGCTCCTTTATCTACTTCCCTCCATTCGGCGGCCTATAGTCAACACCCAGTAGTGTAATAGCTCCTCTATTGTTCCTTAATTCTAACCAAATAAACTCCGTCTTTGAGCTTTCAACTATATCATCCCTCCCAGAGCTATAATAGTTACTTTGATCAATACTGTGACACTCTCCTTTTTATTCTTCCCTATCTTTCCTGAATACCTTGTATCCAAGAATAGTGAGTTCCCTATCCTCCCCTTCTTTGAACCAGGTCCCTCTTATTTCCGCTATATCATAGACCCATGTGCCGACTTGTGCCTGCAGCTCACCAACTTTATTTGCCACGTTCCGTGTATTTTTATGGGCATGCACTCTAAAGCTATCTTGTCTGCTTCTCATTTCCCCCCATGTCTGCTCCCTGGTATTTCTGAACTGCTCTTTACTCTCGTGCGCTTTGTCTCTCCCCATCCTCTGGGCACCTTGTTTCCTCTCTTCAATGTTTCATCCTGGTGCCCATCCTCCTGGCAAATTAGTTTAAACCATCGCTCACAGTGCAAGTTAACCCTCCCCTGAAGACAGTGGTCCCAGCTCTGTTGAGATGCAACTTCTCCACCATGAAAGGTCCTTCCTGCACCAGAACTGCCCCCATTCACCAGGAATCTGAAACACTTCCTCCTGCAATTTTTCCAGCAACGTACTTACCTGTCTTATCCTACTATTCCTATACTCACTAGCACATGGCACTGGAAGTAATCCAAAGAATACTACCATTGAAGTCCTGCTTTTCAACATTCTCCCTCGCTCCTGAAATTCTGGCTGCAGGACTTCAACCCTTTTACTTCTGATGCCTTTGGTTCCCACATGGACCAGGACTTCCCTTCCCCCTCAAAATGTTCCACACTATCTCAGTGATGTCCTTTACTCTGACACAATGGAGGAAACACATCAAGCGGCACACGTCGGTGGTTGCAGAAACGACCGGCTATCCAGCTGATGATCGAATCTCCTGTTATCGCTGCATTTTTACACTTTGATAAGCCATGCTGTGCAGTCACTTCCCCACAGTGCCGTGGGTGTGCAATAAAAGATATTCCCCCAGGGTGTCATCACCCTCAATGGTACTCAGCACTGAGAACCGGTTTGAGAGGGTCCCTTTCCCGGAATATTCCTGCACTGCCTGCCTCTTCCTAACCTGCAGGATGGCCACCTAGTCACCATCCTCCTGAATCCTCTGTAGCTGTGGGGTCACCATCTGCTGGAACATCTCTTTGGTGTGGGGTGACCATCTCCTGGAACATCTCTTTGGTGCGGGGTGACCGTCTCCTGGAACATCTCCTTGGTGTGGGGTGACCATCTCCCGGAACATCTCTTTGGTGCGGGGTGACCATCTCCCGGAACATCTCTTTGGTGTGGGGTGACCATCTCCTAGAACATCTCTTTGGTGCAGGGTGACAATATCCTGGAACATCTCTTTGGTGCAGGGTGACAATATCCTGGAACATCTCCTTGGTGTGGGGTGACCATCTCCCGGAACATCTCTTCGGTGCGGGGTGACAATATCCTGGAACATCTCTTTGGTGTGGGGAGACCATCTCCTGGATCACCTTCTTGGTGCGGGATGACCATCACCTGGAACATCTCTTTGGTGCGGGTTGACTTTCTCCTGGAACATCTCTTTGGCGCGGGGTGACCATCTCCTGGAACATCTCTGTAGCTGCGGGGTGACCATCTCATAGAACAACTCGTGGTGCGGGGTGACCATCTCCTGGAACATCTCTTTGGTGCGGGGTGACCATCTCCTGGTACATCTTTCTGGTGCAGCGTGACCATCTCCTGGAACATCTCTTTGGTGCAGTGAGAACGTCTCGTGGAACATCTCTTTGGTGCAGGGTGACAATCTCCTGGAACATCTCTTTGGTGCGGGGTGACCATCTCCTGGAACATCTCTTTGGTGTGGGTGACCCTCGCCTAGAACATCTCTTTGGTGCGGGGTGAGAATCTGCTGGATCATCTATTTGGTGTGTGGTGACCACCTCCTGGAACATCTCTTTGGTGCAGGGTGACAATCTCCTGGAACATCTCTTTGGTGCGGGGTGACCATCTCCTGGAACATCTCTTTGGTGTGCGTGACCCTCTCCTAGAACATCTCTTTGGTGCGGGGTGACCATCTCCTGGAACATCTCTTTGGTGTGCGTGACCCTCTCCTAGAACATCTCTTTGGAGCGGGGTGACCATTTCCTGGAACATCTCTTTGGTGCGGGGTGACCAACTCCTAGAACATCTCTTTGGAGCGGGGTGACCCTCTCCTAGAACATCTCTTTGGTGTGTGGTGACCATTTCCTGGAACATCTCTTTGGTGCGGGGTGACCAACTCCTAGAACAACTCTTTGGTGCAGGGTGACCATCTCCAGGAACATCTATTTTGTGCAGGGTGACCATCTCCTGGAACATCTCTTTGGTGCCGGGTGAGCATTTTCTGGAACATCTATTTGGTGAGGGGTGACCATCTCCTGGAACATCTCTTTGGTGTGTGGTGACAATCACCTGGAACATCTCTTTGGTGTGGGTGACCACCTCCTGGAACATCTCTTTGGTGCGGGGTGACCCACTCCTAGAACATCTCTTTGGTGCGGGGTGAGCATCTCCTGGTACATCTTTTTGATGTGGCGTAACCATCTCCTGGAACATCTCTTTGGTGTGCGTGACCCTCTCCTAGAACATTTCTTTGGTGCGGGGTGAACATCTCCTGGAACATCTCTTTGGTTCGGGGTGACCATCTCCTGGAACATCTCTTTGGTGCGGGGTGACCCTCTCCTGGGATGTCTCATTGGTGCGGGGTGACCATCTCCTGGAACATCTCTTTGGCGCAGGGTGTCCATCTCCTGGAACATCTCTTTGTTGTGGGGTGATGATCTCCTGGAACCTCTCTTTGGTGCAGGGTGACCATCTCTTCGATCATCTCTTTGGTGCGGGCTGACCATCTCCTGGAACAACTCTTTGGTGCGGGGTGACCATCTCCTGGAACATCTCTTTGGTGCGGGGTGACCAACCCCTAGAACAGCTATTTGATGCAGGGATGAGCATCTCCGAGAACATCTCTTTTGTGCAGGGTGACCATCTCCAGGAACATCTCTTTTGAGCAGGGTGACCATCTCCTGGAACACCCCTTTGGTACAGGGTGACCATCTCCTGGAACATTTCTTTGTTGCGCGGTGACCATCTCCTGGAACATCTCGTTGGTGCGGGGTGACCATCTCCTGGAACTTCTGTTTGGTGCGGGGTGTCCATCTCCTGGAACACCTCTTTGGTACGGTGTGACCATCTCCTGGAACATCTCTTTGGTGCGGGGTGACCACCTCCTGGAACATCTCTTTGGTGCCGGGTGACCATTTCCTGGAACATCTCTTTGGTGCCGGGTGACCATCTACTGGAACATATCTTTGGTGAAGGGTGACCATCTCCTGGAACAACTCTTTGGTGCGGGGTGACCACCTCCTGGAACATCTCTTTGGTGCCGGATGACCATCTACTGGAACATATCTTTGGTGTGGGGTGACCATCTCCTGGAACATCTCTTTGGTGCGGGGTAACCATCTACTGGAACATCTCTTTGGTGCCGGGTGACCATCTCCTGGAACATCTCTTTGGTGCCGGGTGACCATCTCCTGGAACATCTCTTTGGTGCGGGGTGACCATCTACTGGAACATATCTTTGGTGAAGGGTGACCATCTCCTGGAACAACTCTTTGGTGCGGGGTGACCACCTCCTGGAACATCTCTTTGGTGCCGGATGACCATCTACTGGAACATATCTTTGGTGTGGGGTGACCATCTCCTGGAACATCTCTTTGGTGTGGGTGACCCTCTCCTAGAACATCTCTCTGGTGTGGGGTGACAATCTCCTGGAACATCTCTTTGGTGTGGGTGACCCTCTCCTAGAACATCTCTCTGGTGCGGGGTGACCATCTCCTGGAACATCTATTTGGTGCGGGGTGACCACCTCCTGGAACATTTCTTTGGTATGGGGTGACCCTCTCCTAGAACGTCTCTTTGGTGTGGGGTGACCCTCTCCTGGGACATCTCTTTGGTGCGGGGTGACCATCTCCTAGAACAAATCTTTGGTGCAGGGTGACCATCTGCGAGAAAATCTCTTGGTGCGGGATGACCATCTCCGAGAACATCTCTTTTGTGCAGGGTGACCATCTCCAGGAACATCTCTTTTGAGCAGGGTGACCATCTCCTGGAACATCTCTTTGGTGCGGGGTGACCATCTCCTGGAACATCTCTTTGGTGCGGGGTAACCATCTACTGGAACATATCTTTGGTGAAGGGTGACCATCTCCTGGAACATCTCTTTGGTGCGGGATGACCATCTCCGAGAACATCGCTTTGGTGCGGGGTGACCATCTCCTGGAACATCTCTTTGGTGCAGGGTGACAATCTCCTGGAACATCTCTTTGCTGCGGGGTGACCATCTCCTGGAACATCTCTTTGGTGTGGGGTGACAATCTCCTGGAACATCTCTTTGGTGTGGGTGACCCTCTCCTAGAACATCTCTCTGGTGCGGGGTGACCATCTCCTGGAACATCTATTTGGTGCGGGGTGACCACCTCCTGGAACATTTCTTTGGTACGGGGTGACCCTCTCCTAGAACGTCTCTTTGGTGCGTGGTGACTATCTCCTGGTACATCTTTTTGGTGCGGGGTGACCCTCTCCTGGGACATCTCTTTGGTGCAGGGTGACCATCTCCTGGAACAACACTTTGGTGTGTGGTGACCACCTCCTGGAACATCTCTTTGGTGCGGGGTGACCATCTCCTAGAACAAATCTTTGGTGCAGGGTGACCATCTGCGAGAAAATCTCTTGGTGCGGGATGACCATCTCCGAGAACATCGCTTTGGTGCGGGGTAACCATCTACTGGAACATATCTTTGGTGAAGGGCGACCATCTCCTGGAACATCTCTTTGGTGTGTGGTGACAATCACCTGGAACATCTCTTTGGTGTGTGGTGACCATCTCCTGGAACATCTCTTTGGAGCGGGGTGACCAACTCCTAGAACAACTCTTTGGTGCAGGGTGACCATCTCCGAGGAAATCTCTTGGTGCGGGTTGACCATCTCCAGGAACATCTATTTTGTGCAGGGTGACCATCTCATGGAACAATCCTTTGGTACAGGGTGACCATCTCCTGGAACTTCTGTTTGGTGCGGGTTGTCCATCTCCTGGAACAACTCTTTGGTGCGGGGTGAGCATTTCCTGGAACATCTCTTCGGTGTGTGGTGACCATCTCCTGGAACATATCTTTGGTGAAGGGTGACCATCTCCTGGAACATCTCTTTGGTGTGGGGTGACAATCTCCTGGAACATCTCTTTGGTGTGGGTGACCCTCTCCTAGAACATCTCTCTGGTGCGGGGTGACCATCTCCTGGAACATCTATTTGGTGCGGGGTGACCACCTCCTGGAACATTTCTTTGGTACGGGGTGACCCTCTCCTAGAACGTCTCTTTGGTGCGTGGTGACTATCTCCTGGTACATCTTTTTGGTGCGGCGTGACCATCTCCTGGAACATCTCTTTGGTGCGGGGTGACCCTCTCCTGGGACATCTCTTTGTTGTGGGGTGATGATCTCCTGGAACATCTCTTTGGTGCAGGGTGACCATCTCCTCGATCATCTCTTTGGTGCGGGGTGACCATCTCCTGGAACAACTCTTTGGTGTGGGGAGACCATTTCCTGGAACATCTCTTTGGTGTGTGGTGACCACCTCCTGGAACATCTCTTTGGTGCGGGGTGACCATCTGCGAGAAAATCTCTTGGTGCGGGATGACCATCTCCGAGAACATCGCTTTGGTGTGGGGTAACCATCTACTGGAACATATCTTTGGTGAAGGGCGACCATCTCCTGGAACATCTCTTTGGTGTGTGGTGACAATCACCTGGAACATCTCTTTGGTGTGTGGTGACCATCTCCTGGAACATCTCTTTGGAGCGGGGTGACCAACTCCTAGAACAACTCTTTGGTGCAGGGTGACCATCTCCGAGGAAATCTCTTGGTGCGGGATGACCATCTCCGAGAACATCTCTTTGGTGCAGGGTGACCATCTCCAGGAACATCTATTTTGTGCAGGGTGACCATCTCATGGAACAATCCTTTGGTACAGGGTGACCATCTCCTGGAACTTCTGTTTGGTGCGGGTTGTCCATCTCCTGGATCATCTCTTTGGTGCCGGGTGAACATCTCCTGGAACAACTCTTTGGTGCGGGGTGAGCATTTCCTGGAACATCTCTTCGGTGTGTGGTGACCATCTCCTGGAACATATCTTTGGTGAAGGGTGACCATCTCCTGGAACATCTCTTTGGTGCGGGGTGACCATTTCCTGGAACATCTCAGTAGCTGTGGGGTTACCATCTCCTGGAACATCTCTTTGGTGCAGGGTGACAATCTCCTGGAACATCTCTTTGGTGCAGTGTGAACATCTCCTGGAACATCTCTTTGGTGCGTGGTGACCATCTCCTGGAACATCTCTTTGGTGTGTGGTGACAATCACCTGGAACATCTCTTTGGTGTGGGTGACCACCTCCTGGAACATCTCTTTGGTGCGGGGTGACCCACTCCTAGAACATCTCTTTGGTGCGGGGTGAGCATCTCCTGGTACATCTTTTTGATGCGGCGTAACCATCTCCTGGAACATCTCTTTGGTGTGCGTGACCCTCTCCTAGAACATTTCTTTGGTGCGGGGTGACCATCTCCTGGAACATCTCTTTGGTTCGGGGTGACCATCTCCTGGAACATCTCTTTGGTGCGGGGTGACCCTCTCCTGGGATGTCTCATTGGTGCGGGGTGACCATCTCCTGGAACATCTCTTTGGTGCGGGGTGTCCATCTCCTGGAACATCTCTTTGTTGTGGGGTGATGATCTCCTGGAACCTCTCTTTGGTGCAGGGTGACCATCTCTTCGATCATCTCTTTGGTGCGGGCTGACCATCTCCTGGAACAACTCTTTGGTGTGGGGTGACCATTTCCTGGTGCATCTCTTTGGTGTATGGTGACCATCTCCTGGAACATCTCTTTGGTGCGGGGTGACCAACCCCTAGAACAACTATTTGATGCAGGGTGACCAGCTCTGAGAAAATCTCTTGGTGCGGGATGACCATCTCCGAGAACATCTCTTTTGTGCAGGGTGACCATCTCCAGGAACATCTCTTTTGAGCAGGGTGACCATCTCCTGGAACACCCCTTTGGTACAGGGTGACCATCTCCTGGAACATTTCTTTGGTGCGCGGTGACCATCTCCTGGAACATCTCGTTGGTGCGGGGTGACCATCTCCTGGAACATCTCGTTGGTGCGGGGTGACCACCTCCTGGAACATCTCTTTGGTGCGGGGTGACCATCTCCTGGAACTTCTGTTTGGTGCGGGGTGTCCATCTCCTGTTACACCTCTTTGGTACGGTGTGACCATCTCCTGGAACATCTCTTTGGTGCGGGGTGACCACCTCCTGGAACATCTCTTTGGTGCCGGATGACCATCTCCTGGAACATATCTTTGGTGAAGGATGACCATCTCCTGGAACATCTCTTTGGTGTGGGGTGACCATCTCCTAGAACAACTTTTGGTGTGGGATGGCCATCTCCGAGAACATCGCTTTGGTGCGGGGTGACCATCTCCTGGAACATCTCTTTGGTGTGGGGTGAACATTTCCTGGAACATCTCTTTGGTGCGGGGTGACCATTTTCTGGAATATCTCAGTAGCTGTGGGGTTACCATCTCCTGGAACATGTCTTTGGTGCAGGGTGACAATCTCCTGGAACATCTCTTTGCTGCGGGGTGACCACCTCCTGGAACATCTCTTTGGTGTGGGGTGACAATCTCCTGGAACATCTCTTTGGTGTGGGTGACCCTCTCCTAGAACATCTCTCTGCTGCGGGGTGACCATCTCCTGGAACATCTATTTGGTGCGGGGTGACCACCTCCTGGAACATTTCTTTGGTACGGGGTGACCCTCTCCTAGAACGTCTCTTTGGTGCGTGGTGACTATCTCCTGGTACATCTTTTTGGTGCGGCGTGACCATCTCCTGGAACATCTCTTTGGTGCGGGGTGACCAACCCCTAGAACAACTATTTGATGCAGGGTGACCAGCTCCGAGAAAATCTCTTGGTGCGGGATGACCATCTCTGAGAACATCTCTTTGGTGCAGGGTGACCATCTCCAGGAACATCTCTTTTGAGCAGGGTGACCATCTCCTGGAACATCCCTTTGGTACAGGGTGACCACCTCCTGGAACATCTTTTTGGTGCGGGGTGACCATCTCCTGGAACTTCTGTTTGGTGCGGGGTGTCCATCTCCTGGAACACCTCTTTAGTATGGTGTGACCATCTCCTGGAACAACTCTTTGGTGCGGGGTGACCATTTCCTGGAACATCTCTTTGGTGTGTGGTGACCATCTCCTGGAACATCTCTTTGGTGCGGGGTAACCATCTACTGGAACATATTATTGGTGAAGGGTGACCATCTCCTGGAACATCTCTTTGGTGTGGGGTGACCATCTCCTAGAACAACTCTTTGGTGCGGTGTGACCATCTCCGAGAACATCGCTTTGGTGCGGGGTGACCATCTCCTGGAACATCTCTTTGGTGTGGGGTGAACATTTCCTGGAACATCTCTTTGGTGCAGGGTGACAATCTCCTGGAACATCTCTTTGGTGCAGGGTGACCATCTCGTGGAACATCTCTTTGCTGCGGGGTGACCATCTCCTGGAACATCTCTTTGGTGCAGGGTGACCATCTCGTGGAACATCTCTTTGCTGCGGGGTGACCATCTCCTGGAACATCTCTTTGGTGTGGGGTGACAATCTCCTGGAACATCTCTTTGGTGTGGGTGACCCTCTCCTAGAACATCTCTTTGTTGCAGGGTGACCATCCCCTGGAACATCTCTTTGGTGCAGGGTGACCATTTCCTGGAACATCTCCTGGAACATCTCTTAGGTGTGGGGTGACAATCTCCTGGAACATCTCTTTGGTGCGGGGTGACCATCTCCTGGAACATCTCTTTGGTGCAGGGTGACCATCTCCAGGAACATCTCTTTTGTGCAGGGTGACCATCTCCTGGAACATCTCTTTGGAACAGGGTGACCATCTCCTGGAACATGTCTTTGGTGTGGGGTGACCATCTCCTGGAACATCTCTTTGCTGCGGGGCGACCATCTCCTGGAACATCTCTTTGGTTCGGGGTGTCCATCACCTGGCACATCTCTTTGGTACGGGGTGACCATCTCCTGGAACGTCTCTTTGGTGCGGGGTGACCAACTCCTGGAACATCTCTTTCCTGCAGGGTGACCATCTCCTGGAACATCTCTTTGGGGTGGGGTGACCATCTCCTGGAACATCTCTTTGGTGTGGGGTGACAATCTCCTGGAACATCTCTTTGGTGCGGAGTGACCATCTCTGGGAACATCTCTTTCGTGCTGGTGACCATCTCCTGGAACATCTCTTTGGTACGGCGTGACACTCTCCTGGGACATCTCTTTGGTGCGGGTGAGAATCTCCTGGAACATATCTTCGGTGCAGGGTGACCATCTCCTGAAGCATCTCTGTAGCTGTGGGGTGACCATCTCATAGAACATCTCTTTGGTGCAGGGTGACCATCTCCTGGAACAGCTCTTTGCTGTGGGGTGACCATCTCCTGGAACATCTCTTTGGTGCGGGGTGACCATCTCCTAGAACATCATTTTGGTGCGGGGTGACCACCTCCTGGAACATCTCTTTGGTGCAGGGTGACCATCTCTTGGAACTTCTCTTTGGTGCAGGCTGACCATCTCCCGGAGACTCTCTTTGGTGCGGGATGACCATCTCCTTGAACATTTCTTTGGTGCGGGATGACAATCTATTGGAACATCTCTTTGGTGCAGGGTGACCATCTCCTAGAACATCCCTTTGGTGTGGGGTGACCATCTCCTGGAACATCTCTTTGGTGCGGGGAGGCCATCTCCTGGAACAGCTCTTTGGTGCATGGTGACCATCTCCTAGAACATCTCTTTGGTGTGGGTTGACCATCTCCTAGAACATCTCTTTGGTGCGGGCTGACCATCTCCTGGAACATCTCTATGGTGCAGGGTGACCATCTCCTGGAACATCTCTTGGGTGTGGGGTGACCATCTCCTGGAACATCTCTTTGATGTGGGGTGACCATCTACTAGAACATCCCTTTGGTGTGGGGTGACCATCTCCTGGAACATCTCTTTGGTGCGGTGTGACCATCTCCTGGAACATCTCTTTGATGTGGGGTGACCATCTACTAGAACATCCCTTTGGTGTGGGGTGACCATCTCCTAGAACATCTCTTTGTTGCAGGGTGACCATCCCCTGGAACATCTCTTTGGTGCAGGGTGACCATTTCCTGGAACATCTCTTTGGTGCAGGGTGACCATCTCCGAGAACATCTCTTTGTTGCAGGGTGACCATCCCCTGGAACATCTCTTTGGTGCAGGGTGACCATTTCCTGGAACATCTCCTGGAACATCTCTTTGGTGTGGGGTGACAATCTCCTGGAACATCTCTATTGTGCGGGGTGACCATCTCCTGGAACATCTCTTTGGTGCAGGGTGACCATCTCCTGGAACATCTCTTTGGTGCAGGGTTACCATCTCCAGGAACATCTCTTTTGTGCAGGGTGACCATCTCCTGGAACATCTCTTTGGAACAGGGTGACCATCTCCTGGAACATTTCTTTGGTGCGGGGTGACCATCTCCTGGAACATCTCTTTGGTGTGGGGTGACCATCTCCTGGAACATCTCTTTCCTGCAGGGTGACCATCTCCTGGAACATCTCTTTGGGGTGGGATGACCATCTCCTGGAACATCTCTTTGGTGTGGGGTGACCATCTCCTGGAACATCTCTTTGGTGCGGAGTGACCATCTCTGGGAACATCTCTTTGGTGCGGGGTGACCATCTCCTGGAACAGCTCTTTGGTGTGTGGTGACCCTCTCCTGGAACATCTCTTTCGTGCTGCTGACCATCTCCTGGAACATCTCTTTGGTGCAGCGTGACACCCTCCTTGGACATCTCTTTAGTGCAGGTGAGAATCTCCTGGAACATATCTTCGGTGCAGGGTGGCCATCTCCTGGAACATCTCTGTAGCTGTGGGGTGACCATCTCCTAGAACATCTCTTTGGTGCAGGGTGACCATCTCCTGGAACAGCTCTTTGGTGTGGGGTGACCATCTCCTGGAGCATCTCTATAGCTGTGGGGTGACCATCTCCTAGAACAGCCCTTTGGTGCGAGGTGACCATCTCCTAGAACATCATTTTGGTGCGGTGTGAACATCTCCTGGAAGATCTCTTTGGTGCGGGGTGACCATCTCCTGGAACAGCTCTTTGGTGCAGGGTGACCATCTCCCGAAGCCTCTCTTTGGTGCGGGATGACCATCTCCGTGAACATTTCTTTGGTGCGGGATGACAATCTCCTGGAACATCTCTTTGGTGCAGGGTGACCATCTCCTAGAACATCCCTTTGGTGTGGGGTGACCATCTCCTGGAACATCTCTTTGGTGCGGGGAGACCATCTTCTGGAACATCTCTTTGGTGCAGGGTGACCATCTCCTAGAACATCTCTTTGGTGTGGGGTGACCATCTCCTAGAACATCTCTTTGGTGCGCGCTGACCATCTCCTGGAACATCTCTATGTTGCAGGGTGACCATCTACTAGAACATCCCTTTGGTGTGGGGTGACCATCTCCTGGAACATCTGTTTGGTGCGGTGTGACCATCTCCTGCAACATCTCTTTGGTGCGGGGTGACCATCTCCTGGAACATCTCTTTGGTGCGGGGTGACCATCTCCTCGAACATCTCTTTGGTGTGGGGTGACCATCTCCTGGAACATCTCTTTGGTGCGGAGTGACGATGTCCTGGAACATCTCTTTGGTGTGGGGTGACCGTCTCCTGGAACATCTCTTTGGTGCAGGGTGGCCATCTCCTGGAACATCTCTTTGGTGCATGGTGACCATCTCCTGGAACATCTCTTTGGTGCTGGGTGACCATCTCCTAGAACATCTCTTTGGTGCGGTGTGACCATCTCCAAGAACATCTCTGTGGTGCGGGGTGAACTTCTCCTGGAACATCTCTTTGGTGCGGGGTGACCATCTCCTGGAACAACTCTTTGGTGCGGGGAGACCACCTCCTGGAACATCCCTTCTGTGCGGGGTGACGACCTCCTGGAACATCTCTTAGGTGTGCGGTGACCATCTCCTGGAACATCTCTTTGGTGCGGGCTGACCATCTCCTAGAACATCTCTTTGGTGCAGGGTGACCATCTCCTGGAACATCTCTTTGGTGCATGGTGACCATCTGCTGGAACATCTCTTTGGTGCTGGGTGACCACCTCCTAGAACATCTCTTTGGTGCGGTGTGACCATCTCCAAGAACATCTCTGTGGTGCGGGGTGAACTTCTCCTGGAACATCTCTTTGGTGCGGGGTGACCATCTCCTGGAACATCTCTTTGGTGTGGGGAGACCACCTCCTGGAACATCCCTTCGGTGCGGGGTGACGACCTCCTGGAACATCTCTTGGGTGTGCGGTGACCATCTCCTGGAACATCTCTTTGGTGTTGGGTGATCATCTCCGAGAGCATCTCTTTGGTGCAGGGTGAACATCTCCTGGAACATCACTTTGGTGCAGGGTGACCATCTCCAGGAACATCTCTTTTGTGCAGGGTGACCATCTCCTGGAACATCTCTTTGGAACAGGGTGACCATCTCCTGGAACATGTCTTTGGTGTGGGGTGACCATCTCCTGGAACATCTCTTTGCTGCGGGGCGACCATCTCCTGGAACATCTCTTTGGTTCGGGGTGTCCATCACCTGGCACATCTCTTTGGTACGGGGTGAACATCTCCTGGAACGTCTCTTTGGTGCGGGGTGACCAACTCCTGGAACATCTCTTTCCTGCAGGGTGACCATCTCCTGGAACATCTCTTTGGGGTGGGGTGACCATCTCCTGGAACATCTCTTTGGTGTGGGGTGACAATCTCCTGGAACATCTCTTTGGTGCGGAGTGACCATCTCTGGGAACATCTCTTTGGTGCGGCGTGACCATCTCCTGGAACAGCTCTTTGATGTGTGGTGACCCTCTCCTGGAACATCTCTTTCGTGCTGGTGACCATCTCCTGGAACATCTCTTTGGTACGGCGTGACACTCTCCTGGGACATCTCTTTGGTGCGGGTGAGAATCTCCTGGAACATATCTTCGGTGCAGGGTGACCATCTCCTGAAGCATCTCTGCAGCTGTGGGGTGACCATCTCATAGAACATCTCTTTGGTGCAGGGTGACCATCTCCTGGAACAGCTCTTTGCTGTGGGGTGACCATCTCCTGGGACATCTCTGTAGCTGTGTGGTGACCATCTCCTAGAACAGCTCTTTGGTGCGGGGTGACCATCTCCTAGAACATCATTTTGGTGCGGGGTGAACATCTCCTGGAACATCTCTTTGGTGCGGGGTGACCATCTACTGGAACATCTCTTTGGTGCGGGGTGACCACCTCCTGGAACATCTCTTTGGTGCAGGGTGACCATCTCTTGGAACTTCTCTTTGGTGCAGGGTGACCATCTCCCGGAGCCTCTCTTTGGTGCGGGATGACCATCTCCTTGAACATTTCTTTGGTGCGGGATGACAATCTATTGGAACATCTCTTTGGTGCAGGGTGACCATCTCCTAGAACATCCCTTTGGTGTGGGGTGACCATCTCCTGGAACATCTCTTTGGTGCGGGGAGGCCATCTCCTGGAACAGCTCTTTGGTGCATGGTGACCATCTCCTAGAACATCTCTTTGGTGTGGGTTGACCATCTCCTAGAACATCTCTTTGGTGCGGGCTGACCATCTCCTGGAACATCTCTATGGTGCAGGGTGACCATCTCCTGGAACATCTCTTGGGTGTGGGGTGACCATCTCCTGGAACATCTCTTTGATGTGGGGTGACCATCTACTAGAACATCCCTTTGGTGTGGGGTGACCATTCCCTGGAGCATCTCTTTGGTGCAGGGTGACCATTTCCTGGAACATCTCCTGGAACAGCTCTTTGGTGCAGGGTGACCAACTCCTGGAACATCTCTTTGGAAGAGGGTGACCATCTACTAGAACATCCCTTTGGTGTGGGGTGACCATCTCCTGGAACATCTATTTGGTGCAGGGTGTCCATCTCCTGGAACATCTCTTTGGTGCATGGTGACCATCTCCTGGAACATCTCTTTGGAGCTTGGTGACCATCTCCTGGAACCTCTCTTTGCTGCAGGGTGACCATTTCCTGGAACATCTCTTTGGTGCGGGGTGACCATCTCCTAGAACATCTCTTTGGTGTGGAGTGACCATCTCCAGGAACGGCTCTTTGGTGTGGGGTGACCATCTTCTGGAACATCTCATTGGTGCAGGGTGACCATCTCCTCGAACATCTCTTTGGTGCAGGGTGACCATCTCCTAGAACAACACTTTGGTGTGGGGTGACCATCTCCTGGAACATCTCTTTGGTGCGGAGTGATCATGACCTGGAACATCTATTTGGTGCAGGGTGACCATCTCCTGGAACATCTCTTTGGTGCATGGTGACCATTCCTTGAACACCTCTTTGGTGCAGGGTGACCAACTCCTGGATCATCTCTTTGGAAGAGGGTGACCATCTACTAGAACATCCCTTTGGTGTGGGGTGACCATCTCCTGGAACATCTCTTTGGTGCGGTGTGACCATCTCCTGGAACATCTCTTTGGTGCGGGGTGACCATCTCCTGGAACATCTCTTTGGTGCGGGGTGACCATCTCCTCGAACATCTCTTTGTTGCAGGGTGACCATTCCCTGGAGCATCTCTTTGGTGCAGGGTGACCATCTCCGAGACCATCTCTTTGGTGTGGGTTGACCATCTCCTAGAACATCTCTTTGGTGCAGGGTGACCATCTCCTGGAACATCTCTTGGGTGTGGGGTGACCATCTCCTGGAACATCTCTTTGATGTGGGGTGACCATCTACTAGAACATCCCTTTGGTGTGGGGTGACCATCTCCTGGAACATCTCTTTGGTGCGGTGTGACCATCTCCTGGAACATCTCTTTGGTGCGGGGTGACCATCTCCGAGAACATCTCTTTGTTGCAGGGTGACCATTCCCTGGAGCATCTCTTTGGTGCAGGGTGACCATCTCCGAGAACATCTCTTTGTTGCAGGGTGACCACCCCCTGGAACATCTCTTTGGTGCAGGGTGACCATTTCCTGGAACATCTCCTGGAACATCTCTTTGGTGTGGGGTGACAATCTCCTGGAACATCTCTATTGTGCGGGGTGACCATCTCCTGGAACATCTCTTTGGTGCAGGGTGACCATCTCCAGGAACATCTCCTTTGTGCAGGGTGACCATCTCCTGGAACATCTCTTTGGAACAGGGTGACCATCTCCTGGAACATTTCTTTGGTGCGGGGTGACCATCTCCTGGAACATCTCTTTGGTGCGGGGTGACCATCTCCTGGAACATCTCTTTCCTGCAGGGTGACCATCTCCTGGAACATCTCTTTGGGGTGGGATGACCATCTCCTGGAACATCTCTTTGGTGTGGGGTGACCATCTCCTGGAACATCTCTTTGGTGCGGAGTGACCATCTCTGGGAACATCTCTTTGGTGCGGGGTGACCATCTCCTGGAACAGCTCTTTGGTGTGTGGTGACCCTCTCCTGGAACATCTCTTTCGTTCTGCTGACCATCACCTGGAACATCTCTTTGGTGCAGCGTGACACCCTCCTTGGACATCTCTTTAGTGCGGGTGAGAATCTCCTGGAACATATCTTCGGTGCAGGGTGACCATCTCCTGGAACATCTCTGTAGCTGTGGGGTGACCATTTCCCAGAACATCTCTTTGGTGCAGGGTGACCAGCTCCTGGAACAGCTCTTTGGTGTGGGGTGACCATCTCCTGGAACATCTCTGTAGCTGTGGGGTGACCATCTCCTGGAACAGCCCTTTGGTGCGAGGTGACCATCTACTAGAACATCATTTTGGTGCGGTGTGAACATCTCCTGGAAAATCTCTTTGGTGCAGGGTGACCATCTCCCGAAGCCTCTCTTTGGTGCGGGATGACCATCTCCGTGAACATTTCTTTGGTGCGGGATGACAATCTCCTGGAACATCTCTTTGGTGCAGGGTGACCATCTCCTAGAACATCCCTTTGGTGTGGGGTGACCATCTCCTGGAACATCTCTTTGGTGCGGGGAGACCATCTTCTGGAACATCTCTTTGGTGCAGGGTGACCATCTCCTAGAACATCTCTTTGGTGTGGGGTGACCATCTCCTAGAACATCTCTGTGGTGCGCGCTGACCATCTCCTGGAACATCTCTATGTTGCAGGGTGACCATCTACTAGAACATCCCTTTGGTGTGGGGTGACCATCTCCTGGAACATCTCTTTGGTGCGGTGTGACCATCTCCTGCAACATCTCTTTGGTGCGGGGTGACCATCTCCTGGAACATCTCTTTGGTGCGGGGTGACAGTCTCCTCGAACATCTCTTTGGTGTGGGGTGACCATCTCCTGGAACATCTCTTTGGTGCGGAGTGACGATGTCCTGGAACATCTCTTTGGTGTGGGGTGACCGTCTCCTGGAACATCTCTTTGGTGCAGGGTGGCCATCTCCTGGAACATCTCTTTGGTGCATGGTGACCATCTCCTGGAACATCTCTTTGGTGCTGGGTGACCATCTCCTAGAACATCTCTTTGGTGCGGTGTGACCATCTCCAAGAACATCTCTGTGGTGTGGGGTGAACTTCTCCTGGAACATCTCTTTGGTGCGGGGTGACCATCTCCTGGAACATCTCTTTGGTGCGGGGAGACCACCTCCTGGAATATCTCTTCGGTGCGGGGTGACGACCTCCTGGAACATCTCTTAGGTGTGCGGTGACCATCTCCTGGAACATCTCTTTGGTGTTGGGTGATCATCTCCTAGAGCATCTCCTTGGTGTGGGATGACCATTTCCTGGAACATCTCTTTGGTGCGGGCTGACCATCTCCTAGAACATCTCGTTGGTGCAGGGTGACCATCTCCTGGAACATCTCTTTGGAGTGGGGTGTCCATCTCCTGGAACATCTCTTTGGTGCGGGGTGACCATCTCCTGGAACATCTCTTTGGTGTGTGGTGACCATTTCCTGGAACATCTCTTTGGTGCGGGGTCACCATCTCCTGGAACATCTCTTTGGTGCAGGGTGAACATCTCCTGGAACATCACTTTGGTGCAGGGTGACCATCTCCTGGAACATCTCTTTGGTGGGAGGTGACCATCTCCTGGAACATCTCTATGGTGCGGGGTGACCATCTCCTGGAACATCTCTTTGGTGTGTGGTGACCATTTCCTGGAACATCTCTTTGGTGCGGGGTCACCATCTCCTGGAACATCTCTTTGGTGCAGGGTGAACATCTCCTGGAACATCACTTTGGTGCAGGGTGACCATCTCCTGGAACATCTCTATGGTGCGGGGTGACCATCTCCTGGAACATCTCTTTGGTGCGGGGTGACCATCTCCTAGAACATCTCTTTGGTGTGGGGTGACCATCTTCTAGAACATCTCTTTGGTGTGGGGTGACCATCTCCTGGAAAATCTCTTTGGTGCGGGATGACCCTCTCCTAGAACATCTGTTTGGTGTGGGGTGACCATCTCCTGGATCATCTCTTTCGTGCAGGGTGACCATCTCCTGGATCATCTCTTTCGTGCAGGGTGACCAACTCCTGGAACATCTCTTTGGTGCAGGGTAACCATCTATTGGAACATCTCTTTGGTGCGGGGTGACAATCTCCTGGAACATCTCTTTGATGCGGGGTGACCATCTCCTGGAACATCTGTTTGGTGCGGTGTGAACATCTCCTGGAACATTTCTTTGGTGCGGCGTGACCATCTCCTGGAACATCCCTTTGGTGTGAGGTGACCTTCTCCTGGAACATCTCTTTGGTGCGGGGTGACCATCTCCTGGAACATCTCTTTGCTGTGTGGTGACCATCTCCTGGAACATCTCTTTGGTGCGGGGAGAGCATCTCCTGGAACATCTCTTTGTGTGGGGTGACCATATCCTGGAACATCTCTTTGGTGCGGGGTGACCATGTATTGGAACATCTCTTTGGTGCGGGTTCACCATCTCCTGGAACATTTCTTTGGTGTGGTGCGACCATCTCCTGGAACATTTTTTGCTGCAGGGGACCATCTCCTGGCACATCTCTTTGGTGCGTTGTGTCCATCTACTAGAACATCCCTTTGGTGTGGGGTGACCATCTCCTGGAACATATATTTGGTGCAGGGTGACCATCTCCTGGAACATCTCTTTGGTGCATGGTGATCATCTCCTGGAACATCTCTTTGGTGCTTGGTGACCATCTCCTGGAACATCTCTTTGCTGCAGGGTGACCATTTCCTGGAACATCTCTTTGGTGCGGGGTGACCATCTCCTAGAACATCTCTTTGGTGTGGAGTGACCATCTCCAGGAACGGCTCTTTGGTGTGGGGTGACCATCTTCTGGAACATCTCATTGGTGCAGGGTGACCATCTCCTAGAACATCTCTTTGGTGTGGGGTGACCATCTCCTGGAACATCTCTTTGGTGTGGAGTGATCATGACCTGGACCATCTCTTTCGTATGGGGTGACCATCTCCTGGAACATCTATTTGGTGCAGGGTGACCATCTCCTGGAACATCTCTTTGGTGCATGGTGACCATCTCCTTGAACATCTCTTTGGTGCAGGGTGACCAACTCCTGGATCATCTCTTTGGAAGAGGGTGACCATCTACTAGAACATCCCTTTGGTGTGGGGTGACCATCTCCTGGAACATCTCTTTGGTGCGGGGTGACCATCTCCTGGAACATCTCTTTGGTGCGGGGTGACCATTTCCTGGAACATCTCTTTGGTGTGGGGTGACCATCTCCTGGAACATCTCTTTGGTGCAGAGTGATCATGTCCTGGACTATCTCTTTGGTGTGGGGTGACCATCTCCTGGAACATCTATTTGGTGCAGGGTGAGCATCTCCTGGAACATCTCTTTGGTGCGGGGTGACCATCTCCTGGAACATCTCTTTGGTTCGGGGTGACCATCTCCTGGAACATTTCTTTGCTGCAGGGTGACCATTTCCTGGAACATCTCTTTGGTGCGGGGTGACCATCTCCTAGAACATCTCTTTGGTGCGGAGTGACCATCTCCAGGAACGTCTCTTTGGTGCGGGGTGACCATCTTCTGGAACATCTCTTTGGTGCAGGGTGACCATCTCCTAGAACATCTCTTTGGTGCAGGGTGACCATCTCCTCGAACAACACTTTGGTGTGGGGTGACCATCTCCTGGAACACCTCTTTGGTGCGGAGTGATCATGACCTGGACCATCTCTTAGGTGTGGGGTGACCATCTCCTGGAACATCTATTTGGTGTGGAGTGACCATCTCCAGGAACGGCTCTTTGGTGTGGGGTGACCATCTTCTGGAACATCTCATTGGTGCAGGGTGACCATCTCCTAGAACATCTCTTTGGTGTGGGGTGACCATCTCCTGGAACATCTCTTTGGTGTGGAGTGATCATGACCTGGACCATCTCTTTCGTATGGGGTGACCATCTCCTGGAACATCTATTTGGTGCAGGGTGACCATCTCCTGGAACATCTCTTTGGTGCATGGTGACCATCTCCTTGAACATCTCTTTGGTGCAGGGTGACCAACTCCTGGATCATCTCTTTGGAAGAGGGTGACCATCTACTAGAACATCCCTTTGGTGTGGGGTGACCATCTCCTGGAACATCTCTTTGGTGCAGGGTGACCATCTCCTGGAACATCTCTTTGGTGCGGGGTGACCATTTCCTGGAACATCTCTTTGGTGCGGGGTGACCATCTCCTGGAACATCTCTTAGCTGCAGGGTGACCATTTCCTGGAACATCTATTTGGTGCGGGGTGACCATCTCCTAGAACATCTCTTTGGTGCAGGGTGACCATCTCCTAGAACAACACTTTGGCGAGGGGTGACTGTCTCTTGGAACATCCCTTTGGTGCAGGGAGACCATCTCCTGGAACATCTCTTTGGTGCGAGGTGACCATCTCCTAGAACATCTCTTTGGTGCGGGGTGACCATCTCCTTGAACATCTCTTTGGTGCGGGATGACCATCTCCTGGAACATCTCTTTGGTACGGGGTGACCACCTCCCAGAACATCGCTTTTGTGTGGGGTGACCATCTTCTAGAACATCTCTTTGGTGCGGGGTGATCATCTCCTGGAACATCTCTTTGGTGCAGGGTGACGATCACCTGGAACATCTCTTTGGTGCAGGGTGACCATCTATTGGAACATCTCTTTGGTGCGGGATGACCATCTCCTGGAACATCTCTTTGGTTCGGAGGGACCATCTCCTGGAACATCTTTTTGGTGCGCTGTGACCATCTCCTGGAACATCTCCTTCGTGCGGGGAGACCATCTCCTGGAACATCTCTTTGGTGTGGGGTGACCTTCTCCTGGAACATCGCTTTGGCGCAGGGTGACAATTTTTTGGAACATCTCTTTGGTGCGGTGTGACCATCTCCTGGAACATTGCTTTGCTGCGGGGTGACAATCTCCTGGCATATCTCTTTGGTGCGGGATGATCCTCTCCAAGAACATTTCTTTGGTGTGGGGTGACCATCTCCTGGAACATCTCATTGCTGCGGGGTGACCATCTCCTGACACATCTCTTTGGTGTGGGGTGACCATCTACTGGAACATCTCTTTGGTGCAGGGTGACCATCTCCTGGAACACCTCTTTGGAAGAGGGTGACCATTTCCTGGAACATCTCTTTGGTGTGGGGTGACCATGTCCTGGAACATCTCTTTGGAAAGGGTGACCATCTCCTGGAACATCTCTTTGGTGTGGGGTGACCATCTCCTGGAACATCTCTTTGGTGCAGGGTGACCATCTCTTGGAACATCTCTTTGGTGCGGGGTGACCATCTACTGGAACATCTCTTTGGTGCGGGGTGACGATATCCTGGAACATCTCTTTGGTGTGCAGTGACCATCTCCTGGAACATCTCTTTGGTGCGGGGTGACCATCTCCTAGAACATCTCTTTGGTGTGGAGTGACCATCTCCTGGAACATCTCTTTGGTGCAGGATGACCATCTCCAGGAACATCTCTTTGGTGTGGGGTGACCATCTCCTAGAACATTTCTTTGGTGCATGGTGACCATCTCCTAGAACATCTCTTTGGCGTGGGTTGACCCTCTCCTGGAACATCTCTTTGGTGCAGCGTGACCATCTCCTGGAAGATCTCTTTGGTGTGTGGTGACCATCTCCTGGACCATCTCTTTGGTGCAGGGTGACCATCTCCTGGAACATCTCTTTGGTGTGGTGTGACCATCTCCTGGAACATCTCTTTGGTGCGGGGTGACCCACTCCTGGACCATCTCTTTGGTGCAGGGTGACCATCTCCTGGAACATCTCTTTTTTGCTGGGTGACCATCTCCTGGAACATCTATTTGGTGCAGGGTGACCATCTCCTGGAACATCTCTTTGGTGCGGGATGACCATCTCCTGGAACATCTCTTTGGTGCGAGGTGACCATCTCCTAGAACATCACTTTGGTGCGGGGTGACCATCTCCTGGATCATCACTTTGGTGTGGGGTGACCATCTCCTAGAACATCACTTTGGTGCAGGGTGACCATCTCCTGGAACATCTCTTTGGTGCGGGATGACCATCTCCTGGAACATCACTTTGGTGCGAGGTGACCATCTCCTAGAACATCACTTTGGTGCGGGGTGACCATCTCCTGGATCATCACTTTGGTGTGGGGTGACCATCTCCTAGAACATCACTTTGGTGCAGGGTGACCATCTCCTGGAACATCTCTTTGGTGCGGGGTGACCATCTCCTGGAACATCTCTTTGGTGCAGGGTGACCATCTCCTGGAACATCTCTTTGGTGCGGGGTGACCATCTCCTAGAACATCTCTTTGGTGCAGGGTGACCATCTCTTGGAACATCTCTTTGGTGCGGGGTGACGATATCCTGGAACATCTCTTTGGTGTGGGGTGACCATCTCCTGGAACATCTCTTTGGTGCGGGGTGACCATCTCCTCGAACATCTCTTTGGTGTGGAGTGACCATCTCCTGGAACATCTCTTTGGTGCAGGATGACCATATCCAGGAACATCTCTTTGGTGCGGGGTGACCATCTCCTCGAACATTTCTTTGGTGCATGTTGACCATCTCCTAGAACATCTCTTTGGCGCGGGTTGACCCTCTCCTGGAACATCTCTTTGGTGCAGCGTGACCATCTCTTGGAAGATCTCTTTGGTGTGGTGTGACCATCTCCTGGAACATCTCTTTGGTGCGGGGTGACCCACTCCTGGACCATCTCTTTGGTGCAGGGTGACCATCTCCTGGAACATCTCTTTGGTGCGCGGTGACCATCCCCTGGACCATCTCTTTGGTGTGGGGTGACCATCTCCGAGAACATCTCTTTGGTGTGGAATGACCATCTCCTAGAACATCTCTTTTGTTCTGGGTGACCATCTCGTGAAACATCTCTATTGTGCGGGGTGACCATCTACTGGAACATCTTTTTTCTCCAGGGTGACCCTCTCCTGGAACATCTCATTGCTGCGGGGTGACCATCTCCTGACACATCTCTTTGGTGTGGGGTGACCATCTACTGGAACATCTCTTTGGTGCAGGGTGACCATCTCCTGGAACACCTCTTTGGAGCAGGGTGACCATCTCCTGGAACATCTCTTTGGTGCAGGATGACCATCTCCAGGAGCGTCTCTTTGGTGCAGGGTGACCTTCTCTGGAACATCCCATTGGTGCAGGGTGACCATCTCCTGGAAAATCTCTTTGGTGTGGGGTGACCATCTCCTGGAACATCTCTTTGGTGTGGTGTGACCATCTCCTGGAACATCTCTTTGGTGTGGTGTGACCATCTCCTGGAACATCTCTTTGGTGCGGGGTGACCATCTCGTGAAACATCTCTTTGGTGCGGGGTGACCCTCTCCTGGAACATCTTTTTGTTGCTGGGTGACCATCTCCTAGAACATCTCTTTCGTTCTGGGTGACCCTCTCCTGGAACATCTTTTTGTTGCGGGGTGACCATCTCCTGGACCATCTCTTTGGTGCAGGGTGACCATCTCCTGGAACATCTCTTTGGTGCAGGGTGACCCTCTCCTGGAACATCTTTTTGTTGCTGGGTGACCATCTCCTAGAACATCTCTTTCGTTCTGGGTGACCCTCTCCTGGAACATCTTTTTGTTGCGGGGTGACCATCTCCTGGACCATCTCTTTGGTGCAGGGTGACCATCTCCTGGAACATCTCTTTGGTGCAGGGTGACCATCTCCTGGACCATCTCTTTGGTGTGGGGTGACCATCTCCTGGAACATCTCTTTGGTGCAGGGTGACCATCTCCTGGAACATCTCTTTGGTGCAGAGTGACCCTCTCCTGGAACATCTCTTTGGTGTGGGGTGACCCTCTCCTGGAACATCTCTTTGGTGTGGGGTGACCATCTCCTGGAACATCTCTTTGGTGCGGGGTGACCATCTCCTGGAACATCTCTTTTTTGCTGGGTGACCATCTCCTGGAACATCTCTTTGGTGTGGGGTGACCCTCTCCTGGAACATCTCTTTGGTGCAGGGTGACCATCTCCAGGAACGTCTCTTTGGCGCGGGGTGACCATCTACTAGTACATCTTTTTGGTGTGGGGTGACCATCTCCTGGAACATCTCTTTGGTGTTGGGTGATCATCTCCTAGAGCATCTCTTTGGTGTGGGATGACCATTTCCTGGAACATCTCTTTGGTGCGGGCTGACCATCTCCTAGAACATCTCTTTGGTGCGGGATGACCATTTCCTGGAACATCTCTTTGGAGTGGGGTGTCCATCTCCTGGAACATCTCTTTGGTGCGGGCTGACCATCTCCTGGAACATCTCTTTGGAGTGGGGTGTCCATCTCCTGGAACATCTCTTTGGTGCAGGGTGACCATCTCCTGGAACATCTCTTTGGTGCGGGCTGACCATCTCCTGGAACATCTCTTTGGAGTGGGGTGTCCACCTCCTGGAACATCTCTTTGGTGCATGCTGACCATCTCCTGGAACATCTCGTTGGTGGGAGGTGACCATCTCCAAGAACATCTCTTTGCTGCGGGGTGACCATCACCTGGAACATCACTTTGGTGCGGGGTGACCATCTCCTAGAACATCTCTTTGGTGCGGGGTGACCATCTCCTAGAACATCTCTTTGGTGTGGGGTGACCATCTTCTAGAACATCTCTTTGGTGCGGGATGACAATCTCCTGGAACATCTCTTTGATGCGGGGTGACCATCTCCTGGAACATCTGTTTGGCGTGGTGTGAACATCTCCTGGAACATCTCTTTGGTGTGGGGTGACCATCTCCTGGAACATCTCTTTGGAGTGGGGTGTCCATCTCCTGGAAAATCTCTTTGGTGCGGGGTGACCATCTCCTGGAACATCTCTTTGGTGCATGCTGGCCATCTCCTGGAACATCTCGTTGATGGGAGGTGACCATCTCCTAGAACATCTCTTTGCTGCGGGGTGACCATCACCTGGAACATCTCTTTGGTGTGTTGAGCATCTCCTGGAACATCTCTATGGTGCGGGGTGACCATCTCCTGGAACATCTCTTTGGTGCGGGGTCACCATCTCCTAGAACATCTCTTTGGTGTGGGGTGACCATTTTCTAGAACATATCTTTGGTGTGGGGTGACCATCTCCTGGAAAATCTCTTTGGTGTGGGATGACTCTCTCCTAGAACATCTCTTTGGTGTGGGGTGACCATCTCCTGGATCATCTCTTTCGTGCAGGGTGACCAACTCCTGGAACATCTCTTTGGTGCAGGGTAACCATCTATTGGAACATCTCCTTGGTGCGGGATGACAATCTCCTGGAACATCTCTTTGATGCGGGGTGACCATCACCTGGAACATCTGTTTGGTGCGGTGTGAACATCTCCTGGAACATTGCTTTGCTGCGGTGTGACCATCTCCTGGCATATCTCTTTGGTGCAGGATGATCCTCTCCAAGAGCATCTCTTTGGTGTGGGGTGACCATCTCCTGGAACATCTCATTGCTGCGGGGTGACCATCTCCTGACACATCTCTTTGGTGTGGGGTGACCATCTACTGGAACATCTCTTTGGTGCAGGGTGACCATCTCCTGGAACACCTCTTTGGAAGAGGGTGACCATCTCCTGGAACATCTCTTTGGTGTGGGGTGACCATGTCCTGGAACATCTCTTTGGAAGAGGGTGACCATCTCCTGGAACATCTCTTTGGTGTGGGGTGACCATCTCCTGGAACATCTCTTTGGTGTGGGGTGACCATTTCCGAAAACATCTCTTTGGTGTGGAGTGACCATCTCCTAGAACATCTCTTTTGTTCTGGGTGACCATCTCGTGGAACATCTATTTGGTGCAGGGTGACCATCTCCTGGAACATCTATTTGGTGCGGGGTGACCCTCTCCTGGAACATCTCTTTGGTGCGGGGTGACCCTCGCCTGAAACATCTCTTTGGTGCAGGGTGACCATCTCCAGGAGCGTCTCTTTGGTGCGGGGTTACCATCTTCTGGAACATCCCATTGGTGCAGGGTGACCATCTCCTGGAAAATCTCTTTGGTGTGTGGTGACCATCTCCTGGACCATCTCTTTGGTGTGGTGTGACCATCTCCTGGAACATTTCTTTGGTGTGGTGTGACCATCTCCTGGAACATCTCTTTGGTGCGGGGTGACCATCTCCTAGAACATCTCTTTGGTTCTGGGTGGCCACCTCGTGAAACATCTCTTTGGTGCGGGCTGACCCTCTCCTGGAACATCTTTTTGTTGCGGGGTGACCATCTCCTGGAACATCTCTTTTGTGCAGGGTGACCCCTTCCTGGAACATCTTTTTGGTGCAGGGTGACCATCTCCTGGAACATCTCTTTGGTCCGGGGTGACCATCTCCTGAAACATCTCTTTGGTGCAGGGTGACCATCTCCTGGAACATCTCTTTGGTGTGGGGTGATCCTCTCCTGGAACATCTCTTTGGTGCAGGGTGACAATCTCCTGGAACATCTCTTTGGTGCGGGTTGACCCTCTCCTGAAACATCTCTTTGGTGCAGGGTGACCCTCTCCAGGAACGTCTCTTTGGCGCGGGGTGACCATCTACTAGTACATCTTTTTGGTGTGGGGTGACCATCTCCTGGAACATCTCTTTGGTGCGGGTGACCATCTCCTGGAACATCTCTTTGGTGCAGGGTGTCCATCTCCTGGAACATCTCTTTGGTGCAGGGTGTCCATCTCCTGGAACATCTCTTTTGTGCGGGGTGACCATCTCCTGGAACATCTCTTTGGTGCAGGATGACCATCTCCAGGAACATCTCTTTGGTGCGGGGTGACCATCTCCTAGAACATTTCTTTGGTGCGGGGTGACCATCTCCTGGAACATCTCTTTGGCGCGGGCTGACCGTCTCCTGGAACATCCCTTTGGTGCAGGGTGACCATCTCCTGGAAGATCTCTTTGGTGTGTGGTGACCATCTCCTGGACCATCTCTTTGGTGCAGGGTGACCATCTCCTGGAAGATCTCTTTGGTGTGTGGTGACCATCTCCTGGACCATCTCTTTGGTGCAGGGTGACCATCTCCTGGAACATCTCTTTGGTGTGGTGTGACCATCTCCTGGAACATCTCTTTGGTGTGGGGTGACCCACTCCTGGACCATCTCTTTGGTGCAGGGTGACCATCTCCGAGAACATCTCTTTGGTTTGGGGTGACCATTTCCAAGGTCATCTCTTTGCTGCGGAGGGACCATCTCCTGGAACATCTCTTTGGTGCGGGGTGTCCATCTCCGAGAACATCTCTTTGGTGTGGAGTGACCATCTCCGAGAACATCTCTTTGGTGTGGAGTGACCATCTCCTAGAACATCTCTTTGGTGTGTGGTGACCATCTCCTGGAACATCTCTTTGGTGCGGGGTGACCCTCTCCTGGAACATCTTTTTGTTGCGGGGTGACCATCTCCTGGAGCATCTCTTTTGTGCAGGGTGACCATCTCCTGGAACATCTCTTTGGTGCGGGGTGACCCTCTCCTGGAACATCTCTTTGGTGCGGGGTGACTGTCTCCTGGAACATCCCTTTGGTGCAGGGAGACCATCTCCTGGAACATCTCTTTGGTGTGGGGTGACCCTCTCCTGAAACATCTCTTTGGTGCAGGGTGACCATCTCCAGGAACGTCTCTTTGGTGCAGGGAGACCATCTCCTGGAACATCTCTTTGGTGTGGGGTGACCCTCTCCTGAAACATCTCTTTGGTGCAGGGTGACCCACTCCTGGAACATCTCTTTGGTGCGGGGTGACCCTCTCCTGGAACATCTCTTTGGTGCAGGGTGACCCACTCCTGGACCATCTCTTTGGTGCAGGGTGACCATCTCCGAGAACATCTCTTTGGTTTGGGGTGACCATCTCCAAGGTCATCTCTTTGTTGCGGGGTGACCATCTCCTGGAACATCTCTTTTTTGCTGGGTTACAATCTCCTGGAACATCTCTTTGGTGTGGAGTGACCATCTCCTAGAACATCTCTTTTGTTCTGGGTGACCATCCCCTGAATCATCTCTTTGGTGCGGGGTGACCCTCTCCTGGAACATCTCTTTGGTGCGGTGTGACCATCTCCTGGAACATCTCTTTGGTGCGGTGTGACCATCTCCTGGAACATCTCTTTGGTGCGGTGTGACCATCTCCTGGAACATCTCTTTTGTGCAGGGTGACCCTCTCCTGGAACATCTTTTTGGTGCAGGGTGACCATCTCCTTGAACATCTCTTTGGTTCTGGGTGACCATCTCCTGGAACATCTCTTTCGTGCGGGGTGACCCTCTCCTGGAACATCTCTTTGGTCCGGGGTAACCATCTCCTGAAAATTCTCTTTGGTGCAGTGTGACCATCTCCTGGAACATCTCTTTGTTGTGGGGTGACCCTCTCCTGGAACATCTCTTTGGTGCGGGGTGACCATCTCCTGGAACATCTCTTTGATGCGGGGTGACCCTCTCCTGAAACATCTCTTTGGTCCAGGGTGACCATCTCCAGGAACGTCTCTTTAGTGCAGGGTGACCATCTCCTCGAACATCTCTGTGGTGCGGGATGACCATCTCCTGGAACATCTCTTTGGTACGGGGTGACCATCTCCTAGAACATCGCTTTGGTGTGGGGTGACCATCTTCTAGAACATCTCTTTGGTGCGGGGTGACCATCTCCTGGAACATCTCTTTGGTGTGGGGTGACGATCTCCTGGAACATCTCTTTGGTGCAGAGTGACCATCTCCTGGAACATCGGTTTGGTGCGAGGTGACCATCTCCTGGCACATCTCTTTGGTGCGGGGTGACCATCCCCTGGACCCTCTCTTTTGTGCAGGGTGACCATCTCCTGGAACATCTCTTTGGTGCAGGGTGACCATCTCATGGAACATCTCTTTGGTCCGGGGTGACCATCTCCTGAAACATCTCTTTGGTGCAGGGTGACCATCTCCTGGAACATCTCTTTGGTGCGGGCTGACCCTCTCCTGGAACATCTCTTTGGTGCGGGGTGACAATCTGCTGGAACATCTCTTTGGTGCGGGGTGACCATCTCCAGGAACGTCTCTTTGGTGCGGGGTTACCATCTTCTGGAAAATCCCATTGGTGCAGGGTGACCATCTCCTGGAAGGTCTCTTTGGTGTGTGGTGACCATCTCCGTGACCATCTCTTTGGTGCAGGGTGACCATCTCCTGGAACATCTCTTTGGTGTGGTGTGACCATCTCCTGGAACATCTCTTTGGTGTGGGGTGACCCACTCCTGGACCATCTCTTTGGTGCAGGGTGACCATCTCCGAGAACATCTCTTTGGTTTGGGGTGACCATCTCCAAGGTCATCTCTTTGCTGCGGGGTGACCATCTCCTGGAACATCTCTTTGGTGTGGGGTGACCATCTCCGAGAACATCTCTTTCGTGTGGAGTGACCATCTCCTAGAACATCTCTTTGGTTCTGGGTGACCATCTCGTGAAACATCTCTTTGGTGCAGGGTGACCATCTCCTGGAACATCTATTTGGTCCGGGGTGACCATCTCCTGAAACAACTCTTTGGTGCAGGGTGACCATCTCCTGGAACATCTCTTTGGTGCAGGGTGACCATCTCCTGAAACATCTCTTTGGTGCAGGGTGACCATCTCCTCGAACACCTCTTGAGTGCAGGGTGACCATCTCCTAGAACAACACTTTGGTGCGGGGTGACCCTCTCCTGGAACATCTTTTTGGTGCGGGGTGACCATCTCCTGGAACATCTCTTTGGTGCGGGATGACCATCTCCTGGAACATCTCTTTGGTCCGGGGTGACCATCTCCTGGAACATCACTTTGGTGCGAGGTGACCATCTCCTAGAACATCACTTTGGTGCGGGGTGACCATCTCCTGGATCATCACTTTGGTGCGGGGTGACCATCTACTAGAACATCACTTTGGTGCGGGGTGACCATCTCCTGGAACATCTCTTTGGTGCAGGGTGACCATCTCCTGGAACATCTCTTTGGTGCGGGGTGACCATCTCCTGGAACATCTCTTTGGTGCAGGGTGACCATCTCCTGGAACATCTCTTTGGTGCGGGGTGACCATCTCCTAGAACATCTCTTTGGTGCAGGGTGACCATCTCTTGGAACATCTCTTTGGTGCGGGGTGACGATATCCTGGAACATCTCTTTGGTGTGGGGTGACCATCTCCTGGAACATCTCTTTGGTGCGGGGTGACCATCTCCTCGAACATCTCTTTGGTGTGGAGTGACCATCTCCTGGAACATCTCTTTGGTGCAGGATGACCATATCCAGGAACATCTCTTTGGTGCGGGGTGACCATCTCCTCGAACATTTCTTTGGTGCATGTTGACCATCTCCTAGAACATCTCTTTGGCGCGGGTTGACCCTCTCCTGGAACATCTCTTTGGTGCAGCGTGACCATCTCTTGGAAGATCTCTTTGGTGTGGTGTGACCATCTCCTGGAACATCTCTTTGGTGCGGGGTGACCCACTCCTGGACCATCTCTTTGGTGCAGGGTGACCATCTCCTGGAACATCTCTTTGGTGCGCGGTGACCATCCCCTGGACCATCTCTTTGGTGTGGGGTGACCATCTCCGAGAACATCTCTTTGGTGTGGAATGACCATCTCCTAGAACATCTCTTTTGTTCTGGGTGACCATCTCGTGAAACATCTCTATTGTGCGGGGTGACCATCTCCTGACACATCTCTTTGGTGTGGGGTGACCATCTACTGGAACATCTCTTTGGTGTGGGGTGATGATCTCCTGGAACATCTCTTTGGTGCAGGGTGACCATCTCCTGGAACAACACTTTGGTGTGGGGAGACCATTTCCTGGAACATCTCTTTGGTGTGTGGTGACCACCTCCTGGAACATCTCTTTGGTGCGGGGTGACCATCTCCTAGAACAAATCTTTGGTGCAGGGTGACCATCTGCGAGAAAATCTCTTGGTGCGGGATGACCATCTCCGAGAACATCGCTTTGGTGCGGGGTAACCATCTACTGGAACATATCTTTGGTGAAGGGCGACCATCTCCTGGAACATCTCTTTGGTGTGTGGTGACAATCACCTGGAACATCTCTTTGGTGTGTGGTGACCATCTCCTGGAACATCTCTTTGGAGCGGGGTGACCAACTCCTAGAACAACTCTTTGGTGCAGGGTGACCATCTCCGAGGAAATCTCTTGGTGCGGGTTGACCATCTCCAGGAACATCTATTTTGTGCAGGGTGACCATCTCATGGAACAATCCTTTGGTACAGGGTGACCATCTCCTGGAACTTCTGTTTGGTGCGGGTTGTCCATCTCCTGGAACAACTCTTTGGTGCGGGGTGAGCATTTCCTGGAACATCTCTTCGGTGTGTGGTGACCATCTCCTGGAACATATCTTTGGTGAAGGGTGACCATCTCCTGGAACATCTCTTTGGTGTGGGGTGACAATCTCCTGGAACATCTCTTTGGTGTGGGTGACCCTCTCCTAGAACATCTCTCTGGTGCGGGGTGACCATCTCCTGGAACATCTATTTGGTGCGGGGTGACCACCTCCTGGAACATTTCTTTGGTACGGGGTGACCCTCTCCTAGAACGTCTCTTTGGTGCGTGGTGACTATCTCCTGGTACATCTTTTTGGTGCGGCGTGACCATCTCCTGGAACATCTCTTTGGTGCGGGGTGACCCTCTCCTGGGACATCTCTTTGTTGTGGGGTGATGATCTCCTGGAACATCTCTTTGGTGCAGGGTGACCATCTCCTCGATCATCTCTTTGGTGCGGGGTGACCATCTCCTGGAACAACTCTTTGGTGTGGGGAGACCATTTCCTGGAACATCTCTTTGGTGTGTGGTGACCACCTCCTGGAACATCTCTTTGGTGCGGGGTGACCATCTGCGAGAAAATCTCTTGGTGCGGGATGACCATCTCCGAGAACATCGCTTTGGTGTGGGGTAACCATCTACTGGAACATATCTTTGGTGAAGGGCGACCATCTCCTGGAACATCTCTTTGGTGTGTGGTGACCATCTCCTGGAACATCTCTTTGGTGTGTGGTGACCATCTCCTGGAACATCTCTTTGGAGCGGGGTGACCAACTCCTAGAACAACTCTTTGGTGCAGGGTGACCATCTCCGAGGAAATCTCTTGGTGCGGGATGACCATCTCCGAGAACATCTCTTTGGTGCAGGGTGACCATCTCCAGGAACATCTATTTTGTGCAGGGTGACCATCTCATGGAACAATCCTTTGGTACAGGGTGACCATCTCCTGGAACTTCTGTTTGGTGCGGGTTGTCCATCTCCTGGATCATCTCTTTGGTGCCGGGTGAACATCTCCTGGAACAACTCTTTGGTGCGGGGTGAGCATTTCCTGGAACATCTCTTCGGTGTGTGGTGACCATCTCCTGGAACATATCTTTGGTGAAGGGTGACCATCTCCTGGAACATCACTTTGGTGTGGGGTGAACATTTCCTGGAACATCTCTTTGGTGCGGGGTGACCATTTCCTGGAACATCTCTTTGGTGCAGTGTGAACATCTCCTGGAACATCTCTTTGGTGCGTGGTGACCATCTCCTGGAACATCTCTTTGGTGTGTGGTGACAATCACCTGGAACATCTCTTTGGTGTGGGTGACCACCTCCTGGAACATCTCTTTGGTGCGGGGTGACCCACTCCTAGAACATCTCTTTGGTGCGGGGTGAGCATCTCCTGGTACATCTTTTTGATGCGGCGTAACCATCTCCTGGAACATCTCTTTGGTGTGCGTGACCCTCTCCTAGAACATTTCTTTGGTGCGGGGTGACCATCTCCTGGAACATCTCTTTGGTTCGGGGTGACCATCTCCTGGAACATCTCTTTGGTGCGGGGTGACCCTCTCCTGGGATGTCTCATTGGTGCGGGGTGACCATCTCCTGGAACATCTCTTTGGTGCGGGGTGTCCATCTCCTGGAACATCTCTTTGTTGTGGGGTGATGATCTCCTGGAACCTCTCTTTGGTGCAGGGTGACCATCTCTTCGATCATCTCTTTGGTGCGGGCTGACCATCTCCTGGAACAACTCTTTGGTGTGGGGTGACCATTTCCTGGTGCATCTCTTTGGTGTATGGTGACCATCTCCTGGAACATCTCTTTGGTGCGGGGTGACCAACCCCTAGAACAACTATTTGATGCAGGGTGACCAGCTCTGAGAAAATCTCTTGGTGCGGGATGACCATCTCCGAGAACATCTCTTTTGTGCAGGGTGACCATCTCCAGGAACATCTCTTTTGAGCAGGGTGACCATCTCCTGGAACACCCCTTTGGTACAGGGTGACCATCTCCTGGAACATCTCGTTGGTGCGGGGTGACCATCTCCTGGAACATCTCGTTGGTGCGGGGTGACCACCTCCTGGAACATCTCTTTGGTGCGGGGTGACCATCTCCTGGAACTTCTGTTTGGTGCGGGGTGTCCATCTCCTGTTACACCTCTTTGGTACGGTGTGACCATCTCCTGGAACATCTCTTTGGTGCGGGGTGACCACCTCCTAGAACATCTCTTTGGTGCCGGATGACCATCTCCTGGAACATATCTTTGGTGAAGGATGACCATCTCCTGGAACATCTCTTTGGTGTGGGGTGACCATCTCCTAGAACAACTTTTGGTGTGGGATGGCCATCTCCGAGAACATCGCTTTGGTGCGGGGTGACCATCTCCTGGAACATCTCTTTGGTGTGGTGTGAACATTTCCTGGAACATCTCTTTGGTGCGGGGTGACCATTTTCTGGAATATCTCAGTAGCTGTGGGGTTACCATCTCCTGGAACATGTCTTTGGTGCAGGGTGACAATCTCCTGGAACATCTCTTTGCTGCGGGGTGACCACCTCCTGGAACATCTCTTTGGTGTGGGGTGACAATCTCCTGGAACATCTCTTTGGTGTGGGTGACCCTCTCCTAGAACATCTCTCTGCTGCGGGGTGACCATCTCCTGGAACATCTATTTGGTGTGGGGTGACCACCTCCTGGAACATTTCTTTGGTACGGGGTGACCCTCTCCTAGAACGTCTCTTTGGTGCGTGGTGACTATCTCCTGGTACATCTTTTTGGTGCGGCGTGACCATCTCCTGGAACATCTCTTTGGTGCGGGGTGACCAACCCCTAGAACAACTATTTGATGCAGGGTGACCAGCTCCGAGAAAATCTCTTGGTGCGGGATGACCATCTCTGAGAACATCTCTTTGGTGCAGGGTGACCATCTCCAGGAACATCTCTTTTGAGCAGGGTGACCATCTCCTGGAACATCCCTTTGGTACAGGGTGACCACCTCCTGGAACATCTTTTTGGTGCGGGGTGACCATCTCCTGGAACTTCTGTTTGGTGCGGGGTGTCCATCTCCTGGAACACCTCTTTAGTATGGTGTGACCATCTCCTGGAACAACTCTTTGGTGCGGGGTGACCATTTCCTGGAACATCTCTTTGGTGTGTGGTGACCATCTCCTGGAACATCTCTTTGGTGCGGGGTAACCATCTACTGGAACATATCATTGGTGAAGGGTGACCATCTCCTGGAACATCTCTTTGGTGTGGGGTGACCATCTCCTAGAACAACTCTTTGGTGCGGTGTGACCATCTCCGAGAACATCGCTTTGGTGCGGGGTGACCATCTCCTGGAACATCTCTTTGGTGTGGGGTGAACATTTCCTGGAACATCTCTTTGGTGCAGGGTGACAATCTCCTGGAACATCTCTTTGGTGCAGGGTGACCATCTCGTGGAACATCTCTTTGCTGCGGGGTGACCATCTCCTGGAACATCTCTTTGGTGCAGGGTGACCATCTCGTGGAACATCTCTTTGCTGCGGGGTGACCATCTCCTGGAACATCTCTTTGGTGCAGGGTGACCATTTCCTGGAACATCTCCTGGAACATCTCTTAGGTGTGGGGTGACAATCTCCTGGAACATCTCTTTGGTGCGGGGTGACCATCTCCTGGAACATCTCTTTGGTGCAGGGTGACCATCTCCAGGAACATCTCTTTTGTGCAGGGTGACCATCTCCTGGAACATCTCTTTGGAACAGGGTGACCATCTCCTGGAACATGTCTTTGGTGTGGGGTGACCATCTCCTGGAACATCTCTTTGCTGCGGGGCGACCATCTCCTGGAACATCTCTTTGGTTCGGGGTGTCCATCACCTGGCACATCTCTTTGGTACGGGGTGACCATCTCCTGGAACGTCTCTTTGGTGCGGGGTGACCAACTCCTGGAACATCTCTTTCCTGCAGGGTGACCATCTCCTGGAACATCTCTTTGGGGTGGGGTGACCATCTCCTGGAACATCTCTTTGGTGTGGGGTGACAATCTCCTGGAACATCTCTTTGGTGCGGAGTGACCATCTCTGGGAACATCTCTTTCGTGCTGGTGACCATCTCCTGGAACATCTCTTTGGTACGGCGTGACACTCTCCTGGGACATCTCTTTGGTGCGGGTGAGAATCTCCTGGAACATATCTTCGGTGCAGGGTGACCATCTCCTGAAGCATCTCTGTAGCTGTGGGGTGACCATCTCATAGAACATCTCTTTGGTGCAGGGTGACCATCTCCTGGAACAGCTCTTTGCTGTGGGGTGACCATCTCCTGGAACATCTCTGTAGCTGTGGGGTGACCATCTCCTAGAACAGCTCTTTGGTGCGGGGTGACCATCTCCTAGAACATCATTTTGGTGCGGGGTGACCACCTCCTGGAACATCTCTTTGGTGCAGGGTGACCATCTCTTGGAACTTCTCTTTGGTGCAGGCTGACCATCTCCCGGAGACTCTCTTTGGTGCGGGATGACCATCTCCTTGAACATTTCTTTGGTGCGGGATGACAATCTATTGGAACATCTCTTTGGTGCAGGGTGACCATCTCCTAGAACATCCCTTTGGTGTGGGGTGACCATCTCCTGGAACATCTCTTTGGTGCGGGGAGGCCATCTCCTGGAACAGCTCTTTGGTGCATGGTGACCATCTCCTAGAACATCTCTTTGGTGTGGGTTGACCATCTCCTAGAACATCTCTTTGGTGCGGGCTGACCATCTCCTGGAACATCTCTATGGTGCAGGGTGACCATCTCCTGGAACATCTCTTGGGTGTGGGGTGACCATCTCCTGGAACATCTCTTTGATGTGGGGTGACCATCTACTAGAACATCCCTTTGGTGTGGGGTGACCATCTCCTGGAACATCTCTTTGGTGCGGTGTGACCATCTCCTGGAACATCTCTTTGATGTGGGGTGACCATCTACTAGAACATCCCTTTGGTGTGGGGTGACCATCTCCTAGAACATCTCTTTGGTGCAGGGTGACCATTTCCTGGAACATCTCTTTGGTGCAGGGTGACCATCTCCGAGAACATCTCTTTGTTGCAGGGTGACCATCCCCTGGAACATCTCTTTGGTGCAGGGTGACCATTTCCTGGAACATCTCCTGGAACATCTCTTTGGTGTGGGGTGACAATCTCCTGGAACATCTCTATTGTGCGGGGTGACCATCTCCTGGAACATCTCTTTGGTGCAGGGTGACCATCTCCTGGAACATCTCTTTGGTGCAGGGTTACCATCTCCAGGAACATCTCTTTTGTGCAGGGTGACCATCTCCTGGAACATCTCTTTGGAACAGGGTGACCATCTCCTGGAACATTTCTTTGGTGCGGGGTGACCATCTCCTGGAACATTTCTTTGGTGCGGGGTGACCATCTCCTGGAACATCTCTTTGGTGTGGGGTGACCATCTCCTGGAACATCTCTTTCCTGCAGGGTGACCATCTCCTGGAACATCTCTTTGGGGTGGGATGACCATCTCCTGGAACATCTCTTTGGTGTGGGGTGACCATCTCCTGGAACATCTCTTTGGTGCGGAGTGACCATCTCTGGGAACATCTCTTTGGTGCGGGGTGACCATCTCCTGGAACAGCTCTTTGGTGTGTGGTGACCCTCTCCTGGAACATCTCTTTCGTGCTGCTGACCATCTCCTGGAACATCTCTTTGGTGCAGCGTGACACCCTCCTTGGACATCTCTTTAGTGCAGGTGAGAATCTCCTGGAACATATCTTCGGTGCAGGGTGGCCATCTCCTGGAACATCTCTGTAGCTGTGGGGTGACCATCTCCTAGAACATCTCTTTGGTGCAGGGTGACCATCTCCTGGAACAGCTCTTTGGTGTGGGGTGACCATCTCCTGGAGCATCTCTATAGCTGTGGGGTGACCATCTCCTAGAACAGCCCTTTGGTGCGAGGTGACCATCTCCTAGAACATCATTTTGGTGCGGTGTGAACATCTCCTGGAAGATCTCTTTGGTGCGGGGTGACCATCTCCTGGAACAGCTCTTTGGTGCAGGGTGACCATCTCCCGAAGCCTCTCTTTGGTGCGGGATGACCATCTCCGTGAACATTTCTTTGGTGCGGGATGACAATCTCCTGGAACATCTCTTTGGTGCAGGGTGACCATCTCCTAGAACATCCCTTTGGTGTGGGGTGACCATCTCCTGGAACATCTCTTTGGTGCGGGGAGACCATCTTCTGGAACATCTCTTTGGTGCAGGGTGACCATCTCCTAGAACATCTCTTTGGTGTGGGGTGACCATCTCCTAGAACATCTCTTTGGTGCGCGCTGACCATCTCCTGGAACATCTCTATGTTGCAGGGTGACCATCTACTAGAACATCCCTTTGGTGTGGGGTGACCATCTCCTGGAACATCTGTTTGGTGCGGTGTGACCATCTCCTGCAACATCTCTTTGGTGCGGGGTGACCATCTCCTCGAACATCTCTTTGGTGTGGGGTGACCATCTCCTGGAACATCTCTTTGGTGTGGGGTGACCATCTCCTCGAACATCTCTTTGGTGTGGGGTGACCATCTCCTGGAACATCTCTTTGGTGCGGGGTGACCATCTCCTCGAACATCTCTTTGGTGTGGGGTGACCATCTCCTGGAACATCTCTTTGGTGCGGAGTGACGATGTCCTGGAACATCTCTTTGGTGTGGGGTGACCGTCTCCTGGAACATCTCTTTGGTGCAGGGTGGCCATCTCCTGGAACATCTCTTTGGTGCATGGTGACCATCTCCTGGAACATCTCTTTGGTGCTGGGTGACCATCTCCTAGAACATCTCTTTGGTGCGGTGTGACCATCTCCAAGAACATCTCTGTGGTGCGGGGTGAACTTCTCCTGGAACATCTCTTTGGTGCGGGGTGACCATCTCCTGGAACAACTCTTTGGTGCGGGGAGACCACCTCCTGGAACATCCCTTCTGTGCGGGGTGACGACCTCCTGGAACATCTCTTAGGTGTGCGGTGACCATCTCCTGGAACATCTCTTTGGTGCGGGCTGACCATCTCCTAGAACATCTCTTTGGTGCAGGGTGACCATCTCCTGGAACATCTCTTTGGTGCATGGTGACCATCTGCTGGAACATCTCTTTGGTGCTGGGTGACCACCTCCTAGAACATCTCTTTGGTGCGGTGTGACCATCTCCAAGAACATCTCTGTGGTGCGGGGTGAACTTCTCCTGGAACATCTCTTTGGTGCGGGGTGACCATCTCCTGGAACATCTCTTTGGTGTGGGGAGACCACCTCCTGGAACATCCCTTCGGTGCGGGGTGACGACCTCCTGGAACATCTCTTGGGTGTGCGGTGACCATCTCCTGGAACATCTCTTTGGTGTTGGGTGATCATCTCCGAGAGCATCTCTTTGGTGCAGGGTGAACATCTCCTGGAACATCACTTTGGTGCAGGGTGACCATCTCCAGGAACATCTCTTTTGTGCAGGGTGACCATCTCCTGGAACATCTCTTTGGAACAGGGTGACCATCTCCTGGAACATGTCTTTGGTGTGGGGTGACCATCTCCTGGAACATCTCTTTGCTGCGGGGCGACCATCTCCTGGAACATCTCTTTGGTTCGGGGTGTCCATCACCTGGCACATCTCTTTGGTACGGGGTGAACATCTCCTGGAACGTCTCTTTGGTGCGGGGTGACCAACTCCTGGAACATCTCTTTCCTGCAGGGTGACCATCTCCTGGAACATCTCTTTGGGGTGGGGTGACCATCTCCTGGAACATCTCTTTGGTGTGGGGTGACAATCTCCTGGAACATCTCTTTGGTGCGGAGTGACCATCTCTGGGAACATCTCTTTGGTGCGGCGTGACCATCTCCTGGAACAGCTCTTTGATGTGTGGTGACCCTCTCCTGGAACATCTCTTTCGTGCTGGTGACCATCTCCTGGAACATCTCTTTGGTACGGCGTGACACTCTCCTGGGACATCTCTTTGGTGCGGGTGAGAATCTCCTGGAACATATCTTCGGTGCAGGGTGACCATCTCCTGAAGCATCTCTGCAGCTGTGGGGTGACCATCTCATAGAACATCTCTTTGGTGCAGGGTGACCATCTCCTGGAACAGCTCTTTGCTGTGGGGTGACCATCTCCTGGGACATCTCTGTAGCTGTGTGGTGACCATCTCCTAGAACAGCTCTTTGGTGCGGGGTGACCATCTCCTAGAACATCATTTTGGTGCGGGGTGAACATCTCCTGGAACATCTCTTTGGTGCGGGGTGACCATCTACTGGAACATCTCTTTGGTGCGGGGTGACCACCTCCTGGAACATCTCTTTGGTGCAGGGTGACCATCTCTTGGAACTTCTCTTTGGTGCAGGGTGACCATCTCCCGGAGCCTCTCTTTGGTGCGGGATGACCATCTCCTTGAACATTTCTTTGGTGCGGGATGACAATCTATTGGAACATCTCTTTGGTGCAGGGTGACCATCTCCTAGAACATCCCTTTGGTGTGGGGTGACCATCTCCTGGAACATCTCTTTGGTGCGGGGAGGCCATCTCCTGGAACAGCTCTTTGGTGCATGGTGACCATCTCCTAGAACATCTCTTTGGTGTGGGTTGACCATCTCCTAGAACATCTCTTTGGTGCGGGCTGACCATCTCCTGGAACATCTCTATGGTGCAGGGTGACCATCTCCTGGAACATCTCTTGGGTGTGGGGTGACCATCTCCTGGAACATCTCTTTGATGTGGGGTGACCATCTACTAGAACATCCCTTTGGTGTGGGGTGACCATCTCCTGGAACATCTCTTTGGTGCAGGGTGACCAACTCCTGGAACATCTCTTTGGAAGAGGGTGACCATCTACTAGAACATCCCTTTGGTGTGGGGTGACCATCTCCTGGAACATCTATTTGGTGCAGGGTGTCCATCTCCTGGAACATCTCTTTGGTGCATGGTGACCATCTCCTGGAACATCTCTTTGGAGCTTGGTGACCATCTCCTGGAACCTCTCTTTGCTGCAGGGTGACCATTTCCTGGAACATCTCTTTGGTGTGGAGTGACCATCTCCAGGAACGGCTCTTTGGTGCGGGGTGACCATCTTCTGGAACATCTCATTGGTGCAGGGTGACCATCTCCTCGAACATCTCTTTGGTGCAGGGTGACCATCTCCTAGAACAACACTTTGGTGTGGGGTGACCATCTCCTGGAACATCTCTTTGGTGCGGAGTGATCATGACCTGGACCATCTCTTTCGTATGGGGTGACCATCTCCTGGAACATCTATTTGGTGCAGGGTGACCATCTCCTGGAACATCTCTTTGGTGCATGGTGACCAACTCCTGGATCATCTCTTTGGAAGAGGGTGACCATCTACTAGAACATCCCTTTGGTGTGGGGTGACCATCTCCTGGAACATCTCTTTGGTGCGGTGTGACCATCTCCTGGAACATCTCTTTGGTGCGGGGTGACCATCTCCTCGAACATCTCTTTGTTGCAGGGTGACCATTCCCTGGAGCATCTCTTTGGTGCAGGGTGACCATCCCCTGGAACATCTCTTTGGTGCAGGGTGACCATTTCCTGGAACATCTCCTGGAACATCTCTTTGGTGTGGGGTGACAATCTCCTGGAACATCTCTATTGTGCGGGGTGACCATCTCCTGGAACATCTCTTTGGTGCAGGGTGACCATCTCCTGGAACATTTCTTTGGTGCGGGGTGACCATCTCCTGGAACATCTCTTTGGTGTGGGGTGACCATCTCCTGGAACATCTCTTTCCTGCAGGGTGACCATCTCCTGGAACATCTCTTTGGGGTGGGATGACCATCTCCTGGAACATCTCTTTGGTGTGGGGTGACCATCTCCTGGAACATCTCTTTGGTGCGGAGTGACCATCTCTGGGAACATCTCTTTGGTGCGGGGTGACCATCTCCTGGAACAGCTCTTTGGTGTGTGGTGACCCTCTCCTGGAACATCTCTTTCGTGCTGCTGACCATCTCCTGGAACATCTCTTTGGTGCAGCGTGACACCCTCCTTGGACATCTCTTTAGTGCGGGTGAGAATCTCCTGGAACATATCTTCGGTGCAGGGTGGCCATCTCCTGGAACATCTCTGTAGCTGTGGGGTGACCATCTCCTAGAACATCTCTTTGGTGCAGGGTGACCATCTCCTGGAACAGCTCTTTGGTGTGGGGTGACCATCTCCTGGAGCATCTCTGTAGCTGTGGGGTGACCATCTCCTAGAACAGCCCTTTGGTGCGAGGTGACCATCTCCTAGAACATCATTTTGGTGCGGTGTGAACATCTCCTGGAAAATCTCTTTGGTGCGGGGTGACCATCTCCTGGAACATCTCTTTGGTGCAGGGTGACCATCTCCCGAAGCCTCTCTTTGGTGCGGGATGACCATCTCCGTGAACATTTCTTTGGTGCGGGATGACAATCTCCTGGAACATCTCTTTGGTGCAGGGTGACCATCTCCTAGAACATCCCTTTGGTGTGGGGTGACCATCTCCTGGAACATCTCTTTGGTGCGGGGAGACCATCTTCTGGAACATCTCTTTGGTGCAGGGTGACCATCTCCTAGAACATCTCTTTGGTGCGCGCTGACCATCTCCTGGAACATCTCTATGTTGCAGGGTGACCATCTACTAGAACATCCCTTTGGTGTGGGGTGACCATCTCCTGGAACATCTCTTTGGTGCGGTGTGACCATCTCCTGCAACATCTCTTTGGTGCGGGGTGACCATCTCCTGGAACATCTCTTTGGTGCGGGGTGACCATCTCCTCGAACATCTCTTTGGTGTGGGGTGACCATCTCCTGGAACATCTCTTTGGTGCGGAGTGACGATGTCCTGGAACATCTCTTTGGTGTGGGGTGACCGTCTCCTGGAACATCTCTTTGGTGCAGGGTGGCCATCTCCTGGAACATCTCTTTGGTGTGGGGTGACAATCTCCTGGAACATCTCTTTGGTGCGGAGTGACCATCTCTGGGAACATCTCTTTGGTGCGGCGTGACCATCTCCTGGAACAGCTCTTTGATGTGTGGTGACCCTCTCCTGGAACATCTCTTTCGTGCTGGTGACCATCTCCTGGAACATCTCTTTGGTACGGCGTGACACTCTCCTGGGACATCTCTTTGGTGCGGGTGAGAATCTCCTGGAACATATCTTCGGTGCAGGGTGACCATCTCCTGAAGCATCTCTGCAGCTGTGGGGTGACCATCTCATAGAACATCTCTTTGGTGCAGGGTGACCATCTCCTGGAACAGCTCTTTGCTGTGGGGTGACCATCTCCTGGGACATCTCTGTAGCTGTGTGGTGACCATCTCCTAGAACAGCTCTTTGGTGCGGGGTGACCATCTCCTAGAACATCATTTTGGTGCGGGGTGAACATCTCCTGGAACATCTCTTTGGTGCGGGGTGACCATCTACTGGAACATCTCTTTGGTGCGGGGTGACCACCTCCTGGAACATCTCTTTGGTGCAGGGTGACCATCTCTTGGAACTTCTCTTTGGTGCAGGGTGACCATCTCCCGGAGCCTCTCTTTGGTGCGGGATGACCATCTCCTTGAACATTTCTTTGGTGCGGGATGACAATCTATTGGAACATCTCTTTGGTGCAGGGTGACCATCTCCTAGAACATCCCTTTGGTGTGGGGTGACCATCTCCTGGAACATCTCTTTGGTGCGGGGAGGCCATCTCCTGGAACAGCTCTTTGGTGCATGGTGACCATCTCCGAGACCATCTCTTTGGTGTGGGTTGACCATCTCCTAGAACATCTCTTTGGTGCGGGCTGACCATCTCCTGGAACATCTCTATGGTGCAGGGTGACCATCTCCTGGAACATCTCTTGGGTGTGGGGTGACCATCTCCTGGAACATCTCTTTGATGTGGGGTGACCATCTACTAGAACATCCCTTTGGTGTGGGGTGACCATCTCCTGGAACATCTCTTTGGTGCGGGGTGACCATCTCCGAGAACATCTCTTTGTTGCAGGGTGACCATTCCCTGGAGCATCTCTTTGGTGCAGGGTGACCATCTCCGAGAACATCTCTTTGTTGCAGGGTGACCACCCCCTGGAACATCTCTTTGGTGCAGGGTGACCATTTCCTGGAACATCTCCTGGAACATCTCTTTGGTGTGGGGTGACAATCTCCTGGAACATCTCTATTGTGCGGGGTGACCATCTCCTGGAACATCTCTTTGGTGCAGGGTGACCATCTCCAGGAACATCTCCTTTGTGCAGGGTGACCATCTCCTGGAACATCTCTTTGGAACAGGGTGACCATCTCCTGGAACATTTCTTTGGTGCGGGGTGACCATCTCCTGGAACATCTCTTTGGTGTGGGGTGACCATCTCCTGGAACATCTCTTTCCTGCAGGGTGACCATCTCCTGGAACATCTCTTTGGGGTGGGATGACCATCTCCTGGAACATCTCTTTGGTGTGGGGTGACCATCTCCTGGAACATCTCTTTGGTGCGGAGTGACCATCTCTGGGAACATCTCTTTGGTGCGGGGTGACCATCTCTGGGAACATCTCTTTGGTGTGTGGTGACCCTCTCCTGGAACATCTCTTTCGTTCTGCTGACCATCACCTGGAACATCTCTTTGGTGCAGCGTGACACCCTCCTTGGACATCTCTTTAGTGCGGGTGAGAATCTCCTGGAACATATCTTCGGTGCAGGGTGACCATCTCCTGGAACATCTCTGTAGCTGTGGGGTGACCATTTCCCAGAACATCTCTTTGGTGCAGGGTGACCAGCTCCTGGAACAGCTCTTTGGTGTGGGGTGACCATCTCCTGGAACATCTCTGTAGCTGTGGGGTGACCATCTCCTGGAACAGCCCTTTGGTGCGAGGTGACCATCTACTAGAACATCATTTTGGTGCGGTGTGAACATCTCCTGGAAAATCTCTTTGGTGCAGGGTGACCATCTCCCGAAGCCTCTCTTTGGTGCGGGATGACCATCTCCGTGAACATTTCTTTGGTGCGGGATGACAATCTCCTGGAACATCTCTTTGGTGCAGGGTGACCATCTCCTAGAACATCCCTTTGGTGTGGGGTGACCATCTCCTGGAACATCTTTTTGGTGCGGGGAGACCATCTTCTGGAACATCTCTTTGGTGCAGGGTGACCATCTCCTAGAACATCTCTTTGGTGTGGGGTGACCATCTCCTAGAACATCTCTGTGGTGCGCGCTGACCATCTCCTGGAACATCTCTATGTTGCAGGGTGACCATCTACTAGAACATCCCTTTGGTGTGGGGTGACCATCTCCTGGAACATCTCTTTGGTGCGGTGTGACCATCTCCTGCAACATCTCTTTGGTGCGGGGTGACCATCTCCTGGAACATCTCTTTGGTGCGGGGTGACAGTCTCCTCGAACATCTCTTTGGTGTGGGGTGACCATCTCCTGGAACATCTCTTTGGTGCGGAGTGACGATGTCCTGGAACATCTCTTTGGTGTGGGGTGACCGTCTCCTGGAACATCTCTTTGGTGCAGGGTGGCCATCTCCTGGAACATCTCTTTGGTGCATGGTGACCATCTCCTGGAACATCTCTTTGGTGCTGGGTGACCATCTCCTAGAACATCTCTTTGGTGCGGTGTGACCATCTCCAAGAACATCTCTGTGGTGTGGGGTGAACTTCTCCTGGAACATCTCTTTGGTGCGGGGTGACCATCTCCTGGAACATCTCTTTGGTGCGGGGAGACCACCTCCTGGAATATCTCTTCGGTGCGGGGTGACGACCTCCTGGAACATCTCTTAGGTGTGCGGTGACCATCTCCTGGAACATCTCTTTGGTGTTGGGTGATCATCTCCTAGAGCATCTCCTTGGTGTGGGATGACCATTTCCTGGAACATCTCTTTGGTGCGGGCTGACCATCTCCTAGAACATCTCGTTGGTGCAGGGTGACCATCTCCTGGAACATCTCTTTGGAGTGGGGTGTCCATCTCCTGGAACATCTCTTTGGTGCGGGGTGACCATCTCCTGGAACATCTCTTTGGTGTGTGGTGACCATTTCCTGGAACATCTCTTTGGTGCGGGGTCACCATCTCCTGGAACATCTCTTTGGTGCAGGGTGAACATCTCCTGGAACATCACTTTGGTGCAGGGTGACCATCTCCTGGAACATCTCTTTGGTGGGAGGTGACCATCTCCTGGAACATCTCTATGGTGCGGGGTGACCATCTCCTGGAACATCTCTTTGGTGTGTGGTGACCATTTCCTGGAACATCTCTTTGGTGCGGGGTCACCATCTCCTGGAACATCTCTTTGGTGCAGGGTGAACATCTCCTGGAACATCACTTTGGTGCAGGGTGACCATCTCCTGGAACATCTCTATGGTGCGGGGTGACCATCTCCTGGAACATCTCTTTGGTGCGGGGTGACCATCTCCTAGAACATCTCTTTGGTGTGGGGTGACCATCTTCTAGAACATCTCTTTGGTGTGGGGTGACCATCTCCTGGAAAATCTCTTTGGTGCGGGATGACCCTCTCCTAGAACATCTGTTTGGTGTGGGGTGACCATCTCCTGGATCATCTCTTTCGTGCAGGGTGACCATCTCCTGGATCATCTCTTTCGTGCAGGGTGACCAACTCCTGGAACATCTCTTTGGTGCAGGGTAACCATCTATTGGAACATCTCTTTGGTGCGGGGTGACAATCTCCTGGAACATCTCTTTGATGCGGGGTGACCATCTCCTGGAACATCTGTTTGGTGCGGTGTGAACATCTCCTGGAACATTTCTTTGGTGCGGCGTGACCATCTCCTGGAACATCCCTTTGGTGTGAGGTGACCTTCTCCTGGAACATCTCTTTGGTGCGGGGTGACCATCTCCTGGAACATCTCTTTGCTGTGTGGTGACCATCTCCTGGAACATCTCTTTGGTGCGGGGTGACCGTCTCCTGGAACATCTCTTTGGTGCAGGGTGGCCATCTCCTGGAACATCTCTTTGGTGCATGGTGACCATCTCCTGGAACATCTCTTTGGTGCTGGGTGACCATCTCCTAGAACATCTCTTTGGTGCGGTGTGACCATCTCCAAGAACATCTCTGTGGTGCGGGGTGAACTTCTCCTGGAACATCTCTTTGGTGCGGGGTGACCATCTCCTGGAACAACTCTTTGGTGCGGGGAGACCACCTCCTGGAACATCCCTTCTGTGCGGGGTGACGACCTCCTGGAACATCTCTTAGGTGTGCGGTGACCATCTCCTGGAACATCTCTTTGGTGCGGGCTGACCATCTCCTAGAACATCTCTTTGGTGCAGGGTGACCATCTCCTGGAACATCTCTTTGGTGCATGGTGACCATCTGCTGGAACATCTCTTTGGTGCTGGGTGACCACCTCCTAGAACATCTCTTTGGTGCGGTGTGACCATCTCCAAGAACATCTCTGTGGTGCGGGGTGAACTTCTCCTGGAACATCTCTTTGGTGCGGGGTGACCATCTCCTGGAACATCTCTTTGGTGTGGGGAGACCACCTCCTGGAACATCCCTTCGGTGCGGGGTGACGACCTCCTGGAACATCTCTTGGGTGTGCGGTGACCATCTCCTGGAACATCTCTTTGGTGTTGGGTGATCATCTCCGAGAGCATCTCTTTGGTGCAGGGTGAACATCTCCTGGAACATCACTTTGGTGCAGGGTGACCATCTCCAGGAACATCTCTTTTGTGCAGGGTGACCATCTCCTGGAACATCTCTTTGGAACAGGGTGACCATCTCCTGGAACATGTCTTTGGTGTGGGGTGACCATCTCCTGGAACATCTCTTTGCTGCGGGGCGACCATCTCCTGGAACATCTCTTTGGTTCGGGGTGTCCATCACCTGGCACATCTCTTTGGTACGGGGTGAACATCTCCTGGAACGTCTCTTTGGTGCGGGGTGACCAACTCCTGGAACATCTCTTTCCTGCAGGGTGACCATCTCCTGGAACATCTCTTTGGGGTGGGGTGACCATCTCCTGGAACATCTCTTTGGTGTGGGGTGACAATCTCCTGGAACATCTCTTTGGTGCGGAGTGACCATCTCTGGGAACATCTCTTTGGTGCGGCGTGACCATCTCCTGGAACAGCTCTTTGATGTGTGGTGACCCTCTCCTGGAACATCTCTTTCGTGCTGGTGACCATCTCCTGGAACATCTCTTTGGTACGGCGTGACACTCTCCTGGGACATCTCTTTGGTGCGGGTGAGAATCTCCTGGAACATATCTTCGGTGCAGGGTGACCATCTCCTGAAGCATCTCTGCAGCTGTGGGGTGACCATCTCATAGAACATCTCTTTGGTGCAGGGTGACCATCTCCTGGAACAGCTCTTTGCTGTGGGGTGACCATCTCCTGGGACATCTCTGTAGCTGTGTGGTGACCATCTCCTAGAACAGCTCTTTGGTGCGGGGTGACCATCTCCTAGAACATCATTTTGGTGCGGGGTGAACATCTCCTGGAACATCTCTTTGGTGCGGGGTGACCATCTACTGGAACATCTCTTTGGTGCGGGGTGACCACCTCCTGGAACATCTCTTTGGTGCAGGGTGACCATCTCTTGGAACTTCTCTTTGGTGCAGGGTGACCATCTCCCGGAGCCTCTCTTTGGTGCGGGATGACCATCTCCTTGAACATTTCTTTGGTGCGGGATGACAATCTATTGGAACATCTCTTTGGTGCAGGGTGACCATCTCCTAGAACATCCCTTTGGTGTGGGGTGACCATCTCCTGGAACATCTCTTTGGTGCGGGGAGGCCATCTCCTGGAACAGCTCTTTGGTGCATGGTGACCATCTCCTAGAACATCTCTTTGGTGTGGGTTGACCATCTCCTAGAACATCTCTTTGGTGCGGGCTGACCATCTCCTGGAACATCTCTATGGTGCAGGGTGACCATCTCCTGGAACATCTCTTGGGTGTGGGGTGACCATCTCCTGGAACATCTCTTTGATGTGGGGTGACCATCTACTAGAACATCCCTTTGGTGTGGGGTGACCATCTCCTGGAACATCTCTTTGGTGCAGTGTGACCATCTCCTAGAACATCTCTTTGTTGCAGGGTGACCATTTCCTGGAACATCTCCTGGAACAGCTCTTTGGTGCAGGGTGACCAACTCCTGGAACATCTCTTTGGAAGAGGGTGACCATCTACTAGAACATCCCTTTGGTGTGGGGTGACCATCTCCTGGAACATCTATTTGGTGCAGGGTGTCCATCTCCTGGAACATCTCTTTGGAGCTTGGTGACCATCTCCTGGAACCTCTCTTTGCTGCAGGGTGACCATTTCCTGGAACATCTCTTTGGTGCGGGGTGACCATCTTCTGGAACATCTCATTGGTGCAGGGTGACCATCTCCTCGAACATCTCTTTGGTGCAGGGTGACCATCTCCTAGAACAACACTTTGGTGTGGGGTGACCATCTCCTGGAACATCTATTTGGTGCAGGGTGACCATCTCCTGGAACATCTCTTTGGTGCATGGTGACCATTCCTTGAACACCTCTTTGGTGCAGGGTGACCAACTCCTGGATCATCTCTTTGGAAGAGGGTGACCATCTACTAGAACATCCCTTTGGTGTGGGGTGACCATCTCCTGGAACATCTCTTTGGTGCGGTGTGACCATCTCCTGGAACATCTCTTTGGTGCATGGTGACCATTCCTTGAACATCTCTTTGGTGCATGGTGACCAACTCCTGGATCATCTCTTTGGAAGAGGGTGACCATCTACTAGAACATCCCTTTGGTGTGGGGTGACCATCTCCTGGAACATCTCTTTGGTGCGGTGTGACCATCTCCTGGAACATCTCTTTGGTGCGGGGTGACCATCTCCTCGAACATCTCTTTGGTGCATGGTGACCATTCCTTGAACATCTCTTTGGTGCATGGTGACCAACTCCTGGATCATCTCTTTGGAAGAGGGTGACCATCTACTAGAACATCCCTTTGGTGTGGGGTGACCATCTCCTGGAACATCTCTTTGGTGCGGTGTGACCATCTCCTGGAACATCTCTTTGGTGCGGGGTGACCATCTCCTCGAACATCTCTTTGTTGCAGGGTGACCATTCCCTGGAGCATCTCTTTGGTGCAGGGTGACCATTTCCTGGAACATCTCCTGGAACATCTCTTTGGTGTGGGGTGACAATCTCCTGGAACATCTCTATTGTGCGGGGTGACCATCTCCTGGAACATCTCTATTGTGCGGGGTGACCATCTCCTGGAACATCTCTTTGGTGCAGGGTGACCATCTCCAGGAACATCTCTTTTGTGCAGCGTGACCATCTCCTGGAACATCTCTTTGGAACAGGGTGACCATCTCCTGGAACATTTCTTTGGTGCGGGGTGACCATCTCCTGGAACATCTCTTTGGTGTGGGGTGACCACCTCCTGGAACATCTCTTTCCTGCAGGGTGACCATCTCCTGGAACATCTCTTTGGGGTGGGATGACCATCTCCTGGAACATCTCTTTGGTGTGGGGTGACCATCTCCTGGAACATCTCTTTGGTGCGGAGTGACCATCTCTGGGAACATCTCTTTGGTGCGGGGTGACCATCTCCTGGAACAGCTCTTTGGTGTGTGGTGACCCTCTCCTGGAACATCTCTTTCGTGCTGCTGACCATCTCCTGGAACATCTCTTTGGTGCAGCGTGACACCCTCCTTGGACATCTCTTTAGTGCGGGTGAGAATCTCCTGGAACATATCTTCGGTGCAGGGTGGCCATCTCCTGGAACATCTCTGTAGCTGTGGGGTGACCATCTCCTAGAACATCTCTTTGGTGCAGGGTGACCATCTCCTGGAACAGCTCTTTGGTGTGGGGTGACCATCTCCTGGAGCATCTCTGTAGCTGTGGGGTGACCATCTCCTAGAACAGCCCTTTGGTGCGAGGTGACCATCTCCTAGAACATCATTTTGGTGCGGTGTGAACATCTCCTGGAAAATCTCTTTGGTGCGGGGTGACCATCTCCTGGAACATCTCTTTGGTGCAGGGTGACCATCTCCCGAAGCCTCTCTTTGGTGCGGGATGACCATCTCCGTGAACATTTCTTTGGTGCGGGATGACAATCTCCTGGAACATCTCTTTGGTGCAGGGTGACCATCTCCTAGAACATCCCTTTGGTGTGGGGTGACCATCTCCTGGAACATCTCTTTGGTGCGGGGAGACCATCTTCTGGAACATCTCTTTGGTGCAGGGTGACCATCTCCTAGAACATCTCTTTGGTGTGGGGTGACCATCACCTAGAACATCTCTTTGGTGCGCGCTGACCATCTCCTGGAACATCTCTATGTTGCAGGGTGACCATCTACTAGAACATCCCTTTGGTGTGGGGTGACCATCTCCTGGAACATCTCTTTGGTGCGGTGTGACCATCTCCTGCAACATCTCTTTGGTGCGGGGTGACCATCTCCTGGAACATCTCTTTGGTGCGGGGTGACCATCTCCTGGAACATCTCTTTGGTGTGGGGTGACCATCTCCTGGAACATCTCTTTGGTGCGGAGTGACGATGTCCTGGAACATCTCTTTGGTGTGGGGTGACCGTCTCCTGGAACATCTCTTTGGTGCAGGGTGGCCATCTCCTGGAACATCTCTTTGGTGTGGGGTGACAATCTCCTGGAACATCTCTTTGGTGCGGAGTGACCATCTCTGGGAACATCTCTTTGGTGCGGCGTGACCATCTCCTGGAACAGCTCTTTGATGTGTGGTGACCCTCTCCTGGAACATCTCTTTCGTGCTGGTGACCATCTCCTGGAACATCTCTTTGGTACGGCGTGACACTCTCCTGGGACATCTCTTTGGTGCGGGTGAGAATCTCCTGGAACATATCTTCGGTGCAGGGTGACCATCTCCTGAAGCATCTCTGCAGCTGTGGGGTGACCATCTCATAGAACATCTCTTTGGTGCAGGGTGACCATCTCCTGGAACAGCTCTTTGCTGTGGGGTGACCATCTCCTGGGACATCTCTGTAGCTGTGTGGTGACCATCTCCTAGAACAGCTCTTTGGTGCGGGGTGACCATCTCCTAGAACATCATTTTGGTGCGGGGTGAACATCTCCTGGAACATCTCTTTGGTGCGGGGTGACCATCTACTGGAACATCTCTTTGGTGCGGGGTGACCACCTCCTGGAACATCTCGTTGGTGCAGGGTGACCATCACTTGGAACTTCTCTTTGGTGCAGGGTGACCATCTCCCGGAGCCTCTCTTTGGTGCGGGATGACCATCTCCTTGAACATTTCTTTGGTGCGGGATGACAATCTATTGGAACATCTCTTTGGTGCAGGGTGACCATCTCCTAGAACATCCCTTTGGTGTGGGGTGACCATCTCCTGGAACATCTCTTTGGTGCGGGGAGGCCATCTCCTGGAACAGCTCTTTGGTGCATGGTGACCATCTCCGAGACCATCTCTTTGGTGTGGGTTGACCATCTCCTAGAACATCTCTTTGGTGCGGGCTGACCATCTCCTGGAACATCTCTATGGTGCAGGGTGACCATCTCCTGGAACATCTCTTGGGTGTGGGGTGACCATCTCCTGGAACATCTCTTTGATGTGGGGTGACCATCTACTAGAACATCCCTTTGGTGTGGGGTGACCATCTCCTGGAACATCTCTTTGGTGCGGTGTGACCATCTCCTGGAACATCTCTTTGGTGCGGGGTGACCATCTCCGAGAACATCTCTTTGTTGCAGGGTGACCATTCCCTGGAGCATCTCTTTGGTGCAGGGTGACCATCTCCGAGAACATCTCTTTGTTGCAGGGTGACCACCCCCTGGAACATCTCTTTGGTGCAGGGTGACCATTTCCTGGAACATCTCCTGGAACATCTCTTTGGTGTGGGGTGACAATCTCCTGGAACATCTCTATTGTGCGGGGTGACCATCTCCTGGAACAACTCTTTGGTGCAGGGTGACCATCTCCAGGAACATCTCCTTTGTGCAGGGTGACCATCTCCTGGAACATCTCTTTGGAACAGGGTGACCATCTCCTGGAACATTTCTTTGGTGCGGGGTGACCATCTCCTGGAACATCTCTTTGGTGTGGGGTGACCATCTCCTGGAACATCTCTTTCCTGCAGGGTGACCATCTCCTGGAACATCTCTTTGGGGTGGGATGACCATCTCCTGGAACATCTCTTTGGTGTGGGGTGACCATCTCCTGGAACATCTCTTTGGTGCGGAGTGACCATCTCTGGGAACATCTCTTTGGTGCGGGGTGACCATCTCTGGGAACATCTCTTTGGTGTGTGGTGACCCTCTCCTGGAACATCTCTTTCGTTCTGCTGACCATCACCTGGAACATCTCTTTGGTGCAGCGTGACACCCTCCTTGGACATCTCTTTAGTGCGGGTGAGAATCTCCTGGAACATATCTTCGGTGCAGGGTGACCATCTCCTGGAACATCTCTGTAGCTGTGGGGTGACCATTTCCCAGAACATCTCTTTGGTGCAGGGTGACCAGCTCCTGGAACAGCTCTTTGGTGTGGGGTGACCATCTCCTGGAACATCTCTGTAGCTGTGGGGTGACCATCTCCTGGAACAGCCCTTTGGTGCGAGGTGACCATCTACTAGAACATCATTTTGGTGCGGTGTGAACATCTCCTGGAAAATCTCTTTGGTGCAGGGTGACCATCTCCCGAAGCCTCTCTTTGGTGCGGGATGACCATCTCCGTGAACATTTCTTTGGTGCGGGATGACAATCTCCTGGAACATCTCTTTGGTGCAGGGTGACCATCTCCTAGAACATCCCTTTGGTGTGGGGTGACCATCTCCTGGAACATCTCTTTGGTGCGGGGAGACCATCTTCTGGAACATCTCTTTGGTGCAGGGTGACCATCTCCTAGAACATCTCTTTGGTGTGGGGTGACCATCTCCTAGAACATCTCTGTGGTGCGCGCTGACCATCTCCTGGAACATCTCTATGTTGCAGGGTGACCATCTACTAGAACATCCCTTTGGTGTGGGGTGACCATCTCCTGGAACATCTCTTTGGTGCGGTGTGACCATCTCCTGCAACATCTCTTTGGTGCGGGGTGACCATCTCCTGGAACATCTCTTTGGTGCGGGGTGACAGTCTCCTCGAACATCTCTTTGGTGTGGGGTGACCATCTCCTGGAACATCTCTTTGGTGCGGAGTGACGATGTCCTGGAACATCTCTTTGGTGTGGGGTGACCGTCTCCTGGAACATCTCTTTGGTGCAGGGTGGCCATCTCCTGGAACATCTCTTTGGTGCATGGTGACCATCTCCTGGAACATCTCTTTGGTGCTGGGTGACCATCTCCTAGAACATCTCTTTGGTGCGGTGTGACCATCTCCAAGAACATCTCTGTGGTGTGGGGTGAACTTCTCCTGGAACATCTCTTTGGTGCGGGGTGACCATCTCCTGGAACATCTCTTTGGTGCGGGGAGACCACCTCCTGGAATATCTCTTCGGTGCGGGGTGACGACCTCCTGGAACATCTCTTAGGTGTGCGGTGACCATCTCCTGGAACATCTCTTTGGTGTTGGGTGATCATCTCCTAGAGCATCTCCTTGGTGTGGGATGACCATTTCCTGGAACATCTCTTTGGTGCGGGCTGACCATCTCCTAGAACATCTCGTTGGTGCAGGGTGACCATCTCCTGGAACATCTCTTTGGAGTGGGGTGTCCATCTCCTGGAACATCTCTTTGGTGCGGGGTGACCATCTCCTGGAACATCTCTTTGGTGTGTGGTGACCATTTCCTGGAACATCTCTTTGGTGCGGGGTCACCATCTCCTGGAACATCTCTTTGGTGCAGGGTGAACATCTCCTGGAACATCACTTTGGTGCAGGGTGACCATCTCCTGGAACATCTCTTTGGTGGGAGGTGACCATCTCCTGGAACATCTCTATGGTGCGGGGTGACCATCTCCTGGAACATCTCTTTGGTGTGTGGTGACCATTTCCTGGAACATCTCTTTGGTGCGGGGTCACCATCTCCTGGAACATCTCTTTGGTGCAGGGTGAACATCTCCTGGAACATCACTTTGGTGCAGGGTGACCATCTCCTGGAACATCTCTATGGTGCGGGGTGACCATCTCCTGGAACATCTCTTTGGTGCGGGGTGACCATCTCCTAGAACATCTCTTTGGTGTGGGGTGACCATCTTCTAGAACATCTCTTTGGTGTGGGGTGACCATCTCCTGGAAAATCTCTTTGGTGCGGGATGACCCTCTCCTAGAACATCTGTTTGGTGTGGGGTGACCATCTCCTGGATCATCTCTTTCGTGCAGGGTGACCATCTCCTGGATCATCTCTTTCGTGCAGGGTGACCAACTCCTGGAACATCTCTTTGGTGCAGGGTAACCATCTATTGGAACATCTCTTTGGTGCGGGGTGACAATCTCCTGGAACATCTCTTTGATGCGGGGTGACCATCTCCTGGAACATCTGTTTGGTGCGGTGTGAACATCTCCTGGAACATTTCTTTGGTGCGGCGTGACCATCTCCTGGAACATCCCTTTGGTGTGAGGTGACCTTCTCCTGGAACATCTCTTTGGTGCGGGGTGACCATCTCCTGGAACATCTCTTTGCTGTGTGGTGACCATCTCCTGGAACATCTCTTTGGTGCGGGGAGAGCATCTCCTGGAACATCTCTTTGTGTGGGGTGACCATATCCTGGAACATCTCTTTGGTGCGGGGTGACCATGTATTGGAACATCTCTTTGGTGCGGGTTCACCATCTCCTGGAACATTTCTTTGGTGTGGTGCGACCATCTCCTGGAACATTTTTTGCTGCAGGGGACCATCTCCTGGCACATCTCTTTGGTGCGTTGTGTCCATCTACTAGAACATCCCTTTGGTGTGGGGTGACCATCTCCTGGAACATATATTTGGTGCAGGGTGACCATCTCCTGGAACATCTCTTTGGTGCATGGTGATCATCTCCTGGAACATCTCTTTGGTGCTTGGTGACCATCTCCTGGAACATCTCTTTGCTGCAGGGTGACCATTTCCTGGAACATCTCTTTGGTGCGGGGTGACCATCTCCTAGAACATCTCTTTGGTGTGGAGTGACCATCTCCAGGAACGGCTCTTTGGTGTGGGGTGACCATCTTCTGGAACATCTCATTGGTGCAGGGTGACCATCTCCTAGAACATCTCTTTGGTGTGGGGTGACCATCTCCTGGAACATCTCTTTGGTGTGGAGTGATCATGACCTGGACCATCTCTTTCGTATGGGGTGACCATCTCCTGGAACATCTATTTGGTGCAGGGTGACCATCTCCTGGAACATCTCTTTGGTGCATGGTGACCATCTCCTTGAACATCTCTTTGGTGCAGGGTGACCAACTCCTGGATCATCTCTTTGGAAGAGAGTGACCATCTACTAGAACATCCCTTTGGTGTGGGGTGACCATCTCCTGGAACATCTCTTTGGTGCGGGGTGACCATCTCCTGGAACATCTCTTTGGTGCGGGGTGACCATTTCCTGGAACATCTCTTTGGTGTGGGGTGACCATCTCCTGGAACATCTCTTTGGTGCAGAGTGATCATGTCCTGGACTATCTCTTTGGTGTGGGGTGACCATCTCCTGGAACATCTATTTGGTGCAGGGTGAGCAACTCCTGGAACATCTCTTTGGTGCGGGGTGACCATCTCCTGGAACATCTCTTTGGTTCGGGGTGACCATCTCCTGGAACATTTCTTTGCTGCAGGGTGACCATTTCCTGGAACATCTCTTTGGTGCGGGGTGACCATCTCCTAGAACATCTCTTTGGTGCGGAGTGACCATCTCCAGGAACGTCTCTTTGGTGCGGGGTGACCATCTTCTGGAACATCTCTTTGGTGCAGGGTGACCATCTCCTAGAACATCTCTTTGGTGCAGGGTGACCATCTCCTCGAACAACACTTTGGTGTGGGGTGACCATCTCCTGGAACACCTCTTTGGTGCGGAGTGATCATGACCTGGACCATCTCTTAGGTGTGGGGTGACCATCTCCTGGAACATCTATTTGGTGTGGAGTGACCATCTCCAGGAACGGCTCTTTGGTGTGGGGTGACCATCTTCTGGAACATCTCATTGGTGCAGGGTGACCATCTCCTAGAACATCTCTTTGGTGTGGGGTGACCATCTCCTGGAACATCTCTTTGGTGTGGAGTGATCATGACCTGGACCATCTCTTTCGTATGGGGTGACCATCTCCTGGAACATCTATTTGGTGCAGGGTGACCATCTCCTGGAACATCTCTTTGGTGCATGGTGACCATCTCCTTGAACATCTCTTTGGTGCAGGGTGACCAACTCCTGGATCATCTCTTTGGAAGAGGGTGACCATCTACTAGAACATCCCTTTGGTGTGGGGTGACCATCTCCTGGAACATCTCTTTGGTGCAGGGTGACCATCTCCTGGAACATCTCTTTGGTGCGGGGTGACCATTTCCTGGAACATCTCTTTGGTGCGGGGTGACCATCTCCTGGAACATCTCTTAGCTGCAGGGTGACCATTTCCTGGAACATCTATTTGGTGCGGGGTGACCATCTCCTAGAACATCTCTTTGGTGCAGGGTGACCATCTCCTAGAACAACACTTTGGCGAGGGGTGACTGTCTCTTGGAACATCCCTTTGGTGCAGGGAGACCATCTCCTGGAACATCTCTTTGGTGCGAGGTGACCATCTCCTAGAACATCTCTTTGGTGCGGGGTGACCATCTCCTTGAACATCTCTTTGGTGCGGGATGACCATCTCCTGGAACATCTCTTTGGTACGGGGTGACCACCTCCCAGAACATCGCTTTTGTGTGGGGTGACCATCTTCTAGAACATCTCTTTGGTGCGGGGTGATCATCTCCTGGAACATCTCTTTGGTGCAGGGTGACGATCACCTGGAACATCTCTTTGGTGCAGGGTGACCATCTATTGGAACATCTCTTTGGTGCGGGATGACCATCTCCTGGAACATCTCTTTGGTTCGGAGTGACCATCTCCTGGAACATCTTTTTGGTGCGCTGTGACCATCTCCTGGAACATCTCCTTCGTGCGGGGAGACCATCTCCTGGAACATCTCTTTGGTGTGGGGTGACCTTCTCCTGGAACATCGCTTTGGCGCAGGGTGACAATTTTTTGGAACATCTCTTTGGTGCGGTGTGACCATCTCCTGGAACATTGCTTTGCTGCGGGGTGACAATCTCCTGGCATATCTCTTTGGTGCGGGATGATCCTCTCCAAGAACATTTCTTTGGTGTGGGGTGACCATCTCCTGGAACATCTCATTGCTGCGGGGTGACCATCTCCTGACACATCTCTTTGGTGTGGGGTGACCATCTACTGGAACATCTCTTTGGTGCAGGGTGACCATCTCCTGGAACACCTCTTTGGAAGAGGGTGACCATCTCCTGGAACATCTCTTTGGTGTGGGGTGACCATGTCCTGGAACATCTCTTTGGAAAGGGTGACCATCTCCTGGAACATCTCTTTGGTGTGGGGTGACCATCTCCTGGAACATCTCTTTGGTGCAGGGTGACCATCTCTTGGAACATCTCTTTGGTGCGGGGTGACCATCTACTGGAACATCTCTTTGGTGCGGGGTGACGATATCCTGGAACATCTCTTTGGTGTGCAGTGACCATCTCCTGGAACATCTCTTTGGTGCGGGGTGACCATCTCCTAGAACATCTCTTTGGTGTGGAGTGACCATCTCCTGGAACATCTCTTTGGTGCAGGATGACCATCTCCAGGAACATCTCTTTGGTGTGGGGTGACCATCTCCTAGAACATTTCTTTGGTGCATGGTGACCATCTCCTAGAACATCTCTTTGGCGTGGGTTGACCCTCTCCTGGAACATCTCTTTGGTGCAGCGTGACCATCTCCTGGAAGATCTCTTTGGTGTGTGGTGACCATCTCCTGGACCATCTCTTTGGTGCAGGGTGACCATCTCCTGGAACATCTCTTTGGTGTGGTGTGACCATCTCCTGGAACATCTCTTTGGTGCGGGGTGACCCACTCCTGGACCATCTCTTTGGTGCAGGGTGACCATCTCCTGGAACATCTCTTTTTTGCTGGGTGACCATCTCCTGGAACATCTATTTGGTGCAGGGTGACCATCTCCTGGAACATCTCTTTGGTGCGGGATGACCATCTCCTGGAACATCTCTTTGGTGCGGGGTGACAATCTCCTGGATCATCACTTTGGTGCAGGGTGACCATCTCCTGGAACATCTCTTTGGTGCGGGATGACCATCTCCTGGAACATCTCTTTGGTCCGGGGTGACCATCTCCTGGAACATCACTTTGGTGCGAGGTGACCATCTCCTAGAACATCACTTTGGTGCGGGGTGACCATCTCCTGGATCATCACTTTGGTGTGGGGTGACCATCTCCTAGAACATCACTTTGGTGCAGGGTGACCATCTCCTGGAACATCTCTTTGGTGCGGGGTGACCATCTCCTGGAACATCTCTTTGGTGCAGGGTGACCATCTCCTGGAACATCTCTTTGGTGCGGGGTGACCATCTCCTAGAACATCTCTTTGGTGCAGGGTGACCATCTCTTGGAACATCTCTTTGGTGCGGGGTGACGATATCCTGGAACATCTCTTTGGTGTGGGGTGACCATCTCCTGGAACATCTCTTTGGTGCGGGGTGACCATCTCCTCGAACATCTCTTTGGTGTGGAGTGACCATCTCCTGGAACATCTCTTTGGTGCAGGATGACCATATCCAGGAACATCTCTTTGGTGCGGGGTGACCATCTCCTCGAACATTTCTTTGGTGCATGTTGACCATCTCCTAGAACATCTCTTTGGTGTGGGGTGACCATCTTCTAGAACATCTCTTTGGTGTGGGGTGACCATCTCCTGGAAAATCTCTTTGGTGCGGGATGACCCTCTCCTAGAACATCTGTTTGGTGTGGGGTGACCATCTCCTGGATCATCTCTTTCGTGCAGGGTGACCATCTCCTGGATCATCTCTTTCGTGCAGGGTGACCAACTCCTGGAACATCTCTTTGGTGCAGGGTAACCATCTATTGGAACATCTCTTTGGTGCGGGGTGACAATCTCCTGGAACATCTCTTTGATGCGGGGTGACCATCTCCTGGAACATCTGTTTGGTGCGGTGTGAACATCTCCTGGAACATTTCTTTGGTGCGGCGTGACCATCTCCTGGAACATCCCTTTGGTGTGAGGTGACCTTCTCCTGGAACATCTCTTTGGTGCGGGGTGACCATCTCCTGGAACATCTCTTTGCTGTGTGGTGACCATCTCCTGGAACATCTCTTTGGTGCGGGGAGAGCATCTCCTGGAACATCTCTTTGTGTGGGGTGACCATATCCTGGAACATCTCTTTGGTGCGGGGTGACCATGTATTGGAACATCTCTTTGGTGCGGGTTCACCATCTCCTGGAACATTTCTTTGGTGTGGTGCGACCATCTCCTGGAACATTTTTTGCTGCAGGGGACCATCTCCTGGCACATCTCTTTGGTGCGTTGTGTCCATCTACTAGAACATCCCTTTGGTGTGGGGTGACCATCTCCTGGAACATATATTTGGTGCAGGGTGACCATCTCCTGGAACATCTCTTTGGTGCATGGTGATCATCTCCTGGAACATCTCTTTGGTGCTTGGTGACCATCTCCTGGAACATCTCTTTGCTGCAGGGTGACCATTTCCTGGAACATCTCTTTGGTGCGGGGTGACCATCTCCTAGAACATCTCTTTGGTGTGGAGTGACCATCTCCAGGAACGGCTCTTTGGTGTGGGGTGACCATCTTCTGGAACATCTCATTGGTGCAGGGTGACCATCTCCTAGAACATCTCTTTGGTGTGGGGTGACCATCTCCTGGAACATCTCTTTGGTGTGGAGTGATCATGACCTGGACCATCTCTTTCGTATGGGGTGACCATCTCCTGGAACATCTATTTGGTGCAGGGTGACCATCTCCTGGAACATCTCTTTGGTGCATGGTGACCATCTCCTTGAACATCTCTTTGGTGCAGGGTGACCAACTCCTGGATCATCTCTTTGGAAGAGAGTGACCATCTACTAGAACATCCCTTTGGTGTGGGGTGACCATCTCCTGGAACATCTCTTTGGTGCGGGGTGACCATCTCCTGGAACATCTCTTTGGTGCGGGGTGACCATTTCCTGGAACATCTCTTTGGTGTGGGGTGACCATCTCCTGGAACATCTCTTTGGTGCAGAGTGATCATGTCCTGGACTATCTCTTTGGTGTGGGGTGACCATCTCCTGGAACATCTATTTGGTGCAGGGTGAGCATCTCCTGGAACATCTCTTTGGTGCGGGGTGACCATCTCCTGGAACATCTCTTTGGTTCGGGGTGACCATCTCCTGGAACATTTCTTTGCTGCAGGGTGACCATTTCCTGGAACATCTCTTTGGTGCGGGGTGACCATCTCCTAGAACATCTCTTTGGTGCGGAGTGACCATCTCCAGGAACGTCTCTTTGGTGCGGGGTGACCATCTTCTGGAACATCTCTTTGGTGCAGGGTGACCATCTCCTAGAACATCTCTTTGGTGCAGGGTGACCATCTCCTCGAACAACACTTTGGTGTGGGGTGACCATCTCCTGGAACACCTCTTTGGTGCGGAGTGATCATGACCTGGACCATCTCTTAGGTGTGGGGTGACCATCTCCTGGAACATCTATTTGGTGTGGAGTGACCATCTCCAGGAACGGCTCTTTGGTGTGGGGTGACCATCTTCTGGAACATCTCATTGGTGCAGGGTGACCATCTCCTAGAACATCTCTTTGGTGTGGGGTGACCATCTCCTGGAACATCTCTTTGGTGTGGAGTGATCATGACCTGGACCATCTCTTTCGTATGGGGTGACCATCTCCTGGAACATCTATTTGGTGCAGGGTGACCATCTCCTGGAACATCTCTTTGGTGCATGGTGACCATCTCCTTGAACATCTCTTTGGTGCAGGGTGACCAACTCCTGGATCATCTCTTTGGAAGAGGGTGACCATCTACTAGAACATCCCTTTGGTGTGGGGTGACCATCTCCTGGAACATCTCTTTGGTGCAGGGTGACCATCTCCTGGAACATCTCTTTGGTGCGGGGTGACCATTTCCTGGAACATCTCTTTGGTGCGGGGTGACCATCTCCTGGAACATCTCTTAGCTGCAGGGTGACCATTTCCTGGAACATCTATTTGGTGCGGGGTGACCATCTCCTAGAACATCTCTTTGGTGCAGGGTGACCATCTCCTAGAACAACACTTTGGCGAGGGGTGACTGTCTCTTGGAACATCCCTTTGGTGCAGGGAGACCATCTCCTGGAACATCTCTTTGGTGCGAGGTGACCATCTCCTAGAACATCTCTTTGGTGCGGGGTGACCATCTCCTTGAACATCTCTTTGGTGCGGGATGACCATCTCCTGGAACATCTCTTTGGTACGGGGTGACCACCTCCCAGAACATCGCTTTTGTGTGGGGTGACCATCTTCTAGAACATCTCTTTGGTGCGGGGTGATCATCTCCTGGAACATCTCTTTGGTGCAGGGTGACGATCACCTGGAACATCTCTTTGGTGCAGGGTGACCATCTATTGGAACATCTCTTTGGTGCGGGATGACCATCTCCTGGAACATCTCTTTGGTTCGGAGTGACCATCTCCTGGAACATCTTTTTGGTGCGCTGTGACCATCTCCTGGAACATCTCCTTCGTGCGGGGAGACCATCTCCTGGAACATCTCTTTGGTGTGGGGTGACCTTCTCCTGGAACATCGCTTTGGCGCAGGGTGACAATTTTTTGGAACATCTCTTTGGTGCGGTGTGACCATCTCCTGGAACATTGCTTTGCTGCGGGGTGACAATCTCCTGGCATATCTCTTTGGTGCGGGATGATCCTCTCCAAGAACATTTCTTTGGTGTGGGGTGACCATCTCCTGGAACATCTCATTGCTGCGGGGTGACCATCTCCTGACACATCTCTTTGGTGTGGGGTGACCATCTACTGGAACATCTCTTTGGTGCAGGGTGACCATCTCCTGGAACACCTCTTTGGAAGAGGGTGACCATCTCCTGGAACATCTCTTTGGTGTGGGGTGACCATGTCCTGGAACATCTCTTTGGAAAGGGTGACCATCTCCTGGAACATCTCTTTGGTGTGGGGTGACCATCTCCTGGAACATCTCTTTGGTGCAGGGTGACCATCTCTTGGAACATCTCTTTGGTGCGGGGTGACCATCTACTGGAACATCTCTTTGGTGCGGGGTGACGATATCCTGGAACATCTCTTTGGTGTGCAGTGACCATCTCCTGGAACATCTCTTTGGTGCGGGGTGACCATCTCCTAGAACATCTCTTTGGTGTGGAGTGACCATCTCCTGGAACATCTCTTTGGTGCAGGATGACCATCTCCAGGAACATCTCTTTGGTGTGGGGTGACCATCTCCTAGAACATTTCTTTGGTGCATGGTGACCATCTCCTAGAACATCTCTTTGGCGTGGGTTGACCCTCTCCTGGAACATCTCTTTGGTGCAGCGTGACCATCTCCTGGAAGATCTCTTTGGTGTGTGGTGACCATCTCCTGGACCATCTCTTTGGTGCAGGGTGACCATCTCCTGGAACATCTCTTTGGTGTGGTGTGACCATCTCCTGGAACATCTCTTTGGTGCGGGGTGACCCACTCCTGGACCATCTCTTTGGTGCAGGGTGACCATCTCCTGGAACATCTCTTTTTTGCTGGGTGACCATCTCCTGGAACATCTATTTGGTGCAGGGTGACCATCTCCTGGAACATCTCTTTGGTGCGGGATGACCATCTCCTGGAACATCTCTTTGGTGCGGGGTGACAATCTCCTGGATCATCACTTTGGTGCAGGGTGACCATCTCCTGGAACATCTCTTTGGTGCGGGATGACCATCTCCTGGAACATCTCTTTGGTCCGGGGTGACCATCTCCTGGAACATCACTTTGGTGCGAGGTGACCATCTCCTAGAACATCACTTTGGTGCGGGGTGACCATCTCCTGGATCATCACTTTGGTGTGGGGTGACCATCTCCTAGAACATCACTTTGGTGCAGGGTGACCATCTCCTGGAACATCTCTTTGGTGCGGGGTGACCATCTCCTGGAACATCTCTTTGGTGCAGGGTGACCATCTCCTGGAACATCTCTTTGGTGCGGGGTGACCATCTCCTAGAACATCTCTTTGGTGCAGGGTGACCATCTCTTGGAACATCTCTTTGGTGCGGGGTGACGATATCCTGGAACATCTCTTTGGTGTGGGGTGACCATCTCCTGGAACATCTCTTTGGTGCGGGGTGACCATCTCCTCGAACATCTCTTTGGTGTGGAGTGACCATCTCCTGGAACATCTCTTTGGTGCAGGATGACCATATCCAGGAACATCTCTTTGGTGCGGGGTGACCATCTCCTCGAACATTTCTTTGGTGCATGTTGACCATCTCCTAGAACATCTCTTTGGCGCGGGTTGACCCTCTCCTGGAACATCTCTTTGGTGCAGCGTGACCATCTCTTGGAAGATCTCTTTGGTGTGGTGTGACCATCTCCTGGAACATCTCTTTGGTGCGGGGTGACCCACTCCTGGACCATCTCTTTGGTGCAGGGTGACCATCTCCTGGAACATCTCTTTGGTGCGCGGTGACCATCCCCTGGACCATCTCTTTGGTGTGGGGTGACCATCTCCGAGAACATCTCTTTGGTGTGGAATGACCATCTCCTAGAACATCTCTTTTGTTCTGGGTGACCATCTCGTGAAACATCTCTATTGTGCGGGGTGACCATCTACTGGAACATCTTTTTTCTCCAGGGTGACCCTCTCCTGGAACATCTCATTGCTGCGGGGTGACCATCTCCTGACACATCTCTTTGGTGTGGGGTGACCATCTACTGGAACATCTCTTTGGTGCAGGGTGACCATCTCCTGGAACACCTCTTTGGAGCAGGGTGACCATCTCCTGGAACATCTCTTTGGTGCAGGATGACCATCTCCAGGAGCGTCTCTTTGGTGCAGGGTGACCTTCTCTGGAACATCCCATTGGTGCAGGGTGACCATCTCCTGGAAAATCTCTTTGGTGTGGGGTGACCATCTCCTGGAACATCTCTTTGGTGTGGTGTGACCATCTCCTGGAACATCTCTTTGGTGTGGTGTGACCATCTCCTGGAACATCTCTTTGGTGCGGGGTGACCATCTCGTGAAACATCTCTTTGGTGCGGGGTGACCCTCTCCTGGAACATCTTTTTGTTGCTGGGTGACCATCTCCTAGAACATCTCTTTCGTTCTGGGTGACCCTCTCCTGGAACATCTTTTTGTTGCGGGGTGACCATCTCCTGGACCATCTCTTTGGTGCAGGGTGACCATCTCCTGGAACATCTCTTTGGTGCAGGGTGACCCTCTCCTGGAACATCTTTTTGTTGCTGGGTGACCATCTCCTAGAACATCTCTTTCGTTCTGGGTGACCCTCTCCTGGAACATCTTTTTGTTGCGGGGTGACCATCTCCTGGACCATCTCTTTGGTGCAGGGTGACCATCTCCTGGAACATCTCTTTGGTGCAGGGTGACCCTCTCCTGGAACATCTCTTTGGTGTGGGGTGACCATCTCCTGGAACATCTCTTTGGTGCAGGGTGACCATCTCCTGGAACATCTCTTTGGTGCAGAGTGACCCTCTCCTGGAACATCTCTTTGGTGTGGGGTGACCCTCTCCTGGAACATCTCTTTGGTGTGGGGTGACCATCTCCTGGAACATCTCTTTGGTGCGGGGTGACCATCTCCTGGAACATCTCTTTTTTGCTGGGTGACCATCTCCTGGAACATCTCTTTGGTGTGGGGTGACCCTCTCCTGGAACATCTCTTTGGTGCAGGGTGACCATCTCCAGGAACGTCTCTTTGGCGCGGGGTGACCATCTACTAGTACATCTTTTTGGTGTGGGGTGACCATCTCCTGGAACATCTCTTTGGTGTTGGGTGATCATCTCCTAGAGCATCTCTTTGGTGTGGGATGACCATTTCCTGGAACATCTCTTTGGTGCGGGCTGACCATCTCCTAGAACATCTCTTTGGTGCGGGATGACCATTTCCTGGAACATCTCTTTGGAGTGGGGTGTCCATCTCCTGGAACATCTCTTTGGTGCGGGCTGACCATCTCCTGGAACATCTCTTTGGAGTGGGGTGTCCATCTCCTGGAACATCTCTTTGGTGCAGGGTGACCATCTCCTGGAACATCTCTTTGGTGCGGGCTGACCATCTCCTGGAACATCTCTTTGGAGTGGGGTGTCCACCTCCTGGAACATCTCTTTGGTGCATGCTGACCATCTCCTGGAACATCTCGTTGGTGGGAGGTGACCATCTCCAAGAACATCTCTTTGCTGCGGGGTGACCATCACCTGGAACATCACTTTGGTGCGGGGTGACCATCTCCTAGAACATCTCTTTGGTGCGGGGTGACCATCTCCTAGAACATCTCTTTGGTGTGGGGTGACCATCTTCTAGAACATCTCTTTGGTGTGGGGTGACCATCTCCTGGAAAATCTCTTTGGTGCGGGATGACCCTCTCCTAGAACATCTCTTTGGTGTGGGGTGACCATCTATTGGAACATCTCCTTGGTGCGGGATGACAATCTCCTGGAACATCTCTTTGATGCGGGGTGACCATCTCCTGGAACATCTGTTTGGCGTGGTGTGAACATCTCCTGGAACATCTCTTTGGTGTGGGGTGACCATCTCCTGGAACATCTCTTTGGAGTGGGGTGTCCATCTCCTGGAAAATCTCTTTGGTGCGGGGTGACCATCTCCTGGAACATCTCTTTGGTGCATGCTGGCCATCTCCTGGAACATCTCGTTGATGGGAGGTGACCATCTCCTAGAACATCTCTTTGCTGCGGGGTGACCATCACCTGGAACATCTCTTTGGTGTGTTGAGCATCTCCTGGAACATCTCTATGGTGCGGGGTGACCATCTCCTGGAACATCTCTTTGGTGCGGGGTCACCATCTCCTAGAACATCTCTTTGGTGTGGGGTGACCATTTTCTAGAACATATCTTTGGTGTGGGGTGACCATCTCCTGGAAAATCTCTTTGGTGTGGGATGACTCTCTCCTAGAACATCTCTTTGGTGTGGGGTGACCATCTCCTGGATCATCTCTTTCGTGCAGGGTGACCAACTCCTGGAACATCTCTTTGGTGCAGGGTAACCATCTATTGGAACATCTCCTTGGTGCGGGATGACAATCTCCTGGAACATCTCTTTGATGCGGGGTGACCATCACCTGGAACATCTGTTTGGTGCGGTGTGAACATCTCCTGGAACATTGCTTTGCTGCGGTGTGACCATCTCCTGGCATATCTCTTTGGTGCAGGATGATCCTCTCCAAGAGCATCTCTTTGGTGTGGGGTGACCATCTCCTGGAACATCTCATTGCTGCGGGGTGACCATCTCCTGACACATCTCTTTGGTGTGGGGTGACCATCTACTGGAACATCTCTTTGGTGCAGGGTGACCATCTCCTGGAACACCTCTTTGGAAGAGGGTGACCATCTCCTGGAACATCTCTTTGGTGTGGGGTGACCATGTCCTGGAACATCTCTTTGGAAGAGGGTGACCATCTCCTGGAACATCTCTTTGGTGTGGGGTGACCATCTCCTGGAACATCTCTTTGGTGTGGGGTGACCATTTCCGAAAACATCTCTTTGGTGTGGAGTGACCATCTCCTAGAACATCTCTTTTGTTCTGGGTGACCATCTCGTGGAACATCTATTTGGTGCAGGGTGACCATCTCCTGGAACATCTATTTGGTGCGGGGTGACCCTCTCCTGGAACATCTCTTTGGTGCGGGGTGACCCTCGCCTGAAACATCTCTTTGGTGCAGGGTGACCATCTCCAGGAGCGTCTCTTTGGTGCGGGGTTACCATCTTCTGGAACATCCCATTGGTGCAGGGTGACCATCTCCTGGAAAATCTCTTTGGTGTGTGGTGACCATCTCCTGGACCATCTCTTTGGTGTGGTGTGACCATCTCCTGGAACATTTCTTTGGTGTGGTGTGACCATCTCCTGGAACATCTCTTTGGTGCGGGGTGACCATCTCCTAGAACATCTCTTTGGTTCTGGGTGGCCACCTCGTGAAACATCTCTTTGGTGCGGGCTGACCCTCTCCTGGAACATCTTTTTGTTGCGGGGTGACCATCTCCTGGAACATCTCTTTTGTGCAGGGTGACCCCTTCCTGGAACATCTTTTTGGTGCAGGGTGACCATCTCCTGGAACATCTCTTTGGTCCGGGGTGACCATCTCCTGAAACATCTCTTTGGTGCAGGGTGACCATCTCCTGGAACATCTCTTTGGTGTGGGGTGATCCTCTCCTGGAACATCTCTTTGGTGCAGGGTGACAATCTCCTGGAACATCTCTTTGGTGCAGGGTGACCCTCTCCAGGAACGTCTCTTTGGCGCGGGGTGACCATCTACTAGTACATCTTTTTGGTGTGGGGTGACCATCTCCTGGAACATCTCTTTGGTGCGGGTGACCATCTCCTGGAACATCTCTTTGGTGCAGGGTGTCCATCTCCTGGAACATCTCTTTGGTGCAGGGTGTCCATCTCCTGGAACATCTCTTTTGTGCGGGGTGACCATCTCCTGGAACATCTCTTTGGTGCAGGATGACCATCTCCAGGAACATCTCTTTGGTGCGGGGTGACCATCTCCTAGAACATTTCTTTGGTGCATGGTGACCATCTCCTAGAACATCTCTTTGGCGCGGGCTGACCGTCTCCTGGAACATCCCTTTGGTGCAGGGTGACCATCTCCTGGAAGATCTCTTTGGTGTGTGGTGACCATCTCCTGGACCATCTCTTTGTTGCAGGGTGACCATCTCCTGGAACATCTCTTTGGTGTGGTGTGACCATCTCCTGGAACATCTCTTTGGTGTGGGGTGACCCACTCCTGGACCATCTCTTTGGTGCAGGGTGACCATCTCCGAGAACATCTCTTTGGTTTGGGGTGACCATTTCCAAGGTCATCTCTTTGCTGCGGAGGGACCATCTCCTGGAACATCTCTTTGGTGCGGGGTGACCATCTCTGAGAACATCTCTTTGGTGTGGAGTGACCATCTCCGAGAACATCTCTTTGGTGTGGAGTGACCATCTCCTAGAACATCTCTTTGGTGTGTGGTGACCATCTCCTGGAACATCTCTTTGGTGCGGGGTGACCCTCTCCTGGAACATCTTTTTGTTGCGGGGTGACCATCTCCTGGAGCATCTCTTTTGTGCAGGGTGACCATCTCCTGGAACATCTCTTTGGTGCGGGGTGACCCTCTCCTGGAACATCTCTTTGGTGCGGGGTGACTGTCTCCTGGAACATCCCTTTGGTGCAGGGAGACCATCTCCTGGAACATCTCTTTGGTGTGGGGTGACCCTCTCCTGAAACATCTCTTTGGTGCAGGGTGACCATCTCCAGGAACGTCTCTTTGGTGCGGGGTTACCATATTCTGGAACATCTCTTTGGTGCAGGGTGACCCACTCCTGGAACATCTCTTTGGTGCGGGGTGACCCTCTCCTGGAACATCTCTTTGGTGCAGGGTGACCCACTCCTGGACCATCTCTTTGGTGCAGGGTGACCATCTCCGAGAACATCTCTTTGGTTTGGGGTGACCATCTCCAAGGTCATCTCTTTGTTGCGGGGTGACCATCTCCTGGAACATCTCTTTTTTGCTGGGTTACAATCTCCTGGAACATCTCTTTGGTGTGGAGTGACCATCTCCTAGAACATCTCTTTTGTTCTGGGTGACCATCCCCTGAATCATCTCTTTGGTGCGGGGTGACACTCTCCTGGAACATCTCTTTGGTGCGGTGTGACCATCTCCTGGAACATCTCTTTTGTGCAGGGTGACCCTCTCCTGGAACATCTTTTTGGTGCAGGGTGACCATCTCCTTGAACATCTCTTTGGTTCTGGGTGACCATCTCCTGGAACATCTCTTTCGTGCGGGGTGACCCTCTCCTGGAACATCTCTTTGGTCCGGGGTAACCATCTCCTGAAAATTCTCTTTGGTGCAGTGTGACCATCTCCTGGAACATCTCTTTGTTGTGGGGTGACCCTCTCCTGGAACATCTCTTTGGTGCGGGGTGACCATCTCCTGGAACATCTCTTTGATGCGGGGTGACCCTCTCCTGAAACATCTCTTTGGTCCAGGGTGACCATCTCCAGGAACGTCTCTTTAGTGCAGGGTGACCATCTCCTCGAACATCTCTGTGGTGCGGGATGACCATCTCCTGGAACATCTCTTTGGTACGGGGTGACCATCTCCTAGAACATCGCTTTGGTGTGGGGTGACCATCTTCTAGAACATCTCTTTGGTGCGGGGTGACCATCTCCTGGAACATCTCTTTGGTGTGGGGTGACGATCTCCTGGAACATCTCTTTGGTGCAGAGTGACCATCTCCTGGAACATCGGTTTGGTGCGAGGTGACCATCTCCTGGCATAACTCTTTGGTGCGGGATGATCCTCTCCTAGAACATCTCATTGCTGCGGGGTGACCATCTCCTGGCACATCTCTTTGGTGCGGGGTGACCATCCCCTGGACCATCTCTTTTGTGCAGGGTGACCATCTCCTGGAACATCTCTTTGGTGCAGGGTGACCATCTCATGGAACATCTCTTTGGTCCGGGGTGACCATCTCCTGAAACATCTCTTTGGTGCAGGGTGACCATCTCCTGGAACATCTCTTTGGTGCGGGCTGACCCTCTCCTGGAACATCTCTTTGGTGCGGGGTGACAATCTGCTGGAACATCTCTTTGGTGCGGGGTGACCATCTCCAGGAACGTCTCTTTGGTGCGGGGTTACCATCTTCTGGAAAATCCCATTGGTGCAGGGTGACCATCTCCTGGAAGGTCTCTTTGGTGTGTGGTGACCATCTCCGTGACCATCTCTTTGGTGCAGGGTGACCATCTCCTGGAACATCCCTTTGGTGTGGTGTGACCATCTCCTGGAACATCTCTTTGGTGTGGGGTGACCCACTCCTGGACCATCTCTTTGGTGCAGGGTGACCATCTCCGAGAACATCTCTTTGGTTTGGGGTGACCATCTCCAAGGTCATCTCTTTGCTGCGGGGTGACCATCTCCTGGAACATCTCTTTGGTGTGGGGTGACCATCTCCGAGAACATCTCTTTCGTGTGGAGTGACCATCTCCTAGAACATCTCTTTGGTTCTGGGTGACCATCTCGTGAAACATCTCTTTGGTGCAGGGTGACCATCTCCTGGAACATCTATTTGGTCCGGGGTGACCATCTCCTGAAACAACTCTTTGGTGCAGGGTGACCATCTCCTGGAACATCTCTTTGGTGCAGGGTGACCATCTCCTGAAACATCTCTTTGGTGCAGGGTGACCATCTCCTCGAACACCTCTTGAGTGCAGGGTGACCATCTCCTAGAACAACACTTTGGTGCGGGGTGACCCTCTCCTGGAACATCTTTTTGGTGCGGGGTGACCATCTCCTGGAACATCTCTTTGGTGCGGGATGACCATCTCCTGGAACATCTCTTTGGTCCGGGGTGACCATCTCCTGGAACATCACTTTGGTGCGAGGTGACCATCTCCTAGAACATCACTTTGGTGCGGGGTGACCATCTCCTGGATCATCACTTTGGTGCGGGGTGACCATCTACTAGAACATCACTTTGGTGCGGGGTGACCATCTCCTGGAACATCTCTTTGGTGCAGGGTGACCATCTCCTGGAACATCTCTTTGGTGCGGGGTGACCATCTCCTGGAACATCTCTTTGGTGCAGGGTGACCATCTCCTGGAACATCTCTTTGGTGCGGGGTGACCATCTCCTAGAACATCTCTTTGGTGCAGGGTGACCATCTCTTGGAACATCTCTTTGGTGCGGGGTGACGATATCCTGGAACATCTCTTTGGTGTGGGGTGACCATCTCCTGGAACATCTCTTTGGTGCGGGGTGACCATCTCCTCGAACATCTCTTTGGTGTGGAGTGACCATCTCCTGGAACATCTCTTTGGTGCAGGATGAACATATCCAGGAACATCTCTTTGGTGCGGGGTGACCATCTCCTCGAACATTTCTTTGGTGCATGTTGACCATCTCCTAGAACATCTCTTTGGCGCGGGTTGACCCTCTCCTGGAACATCTCTTTGGTGCAGCGTGACCATCTCTTGGAAGATCTCTTTGGTGTGGTGTGACCATCTCCTGGAACATCTCTTTGGTGCGGGGTGACCCACTCCTGGACCATCTCTTTGGTGCAGGGTGACCATCTCCTGGAACATCTCTTTGGTGCGCGGTGACCATCCCCTGGACCATCTCTTTGGTGTGGGGTGACCATCTCCGAGAACATCTCTTTGGTGTGGAATGACCATCTCCTAGAACATCTCTTTTGTTCTGGGTGACCATCTCGTGAAACATCTCTATTGTGCGGGGTGACCATCTACTGGAACATCTTTTTTCTCCAGGGTGACCCTCTCCTGGAACATCTCATTGCTGCGGGGTGACCATCTCCTGACACATCTCTTTGGTGTGGGGTGACCATCTACTGGAACATCTCTTTGGTGCAGGGTGACCATCTCCTGGAACACCTCTTTGGAGCAGGGTGACCATCTCCTGGAACATCTCATTGCTGCGGGGTGACCATCTCCTGACACATCTCTTTGGTGTGGGGTGACCATCTACTGGAACATCTCTTTGGTGCAGGGTGACCATCTCCTGGAACACCTCTTTGGAGCAGGGTGACCATCTCCTGGAACATCTCTTTGGTGCAGGATGACCATCTCCAGGAGCGTCTCTTTGGTGCAGGGTGACCTTCTCTGGAACATCCCATTGGTGCAGGGTGACCATCTCCTGGAAAATCTCTTTGGTGTGGGGTGACCATCTCCTGGAACATCTCTTTGGTGTGGTGTGACCATCTCCTGGAACATCTCTTTGGTGTGGTGTGACCATCTCCTGGAACATCTCTTTGGTGCGGGGTGACCATCTCGTGAAACATCTCTTTGGTGCGGGGTGACCCTCTCCTGGAACATCTTTTTGTTGCTGGGTGACCATCTCCTAGAACATCTCTTTCGTTCTGGGTGACCCTCTCCTGGAACATCTTTTTGTTGCGGGGTGACCATCTCCTGGACCATCTCTTTGGTGCAGGGTGACCATCTCCTGGAACATCTCTTTGGTGCAGGGTGACCCTCTCCTGGAACATCTTTTTGTTGCTGGGTGACCATCTCCTAGAACATCTCTTTCGTTCTGGGTGACCCTCTCCTGGAACATCTTTTTGTTGCGGGGTGACCATCTCCTGGACCATCTCTTTGGTGCAGGGTGACCATCTCCTGGAACATCTCTTTGGTGCAGGGTGACCATCTCCTGGACCATCTCTTTGGTGCAGGGTGACCATCTCCTGGAACATCTCTTTTTTGCTGGGTGACCATCTCCTGGAACATCTCTTTGGTGCAGGGTGACCCTCTCCTGGAACATCTCTTTGGTGTGGGGTGACCATCTCCTGGAACATCTCTTTGGTGCAGGGTGACCATCTCCTGGAACATCTCTTTGGTGCAGGGTGACCCTCTCCTGGAACATCTCTTTGGTGTGGGGTGACCCTCTCCTGGAACATCTCTTTGGTGTGGGGTGACCATCTCCTGGAACATCTCTTTGGTGCGGGGTGACCATCTCCTGGAACATCTCTTTTTTGCTGGGTGACCATCTCCTGGAACATCTCTTTGGTGTGGGGTGACCCTCTCCTGGAACATCTCTTTGGTGCAGGGTGACCATCTCCAGGAACGTCTCTTTGGCGCGGGGTGACCATCTACTAGTACATCTTTTTGGTGTGGGGTGACCATCTCCTGGAACATCTCTTTGGTGTTGGGTGATCATCTCCTAGAGCATCTCTTTGGTGTGGGATGACCATTTCCTGGAACATCTCTTTGGTGCGGGCTGACCATCTCCTAGAACATCTCTTTGGTGCGGGATGACCATTTCCTGGAACATCTCTTTGGAGTGGGGTGTCCATCTCCTGGAACATCTCTTTGGTGCGGGCTGACCATCTCCTGGAACATCTCTTTGGAGTGGGGTGTCCATCTCCTGGAACATCTCTTTGGTGCAGGGTGACCATCTCCTGGAACATCTCTTTGGTGCGGGCTGACCATCTCCTGGAACATCTCTTTGGAGTGGGGTGTCCACCTCCTGGAACATCTCTTTGGTGCATGCTGACCATCTCCTGGAACATCTCGTTGGTGGGAGGTGACCATCTCCAAGAACATCTCTTTGCTGCGGGGTGACCATCACCTGGAACATCACTTTGGTGCGGGGTGACCATCTCCTAGAACATCTCTTTGGTGCGGGGTGACCATCTCCTAGAACATCTCTTTGGTGTGGGGTGACCATCTTCTAGAACATCTCTTTGGTGTGGGGTGACCATCTCCTGGAAAATCTCTTTGGTGCGGGATGACCCTCTCCTAGAACATCTCTTTGGTGTGGGGTGACCATCTATTGGAACATCTCCTTGGTGCGGGATGACAATCTCCTGGAACATCTCTTTGATGCGGGGTGACCATCTCCTGGAACATCTGTTTGGCGTGGTGTGAACATCTCCTGGAACATCTCTTTGGTGTGGGGTGACCATCTCCTGGAACATCTCTTTGGAGTGGGGTGTCCATCTCCTGGAAAATCTCTTTGGTGCGGGGTGACCATCTCCTGGAACATCTCTTTGGTGCATGCTGGCCATCTCCTGGAACATCTCGTTGATGGGAGGTGACCATCTCCTAGAACATCTCTTTGCTGCGGGGTGACCATCACCTGGAACATCTCTTTGGTGTGTTGAGCATCTCCTGGAACATCTCTATGGTGCGGGGTGACCATCTCCTGGAACATCTCTTTGGTGCGGGGTCACCATCTCCTAGAACATCTCTTTGGTGTGGGGTGACCATTTTCTAGAACATATCTTTGGTGTGGGGTGACCATCTCCTGGAAAATCTCTTTGGTGTGGGATGACTCTCTCCTAGAACATCTCTTTGGTGTGGGGTGACCATCTCCTGGATCATCTCTTTCGTGCAGGGTGACCAACTCCTGGAACATCTCTTTGGTGCAGGGTAACCATCTATTGGAACATCTCCTTGGTGCGGGATGACAATCTCCTGGAACATCTCTTTGATGCGGGGTGACCATCACCTGGAACATCTGTTTGGTGCGGTGTGAACATCTCCTGGAACATTGCTTTGCTGCGGTGTGACCATCTCCTGGCATATCTCTTTGGTGCAGGATGATCCTCTCCAAGAGCATCTCTTTGGTGTGGGGTGACCATCTCCTGGAACATCTCATTGCTGCGGGGTGACCATCTCCTGACACATCTCTTTGGTGTGGGGTGACCATCTACTGGAACATCTCTTTGGTGCAGGGTGACCATCTCCTGGAACACCTCTTTGGAAGAGGGTGACCATCTCCTGGAACATCTCTTTGGTGTGGGGTGACCATGTCCTGGAACATCTCTTTGGAAGAGGGTGACCATCTCCTGGAACATCTCTTTGGTGTGGGGTGACCATCTCCTGGAACATCTCTTTGGTGTGGGGTGACCATTTCCGAAAACATCTCTTTGGTGTGGAGTGACCATCTCCTAGAACATCTCTTTTGTTCTGGGTGACCATCTCGTGGAACATCTATTTGGTGCAGGGTGACCATCTCCTGGAACATCTCTTTGGTGCGGGGTGACCATCTCCTGGAACATCTATTTGGTGCGGGGTGACCCTCTCCTGGAACATCTCTTTGGTGCGGGGTGACCCTCGCCTGAAACATCTCTTTGGTGCAGGGTGACCATCTCCAGGAGCGTCTCTTTGGTGCGGGGTTACCATCTTCTGGAACATCCCATTGGTGCAGGGTGACCATCTCCTGGAAAATCTCTTTGGTGTGTGGTGACCATCTCCTGGACCATCTCTTTGGTGTGGTGTGACCATCTCCTGGAACATTTCTTTGGTGTGGTGTGACCATCTCCTGGAAAATCTCTTTGGTGTGTGGTGACCATCTCCTGGAAAATCTCTTTGGTGTGTGGTGACCATCTCCTGGACCATCTCTTTGGTGTGGTGTGACCATCTCCTGGAACATTTCTTTGGTGTGGTGTGACCCTCTCCTGGAACATCTTTTTGTTGCGGGGTGACCATCTCCTGGAACATCTCTTTTGTGCAGGGTGACCCCTTCCTGGAACATCTTTTTGGTGCAGGGTGACCATCTCCTGGAACATCTCTTTGGTCCGGGGTGACCATCTCCTGAAACATCTCTTTGGTGCAGGGTGACCATCTCCTGGAACATCTCTTTGGTGTGGGGTGATCCTCTCCTGGAACATCTCTTTGGTGCAGGGTGACAATCTCCTGGAACATCTCTTTGGTGCGGGTTGACCCTCTCCTGAAACATCTCTTTGGTGCAGGGTGACCCTCTCCAGGAACGTCTCTTTGGCGCGGGGTGACCATCTACTAGTACATCTTTTTGGTGTGGGGTGACCATCTCCTGGAACATCTCTTTGGTGCGGGTGACCATCTCCTGGAACATCTCTTTGGTGCAGGGTGTCCATCTCCTGGAACATCTCTTTGGTGCAGGGTGTCCATCTCCTGGAACATCTCTTTTGTGCGGGGTGACCATCTCCTGGAACATCTCTTTGGTGCAGGATGACCATCTCCAGGAACATCTCTTTGGTGCGGGGTGACCATCTCCTAGAACATTTCTTTGGTGCATGGTGACCATCTCCTAGAACATCTCTTTGGCGCGGGCTGACCGTCTCCTGGAACATCCCTTTGGTGCAGGGTGACCATCTCCTGGAAGATCTCTTTGGTGTGTGGTGACCATCTCCTGGACCATCTCTTTGGTGCAGGGTGACCATCTCCTGGAACATCTCTTTGGTGTGGTGTGACCATCTCCTGGAACATCTCTTTGGTGTGGGGTGACCCACTCCTGGACCATCTCTTTGGTGCAGGGTGACCATCTCCGAGAACATCTCTTTGGTTTGGGGTGACCATTTCCAAGGTCATCTCTTTGCTGCGGAGGGACCATCTCCTGGAACATCTCTTTGGTGCGGGGTGACCATCTCCGAGAACATCTCTTTGGTGTGGAGTGACCATCTCCGAGAACATCTCTTTGGTGTGGAGTGACCATCTCCTAGAACATCTCTTTGGTGTGTGGTGACCATCTCCTGGAACATCTCTTTGGTGCGGGGTGACCCTCTCCTGGAACATCTTTTTGTTGCGGGGTGACCATCTCCTGGAACATCTCTTTTGTGCAGGGTGACCATCTCCTGGAACATCTCTTTGGTGCGGAGTGACCCTCTCCTGGAACATCTCTTTGGTGCGGGGTGACTGTCTCCTGGAACATCCCTTTGGTGCAGGGAGACCATCTCCTGGAACATCTCTTTGGTGTGGGGTGACCCTCTCCTGAAACATCTCTTTGGTGCAGGGTGACCATCTCCAGGAACGTCTCTTTGGTGCGGGGTTACCATATTCTGGAACATCTCTTTGGTGCAGGGTGACCCACTCCTGGAACATCTCTTTGGTGCGGGGTGACCCTCTCCTGGAACATCTCTTTGGTGCAGGGTGACCCACTCCTGGACCATCTCTTTGGTGCGGGGTGACCCTCTCCTGGAACATCTCTTTGGTGCAGGGTGACCATCTCCGAGAACATCTCTTTGGTTTGGGGTGACCATCTCCAAGGTCATCTCTTTGTTGCGGGGTGACCATCTCCTGGAACATCTCTTTTTTGCTGGGTTACAATCTCCTGGAACATCTCTTTGGTGTGGAGTGACCATCTCCTAGAACATCTCTTTTGTTCTGGGTGACCATCCCCTGAATCATCTCTTTGGTGCGGGGTGACCCTCTCCTGGAACATCTCTTTGGTGCGGTGTGACCATCTCCTGGAACATCTCTTTTGTGCAGGGTGACCCTCTCCTGGAACATCTTTTTGGTGCAGGGTGACCATCTCCTTGAACATCTCTTTGGTTCTGGGTGACCATCTCCTGGAACATCTCTTTCGTGCGGGGTGACCCTCTCCTGGAACATCTCTTTGGTCCGGGGTAACCATCTCCTGAAAATTCTCTTTGGTGCAGTGTGACCATCTCCTGGAACATCTCTTTGTTGTGGGGTGACCCTCTCCTGGAACATCTCTTTGGTGCGGGGTGACCATCTCCTGGAACATCTCTTTGATGCGGGGTGAACCTCTCCTGAAACATCTCTTTGGTCCAGGGTGACCATCTCCAGGAACGTCTCTTTAGTGCAGGGTGACCATCTCCTCGAACATCTCTGTGGTGCGGGATGACCATCTCCTGGAACATCTCTTTGGTACGGGGTGACCATCTCCTAGAACATCGCTTTGGTGTGGGGTGACCATCTTCTAGAACATCTCTTTGGTGCGGGGTGACCATCTCCTGGAACATCTCTTTGGTGTGGGGTGACGATCTCCTGGAACATCTCTTTGGTGCAGAGTGACCATCTCCTGGAACATCGGTTTGGTGCGAGGTGACCATCTCCTGGCATAACTCTTTGGTGCGGGATGATCCTCTCCTAGAACATCTCATTGCTGCGGGGTGACCATCTCCTGGAACATCTCATTGCTGCGGGGTGACCATCTCCTGGCACATCTCTTTGGTGCGGGGTGACCATCCCCTGGACCATCTCTTTTGTGCAGGGTGACCATCTCCTGGAACATCTCTTTGGTGCAGGGTGACCATCTCATGGAACATCTCTTTGGTCCGGGGTGACCATCTCCTGGAACATCTCTTTGGTGCAGGGTGACCATCTCATGGAACATCTCTTTGGTCCGGGCTGACCCTCTCCTGGAACATCTCTTTGGTGCGGGGTGACAATCTGCTGGAACATCTCTTTGGTGCGGGGTGACCATCTCCAGGAACGTCTCTTTGGTGCGGGGTTACCATCTTCTGGAAAATCCCATTGGTGCAGGGTGACCATCTCCTGGAAGGTCTCTTTGGTGTGTGGTGACCATCTCCGTGACCATCTCTTTGGTGCAGGGTGACCATCTCCTGGAACATCTCTTTGGTGTGGTGTGACCATCTCCTGGAACATCTCTTTGGTGTGGGGTGACCCACTCCTGGACCATCTCTTTGGTGCAGGGTGACCATCTCCGAGAACATCTCTTTGGTTTGGGGTGACCATCTCCAAGGTCATCTCTTTGCTGCGGGGTGACCATCTCCTGGAACATCTCTTTGGTGTGGGGTGACCATCTCCGAGAACATCTCTTTCGTGTGGAGTGACCATCTCCTAGAACATCTCTTTGGTTCTGGGTGACCATCTCGTGAAACATCTCTTTGGTGCAGGGTGACCATCTCCTGGAACATCTATTTGGTCCGGGGTGACCATCTCCTGAAACAACTCTTTGGTGCAGGGTGACCATCTCCTGGAACATCTCTTTGGTGCAGGGTGACCATCTCCTGAAACATCTCTTTGGTGCAGGGTGACCATCTCCTCGAACACCTCTTGAGTGCAGGGTGACCATCTCCTAGAACAACACTTTGGTGCGGGGTGACCCTCTCCTGGAACATCTTTTTGGTGCGGGGTGACCATCTCCTGGAACATCTCTTTGGTGCGGGGTGACCCTCTCCTGGAACATCTCTTTGGTCCGGGGTGACAATCTCCTGGAACATCTCTTTGGTGTGGGGTGACCCTCTCCTGGAACATCTCTTTGGTGCGGGGTGACCATCTCCTGGAACATCTCTTTGGTGCGGGGTGACCATCTCCTGGAACATCTCTTTGGTGCGGGGTGACAATCTCCTGGAACATCTCTTTGGTGCAGCGTGACCATCTCCTGGAACATCTCTTTGGTGCGGGGTGACAATCTCCTGGAACATCTCTTTGGTGCGGGGTGACAATCTCCTGGAACATCTCTTTGGTGCAGCGTGACCATCTCCTGGAACATCTCTTTGGTGCGGGGTTACCATCTTCTGGAACATCCCATTGGTGCAGGGTGACCATCTCCTGGAAGATCTCTTTGGTGTGTGGTGACCATCTCCTGGACCATCTCTTTGGTGCAGGGTGACCATCTCCTGGAACATCTCTTTGGTGCGGTGTGACCCACTGCTGGACCATCTCTCTGGTGCAGGGTGACCATCTCCGAGAACATCTCTTTGGTTTGGGGTGACCATCTCCAAGGTCATCTCTTTGCTGCGGAGTGACCATCTCCTAGAACATCTCTTTGGTTCTGTGTGACCATCTCGTGAAACATCTCTTTGGTGCGGGGTGACCCTCTCCTGGAACATCTTTTTGTTGTGGGGTGACCATCTCCTGGAACATCTCTTTTGTGCAGGGTGACCATCTCGTGGAACATCTCTTTGGTCCGGGGTGACCATCTCCTGAAACATCTCTTTGGTGCAGGGTGACCATCTCCAGGAACGTCTCTTTGGTGCGGGGTTGCCATATTCTGGAACATCTCTTTGGTGCAGGGTGACCATCTCCTAGAACATCTCTTTAGTGCAGGGAGACCATCTCCTAGAACAACACTTTGGCGCGGGGTGACTGACTCCTTGAACATCCCTTTGGTGCAGGGAGACCATCTCCTGGAACATATCTTTGGTGTGTGGTGACCATCTCCTGGAACATCTCTTTGGTGCAGGGTGACCATCTCCTGGAACATCTCTTTGGTCCGGGGTGACCCTCTCCTGGAACATCTCTTTGGTGCGGGGTGACCCTCTCCTGGAACATCTCTTTGGTGCGGGGTGACAATCTGCTGGAACATCTCTTTGGTGCGGGGTGACCCTCTCCTGAAACATCTCTTTGGTGCAGGGTGACCATCTCCAGGAACGTCTCTTTGGTGCGGGGTTACCATCTCCTAGAACATCTCTTTAGTGCAGGGTGACCATCTCCTAGAACAACACTTTGGCGCGGGGTGACTGTCTCCTGGAACATCCCTTTGGTGCAGGGAGACCATCTCCTGGAACATCTCTTTGGTGTGTGGTGACCATCTCCTGGAACATCTCTTTGGTGCAGGGTGACCATCTCCTGGAACATCACTTTGGTGCAGGGTGACCATCTCCTGGAACATCTCTTTGGTGCAGGGTGACCATCTCCTGGAACATCTCTTTGGTGCGGGGTGACCATCTCCTGGAACATCACTTTGGTGCAGGGTGACCATCTCCTGGAACATCTCTTTGGTACCATACGACCATCTCCTAGAACATCGCTTTGGTGTGGGGTGACCATCTTCTAGAACATCTCTTTGGTGCGGGGTGACCATCACCTGGAACATCTCTTTTGTGCAGGGTGACCGTCTATTGGAACATCTCTTTGGTGCGGGATGACCATTTCATGGAACATCTCTTTGGTTCGGGGTGACCATCTCCGGGAACATCTCTTTGGTGCGGTGTGATAATCTCCTGGAACATCTCTTTGGTGCGGGATGACCATCTCATGGAACATCTCTTTGGTTCAGGGTGACCATCTCCTGGAACATCTCTTTGGTGCGGTGTGACCATCTCCTGGAACATCTCTTTGGTGCGGTGTGACCATCTCCTGGAACATCTCTTTGGTGCGGGGAGACCATCTCCTGGAACATCTCTTTGGTGTGGGGTGACCTTCTCCTGGAACATCGCTTTGGTGCAGGGTGACAATTTTTTGGAAGATCTCTTTGGTGCGGAGTGACCATCTCCTGGAACATCGGTTTGGTGCGTGGTGGCCACCTCCTGGCATATCTCTTTGGTGTGGGATGATCCTCTCCTAGAACATCTCTTTGGTGCGGGCTAATCCTCTCCTAGAACATCTCTTTGGTGTGGGGTGACCATCTCCTGGAACATCTCATTGCTGCGGGGTGACCATCTCCTGGAACATCTCTTTGGTGTGGGGTGAGCATCTCCTGGAACATCTCTTTGGTGTGGGGTGACCATCTCCTAGAACATCTCTTTGGTATGGGGTGACCATCTCCTAGAACATCTCTTTGGTGTGGGGTGACCATCTCCTGGAACATCTCTTTGGTGCGGGCTGAGCATCTCCTGGAACATCTCTTTGGTGCAGGGTGTCCATCTCCTGGAACATCTCTTTGGTGCAGGGTGACCATCTCCTGGAACATCTCTTTGCTTCAGGGTGACCATCTCCTGGAACATCTCTTTGGGGCGGGGTGACCATCTCCTAGAACATCTCTTTGCTGCGAGGTGACCATCTCCAGGAACATCTCTTTGCTGCGAGGTGACCATCTCCAGGAACATCTCTTTGGTGCAGGGTGACCATCTCCTGGAACATCTCTTTGATGCAGGGTGACAATTTTTTGGAAGATCTCTTTGGTGCGGAGTGACCATCTCCTGGAACATCGGTTTGGTGCGGGGTGACCACCTCCTGGCATATCTCTTTGGTGCGGGATGATCCTCTCCTAGAACATCTCTTGGTGCGGGCTAATCCTCTCCTAGAACATCTCTTTGGTGTGGGGTGACCATCTCCTGGAACATCTCATTGCTGCGGGGTGACCATCTCCTGACACATCTCCTTGGTGTGGGGTGACCATCTACTGGAACATCTCTTTGGTGCAGGGTGACCATCTCCTGGAACATCTCTTTGGTGTGGGGTGACCATCTACTGGAACATCACTTTGGTGCGGGGCGACGATCTCCTGGAACATCTCTTTGGTGTGGGGTGAGCATCTCCTGGAACATCTCTTTGGTGCGGGGTGACCATCTCCTAGAACATCTCTTTGGTATGGGGTGACCACCTCCTAGAACATCTCTTTGGTGTGGGGTGACCATCTCCTGGAACATCTCTTTGGTGCGGGCTGAGCATCTCCTGGAACATCTCTTTGGTGCAGGGTGTCCATCTCCTGGAACATCTCTTTGGTGCGGGCTGAGCATCTCCTGGAACATCTCTTTGGTGCAGGGTGACCATCTCCTGGAACATCTCTTTGCTTCAGGGTGACCATCTCCTGGAACATCTCTTTGGGGCGGGGTGACCATCTCCTAGAACATCTCTTTGCTGCGAGGTGACCATCTCCAGGAACATCTCTTTGGTGCAGGGTGACCATCTCCTGGAACATCTCTTTGATGCAGGGTGACCATCTCCAGGAACATCTCTTTGGTGCAGGGTGACCATCTCCTAGAACATCTCTTTGGCGTGTGGTGACCATATCCTGGACCATCTCTTTGGTGCAGGGTGACCATCTCCTGGAAGATCTCTTTGGTGTGTGGTGACCATATCCTGGACCATCTCTTTGGTGCAGGGTGACCATCTCCTGGAACATCTCTTTGGTGTGGTGTGACCATCTCCTGGAACATCTCTTTGGTGCTGGCTGACCCACTCCTGGACCATCTCTTTGGTGCAGGGTGACCATCTCCGAGAACATCTCTTTGGTTTGGGGTGACCATCTCCAAGGTCATCTGTTTGTTGCGGGGTGACCATCTCCTGGAACATCTCTTTTTTGCTGGGTTACAATCTCCTGGAACATCTCCTTGGTGTGGAGTGACCATCTCCTAGAACATCTCTTTGGTTCTGGGTGACCATCTCCTGAAACATCTCTTTGGTGCGGGGTGACCCTCTCCTGGAACATCTCTTTGGTGCGGGGTGACCATCTCCTGAAACATCTCTTTTGTGCAGGGTGACCCTCTCGTGGAACATCTCTTTGGTGCAGGGTGACCATCTCCTTGAACATCTCTTTGGTTCTGGGTGACCATCTCCTGAAACATCTCTTTGGTGCGGGGTGACCATCTCCTGGAACATCTCTTTGATGCGGGGTGACGCTCTACTGAAACATCTCTTTGGTCCAGGGTGACCATCTCCAGGAACGTCTCTTTAGTGCAGGGTGACCATCTCCTAGAACAACACTTTGGCGCGGCGTGACTCTCCCCTGGAACATTCCTTTGGTGCAGGGAGACCATCTCCTGGAACATCTCTTTGGTGCGGGGTGACAATCTCCTGGAACATCACTTTGGTGCAGGGTGACCATCTCCTTGAACATCTCTTTGGTGCGGGGTGACCGTCTCCTGGAACATCGCTTTGGTGTGGGGTGACTATCTCCTGGAACATCTCCTTGGTGCAGAGTGACCATCTCCTAGAACATCTCTTTGGTTCTGTGTGACCATCTCGTGAAACATCTCTTTGGTGCGGGGTGACCCTCTCCTGGAACATCTTTTTGTTGCGGGGTGACCATCTCCTGGAACATCTCTTTTGTGCAGGGTGACCCTCTCCTGGAACATCTCTTTGGTGCGGGGTGACCATCTCCTGAAACATCTCTTTGGTGCGGGGTGACCATCTCCAGGAACGTCTCTTTAGTGCAGGGTGACCATCTCCTGGAACAACACTTTGGCGCGGTGTGACTCTCTCCTGGAACATCCCTTTGGTACAGGGAGACCATCTCCTGGAACATCTCTTTGGTGCGGGGTGACAATCACCTGGAACATCATTTTGGTGCAGGGTGACCATCTCCTTGAACATCTCTTTGGTGCGAGTTGACCATCTCCTCGAACATCTCTGTGGTGCGGGATGACCATCTCCTGGAACATCTCTTTGGTACGGGGTGACCATCTCCTGGAACATCGCTTTGGTGTGGGGTGACCATCTTCTAGAACATCTCTTTGGTGCGGGGTGACCATCTCCTGGAACATCTCTTTGGTGCAGAGTGACCATCTCCTGGAACATCGGTTTGGTGCGAGGTGACCATCTCCTGGCATAACTCTTTGGTGCGGGATGATCCTCTCCTAGAACATCTCTTTGGTGTGGGGTGACCATCTCCTGGAACATCTCATTGCTGCGGGGTGACCATCTCCTGGCACATCTCTTTGGTGCGGGGTGACCATCTACTGGAACATCTCTTTGGTTTGAGGTGACCATCTCCAAGGTCATCTCTTTGCTGCGGGGTGACCATCTCCTGGAACATCTCTTTTTTGCGGGGTGACCATCTCCTGGAACATCTCTTTGGTGCGCGGTGACCATCCCCTGGACCATCTCTTTGGTGTTGGGTGACCATCTCCTAGAACATCTCTTTTGTGCAGGGTGACCCTCTCCTGGAACATCTCTTTGGTGCAGGGTGACCGTCTCCTGGAACATCTCTTTGGTCCGGGGTGACCATCTCCTGAAACATCTCTTTGGTGCAGGGTGACCCTCTCCTGGAACATCTCTTTGGTGCAGGGTGACCATCTCCAGGAACGTCTCTTTGGTGCGGGGTTACCATATTCTGGAACATCTCTTTAGTGCAGGGTGACCATCTCCAAGAACAACACTTTGGCGCGGGGTGACTGTCTCCTGGAACATCCCTTTGGTGCAGGGAGACCATCTCCTGGAACATCTCTTTGGTGTGTGGTGACCATCTCCTGGAAGGTCTCTTTGGTGCAGGGTGACCATCTCCTGGAACATCTCTTTGGTGCGGGGTGACAATCTCCTGGAACATCACTTTGGTGCGGGGTGACCATCTCCTGGAACATCACTTTGGTGCAGGGTGACCATCTCCTAGAACATCTCTTTGGTGCGGGGTGACCATCTCCTGGAACATCTCTTTGGTGTGTGGTGACCATCTCCTGGAACATCACTTTGGTGCAGGGTGACCATCTCCTAGAACATCTCTTTGATGCGGGGTGACCATCTCCTTGAACATCTCTTTGGTGCGGGATGACCATCTCCTGGAACATCTCTTTGGTACGGTACGACCATCTCCTAGAACATCGCTTTGGTGTGGGGTGACCATCTTCTAGAACATCTCTTTTGTGCAGGGTGACCATCTCATGGAACATCTCTTTGGTTCGGGGTGACCATCTCCTGGAACATCTCTTTGGTGCGGTGTGACCATCTCATGGAACATCTCTTTGGTTCAGGGTGACCATCTCCTGGAACATCTCTTTGGTGCGGTGTGACCATCTCCTGGAACATCTCTTTGGTGCGGGGAGACCATCTCCTGGAACATCTCTTTGGTGCGGTGTGACCATCTCCTGGAACATCTCTTTGGTGTGGGGTGACCATCTCCTGGAACATCTATTTGGTGCGGGGTGACCCTCTCCTGGAACATCTCTTTGGTGCGGGGTGACCCTCGCCTGAAACATCTCTTTGGTGCAGGGTGACCATCTCCAGGAGCGTCTCTTTGGTGCGGGGTTACCATCTTCTGGAACATCCCATTGGTGCAGGGTGACCATCTCCTGGAAAATCTCTTTGGTGTGTGGTGACCATCTCCTGGACCATCTCTTTGGTGTGGTGTGACCATCTCCTGGAACATTTCTTTGGTGTGGTGTGACCATCTCCTGGAAAATCTCTTTGGTGTGTGGTGACCATCTCCTGGAAAATCTCTTTGGTGTGTGGTGACCATCTCCTGGACCATCTCTTTGGTGTGGTGTGACCATCTCCTGGAACATTTCTTTGGTGTGGTGTGACCCTCTCCTGGAACATCTTTTTGTTGCGGGGTGACCATCTCCTGGAACATCTCTTTTGTGCAGGGTGACCCCTTCCTGGAACATCTTTTTGGTGCAGGGTGACCATCTCCTGGAACATCTCTTTGGTCCGGGGTGACCATCTCCTGAAACATCTCTTTGGTGCAGGGTGACCATCTCCTGGAACATCTCTTTGGTGTGGGGTGATCCTCTCCTGGAACATCTCTTTGGTGCAGGGTGACAATCTCCTGGAACATCTCTTTGGTGCGGGTTGACCCTCTCCTGAAACATCTCTTTGGTGCAGGGTGACCCTCTCCAGGAACGTCTCTTTGGCGCGGGGTGACCATCTACTAGTACATCTTTTTGGTGTGGGGTGACCATCTCCTGGAACATCTCTTTGGTGCGGGTGACCATCTCCTGGAACATCTCTTTGGTGCAGGGTGTCCATCTCCTGGAACATCTCTTTGGTGCAGGGTGTCCATCTCCTGGAACATCTCTTTTGTGCGGGGTGACCATCTCCTGGAACATCTCTTTGGTGCAGGATGACCATCTCCAGGAACATCTCTTTGGTGCGGGGTGACCATCTCCTAGAACATTTCTTTGGTGCATGGTGACCATCTCCTAGAACATCTCTTTGGCGCGGGCTGACCGTCTCCTGGAACATCCCTTTGGTGCAGGGTGACCATCTCCTGGAAGATCTCTTTGGTGTGTGGTGACCATCTCCTGGACCATCTCTTTGGTGCAGGGTGACCATCTCCTGGAACATCTCTTTGGTGTGGTGTGACCATCTCCTGGAACATCTCTTTGGTGTGGGGTGACCCACTCCTGGACCATCTCTTTGGTGCAGGGTGACCATCTCCGAGAACATCTCTTTGGTTTGGGGTGACCATTTCCAAGGTCATCTCTTTGCTGCGGAGGGACCATCTCCTGGAACATCTCTTTGGTGCGGGGTGACCATCTCCGAGAACATCTCTTTGGTGTGGAGTGACCATCTCCGAGAACATCTCTTTGGTGTGGAGTGACCATCTCCTAGAACATCTCTTTGGTGTGTGGTGACCATCTCCTGGAACATCTCTTTGGTGCGGGGTGACCCTCTCCTGGAACATCTTTTTGTTGCGGGGTGACCATCTCCTGGAACATCTCTTTTGTGCAGGGTGACCATCTCCTGGAACATCTCTTTGGTGCGGAGTGACCCTCTCCTGGAACATCTCTTTGGTGCGGGGTGACTGTCTCCTGGAACATCCCTTTGGTGCAGGGAGACCATCTCCTGGAACATCTCTTTGGTGTGGGGTGACCCTCTCCTGAAACATCTCTTTGGTGCAGGGTGACCATCTCCAGGAACGTCTCTTTGGTGCGGGGTTACCATATTCTGGAACATCTCTTTGGTGCAGGGTGACCCACTCCTGGAACATCTCTTTGGTGCGGGGTGACCCTCTCCTGGAACATCTCTTTGGTGCAGGGTGACCCACTCCTGGACCATCTCTTTGGTGCGGGGTGACCCTCTCCTGGAACATCTCTTTGGTGCAGGGTGACCATCTCCGAGAACATCTCTTTGGTTTGGGGTGACCATCTCCAAGGTCATCTCTTTGTTGCGGGGTGACCATCTCCTGGAACATCTCTTTTTTGCTGGGTTACAATCTCCTGGAACATCTCTTTGGTGTGGAGTGACCATCTCCTAGAACATCTCTTTTGTTCTGGGTGACCATCCCCTGAATCATCTCTTTGGTGCGGGGTGACCCTCTCCTGGAACATCTCTTTGGTGCGGTGTGACCATCTCCTGGAACATCTCTTTTGTGCAGGGTGACCCTCTCCTGGAACATCTTTTTGGTGCAGGGTGACCATCTCCTTGAACATCTCTTTGGTTCTGGGTGACCATCTCCTGGAACATCTCTTTCGTGCGGGGTGACCCTCTCCTGGAACATCTCTTTGGTCCGGGGTAACCATCTCCTGAAAATTCTCTTTGGTGCAGTGTGACCATCTCCTGGAACATCTCTTTGTTGTGGGGTGACCCTCTCCTGGAACATCTCTTTGGTGCGGGGTGACCATCTCCTGGAACATCTCTTTGATGCGGGGTGAACCTCTCCTGAAACATCTCTTTGGTCCAGGGTGACCATCTCCAGGAACGTCTCTTTAGTGCAGGGTGACCATCTCCTCGAACATCTCTGTGGTGCGGGATGACCATCTCCTGGAACATCTCTTTGGTACGGGGTGACCATCTCCTAGAACATCGCTTTGGTGTGGGGTGACCATCTTCTAGAACATCTCTTTGGTGCGGGGTGACCATCTCCTGGAACATCTCTTTGGTGTGGGGTGACGATCTCCTGGAACATCTCTTTGGTGCAGAGTGACCATCTCCTGGAACATCGGTTTGGTGCGAGGTGACCATCTCCTGGCATAACTCTTTGGTGCGGGATGATCCTCTCCTAGAACATCTCATTGCTGCGGGGTGACCATCTCCTGGAACATCTCATTGCTGCGGGGTGACCATCTCCTGGCACATCTCTTTGGTGCGGGGTGACCATCCCCTGGACCATCTCTTTTGTGCAGGGTGACCATCTCCTGGAACATCTCTTTGGTGCAGGGTGACCATCTCATGGAACATCTCTTTGGTCCGGGGTGACCATCTCCTGGAACATCTCTTTGGTGCAGGGTGACCATCTCATGGAACATCTCTTTGGTCCGGGCTGACCCTCTCCTGGAACATCTCTTTGGTGCGGGGTGACAATCTGCTGGAACATCTCTTTGGTGCGGGGTGACCATCTCCAGGAACGTCTCTTTGGTGCGGGGTTACCATCTTCTGGAAAATCCCATTGGTGCAGGGTGACCATCTCCTGGAAGGTCTCTTTGGTGTGTGGTGACCATCTCCGTGACCATCTCTTTGGTGCAGGGTGACCATCTCCTGGAACATCTCTTTGGTGTGGTGTGACCATCTCCTGGAACATCTCTTTGGTGTGGGGTGACCCACTCCTGGACCATCTCTTTGGTGCAGGGTGACCATCTCCGAGAACATCTCTTTGGTTTGGGGTGACCATCTCCAAGGTCATCTCTTTGCTGCGGGGTGACCATCTCCTGGAACATCTCTTTGGTGTGGGGTGACCATCTCCGAGAACATCTCTTTCGTGTGGAGTGACCATCTCCTAGAACATCTCTTTGGTTCTGGGTGACCATCTCGTGAAACATCTCTTTGGTGCAGGGTGACCATCTCCTGGAACATCTATTTGGTCCGGGGTGACCATCTCCTGAAACAACTCTTTGGTGCAGGGTGACCATCTCCTGGAACATCTCTTTGGTGCAGGGTGACCATCTCCTGAAACATCTCTTTGGTGCAGGGTGACCATCTCCTCGAACACCTCTTGAGTGCAGGGTGACCATCTCCTAGAACAACACTTTGGTGCGGGGTGACCCTCTCCTGGAACATCTTTTTGGTGCGGGGTGACCATCTCCTGGAACATCTCTTTGGTGCGGGGTGACCCTCTCCTGGAACATCTCTTTGGTCCGGGGTGACAATCTCCTGGAACATCTCTTTGGTGTGGGGTGACCCTCTCCTGGAACATCTCTTTGGTGCGGGGTGACCATCTCCTGGAACATCTCTTTGGTGCGGGGTGACCATCTCCTGGAACATCTCTTTGGTGCGGGGTGACAATCTCCTGGAACATCTCTTTGGTGCAGCGTGACCATCTCCTGGAACATCTCTTTGGTGCGGGGTGACAATCTCCTGGAACATCTCTTTGGTGCGGGGTGACAATCTCCTGGAACATCTCTTTGGTGCAGCGTGACCATCTCCTGGAACATCTCTTTGGTGCGGGGTTACCATCTTCTGGAACATCCCATTGGTGCAGGGTGACCATCTCCTGGAAGATCTCTTTGGTGTGTGGTGACCATCTCCTGGACCATCTCTTTGGTGCAGGGTGACCATCTCCTGGAACATCTCTTTGGTGCGGTGTGACCCACTGCTGGACCATCTCTCTGGTGCAGGGTGACCATCTCCGAGAACATCTCTTTGGTTTGGGGTGACCATCTCCAAGGTCATCTCTTTGCTGCGGAGTGACCATCTCCTAGAACATCTCTTTGGTTCTGTGTGACCATCTCGTGAAACATCTCTTTGGTGCGGGGTGACCCTCTCCTGGAACATCTTTTTGTTGTGGGGTGACCATCTCCTGGAACATCTCTTTTGTGCAGGGTGACCATCTCGTGGAACATCTCTTTGGTCCGGGGTGACCATCTCCTGAAACATCTCTTTGGTGCAGGGTGACCATCTCCAGGAACGTCTCTTTGGTGCGGGGTTGCCATATTCTGGAACATCTCTTTGGTGCAGGGTGACCATCTCCTAGAACATCTCTTTAGTGCAGGGAGACCATCTCCTAGAACAACACTTTGGCGCGGGGTGACTGACTCCTTGAACATCCCTTTGGTGCAGGGAGACCATCTCCTGGAACATATCTTTGGTGTGTGGTGACCATCTCCTGGAACATCTCTTTGGTGCAGGGTGACCATCTCCTGGAACATCTCTTTGGTCCGGGGTGACCCTCTCCTGGAACATCTCTTTGGTGCGGGGTGACCCTCTCCTGGAACATCTCTTTGGTGCGGGGTGACAATCTGCTGGAACATCTCTTTGGTGCGGGGTGACCCTCTCCTGAAACATCTCTTTGGTGCAGGGTGACCATCTCCAGGAACGTCTCTTTGGTGCGGGGTTACCATCTCCTAGAACATCTCTTTAGTGCAGGGTGACCATCTCCTAGAACAACACTTTGGCGCGGGGTGACTGTCTCCTGGAACATCCCTTTGGTGCAGGGAGACCATCTCCTGGAACATCTCTTTGGTGTGTGGTGACCATCTCCTGGAACATCTCTTTGGTGCAGGGTGACCATCTCCTGGAACATCACTTTGGTGCAGGGTGACCATCTCCTGGAACATCTCTTTGGTGCAGGGTGACCATCTCCTGGAACATCTCTTTGGTGCGGGGTGACCATCTCCTGGAACATCACTTTGGTGCAGGGTGACCATCTCCTGGAACATCTCTTTGGTACCATACGACCATCTCCTAGAACATCGCTTTGGTGTGGGGTGACCATCTTCTAGAACATCTCTTTGGTGCGGGGTGACCATCACCTGGAACATCTCTTTTGTGCAGGGTGACCGTCTATTGGAACATCTCTTTGGTGCGGGATGACCATTTCATGGAACATCTCTTTGGTTCGGGGTGACCATCTCCGGGAACATCTCTTTGGTGCGGTGTGATAATCTCCTGGAACATCTCTTTGGTGCGGGATGACCATCTCATGGAACATCTCTTTGGTTCAGGGTGACCATCTCCTGGAACATCTCTTTGGTGCGGTGTGACCATCTCCTGGAACATCTCTTTGGTGCGGTGTGACCATCTCCTGGAACATCTCTTTGGTGCGGGGAGACCATCTCCTGGAACATCTCTTTGGTGTGGGGTGACCTTCTCCTGGAACATCGCTTTGGTGCAGGGTGACAATTTTTTGGAAGATCTCTTTGGTGCGGAGTGACCATCTCCTGGAACATCGGTTTGGTGCGTGGTGGCCACCTCCTGGCATATCTCTTTGGTGTGGGATGATCCTCTCCTAGAACATCTCTTTGGTGCGGGCTAATCCTCTCCTAGAACATCTCTTTGGTGTGGGGTGACCATCTCCTGGAACATCTCATTGCTGCGGGGTGACCATCTCCTGGAACATCTCTTTGGTGTGGGGTGAGCATCTCCTGGAACATCTCTTTGGTGTGGGGTGACCATCTCCTAGAACATCTCTTTGGTATGGGGTGACCATCTCCTAGAACATCTCTTTGGTGTGGGGTGACCATCTCCTGGAACATCTCTTTGGTGCGGGCTGAGCATCTCCTGGAACATCTCTTTGGTGCAGGGTGTCCATCTCCTGGAACATCTCTTTGGTGCAGGGTGACCATCTCCTGGAACATCTCTTTGCTTCAGGGTGACCATCTCCTGGAACATCTCTTTGGGGCGGGGTGACCATCTCCTAGAACATCTCTTTGCTGCGAGGTGACCATCTCCAGGAACATCTCTTTGCTGCGAGGTGACCATCTCCAGGAACATCTCTTTGGTGCAGGGTGACCATCTCCTGGAACATCTCTTTGATGCAGGGTGACAATTTTTTGGAAGATCTCTTTGGTGCGGAGTGACCATCTCCTGGAACATCGGTTTGGTGCGGGGTGACCACCTCCTGGCATATCTCTTTGGTGCGGGATGATCCTCTCCTAGAACATCTCTTGGTGCGGGCTAATCCTCTCCTAGAACATCTCTTTGGTGTGGGGTGACCATCTCCTGGAACATCTCATTGCTGCGGGGTGACCATCTCCTGACACATCTCCTTGGTGTGGGGTGACCATCTACTGGAACATCTCTTTGGTGCAGGGTGACCATCTCCTGGAACATCTCTTTGGTGTGGGGTGACCATCTACTGGAACATCACTTTGGTGCGGGGCGACGATCTCCTGGAACATCTCTTTGGTGTGGGGTGAGCATCTCCTGGAACATCTCTTTGGTGCGGGGTGACCATCTCCTAGAACATCTCTTTGGTATGGGGTGACCACCTCCTAGAACATCTCTTTGGTGTGGGGTGACCATCTCCTGGAACATCTCTTTGGTGCGGGCTGAGCATCTCCTGGAACATCTCTTTGGTGCAGGGTGTCCATCTCCTGGAACATCTCTTTGGTGCGGGCTGAGCATCTCCTGGAACATCTCTTTGGTGCAGGGTGACCATCTCCTGGAACATCTCTTTGCTTCAGGGTGACCATCTCCTGGAACATCTCTTTGGGGCGGGGTGACCATCTCCTAGAACATCTCTTTGCTGCGAGGTGACCATCTCCAGGAACATCTCTTTGGTGCAGGGTGACCATCTCCTGGAACATCTCTTTGATGCAGGGTGACCATCTCCAGGAACATCTCTTTGGTGCAGGGTGACCATCTCCTAGAACATCTCTTTGGCGTGTGGTGACCATATCCTGGACCATCTCTTTGGTGCAGGGTGACCATCTCCTGGAAGATCTCTTTGGTGTGTGGTGACCATATCCTGGACCATCTCTTTGGTGCAGGGTGACCATCTCCTGGAACATCTCTTTGGTGTGGTGTGACCATCTCCTGGAACATCTCTTTGGTGCTGGCTGACCCACTCCTGGACCATCTCTTTGGTGCAGGGTGACCATCTCCGAGAACATCTCTTTGGTTTGGGGTGACCATCTCCAAGGTCATCTGTTTGTTGCGGGGTGACCATCTCCTGGAACATCTCTTTTTTGCTGGGTTACAATCTCCTGGAACATCTCCTTGGTGTGGAGTGACCATCTCCTAGAACATCTCTTTGGTTCTGGGTGACCATCTCCTGAAACATCTCTTTGGTGCGGGGTGACCCTCTCCTGGAACATCTCTTTGGTGCGGGGTGACCATCTCCTGAAACATCTCTTTTGTGCAGGGTGACCCTCTCGTGGAACATCTCTTTGGTGCAGGGTGACCATCTCCTTGAACATCTCTTTGGTTCTGGGTGACCATCTCCTGAAACATCTCTTTGGTGCGGGGTGACCATCTCCTGGAACATCTCTTTGATGCGGGGTGACGCTCTACTGAAACATCTCTTTGGTCCAGGGTGACCATCTCCAGGAACGTCTCTTTAGTGCAGGGTGACCATCTCCTAGAACAACACTTTGGCGCGGCGTGACTCTCCCCTGGAACATTCCTTTGGTGCAGGGAGACCATCTCCTGGAACATCTCTTTGGTGCGGGGTGACAATCTCCTGGAACATCACTTTGGTGCAGGGTGACCATCTCCTTGAACATCTCTTTGGTGCGGGGTGACCGTCTCCTGGAACATCGCTTTGGTGTGGGGTGACTATCTCCTGGAACATCTCCTTGGTGCAGAGTGACCATCTCCTAGAACATCTCTTTGGTTCTGTGTGACCATCTCGTGAAACATCTCTTTGGTGCGGGGTGACCCTCTCCTGGAACATCTTTTTGTTGCGGGGTGACCATCTCCTGGAACATCTCTTTTGTGCAGGGTGACCCTCTCCTGGAACATCTCTTTGGTGCGGGGTGACCATCTCCTGAAACATCTCTTTGGTGCGGGGTGACCATCTCCAGGAACGTCTCTTTAGTGCAGGGTGACCATCTCCTGGAACAACACTTTGGCGCGGTGTGACTCTCTCCTGGAACATCCCTTTGGTACAGGGAGACCATCTCCTGGAACATCTCTTTGGTGCGGGGTGACAATCACCTGGAACATCATTTTGGTGCAGGGTGACCATCTCCTTGAACATCTCTTTGGTGCGAGTTGACCATCTCCTCGAACATCTCTGTGGTGCGGGATGACCATCTCCTGGAACATCTCTTTGGTACGGGGTGACCATCTCCTGGAACATCGCTTTGGTGTGGGGTGACCATCTTCTAGAACATCTCTTTGGTGCGGGGTGACCATCTCCTGGAACATCTCTTTGGTGCAGAGTGACCATCTCCTGGAACATCGGTTTGGTGCGAGGTGACCATCTCCTGGCATAACTCTTTGGTGCGGGATGATCCTCTCCTAGAACATCTCTTTGGTGTGGGGTGACCATCTCCTGGAACATCTCATTGCTGCGGGGTGACCATCTCCTGGCACATCTCTTTGGTGCGGGGTGACCATCTACTGGAACATCTCTTTGGTTTGAGGTGACCATCTCCAAGGTCATCTCTTTGCTGCGGGGTGACCATCTCCTGGAACATCTCTTTTTTGCGGGGTGACCATCTCCTGGAACATCTCTTTGGTGCGCGGTGACCATCCCCTGGACCATCTCTTTGGTGTTGGGTGACCATCTCCTAGAACATCTCTTTTGTGCAGGGTGACCCTCTCCTGGAACATCTCTTTGGTGCAGGGTGACCGTCTCCTGGAACATCTCTTTGGTCCGGGGTGACCATCTCCTGAAACATCTCTTTGGTGCAGGGTGACCCTCTCCTGGAACATCTCTTTGGTGCAGGGTGACCATCTCCAGGAACGTCTCTTTGGTGCGGGGTTACCATATTCTGGAACATCTCTTTAGTGCAGGGTGACCATCTCCAAGAACAACACTTTGGCGCGGGGTGACTGTCTCCTGGAACATCCCTTTGGTGCAGGGAGACCATCTCCTGGAACATCTCTTTGGTGTGTGGTGACCATCTCCTGGAAGGTCTCTTTGGTGCAGGGTGACCATCTCCTGGAACATCTCTTTGGTGCGGGGTGACAATCTCCTGGAACATCACTTTGGTGCGGGGTGACCATCTCCTGGAACATCACTTTGGTGCAGGGTGACCATCTCCTAGAACATCTCTTTGGTGCGGGGTGGCCATCTCCTGGAACATCTCTTTGGTGTGTGGTGACCATCTCCTGGAACATCACTTTGGTGCAGGGTGACCATCTCCTAGAACATCTCTTTGATGCGGGGTGACCATCTCCTTGAACATCTCTTTGGTGCGGGATGACCATCTCCTGGAACATCTCTTTGGTACGGTACGACCATCTCCTAGAACATCGCTTTGGTGTGGGGTGACCATCTTCTAGAACATCTCTTTGGTGCGGGGTGACCATCACCTGGAACATCTCTTTTGTGCAGGGTGACCATCTCATGGAACATCTCTTTGGTTCGGGGTGACCATCTCCTGGAACATCTCTTTGGTGCGGTGTGACCATCTCATGGAACATCTCTTTGGTTCAGGGTGACCATCTCCTGGAACATCTCTTTGGTGCGGTGTGACCATCTCCTGGAACATCTCTTTGGTGCGGGGAGACCATCTCCTGGAACATCTCTTTGGTGCGGTGTGACCATCTCCTGGAACATCTCTTTGGTGTGGGGTGACCATCTCCTGGAACATCTCTTTGGTGTGGGGTGACCATCTACTGGAACATCTCTTTGGTGCGGGGTGACGATCTCCTGGAACATCTCTTTGGTGTGGGGTGACCATCTCCTGGAACATCTCTTTGGTGCAGGGTGACCATCTCCTCGAACATCTCTTTGGTATGGGGTGACTACCTCCTAGAACATCTCTTTGGTGTGGGGTGACCATCTCCTGGAACATCTCTTTGGTGCAGGGTGTCCATCTCCTGGAACATCTCTTTCGTGCGGGGTGACCATCTCCTGGAACATCTCTTTGCTTCAGGGTGACCATCTCCTGGAACATCTCTTTGGGGCGGGGTGACCATCTCCTAGAACATCTCTTTGCTGCGAGGTGACCATCTCCAGGAACATCTCTTTGGTGCGGGGTGACCATCTCCTGGAACATCTCTTTGATGCAGGGTGACCATCTCCAGGAACATCTCTTTGGTGTGGGGTGACCATCTCCTGGAACATCTCTTTGGTGTGGTGTGACCATCTCCTGGAACATCTCTTTGGTGCGGGCTGACCCACTCCTGGACCATCTCTTTAGTGCTGGTTGACCATCTCCGAGAACATCTCTTTGGTTTGGGGTGACCATCTCCTGGAACATCTCTTTTTTGCTGGGTTACAATCTCCTGGAACATCTCTTTGGTGTGGAGTGACCATCTCCTAGAACATCTCTTTGGTTCTGGGTGACCATCTCCTGAAACATCTCTTTGGTGCGGGGTGACCCTCTCCTGGAACATCTCTTTTTTGCTGGGTTACAATCTCCTGGAACATCTCTTTGGTGTGGAGTGACCATCTCCTAGAACATCTCTTTTGTTCTGGGTGACCATCCCCTGAATCATCTCTTTGGTGCGGGGTGACCCTCTCCTGGAACATCTCTTTGGTGCGGTGTGACCATCTCCTGGAACATCTCTTTTGTGCAGGGTGACCCTCTCCTGGAACATCTTTTTGGTGCAGGGTGACCATCTCCTGGAACATCTCTTTGGATCTGGGTGACCATCTCCTGAAACATCTCTTTCGTGCGGGGTGACCCTCTCCTGGAACATCTCTTTGGTCCGGGGTGACCATCTCCTGAAAATTCTCTTTGGTGCAGTGTGACCATCTCCTGGATCATCTCTTTGTTGTGGGGTGACCATCTCCTGGAACATCTCTTTGATGCAGGTTGACCCTCTCCTGAAACATCTCTTTGGATCTGGGTGACCATCTCCTGAAACATCTCTTTCGTGCGGGGTGACCATCTCCAGGAAAGTCTCTTTAATGCAGGGTGACCATCTCCTGGAACAACACTTTGGCGCGGTGTGACTCTCTCCTGGAACATCCCTTTCGTACAGGGAGACCATCTCCTGGAACATCTCTTTGGTGCAGGGTGACCATCTCCTAGAACATCTCTTTGGTGCGGGATGACCATCTCCTCGAACATCTCTGTGGTGCGGGATGACCATCTCCTGGAACATCTCTTTGGTGTGGGGTGACCATCTTCTAGAACATCTCTTTGGTGCGGGGTGACCATCTCCTGGAACATCTCTTTTGTGCAGGGTGACCCTCTCCTGGAACATCTCTTTGGTGCAGGGTGACCATCTCCTGGAACATCTCTTTGGTCCGGGGTGACCATCTCCTGAAACATCTCTTTGGTGCAGGGTGACCATCTCCTGGAACATCTCTTTGGTGCGGGGTGACCCTCTCCTGGAACATCTCTTTGGTCCGGGGTGACCATCTCCTGAAACATCTCTTTGGTGCGGGGTGACAATCTCCTGGAACATCCTTTGGTGCGGGGTGACCCTCGCCTGAAACATCTCTTTGGTGCTGGGTGACCATCTCCAGGAACGTCTCTTTTTTGCGGGGTTACCATCTTCTGGAAAATCCCATTGGTGCAGGGTGACCATCTCCTGGAATGTCTCTTTGGTGTGTGGTGACCATCTCCGTGACCATCTCTTTGGTGCATGGTGACCATCTCCTGGAACATCTCTTTGGTGTGGTGTGACCATCTCCTGGAACATCTCTTTGGTGTGGGGTGACCCACTCCTGGACCATCTCTTTGGTGCAGGGTGACCATCTCCGAGAACATCTCTTTGGTTTGGGGTGACCATCTCCAAGGTCATCTCTTTGCTGCGGGGTGACCATCTCCTGGAACATCTCTTTGGTGTGGGGTGACCATCTCCGAGAACATCTCTTTGGTTCTGGGTGACCATCTCGTGAAACATCTCTTTGGTGCGGGGTGACCCTCTCCTGGAACATCTTTTTGCTGCGGGGTGACCCTCTCCTGGAACATTTTTTGGTGCAGGGTGAACATCTCCTGGAACATCTATTTGGTCCGGGGTGACCATCTCCTGAAACAACTCTTTGGTGCAGGGTGACCATCTCCTGGAACATCTCTTTGGTGCGGGGTGACCCTCTCCTGGAACATCTCTTTGGTGCAGGGTGACCCTCTCCTGGAACATCTCTTTGGTCCGGGGTGACCATCTCCTGGAACACCTCTTGAGTGCAGGGTGACCATCTCCTAGAACAACACCTTGGTGCGGGGTGACCCTCTCCTGGAACATCTTTTTGGTGCGGGGTGACCATCTCCTGGAACATCTCTTTTGTGCAGGGTGACCCTCTCCTGGAACATCTCTTTGGTCCGGGGTGACCATCTCCTGAAACATCTCTTTGGTGCGGGGTGACAATCTCCTGGAACATCTCTTTGGTGCGGGGTGACCCTCTCCTGAAACATCTCTTTGGTGCAGCGTGACCATCTCCTGGACCATCTCTTTGGTGCGGGGTGACCCACTGCTGGACCATCTCTTTGGTGCAGGGTGACCATCTCCTGGAACATCTCTTTGGTGTGGTGTGACCATCTCCTGGAACATCTCTTTGGTGCGGGGTGACCCACTGCTGGACCATCTCTTTGGTGCAGGGTGACCATCTCCTAGAACACCTCTTTGGTTCTGTGTGACCATCTCGTGAAACATCTCTTTGGTGCGGGGTGACCATCTCCTGGAACATCTTTTTGTTGCGGGGTGACCATCTCCTGAGACATCTCTTTTGTGCAGGGTGACCCTCTCCTGGAACATCTCTTTGGTGCAGGGTGACCATCTCCTGGAACATCTCTTTGGTGCTTGGTGACCCTCTCCTGGAACATCTCTTTGGTGCGGGGTGACAATCTGCTGGAACATCTCTTTGGTGCGGGGTGACCCCCTCCTGAAACATCTCTTTAGTGCAGGGTGACCATCTGCAGGAACGTCTCTTTGGTGCGGGGTGACCATCTCCTAGAACATCTCTTTAGTGCAGGGTGACCATCTCCTAGAACAACACTTTGGCGCGGGGAGACCATCTCCTGGAACATCTCTTTGGTGTGTGGTGACCATCTCCTGGAACATCTCTTTGGTGCAGAGTGACCATCTCCTGGAACATCTCTTTGGTGCGGGATGACCATCTCCTGGAACATCTCTTTGGTGCGGGGTGACCATCTCCTGGAACATCTCTTTGTTGCGGGTTGACCATCTCCTTGAACATCTCTTTGGTGCGGGATGACCATCTCCTGGAACATCTCTTTGGTGCGGGATGACCATCTCCTGGAACATCTCTTTGGTGCAGAGTGACCATCTCCTGGAACATCTCTTTGGTGCGGGGTGACCATCTCCTGGAACATCTCTTTGGTGCGGGTTGACCATCTCCTTGAACATCTCTTTGGTGCGGGATGACCATCTCCTGGAACATCTCTTTGGTGCGGGTTGACCATCTCCTTGAACATCTCTTTGGTGCGGGATGACCATCTCCTGGAACATCTCTTTGGTGCGGGGTGACCATCTCCTGGAACATCTCTTTGGTGTGGTGTGATAATCTCATGGAACATCTCTTTGGTGCGGGATGACCATCTCCTGGAACATCTCTTTGGTTCAGGGTGACCATCTCCTGGAACATCTCTTTGGTGTGGGGTGACCTTCTCCTGGAACATCGCTTTGGTGCAGGGTGACAATTTTTTGGAACATCTCTTTGGTGCGGAGTGACCATCTCCTGGAACATCGGTTTGGTGCGGGGTGACCATCTCCTGGCATATCTCTTTGGTGCGGGATGAGCCTCTCCTAGAACATCTCTTTGGTGCGGGGTGACCATCTCCTGGAACATCTCCTTGGTGTGTGGTGACCATCTCCTGGAACATCTCTTTGGTGCAGAGTGACCATCTCCTGGAACATCTCTTTGGTGCGGGTTGACCATCTCCTGGAACATCACTTTGGTGCAGGGTGTCCATCTCCTGGAACATCTCTTTGGTGCAGAGTGACCCTCTCCTGGAACATCTCTTTGGTGCAGAGTGACCCTCTCCTGGAACATCTCTTTGGTGCGGGGTGACCATCTCCTGGAACATCTCTTTGGTGTGGTGTGATAATCTCATGGAACATCTCTTTGGTGCAGAGTGACCATCTCCTGGAACATCTCTTTGGTGCGGGTTGACCATCTCCTGGAACATCACTTTGGTGCAGGGTGTCCTTCTCCTGGAACATCTCTTTGGTGCAGAGTGACCCTCTCCTGGAACATCTCTTTGGTGCAGAGTGACCCTCTCCTGGAACATCTCTTTGGTGCGGGGTGACCATCTCCTGGAACATCTCTTTGGTGTGGTGTGATAATCTCATGGAACATCTCTTTGGTGCAGAGTGACCATCTCCTGGAACATCTCTTTGGTGCGGGATGACCATCTCCTGGAACATCTCTTTGGTGCGGGGTGACCATCTCCTGGAACATCTCTTTGGTGTGGTGTGATAATCTCATGGAACATCTCTTTGGTTCAGGGTGACCATCTCCTGGAACATCTCTTTGGTGCGGTGTGACCATCGCCTGGAACATCTCTTTGGTGCGGGGAGACCATCTCCTGGAACATCTCTTTGGTGTGGGGTGACCTTCTCCTGGAACATCGCTTTGGTGCAGGGAGACCATCTCCTGGCATATCTCTTTGGTGCGGGATGAGCCTCTCCTAGAACATCTCTTTGGTGCGGGCTAATCCTCTCCTAGAACATCTCTTTGGTGTGGGGTGACCATCTACTGGAACATCTCTTTGGTGTGGGGTGACGATCTCCTGGAACATCTCTTTGGTGTGGGGTGACCATCTCCTGGAACATCTCTTTGGTGCGGGGTGACCTTCTCCTGGAACATCTCTTTGGTATGGGGTGACCACCTCCTGGAACATCTCTTTGGTGTGGGGTGACCATCTCCTGGAACATCTCTTTGGTGCGGGCTGAACATCTCCTGGAACATCTCTTTGGTGCAGGGTGTCCATCTCCTGGAACATCTCTTTGCTTCAGGGTGACCAACTCCAGGAACATCTCTTTGGGGCGGGGTGACCATCTCCTAGAACATCTCTTTGGTGCGGGGTGACCATCTCCTGGAACATCTCTTTGATGCAGGGTGACCATCTCCAGGAACATCTCTTTGGTGTGGGGTGACCATCTCCTAGAACATTTCTTTGGTGCAGGGTGACCATCTCCTAGAACATCTCTTTGGCGCGGGTTGATTGTCTCATGGAACATCCCTTTGGTGCAGGGTGACCATGTCCTGGAAGATCTCTTTGGTGTGTGGTGACCATATCCTGGACCATCTCTTTGGTGCAGGGTGACCATCTCCTGGAACATCTCTTTTTTGCTGGGTTACAATCTCCTGGAACATCTCCTTGGTGTGGAGTGACCATCTCCTAGAACATATCTTTGGTTCTGGGTGACCATCTCCTGAAACATCTCTTTGGTGCGGGGTGACCATCTCCTGGAACATCTCTTTGGTGCAGGGTGACCATCTCCTTGAACATCTCTTTGGTTCTGGGTGACCATCTCCTGAAACATCTCTTTGGTGCGGGGTGACCCTCTCCTGGAACATCTCTTTGGTCCAGGGTGACCCTCTCCTGGAACATCTCTTTGGTGCGGGGTGACCATCTCCTGGAACATCTCTTTGATGCGGGGTGACCCTCTCCTGAAACATCTCTTTAGTGCAGGGTGACCATCTCCTAGAACAACACTTTGGCGCGGTGTGACTCTCTCCTGGAACATCCCTTTGGTGCAGGGAGACCATCTCCTGGAACATCTCTTTGGTGCGGGGTGACCCTCTCCTGGAACATCTTTTTGTTGCGGGGTGACCATCTCCTGGAACATCTCTTTTGTGCAGGGTGACCATCTCCTGGAACTTCTCTTTGGTCCGGGGTGACCCTCTCCTGGAACATCTCTTTGGTGCAGGGTGACCATCTCCTGGAACTTCTCTTTGGTCCGGGGTGACCATCTCCTGAAACATCTCTTTGGTGCAGGGTGACCATCTCCTGGAACATCTCTTTGGTGCGGGGTGACCCTCTCCTGGAACATCTTTTTGGTGCGGGGTGACCGTCTCCTGAAACATCTCTTTGGTGCAGGGTGACCATCTCCAGGAACGTCTCTTTGGTGCGGGGTTACCATATTCTGGAACATCTCTTTGGTGCAGGTTGACCATCTCTTGGAACATCTGTTTGGTGTGGGCTGACCATCTCCTGGAACATTTCTTTGGTGCGGGGTGACCATCTCCTGGATCATCTCTTTGGTGCGGGGTGACCATCTCCTCGAACATCTCTTTGGTGCGGGCTGCGCATCTCCTGGAACATCTCTTTGGTGGAAGGTGACCATCTCCTGGAACATCTCTTTGCTGTTGGGTGACCATCTCCTGGTACATCTCTTTGGTTCTGGGTGACCATCTCCTGGAACATCTCTTTGATGCGGGGTGACCCTCTCCTGAAACTTCTCTTTAGTGCAGGGTGACCATCTCCTAGAACAACACTTTGGCGCGGTGTGACTCTCTCCTAGAACATCTCTTTGGTGCGGGGTGACCATCTCCTAGAACATCGCTTCGGTGTGGGGTGACCATCTCCTGGAACACCTCTTTGGTGTGGGGTGACCATCTCCTGGAACATCTCTTTGGTGCAGAGTGACCTTCTCCTGGAACATCGGTTTGGTGCGAGGTGACCATCGCCTGGCATAACTCTTTGGTGCGGGATGATCCTCTCCTAGAACATCTCTTTGGTGTGGGGTGACCATCTCCTGGAACATCTCATTGCTGCGGGGTGACCATCTCCTGGCACATCTCTTTGGTGCGGGGTGACCATCTACTGGAACATCTCTTTGGTGCAGGATGACCATCTCCTGGAACATTTCTTTGGAAGAGGGTGACCATCTCCTGGAACATCTCTTTGGTGTGGGGTGACCATCTCCTGGAACATCTCCTTTGTGCAGGGTGACCATCTCCTGGAACATCTCTTTGGTGCAGGGTGACCATCTCTTGGAACATCTCTTTGGTGCAGGGTGACCCTCTCCTGGAACATCTCTTTGCTGCAGGGTGAACAGCTCCTGGAACATCTCTTTGGTCCGGGGTGACCATCTCCTGAAAATTCTCTTTGGTGCAGGGTGACCATCTCCTGGAACATCTCTTTGTTGTGGGGTGACCCTCTCCAGAAACATCTCTTTGGTCCAGGGTGACAATCTCCAGGAACGTCTCTTTGGTGCGGGATGACCCTCTCCAGAAACATCTCTTTGGTCCAGGGTGACAATCTCCAGGAACGTCTCTTTGGTGCGGGGTGACCATCTCCTAGAACATCGCTTTGGTGTGGGGTGACCATCTTCTAGAACATCTGTTTGGTGCGGGGTGACCATCTCCTGGAACATCTCTTTGGTGTGGGGTGACCATCTCCTGGAACATCTCTTTGGTGCGGAGTGACCATCTCCTGGAACATCGGTTTGGTGCGAGGTGACCATCTCCTGGCATAACTCTTTGGTGCGGGATGATCCTCTAGTAGAACATCTCTTTGGTGTGGGGTGACCATCTCCTGGAACATCTCATTGCTGCGGGGTGACCATCTCCTGGCACATCTCTTTGGTGCGGGGTGACCGTCTACTGGAACATCTCTTTGGTGCAGGATGACCATCTCCTGGAACATTTCTTTGGAAGAGGGTGACCATCTCCTGGAACATCTCCTTGGTGCGGGGTGACCATCTCCTAGTACATCTCTTTGGTGCAGGGTGACCATCTCTTGGAACATCTCTTTGGTGTGGGGTGACCATCTCCTGGAACATCTCTTTTGTGCAGGTTGACCCTCTCCTGGAATGTCTCTTTGGTGCAGGGTGACCATCTCCTGGAACATCTCTTTGGTCCGGGGTGACCATCTCCTGAAAATTCTCTTTGGTCCAGGGTGACCATCTCCAGGGACGTCTCTTTGGTGCAGGGTGACCATCTTCTGGAACATCCCTTTGGTGCGGGGTGACCATCTCCTGGAACATCCCTTTGGTGCGGGGTGACCATCTCCTGAAAATTCTCTTTGGTCCAGGGTGACCATCTCCAGGGTGACCATCTCCAGGGACGTCTCTTTGGTGCAGGGTGACCATCTTCTGGAACATTTCTTTTGTGCAGGGTGACCATCTCCTCGTACAAGACTTTGGCACGGTGTGACTGTCTCCTGGAACATCCCTTTGGTGCAGGGAGACCATCTCCTTGAACATCTCTGTGGTGCGGGATGACCATCTCCTGGAACATCTCTTTGGTACGGGGTGACCATCTCCTAGAACTTCGCTTTGGTGTGGGGTGACCATCTTCTAGAACATCTCTTTGGTGCGGGGTGACCACCTCCTGGAACATCTCTTTGGTGTGGGGTGACCATCTCCTGGAACATCTCTTTGGTGCGGAGTGACCATCTCCTGGAACATCGGTTTGGTGCGAGGTGACCATCTCCTGGCATAACTCTTTGGTGCGGGATGATCCTCTCCTAGAACATCTCTTTGGTGTGGGGTGACCATCTCCTGGAACATCTCATTGCTGCGGGGTGACCATCTCCTGGAACATCTCTTTGGTGCGGGGTGACCATCTCCTGGAACATCTCTTTGGTGCAGGTTGACCATCTCTTGGAACATCTGTTTGGTGTGGGCTGACCATCTCTTGGAACATCTCTTTGGTGCGGGGTGACCATCTACTGGAACATTTCTTTGGTGCGGGGTGACGATCTCCTGGAATATCTCTTTGGTGTGGGGTGACCATCTCCTGGATCATCTCTTTGTTGCGGGGTGACCATCTCCTCGAACATCTCTTTGGTGTGGGGTGACCACCTCCTAGAACATCTCTTTGGTGCGGGCTGCGCATCTCCTGGAACATCTCTTTGGTGCAAGGTGACCATCTCCTGGAACATCTCTTTGCTGTTGGGTGACCATCTCCTGGAACATCTCTTTGGTGCGGGGTGACCATCTACTAGTACATCTCTTTGGTGCGGTGTGACCATCTCTTGGAACATCTCTTTGGTGCGGGTGACCATCTCCTGGAACATCTCTTTGGTGCTTGGTGACCAACTCCTGGAACATCTCTTTGGTGCAGGGTGTCCATTTCCTGGACCATCTCTTTGGTGCAGGGTGACCATCTCCTGGAGCATCTCTTTGGTGTGGGGTGACCATCTCCTGGAACATCTCTTTGGTGCGGGGTGACCCACTCCTGGAACATCTCTTTGGTGCAGGGTGACCATCTCCAAGAGCATCCCTGTGGTGCGGGATGACCATCTCCTGGAACATCTCTTTTTTGTTGGGTGACCATCTCCTGGAACATCTCTTTGGTGGGGGGTGACCATCCCCTGGAACATCTCTTTGGTGTGGGGTGACCATCTCCTAGAACATCTCTTTGGTGTGGAGTGACCATCTCCTAGAACATCTCTTTGGTGCGGGGTGAACATCTCCTGGAACATCTGTGTAGCTGTGGCGTGACCATCTCCTGGAACATCTCTGTAGCTGCTGGATGACCAGCTCCTGGAACGTGTGCTCCTTGTCGGTGGTGGAAAGGCTTTGGGGAATCAGGAGATGAGTCACTTCTCGCAGAATACCCAGCCTCTGACCTGCTCTTGTAGCCACACTATTTATGTGGCTGGTCCAGTTCAATGGTGACACCCAGGATGTTGATGGTGAGGGAGTCGACGCTGGTAATTCCATTGAATTTCAAGGGGGGCGTGGTAAGACTGTCTCCTGTTGGAGATGGTCACTGCCTGACACTTGTATGGCACGAATGTTACTCGCCACTAATCAGCCCAAGCCTAAAGGTTGTCTAGGTCTTGCTGCATACGGGCACTGAATGCTTCCTTATTCTGCTGGCAACAGTGTCCTGGACATTAATCTGTAATTCCTGCAGACTCTAGGATAATCCTGGAGGATTGGCGGCCCTACCCCAATACTTGGCAATGCACTGTGAGCTGTTGCAAAACCTATTACCTGCTTGTGGCTATTGTGCTCCTTCTGTACCAGGTAATACCAAACGTACCTTTGCTCTGCCTCCCGGGTTCATTGCCGCTGGAACTGGTTGGAGTGGGCGCCAGGCAGGTACTGACCGGCTACGACCCAAAATGGGAACCGCAACCCTCCGACCGCGATTTGCAGATTAACATGGGCCTTCTGTCTGAGTCGGACAGGAAATTCCGGCGCCCAGTATCAGGTCCCTTTGGAAACATCACCGAGCCCTTCGTTGCTTTAACGGGGCGGTTAGCTGTGGTGCAACACAATGGAAAAAGAATATCGGATGCGGTGTAAAAACTGCCGAATTCACTGTCACCCATTCAGCGACATGGGCAGAAAAATTGAAGGATTGTAAAGGATCGATATGAAAAGCCTCTTCTTTAAAGGAGTGCGGGTGAAATTGGTCTTCCACGAAAGCGCGAAGTGGGCAAGAGCCAATCGGAAGGTACCTTACAAATTGAAGTCAATTCAAATGGAGAGAGAACGGGGCGCTGTGTAAATTGGCCCATCGATTCGCTGTCGAACATTTTTGATTTTGCAGAAGACCAATTTCACCCTCAGTCTATGGAGTGAGATAGGAGTTAAAGAACGGCCTGGTCAATTGAAAAACATGACAATCGGAAACATAGCTGAAGAACAACGATTACAACAACTTGCATTTATACAGCGCCTGTCACTTAATAAAGTATCTCAGGGCGAATCACAGGTATGTTGTCAAACACAATTTCACACCCAGCCGCGTTGGAAAATATTATACAGGTGAGCGAAACCTTGTTCAAAGAGGTAAATTTTCAGGGACGACATAAAGAAGGAGAGAGAGGTAGAGAGGCGGAGAGGTTTAGGGAGGGGGTTCCAGAGATTAGGGCCCAGGCAGCTGAAGGGACGGCCGGCAAAACCGAGGCATTGTCGGAAAGGAGGGAGCCAATATAGGTCACCGAGCACAAGGTGTGATGGGTGAACTGGACAGGATACGAGGTAGGATAGGGCAGCAGAGCTTTGAATGAGCTCAGGTTTATGGAGCGTGCAAGGGTGGGCGGCCGCTCAGGAGAGCATTGGAATAGTCACAGAACATATTCTTAACCAACCCAGCTACAGAGCGAACTAACAACTCAGCTGTCCGTGGCCACCTCAAGCTAAGGCCGAAGGTGTGTAACCTTGGCAGGTCTGCTTAACTCTGAGCTCAGCCCCGTCTCAGAGGTGGAGTATCTTGTTTGGACGGATTATGCACATGACCCCAACAGAGTTTCACTGGACACTTGTATTATGTCCGTGTGTAATTGAGACACGGACTGCAGGAGCTGGTTACAACAGGTCTTTACTGAGTGGAGACAAAACTGGAACTACTATGCAAAGTTACTACACTGGCTTATATACAGGGGTGGTCACTACTGGTACTGCAGTATACAGGGGCTGCAGAATATAGTTCCTTCTGCAAAGTACATACACTACAATTCCTCCCCTTTTAGCTAAACAGTACATAACATTCAATTAATAATTAAATAACATATTTACAATTACAGTTGCTAGATACATTAGCTGAAGTTAAGCAATTATAAGTTCAGTCTTTGAGGAGGCTTCCTGATTCTGTCTGGATAACGCCTCTTTGGGGTATCAGGTTCTTCTGGCAAAGTTGATTCGGGATCAACGTCGTTGTTTGGTTCGTCTGCTTCCAAGATCACCGATTCTGAGGTAGATGCAATTGGTACTTCGGTTTCATCACCAGGTGTATCGGATCGTGGTGTGGAATTGACGTTTTCCAGTGACTCTAGAATCTGGTCAGCATGGCGTCTTACAATGCTCTCTCCAACATCCACGGTATACATTAGGGGTCCTTGCCGTGTGCAGATCGTTCCTGGCTGCCATTTCTCTGTGCGGTAGTCCCGGGCCAAAACTGGTTGACCTATCTTAAAACTCCTGGTCAGCCTTTCATTCATATTCTAAAACTGCCTGTTCTCCACATCTCTTCTGATGTTTGGCTTAACCAAATCCAAGCGGCATCGTAGTCTTCGATTGAAGGACATCATGGCTGCAGTTTGGTTGGTAACCGCATGTGTCGCATTCCGGTAGACAAACAAGAAGTTATCCACCTTGTGTTGTAGGGGTATGTCTTCATAACACATTGCCTTGATAGCCTTCTTGAATGTTTGAACCAACCTCTCAGCCAATCCATTGGTGGCTGGATGATATGGGGCAGATGTGTAATGCTTAACACCATTGTTCTTTAAGAACCTCTGGAACTCTTCAGACACAAACTGTGGTCCATTGTCGGAGCAAATCTGTTCAGGCAGCCCATTTCTGGCGAATATGGTTCGTAAGACTGTGATAGTTTTTTCTGTGGTGGTTGAGGACATTTTTATTACCTCTGGCCACTTTGAATGTGCATCCACCGCAATTAAAAACATCGAGTCCATAAATGGACCAGCAAAATCAATGTGCACCCTTTGCCATGGAGATGAGGGCCACTCCCATGGATGTAGAGGGGCTTGTGGTGGGGTGTTTTGGACCTTCTGGCATCCTGTACAGCTCTTGGTCATCTCCTCAATTTCTCTATTGATTCCCGGCCACCACACAAACGCTCTGGCTAAGTTCTTCATTTTTACCCCTCCCAGATGACCCTCATGAAGCTCATTGAGCACTCTATCCTTCAATTTGGTTGGAATTACTACTCTGGATCCACACATCAAGGTTCCTCTGCACACTGACAGCTGTTCTCTTCTCGGCGAGAATGCTGGCAACAGTGGTTCACCATGTGCTGGCCATCCCTTCACCGTTAAATCATAGACCCTGGAGAGTGTCCGGTCATTTTGTGTTTCCTTTTCTATGTTTGCATTCATCACAGGTAGACATTCAACTATGGTCGTGTGGAATATCTCCACAGGATCCACTGCAGGTGCTTCTTCCACCGTCGGCAACGGTAGGCGCGACAATCCATCAACATTCCCATGCTGTTTAGTTCCTTTGTACTCGATGTCATATTGGTGTGCCCCTAGGAAAAGGGACCACCTCTGTAGCCGTTGTGCTGTCATTATCGGGACGCCCTTCTGAGGGTTGAAAATGGAGACAAGAGGTTGATGATCAGTTAGTAGAGTAAATGTAGAGTAAATTTCTGACCGTGCAGGTAGTGATTGAACTTCTTCACCCCCCACACCATGCTGAGGGCCTCTCTGTCAATCTGGGCGTAGTTACGCTCGGCTGAAGTTAACGAGCGTGACGCAAAAGCTATCGGCCTCTCTGAACCATCAAGGAGTTTATGTGACAGTACCGCTCCAATGCCGTAGGGAGACGCATCACACGCCAGTCTTATCGGTAGTGATGGGTTGTAGTGAGCCAATACTTCTCTTGAAGTGATTAGGTCTTTACTCTTCTGAAAGGCCCGCTTACACTCATCGCTCCATTTCCAAGCTACTCCAGTTTGTAGTAGGGCGTTCAGTGGGTGCAGAATTGTGGACAAATTCGGCAAAAACTTATGGTAGTAATTCACCAATCCTAGGAATGACCTCAGTTGCGACACATTTTCAGGTGCTGGAGCCTTAACTACTGCTTCAATTTTGTCAGGGGACTTATGTAGCCCCTCTTCATCAATCACGTGGCCACAATACGATATCTGTTTCTTAAAAAACTCGCACTTGAGGCGATTGGCTCGTAGCCCGTGTTCTCTTAGTCTAGTGAGCACCCGCTCTAGGTTGGCAAGGTGTTCACTGTCATTTTCACCTGTCACTAGGATGTCGTCCAAGTAACACTGGGTCCCCGGAATCCCTTGCAGGACTTGTTCCATCGCTCTTTGCCATATCGCCGGAGCTGATGCTACTCCGAATACCAGTCGATTATACTGGTAAAGACCTTTGTGAGTGTTTATCGTGAGATACTTCCAAGAGGATTCTTCAACCTCCATCTGCAAATATGCTTGTGCTAGGTCAATTTTTGTAAAACGCTTCCCTCCAGATAGTGAGGCGAAAATATCTTCTATCCTCGGAAGAGGATGCTGTACTGTGTGAAGGACTGGGTTCACCGTCACCTTGAAGTCCCCACAGATGCGAACCTTCCTTGGCTCCTCAGACTTATTGTTTAACATTTTTTTCATGACAGGAACGATGGGTGTCGCCCATTCGCTCCAGTCTACCTTAGATAACACGCCTGCATTCTCCAGATTCTCCAGCTCTGCCTCGACAGCTGGGCGAATTGCATACGGTACCGGTCTTGCTTTGAAAAACTTGGGGATTGCATTCTCTTCTATTTTTATCGAGGCGGTTACACCTTTAAGAGTTCCCAGTTCTTGATGAAATACCTCTTTAGCGTTAGCTAAGATTTTTGACAATCGTCCAGGTGTGACGTCGTCATCCTTTTTACCAGCCACAGTCAGTGCCTGAATGGAGTGCCAGTCTAAACTTATCTTTCTGATCCATTCACATCCCAATAATGGTGGTCCACCATCTTGCAGTATGCACAGATACAATTTCTGTATTTCTTTGCCGTTGTATTCGACAGGCACCCTTATTTTCCCTCTGGGGTATACTTTCTGCCCCGTATACATCTTCAAGACAATGGATGTCTCTTTCAAGGGTATGTGTGAGAATAGCCGCTCATAGTCTCGTCGATTCATGATGGTCAGGGCTGATCCTGTATCCAATTCCATTTTGACTTGGGACCCTGCTATCGTGAGGGTGACCCAAATGGTTCGGTGATCCTCTTTCGCGATTACGTTGTGAAGTTTGAGACAGCTTAGCCTCTTGTTCCCGGATTCACTATCACTCTTCTGGTCTTCAGAACTACTGTCCGTCATCTTTTGTTCTTTCCTGTACTGTTCCTTAGTAGCCTTTTTGTTGTCGTTAGTCTTCTTTCCAGACCTGCAAACTCATGCAATGTGTCCCATCTTTCCGCATTGCCTGCATAGTTTGTCCTTGGACCAGCAGTCCTTCTGGTCATGGGTTGTTCTGCCGCAGCGATAAAATTTTCAAATCCCTGTGTCATTTCATGGGTGCCGTATTCCTGTGGCTTTTGCTGTATTTCCGCAGCTCCCCTTGCTGCTGCTTCATACGATACTGTCAAGCTGAAAGCCTTATCCAGCGTCAGCTCTTTCTCTGAGAGTAACCTCTTCTGGGTTCCTTCACTCAGGAGTCCACAGACAAATTTGTCCCGCAGAGTGTCTGTCAGTCCTGCCCCGAACTGGCAGTGCTTTGATAGCTTGTGTAGTTCCGTAAGGTAATCAGCATTGCTCTCATCTTTGTGCTGATTTCTCCTGTGGAATTTAAATCTTTCTGCTATCAGCAGCGGTGTAGGATTTAGGTGTTCCTGTAGGATATCAACAATTTCGTTAAAACTCTTCGCCATCGGTTTGGCTGGGGTGATCAGGTTCCGCAATAGGCCGTACGTTCTTGCGCCCATTAAGTTTAGTAGTACCAATGCCTTTTTCTCATCGGCTACTTCGGTTGCCTTGCAATATACTTTGACTCTTTCCACATACGTGGTCCAGTCTTCTATTGCATTATCGAAGGCAGTGATATTGCCAGTCTTCGGCATCTTGGAAATCTAAGATGGTGCCTCCCGCGTTTTGCCTTCTTCCCCAATTTAACAAAATGGCGCCTCCCGCGCTTTGCCTTCTTCCCCGCTGGATTAAGATGGCGCCTCCCGCGCTTTCTGTCTTCTCCGCTGCTGCTAGTGCTGTTGCTGGCGTTTTTATGCCTTGATGGCGACGCCCTATGGTCTTCGCGCACTTCCCCCCACGCTGCTAACGCCGCTCTCCGCGGTCCCCGTGGCAACCTGCAGCTCCTCGCGGCTTTCTGCGCTTCTAATTTCTTTTATTTTCCCGTCGTCAGAGCAACACCTACGGGACACTTTCCTCCCTCTTCTCGGGTCTGTACGCTGCCCGGCTTCATAGCACCGGCCGCGCCCTGTGTGCTCCACCCTCTCTCTCTCTCTGCTCTTCCCGACAATGCTGCTCGGCCCCGTTGAAAAGCCACCCGATCGAGCTCTAGCCCGCCGCAGCCCAGGAAGGATCAGTGTACTACCTGCCACCAGCCCGATTAGCTGGAACACAATAGACAGGATAACCAAGCCCCGCTCTCGACAGCCTCTCCTGCAAATCTTCGAATTCGATGAATCAGAGGCGGTTGCCCACGGTCAACGCCCTTTTCTGTTGAACCTCTCCGAGTTCAGTATTTCTTGCTAGGAGTACGTAGACTCCTACATTGGTGACCCCGACACTCAGGACGACTCTTAAGCGTAACCATGGCTGACACAAACGCAGCTTCTGTGAAGCTGCCGCAGTTCTGGGAGAACCTAGCCACCGCCCGGTTCCTTCAAGCCGAACCGCAATTCCGACTCCGCGGCATCACCGCCTACGCAACGATGTACGACTACCTCCTCAACTCCCTGGGCAACTCCACAATCACGAAAGTCTGGACAACACTACAAAACCCTTCGGAGGAAGGCAAGTACGCACATCTCAAGGCCGCGCTCCTTAAAAAATTCACAGCCTCCCAATTCGTGCGCAACTGCCACCTCCTTGACCTCCCGGGCCTCGGTGACTCCACGCCGTCAGACCTGCTCTCACACATGCTTGCTCTGACCAACGAGAAACTGCCCGGCTCCCCCTTCCACACGCTCTTTATCCGCCAACTACCTCCCAGCATCCGCCCGGCGATCATGGCGTCCAGCGTCACGGACCTCGAGGCCCTGGCCGACGAAGCCGATAAGCTCCTGTCCGCCGGCTCCAACCACGCCGTCACCCCCGACCTGGCCTCCGCAGCATCGGCGCGCGCTCCACCCTCTATCGCGCGGCCACACAGCTCGGCCATGAGGCCCCCCGGGCCCCCACGTCCCCCAAGCCCTCCGACCCAGGGCTACTGCTACTTCCATACCCGGTTCGGCACACGGGCATGCCGCTGCAGCCATCCCTGCACGTTTCCAACCGTCCCCACACCGGCCTACACGATGGCCGTGGGGCAAGCAGGCGCGCTGCTGTACGTTATGGACAGCACCTCCGGACGCCGTTTCCTATGCGACATGGGCGCGCAACGCAGCATCATCCCCGCGTCCGCCCTCGAGATCCAGCGAGGGGGCCACGGCCCTGCGCTGGCTGCCGCCAACGGCACCGACATCCGGACGTATGGCACTCGCACCGTCACCATAGACCTCGCATGCCGCCGCTACCACTGGGAGTTTATCACTGCCAAGGTGCTCTCCCCGCTCCTCGGTGTGGATTTCCTGTGCGCCCACAGCCTGTTGGTCGACATGCCTCGGCGTCGCCTCGTGGACATGAACACCATGTCACCTATCCCGGGTGCCATGGCCCCCCCTCCAACCCGCCAAAATGGCATGGCAGTGCCGCGCCCGCTCAACGGACAACTACTCAGCACTCCTGGCTGAGTTCCCAGCCCTCACCAACCCGACCTTCTCCGCGAAAGTTGCTAAGCACGGGGTAGAACACTTCATCCCCACCACAGGCCCGCCGGTGTATGCCCACGCCCGCAGGCTGGACCCGGCCAAGCTGGAGATCGCGCGGGCCGAGTTCACCACAATGGAACAGCTCGGCATCATCCGCCGCTCCAACAGCCCCTGGGCCTCCCCACTCCACATCGTCACCAAACCCAATGGGGGATGGCGCCCCTGCAGGGACTACCGGCGCCTAAACGACGCCACCACGCCGGATCGGTACCCCATACCGCACATTCAAGACTTCTCGGCTAGACTGGCCGGCCGCTCAGTCTTCTCCAAAGTCGACCTGGTGCGCAGTTACCATCAGGTGCCAGTCCACCCCACGGATGTTCCCAAGCCGGCCATAATCACCCCTTTTGGCTTCGAGTTCCTCCGAATGCCCTTCGGCCTCAAAAACGTGGCCCAGGCCTTCCAGCGGCTCATGGACTCGATCCTCCGGGACCTGAAGTTCCTCTTTGTCTACCTGGATGACATCCTGGTAGCTAGTTCCTCCAAGCAGGAACACATCGAGCACCTCCGCACCCTGTTCCAGTGGCTCAGTGAGCACGGGCTCATCATCAGCCCAGCCAAGTGCCAATTCGGCCTCAGCAGGATCGAATTCCTCGGCCCCCACATCACGCAGGACGGAGCCATTCCCCTGCCCGCCAAGGTGCAAGCTGTCCAGCAGTTCCCCCGGCCTACCACCATCAAAGACCTCCAGGAGTTCTTGGGGATGATCAACTTTTACAACCGCTTCATTCCCGGAGCGGCCTCCCTCATGCGGCCCCTATATGAAGCCCTCCGGGGTAAGAAAGACAGAATGGCGATCGAGTGGTCGGCGGACATGTTGACCGCTTTCGACTCGACCAAAAAGGCGCTCGCCGATGCCACCATGCTCGCTCACCCACGGCCCAACGCCAGGGTGGCCCTCACCACGGATGCCTCCGACCACGCGGTCGGCGCCGTGTACGAACAGTGGGTCAACGGGGCCTGGCAACCGCTGGCCTTTTTCAGCCGCCAACTGCGCCCCCCGGAGGCCAAATACAGCGCCTTTGACCATGAGCTCCTCGCACTGTACCTGGCAGTCCGCCATTTTAGATTTCTTCTGGAGGGCCGCCCCTTCACTGCGTTTGTCGACCACAAACCCCTGACATTCGCGATGGCAAAATCTGCGGACCCGTGGTCAGCCAGGCAACAACGCCAGCTCGCCGCGGTGTCCAAATTCACCACGGACATCCGGCATGTCTCCGGTCGAGACAACGTGGAGGCCGACTGCCTATCCCGCCCCGCCGTCCACGGCGCCCACCTGGCAGTGGACTATGCTCAACTGGCAGCGGAGCAACGCACCGACCCCGATCTGCTCTCCGCGCCCACAACCCTCCCAGGGCTGCGACTGACCGACGTCGCCTGCGGCCCGTCCGCCAGCACAGTCAAATGCAACACCTCCTTGGCGCAACCCCGCCCCGTAGTCCCGGCATCCTGGCGAAAACGGGTGTTCGACATCGTCCACGGCCTCTCACACCCCAGCACCCGCGTGTCCATTAGACTAGTGGCCAACCGATTTGTCTGGCGTGGCCTGCGCAAAGATGTGAGCATCTGGTCCAGATCCTGCATAGCTTGCCAGCGTGCCAAAATCCACCAGCACGTCAAAGCCCCACTCGAGGAGTTCACCGTGCCAGAAAGAAGGTTTGGCCACGTCCACATCGACCTCGTCGGCCCCCTGCCGCCATCACAAGGTCACACGCACCTGCTGACAATCGTGGACCGTACCACCCGCTGGCCCGAGGCCATTCCACTGATGTCCACCACCACCGCCTGTAAAGTCTGTGGGTTGTATAGTGAATTAATACACAGACTACAAAAGTAACTTTTAACAGGACTTTACTATTCGAAGGTCAGGGCGAATCTGCCCAATAAATTCTGCCACAGCACTTATATACCGGTGTGGTCACCGTCGGTATTACAGTATACAGCAGCCAGGATAAAGTAGTGCCACACCTAAAATAGTTCTCTTAAAGGTGGACGGTTACATACAATAGTTCTCTTAAAGGTAGAATAGTTACATACACTACAATCCTCCCTTTTTAGCTTACAACATACTTATTCCCCATTAACATAACATCATAACATATCCAACTTCATGTTAAAACAGTTCACAGAGGTAGTCTCTGTGGAAACAGTTCACAGATTCAGTCTCTGCGGGAAACAGTTCACAGATTCAGTCTCTGGTCTTCTTGACTCGGTCCGGACCGCGCCTCCGTGGTGTAGTCAGTTCACCTTGCTAGAGGGACTCATCCCATAGTCCTTCCCTAGACTTAACAGCTTTACTTCCATCACTTCTGAACCGCATTGCTGACTTTTTTAGAAAAAACAAAAAACAGTTGGATTGCCTTGGGAAATTTTCCTACTTCCCAACTGATTTGGCTCCGTTCGGGGGACCACGTGTGTGATCGGTAGAGGTAATAATGGTTCAGATGGTTATCATCTTCTGCTTCGTCTTTTCCTTTTTTGCTTCTTGGAGACTCTTGGGGCTCCATTGTCAGCTGCCAGCTGTAACGCCACCATCTCCCTATGTTCCTTAGACTTTAAGTGATTCATCCTGATTTCGGCACTTTGGGAGTTCTCGGCACAAGCTGGGCAGACCAGGTCCTCGTAATATTCAGTGTCACTCAACAGGTCATGGTAATATTCGGTGTCGGCCTGAGCTAGGCCAGCGAGAGGGTCTTCCATTTCCTCCTTACCCAGCTGGACGTTAGCCGACTTTTGTTCCAAATCCCGACATCTGTCCTGAATAGACTTCATCATGTGTTCAGATTCATCCCGCTTTTTCTGGGCTTCCTGCAAGTCTTTTACTAATGACCTCATTTGTGATTTCAATACTTCAACTTCATTCGGAGGTTGATTGATCGGACTATTCAATCCCTCTACTGAAGTAGCTGTTTCAGTATTCTGTTGTTCTACATTGACGTGCGTCAGCGTACTTTTGGCATCCAAGGGCTGTTCTGCTGCAGACTTCTCAGTCTGGGTTGCCACCTCAGCTCTTCCAATGACTTTTGAGAGCTCCCTTCCCTTTGAAGATTGAGGCTCGTATTTAAGTTTTTCCCATTTTAGAGTTTTATCCCTCAGCATGTGAATGAGTTGGCTGACTGTTAACTCTTCTGCCATCATCCCTTTTCCATTAACTGCAGGGCTGTTTATAACCTTGCCCTGGAGGGGTTGGCTGACTGTTAACTCTCCTGTCCTCATCCATTTTCCATTAGCTGCAGGGCTGTTTAGAACCTTGTCCTGGGGCTCCTTTGCTGTTTCTACTTCGCCATCATCCGCAGCCCCCATCATTCGAATTTCCACAAATGAATCGTCCGGTGATGCTGCACCCAACTTCAGTAGGAGCTCGGAAGTCACGTTAACCAACTCAGCTTTTTCTGCCTGCAACCTGCTAACAAGCGCCTTCAGTTGCGGCACATCTTGTTCCACCGGATTGGAGCACGCCCCTTCAGAAGCCGAATCAGCTTTGATTCTTTTGGCCTCCTCGTGCAGACGGTTTGTGTGCTCCTGCTCCCTTTTCTTCCCCAGCTGCTTCTGTTGTCTTTCCAGATTCTCCCATTCGGTATCATAGAACTTCTTCATTGCTTTCATCTCTTGCTCGAGACGGCAATTCAATTGTTCTAATTGCTGTCATAATCTGAAATAAGTTTGTGTTCGAGCTCGATGTTCCGCAGTCATATATATATCTGTAACTTGAACAGACTCATAATTCTCTGTCAAGCTATGTTGTTGTTGTTCAGAGGAATTCTGTTCTGAAACTTTGTTCTCCTCTGGAGCATAAGCCTTTATGCCCACATTCGTTCTACCAACCTTAGTCAGCAAGTTCATTTTAGACTTGTCTTTCGTGCTTGGGCTGGTCTTATCGTCATCCGTTTCAGAGTCTGAGCTGATTGTCTGCCCCGAGTCCTCACTCGTTATTGCTTTGAGGTAGTGCCATTCCATGTCTATTTTCTTGATCCACTCCCGTCCTAGAAGTGGTGGTCCTCCCTCAGGTAGTACGTATAAGTCCATTCCGGGGTGTTCTTTGCCCCTGTCTCTCACCTTGACTCTTATCTTTCCCATGGGGTATACTTTATGCCCCGTGTATGTCTGCAATACGAACTTGGTATCTCTCAAGGGTATATGTGAGAATAGCCGGTTGTAATCCCTTCGATTTATGACTGATAGGGCTGATCCAGTGTCCAATTCCATTCTCACTTGGACTCCGGCTATTTTTAGCATGACCCAGATAGTTTGTAGGTCAGCTTCCTTACTCACATTGTGAATCCTCAGACTACCCAGTTTCTGGCCGCTTGGGTCTGAATCCGAATTCTGTTCATCTGAACTCTTCTCAACCACCTTGTGTACTTTGTTGTACTTTTCCTGTGATGGCTTTTTTTTTTTGGTTGTTGGTCTTCTTCCCTGACCGGCATACTTTGGCTATGTGACCCAGTTTGCCACATTTCCTACAGTCCTGGTTTTTAAACCAGCATTGGTTCTGGTCGTGTGTTGTCTTCCCACAACGATAACATTTCGTTGCACCCGAAGTAATTTGATCCACACTAAGGACCGCTGCCTTCAGCTGCATTTCCGCAGTTCCTTTCGCTGCGGCTTCATGTGATGCTGCAATAAGGACAGCCCTATCCAGTGTAAGGTCGTTCTCTTCGAGCAGTCGCTTTTGCGTTCCTTCCTTCGACAACCCGCACACGAACTTGTCTCGCAATGCCTCTGTCAGATTTCCTCCAAACTGGCAGTATTTCGCTAGCCTACGCAGTTCGACCAAGTATTCCGCGTTGCTTTCCTCTTTCCGCTGCGTTCTCGCATAAAATTTGAATCGTTCCGCCAACATCAACGGCGTGGTGTTCAAGTGATCCTTCAGAACAGCAACAATATTATCGAAAGTCTGATCCGCCGGTTTAGCTGGTGATAGAAGATGCTTCAATAACCCGTATGTCTTCGCGCCCATCGAGTTTAGCAAGGTTATAGCTTTATCATCATCTTCTATTTTATTGGCCTCACAATATATCTCGATACGTTCTACGTACGTGGCCCAATCTTCCACCTCGGCATCGAAGTTGTTGATGTTACCATGCTTAGGCATCTTCACTATCTCTCACTATCTTTCTGTGAAACAACAGGATTTCTCTTTACTTTTTAACTTTTTTTTTCAAAAATGGCGGTTTCCCGCGCTTGTCTTCTTCCCCGCCTACTGGCAAAATGGCGGTTTCCTGCGCTTGTCTTCTTCCCCGCCTACTGGCAAAATGGCGGTTTCCCGCTCCTGACTTCTTCCTCTGGTGGGAGGGGTAAGCTTTGCCCTCGGGGTTCGCAGCCTGCGCGTCGGCTTCAGCGCGTTCCCTTCTCTCGGCCGGGCAACCGGCTCTGGGTACAACCCGTTGACGGCGAACGGTCTCAGCCGCTGGCTGGATCTCGCTCAGTCTCCCTCGCTCGGGCTCTGTCTCTCCGGTGCTGGGTACAACCCGTTGACGGCGAACAGTTTCAGCCGCTGGCTGGATCTCGCTCAGTCTTCCTTGGGCTCTGTCTCTCCCGCTCGCGCGGCTCTCGCTCGCTCTCTCTCGGGCTCTGTCTCTCCCATTCGCGCGGCTCTCGCTCGGTCTCTGTCTCTCCCGCTCGCGCGGCTCTCAATCGCGCCTCCCAGCCCTCTCGCAGTCCGGTGCTTCCCTCCCCGGCTGCGGCTGAGTTCTCCGCGATTTATTTATTTTATCTCTTCCCGCGCCTTACGATCCCGGTCGCAGCGCTTCGTGGCCTCGGTCACTGTCCAACCTTTTTCACCCAATCGTTCCTCCCAGCCTCTCGCAGTCCGGTGCTTCCTCCCCGGCTGCGGCTGCGTTCTCCGCGGTTTATTTACTTTTATATCTTCCCACGCCTTACGATCCGGTTGCAGCGCTTCATGGCCTCAGTCACTGTCTGGCCTTTTTCACCCCAATCGCGCCTCCCAGCTTCTCGCAGTCCGGTGCTTTCCTCCCCGGCTGCGGCTGAGTTCTCCGTGGCTTATTTATGTGTATATCTTCCCGCGCCTTACGATCCCGGTCGCAGCGCCTCGTGGTCGCGGTACTTTTCCGGCCTTTTTCGCCGTCGCGGTCTAGTCGTCTCACGACGCTCCCCAGCCCGCTTGTACCGCGGCTTCTGCTCCACGCTGCCCCAGTCTCAGCGCCTCTGGGCCCGACTTCTGTCCGGCTCCTTTCCCCCTCGACCGTGGTCGAGTGCACCGCCCTTATCCTCCGTTTATTTTTTTCCTATTTTCCCTTTACTCACAGTCACCGTGGCCGAATTGCTTCTCGTGTTGATCGGCTCACTCACCACCGTGGCAGAAGGGACAATCAGTGCCTGTTGCTGATGGAAGGCGTCTTGTTTGAAGTCTTCCTTCCTTCTTGTTCTGCGGCCTCGAGTTTTCTCTCAGCAAAACGACGAGGGCGGTTGCCTCTTCTCGACGCTCGTTAACTGTTTCAGAAGTATTGTTGCCGCAGGGTACGATCGAACTCGTCGCCACTGTAAAGTCTGTGGGTTGTATAGTGAATTAATACACAGACTACAAAAGTAACTTTTAACAGGACTTTACTATTCGAAGGTCAGGGCGAATCTGCCCAATAAATTCTGCCACAGCACTTATATACCGGTGTGGTCACCGTCAGTATTACAGTATACAGCAGCCAGGATAAAGTAGTGCCACACCTAAAATAGTTCTCTTAAAGGTGGACGGTTACATACAATAGTTCTCTTAAAGGTAGAACAGTTACATACACTACACCGCCGACATCGTGAGGGCGTTCATCGGTACCTGGGTCGCTCGGTTTGGCGTCCCCTCCGACATGACGTCGGATAGAGGCCCGCAGTTCACCTCTGATCTGTGGGCCGCCATCGCCCGAAACCTCGGGGTGGCCGTTCACCGCACCACGGCTTACCACCCCCAAGCCAACGGACTGTGCGAGTGATTCCACAGGTCCATGAAGGCGTCCCTCCGCGCCAGCCTCGAGGACGAGGCTTGGATCGACCGCCTCCCATGGGTGCTAATTGGCCTACGCTCCGCAGTCAAAGAAGACCTGCAAGCCTCGGCGGCGGAACTCGTGTACGGCCAGCCGCTGCGCGTACCTGGAGAGTTCCTGCCCACCGCCACGACCCCCTGGTCAGCTGACCAACAACGCCGCGCTTTCGCCAACCGAGCACAACAGTTCACTCCGGTACCCACCGGCCGGCATGGCAAACCAGCAACCCGCGTACCACCTAGCCTGCACATGGCCAAATTTGTTTTCGTGCGCCATGACGCCCACCGAGGACCTCTACGGCCCCCATACGACGGACCCTACAAGGTACTCCAGACGGGGAACAAGTTCTTCCTCCTCGAAGTGGGCGGCAGAACTGACAAGGTGTCGGTCGACCGGCTCAAGCTGGCGCACCTAGAGCCTGACGAACCCGTTCAAGTGGGCCAACCCCCACCGCGGGGCAGACCGCCTAAGAGCCCGACACGTCCGACCGCCCCGCTCCCGACACCCACCGCCAACAGTCGTTCCGGCCGTGCCATCAAGCCGCCACGCCGATTCGTACACTCCCTACTAGCGGATTCTGCGGGGGAGCTGTGTGGCGTACCGATCACAGAAAGGACACAATCCGCTTTTCGGTCCATAGACTATAAATCAGGCGTCATGCTTTTAAGAAGGATCACACCTTTATGAGACTCGATCTGCAACATAGTTAAGCCCAGAGCGGTGGAGGAGCAGTCGAAGCTGTGGACTGATGAAAGGCAGTCGGACTTGGTGTAGTCTCTGACGCCATTTTTGTGTTCAACATGCAGTCTCAACAATTAAACCTTTTCTGTTGAACCTCTCCGAGTTCAGTATTTTTTGCTAGGAGTACGTAGACTCCTACAGCCTGATAGTATTCAGCTTCTGGGATTCCATCCAATCCCACTAATCCTCCGAGGCAAGCAATGAATGTCGCTAAAATGGCGATTGAGTGCCATTCTATGCACCAGTCGTTGCTGTTTTGAACCAGGTGATAGAATACGTACACTTTTCCCTTTCATTTTCCCTTCCCTGAGAGAACAGTTTCCAAACCAACCCTGCAACACAATCTCCATTAACTGATTTCCAATAGATATTGGAGATTTTACACTGCAATCAAAAGCAATGATTTATCTCAATGAGATGATGGTGTTCATAGATAGCACAAAACCATATTCAGTGGCCCCCAGTTACCCCTTATTACCATGAGTTTAAACTTTAGAACTAGTTGCTAGACACAGCCCGGCAACATATTTGTGTGGAAATTGCCCTGAATGGAGAATGTGCCCACAACTCAATGCTCCCATTCATAAAGGGAGGGATTGCCCTGGTTAGGGTTACGGTTGCATCGTGGTTCTGTTACTGGAATAGTAATCCAGAGGCCTGGACTAATGACCCAGCGACATGAATTCAAATCACACGATGGCAGCTGGAGAATTTAAATTCAATTAATTAAATAAATCTGGAATAAAAAGCTAGGGGTCGATTTTCCTGGAGCTGTCAGGCGGGGTTTCAGGCGTGTGGGGGGGGGAAATCTCGAAATTGGGCGTCCTGCCACCATCCCGCCCAAAACCCGCCTCCACGTAATTTTCACTCTGGACCCCCACATCACTGTCCCCTGGCATACTGACAGCTGTTCTCTTCTGGATGAGAATGCTGGCAACAGTGAGTTGCCATGTGTTGGCCATCCCCTCACCGTCAATTCACATAGCCGAGACAGCGTCGGATCATTGCGGGTCTCCTTCTCTATATCCGCGTTCGTTACTGGCAATCGTTCAATTATTGACGAATAAAATATCTCGATAGGGTCCACTGCTGGCTCTTCCTCCTCAGTAGGCAGTGGCAGGCGCGATAGCCCATCAGCGTTCCCATGCTGTTTCGTGCCTTTATATTCTATTTCATATTGATTCACCCCTAGAAACAGGGACCATCTTTGTAACCACTGTGCAGTCATCACTGGAACGCCTTTCTTAGGATTAAAGATGGAGACAAGTGGTTGGTGGTCAGTCAGCAAGGTGAACTTCTGCCCATGCAGATAGTGGTTGAATTTTTTTACTCCCCATACTAGGCTGAGGGCCTCCCTGTCAATCTGGGCGTAGTTGCGCTCGGCTGAGGTTAGTGACCAAGACGCAAAGGCTACTGGCCTCTCCAACCCGTCTGGGAATTTGTGCGACAGCACTGCTCCAATACCATAGGGTGATGCATCACATGCCAAACGAATTGGTGGTGCTGGGTTGAAATGGGCCAACACCTCTTTTGATGTGATCAATTCTTTACACTTCTGGAAAGCTTGTCTACGTTCGTCATCCCACTTCCATGGTACCCCTTTTTGCAGTAGGGTGTTCAGTGGGTGTAATACCGTGGACAAATTTGGTTATCAATTACTTCATAAAAGGTGATGAGTCGAAGAAGAGATGACGAGTCGAAAGAAGAGATGAATAAGGCTTTTATTAGCTAAGAAGAGACCATGCTTCTTCGTGAGTGACTGAACAAGTCTGAACGAAACCCACACAGTGGTGGGTGGAGTCAGCTGAGGCATGCCTCCATACACAGCGCCACCCAGAGGTGGCAATATACAATACAGTGGTTTACCACATTCACCCCTTGTTTAATGTGAAGTCCGGCGGGGTGAAGGGTACTACAAGTTAAGTCTATCAGGAGGCCTTGTCTGACGTCCTGATCGTCGTGGTGGCGGCGGTGGTGTTGCAGCATCCGACGTCGGGTCTGGTGTCTGGGTGGTTGGCGAAGATTCCTGGGGCTTTGGCATGCCGTCTGCAGGGGTTGGGTTGGGAGGGGTGGTGGGGGAGAACAGTGGTAAGGGGGATAACGGTGGTAAGGGGGATAACGGTGGTAATTCAGGGGTACCCGAGGGTGCGAGATCTCGTATGGAGACCGTGTCCTCCCGCCCGTCTGGGTATGTCACCCAGGCATACTGGGGGTTGGCGTGTAGGAGGTGCACCCGCTCGACCAGGGGGTCCGTTTTATGCGTCCTCACGTGCCTCCGCAGTAGGACGGGCCCAGGAGAAGTCAACCATGCCGGTAGCGAGGTTCCCGATGTAGACTTCCGGGGGAAAACGAACATTTTCTCATGAGGGGTCGCATTAGTGGCAGTACAAAGCAGTGACCGAATGGAGTGGAGCGCTGCAGGGAGGACCTCCTGCCAGCGGGAGGTCGGAAGGCCCTTAGATTTTAGTGCTAAGAGGACTGCCTTCCAAACCGTCGCGTTCTCCCTTTCCACCTGGCCGTTCCCCCGGGGGTTGTAACTGGTGGTCCTGCTCGTGGCGATACCTCTTGTTAGCAGGTACTGCCGAAGTTCGTCGCTCATGAACGATGAGCCCCTGTCGCTATGTATATAGCTGGGGAACCCGAACAGAGCGAAGATGTCATTCAGACACTTGATGACCGTGGTACTGGTCATGTCTGGGCAAGGGATGGCAAAGGGGAAACGGGAGTACTCATCAACTATGTTGAGGAAGTACACATTGCGGTCAGCGGAGGGGAGGGGCCCTTTAAAATCGACGCTCAGGCGTTCGAAGGGGTGGGTGGCCTTGATCAGGCTTGCTCTGTCCGGCCTATAGAAGTGCGGTTTGCACTCGGCGCAGATTTGGCAGCTCTTGGTCATGGTCCTGACCTCCTCGATGGAGTAGGGCAGGTTACGGGATTTGATAAAATGGAAAAACCTGGTGACCCCCGGGTGGCAGAGGTCATTGTGGAGGGACTGCAGCCTATCACTCTGCGCGTTGGCACATGTACCACGTGATAGGGCATCTGGGGGCTCATTGAGTTTCCCTGGCCGATACAAGATATCATAATTGTAGGTGGAGAGTTCGATTCTCCACCTCAAGATCTTGTCGTTCTTGATTTTACCCCTCTGCTTATTATTAAACATAAAAGCTACTGAACGCTGGTCAGTGAGCAGGGTAAATCGTTTCCCGGCCAGGTAATGCCTCCAGTGACGCACCGCTTCTACAATAGCCTGGGCCTCCTTTTCGACGGAGGAGTGTCTCGTCTCGGGGCCCTGGAGGGTCCTTGAGAAAAAGGCCACGGGTCTGCCCGCCTGGTTAAGGGTCGCGGCTAGGGTGAAGTCGGAGGCATCGCTCTCCACTTGGAAGGGGATGGACTCATCCACCGCGTGCATTGCGGCCTTCGCGATATCGTTCTTGATAAGAGTGAAGGCTGCACACGCCTCTGGTGTCAGGGGGAAGGAGGTGGCTTTGATGAGGGGCCTGGCTTTGTCTGCATAGAGGGGCACCCACTGGGCGTAGTAGGAGAAAAACCCCAGGCATCTCTTCAGTGCTTTTTGGCAGTGGGGAAGGGGTAGCTCCATTAGGGGGCGCATTCTGTCGGGGTCGGGCCCGATGACTCCGTTCTCCACCACGCAGCCGAGGATGGCCAGGCGCTTGGTGTGAAACATACATTTTTCCTTATTGTACGTTAGGTTCAGCCGTTGGGCCGTACGGAGGAAATTTGCTAGATTAACGTCGTGGTCCTGCTGGTCGTGGCCGCAGATGGTGACGTTATCCAAATAGGGGAAGGTTGCCCGCAGCGCGTTCTGGTCAACCATTCGGTCCATCTCCCTTTGGAAGACCGAAACCCCGTTGGTGACGCCGAAGGGGACCCTAAGGAAGTGGTAGAGGCGGCCGTTTGCCTCGAAGGCAGTATACTGGCGGTCCTCATGGCGGATGGGCAGCTGGTGGTACGCTGACTTAAGGTCGATGGTGGAGAATACTTTGTATTGCGCAATCTGATTGACCATATCAGACATGCGAGGGAGGGGGTACGCGTCCAGCTGGGTGTACCGGTTTATGGTTTGGCTGTAGTCGATTACCATGCGGCGTTTTGCAGTGGTTTTAACGACTACAACCTGGGCTCGCCAGGGGCTAGTGCTACCTTCGATAATGCCCTCCTTCAATAGCCGCTCCACCTCAGAGCTGATAAAAGCTCTGTCCCCGGCACTGTACCGCCTGCTTTTGGTAGCGATGGGTTTACAGTCGCGGGTGAGGTTAGCGAACAGGGGAGGGGGGGGGACTTTTAATGTGGAAAGGCTGCAGGTGGTTTGCAGCGGGCGATTTAAAAGTTGTTGGTTGCAGACTGTGAGTGGGGGGAGGGGTCCACCGTATGCTAGTGTGACACTCTTAAGGTGGCACTGAAAATCCAACCCTAGCAGGACGGCAGCGCAAAGACGGGGCAGGACTAGCAGTTTAAATTTTTTATATTCAGTGCCCCCTACTGACAGGGTCACCACACAGTAGCCGCTGATGTCCATTGACTGGGACTTGGACGCCATAGAAATGCGATGGTGCGTTGGCAGAATCGTGAGGGAGTGGCTACGTACCGTGTCGGGGTGGACGAAACTCTCTGTGCTCCCGCTGTCGATCAGGCAACTGGTGGCGCGGCCGTTTACCGCGATATCCATCATGGAGCTGGATAGATGGTGAGGGAGGGCTTGATCCAGCGTCACGGAGGCCAGTATGTGGCTTAGTGAGTCACTATAGTCATCCGCCGAGACGGTGGTCGGTTCCGGTGACGAAATGGCGGTTGAGTGCGTTGGATACGATGGCGGCGGATGCCATGCGGCCGGGGGTACACAAAATGGCGGATAAGATGGCTGCTCCCACGGCCCGCACGCTGCGCTGCTGGCTGGCTTCCCCTTGCAGGCGTTAGCGTAATGGCCTTTCTTCCCGCAGCCCGAGCAGGTAGCTGTCTTAGCTGGGCAGTGCGCTCTGGGATGTTTTAACTGGCCACAGAAATAGCATTTTTGGGCCTGGTTACTGGGCATCGAAGCAGTTCTTACCGGAGGCTGCTGTCTCGGTTGGGTCGCTGCAGCGGTTGGTGCCGGGGGCGGCGGTCCCGTGTCCCACGGTTTCGATTGCCATGTCTCGGCGCCGTTACGGGGGTATGCCTCGAGGTTTCGGTGGGCCTCCTCTAACGAGAGCGCAAGGGCAATGGCCGTCTTCAGGTCGGGTTCCTTGCTTTCTAGCAGTCTCTGCCGGGTGTGGTCTGACTGGAGGCCCCTGACGAAGGCATCACAGGCGAGTCCCTGCGCGTGCTCCACAGCCGTTACCGCTTTACAATCGCAGTCTCTGCAGAGTGCCAGTAGCGCCCGTGCAAATGCCCCTACCGATTCTCCCGGTTGCTGCCTGCGGGATCCCAAGAGGTGTCGGGCGTAAATTGTGTTCACTGGGCGCGTATATTGCCCTTTTAGTAGCTCGAGGGCCGCCACGTACGTATTAGAGTCCCGGATTAGCATATATACTTGATGGCTCACCTGGGCGGTCAAAATTTTCAGTTTGTGATCCTCCTCTGTAACCTGTGAGATTGCGAGGAAGGATTCAAAGCAGCTCAGCCAGTGTTCAAACTTGGCTGATGCACCCACCTCTTGAGGGTCGAGGTCCAGGCGTGGTGGTCTGAGGGCTCTCAGCAATGTCTGCTGTATCCGTTGCTGTTGTTGCTCCTCAGGTGTCGCCATTTAACTTTTAGCTAATAAAATTGATACGCTTATCAATTACTTCATAAAAGGTGATGAGTCGAAGAAGAGATGACGAGTCGAAAGAAGAGATGAATAAGGCTTTTATTAGCTAAGAAGAGACCATGCTTCTTCGTGAGTGACTGAACAAGTCTGAACGAAACCCACACAGTGGTGGGTGGAGTCAGCTGAGGCATGCCTCCATACACAGCACCACCCAGAGGTGGCAATATACAATACAGTGGTTTACCACAATGGGCCAACACCTCTTTTGATGTGATCAATTCTTTACACTTCTGGAAAGCTTGTCTACGTTCGTCATCCCACTTCCATGGTACCCCTGTTTGCAGTAGGGTGTTCAGTGGGTGTAATACCGTGGACAAATTTGGTAAGAACTTGTGGTAGTAGTTTACCAGCCCGAGGAACGACCTCAGTTGTGACACATTTTCCGTTGCTGGAGCCTTGACGACTGCCTCAATCTTATCAGGGGACTTATGTAACCCCTCTTCATCGATGACGTGGCCACAATACGAGATCTGATTCTGGAAAAACTCGCACTTGTGGCGATTAGCTCGTAGACCATACTCCTTTAATCTGGTGAGCACCTTCTCCAAGTTGGCGAGGTGATCACCGTCATTTTCGCCCGTGACCAAGATGTCGTCCAAATAACACTGGGTCCCTGGAATCCCTTGCAGGACATGATCCATCGCCCTTTGCCAGATAGCCGGAGCCGAGGCTACTCCAAACACCAGCCGGTTGTATTGATAGAGACCTTTATGAGTGTTAATCGTAAGGTATTGTTTCGAAGCTTCTTCTACCTCCACTTGCAAGTACGCCTGGGCTAGATCAATTTTGGTGATGCGTTTACCTCCAGATAGCGAGGCGAAAATATCCTCAATTCATGGAAGCAGATATTGTACCATGTGAAGGATTGGGTTCACTGTCACCTTAAAATCCCCACAGATGCGAACCTTCTTTGGTTCCCCAGGCGTATTACTCAACGACTTCTTCATTACAGGAACGATGGGTGTAGCCCACTCGCTCCAGTCCACTTTGGACAGTACTCCTGAACATTCCAACCCTTCCAGCTCTGCTTCAACAGCTGGTCTGATCGCATAAGACACTGGTCTGGCCTTCAGAAACTTTGGGCTTGCATTTTCCTCTATTTTAATCGTTGCTGTTATTCCTTTTAGTGTTCCTAGTCCCTCCTGGAACACTTCTTTTGCGTCAGTTAGCATTTTTGACAGTCGTCCAGGTGTGACGTCGTCATCCTTTTTGGCCTCAACCTTCAGTGCCTGTATGGAATGTCAATCTAATTGTATCTTCCGGATCCATTCACGTCCTAGCAGTGGTGGTCCTCCATCTGGCAATACATATATATCCATTTTAGGTATTTCCTGGCCTTTATATATCACTTTCACCCTTATTTTTCCTTTGGGGTAGACTTTTTGCCCCGTATACGTCTTCAAGACAATCTCTGTAGCTTTCAAGGGTATGTGTGAAAATAGCCGCTTGTAGTCTCTTTGATTTATGACTGTTAGAGCTGATCCTGTGTCCAATTCCATTTTCACTTGGACTCCGTCTATCTTGAGTGTAACCCAGATAGTCTGGTGATCCTCCATTTCGGTTACCTTATGTAGTTTCAGACAACCCAGCTCCTTGCTTCCGGAGTCTGTGTCACTTTTCTGTTCGTCTGAACCACTGTCCATCACCTGGTGTACCTTTTTGTACTTCTCCTGTGGAGATTTCTTACTGTTGGTTTTCTTCCCAGACCTGCAGACTCTTGCTATGTGTCCTGCTTTCCCACACTGTCTGCACACTTGGTCCTTGAACCAACAATCTTTCTGGTCATGTGTTGTTCTGCTGCAGCGATAGCACTTCCCTGTTCCATAGGACATTTCATTGGTGCCATATTCTTGCGGTCTCCATTGTATCTCTGCAGCGCCCCTTGCGGCTGTTTCGTGTGATACTGCCATACTAAAAGCTTTGTCCAGCGTAAGATCCTTTTCTGATAGAAGCCGTTTCTGGGTCCCTTCACTTTGTAGCCCACACACAAAATTGTCCCTTACCGTATCTGCTAGTCCCGCTCCAAACTGGCAGTGTTTCGATAGCTTGCGCAGTTCCGTTAAGTACTCAGCATTGCTTTCGTCTTTGTGTTGGTTCCTTTTATGGAACTTAAAACGTTCTGCTATCAGCAGCGGTGTGGGGTTTAAGTGGTCCTGTAGGATTTCTACTATGCTTTCAAAATTCTTGTTCACCGGCTTCTCTGGGGTTATTAGATTTCGCAGTAACCCATAAGTTTTTGCACCCATGGAATTTAACAAAACCAGTGCTTTATTAACATCTGGCACGTCATTCGCCCTGCAGTACACCTCAATACGTTCCACATATGTCACCCAATCTTCGACTTCATTGTCGAACGGCATCCTTGGGTGTGAGTTAACTGCAAAAAATGGCATCTCCCGCGCTTCCCCTTCTTCTCCGCTGGCACAAAATGGCATCTCCCATGCTTTCCTTCCTTCCCGCGCTCGCCCTTCTTCTCCGCTGTGGCTTCTAAAAATGGCATCTCCCGCGCTCCCCCTTCTTCGCCCCGTGGACCCTGTTCAGCCCGTGAGCCCTGGCTGTGCTCTGCGCGTTCTTCTTTTTTTAAATTTTTCGACGCCGCTCAGTCTAGAACCCGGCTGTTCTTTACCCTCTCTCTCTCCGGTTTGTTTTCTTTTTCTCGACGCCGCTCGGTGTTCAACCCCCGGCTGCGCCCTGCGCTCTTCACCCTCTGTCTTACCCCATCAACGCTGCTCGGCTTTCTCTCCGCCGTCGGTCGGCTCCAGCCGCCACTGCTCGGGAGGGGTCTGCGCTGGACCTGTCGTCGGTCTCTTGCTGATCGTCGTGGCTGGGGAACCAAGCCCGGCTCTCCACAGCTTCCCCTGCGATGTTCAATCTCTGCCTGACGGCTGGGCGGTTGCTCGTGGTCGACGCCCGTGTTCCTGGCCTCGACTTTTTTTTTATGTTGCAGGTAGATTCGAATCGACACTCGTCGCCACTGTTGGATCCGTGATTCTGAGGATATGCTGTTATTCAATAATCACACGGATGCTATACATTAACAATAAACAGGTCTTTACTGGAGGAGGATAGTCTCAAGACTGGGGGTACAGAGGCATGCGCAAAGCTTATATACAGGTGTGGTCACTGCCGGTACTACAGTATATAGGAGCTGTAAAAGTAGTTCTGACTTAAAGGCACATACACTACAACGGATACCTGCCCCGCACTGGGACCCGCTGACCCGAGGCGGGAAGTGATTAGTGCCAAATAACTGCCCGTTAACAGGTAGTTAACAGGCAGTTTTTAGCCTAATCCCTATTTTGAGGGGTGTCGTGTGGGATTCCCGACGGCTCCAAACCACGCCAGGTTGGAGCAGGTGGGCCATCGGGTTGAAGGACTTGGAGGGGTCGCGATGTCAGTGTTCAGGTGAGTGATGGGTGCATGAGTGCAAAGGTAAGTGTGATTGGTGTTTCTTAAGTGTGTAAAGAAGTTTAAATTACCTGTACTTACCTTAACAGCCTTTCTTCCTCTAGGTTTCGGGAGTCCATCACTCAGCCGGCACTGAAAGCAAAATGGCTGCGAGCTGTCAAAAGTGACAGCCATCAGATTTCATTGCCGGTGAGACTTCTAACTGAGTCTGTGTTGAAGGACTCAGGTTAGAAGTCAGACTGTCAGTGTTTGACAGCTTCAAACAGCTGTGAAACACTGATATTTCATCTGCCAAGACCTCTTGACCGATGAAATTTCAGTCAGTGATGTCACCTGTTGCCGGGTGGCCCTTAATTGGCCTGCTGAGCCCGCTGGGTGGGCTTAACAAGGTCAATCAAGGGAAAATCGCGTGTATTGGCCGAACGTCGATGTAGGCGGGACTAAAACCCAAACATTGTAGTCCCGCCTCCTCCCCAACACCTCTATGAAAATCTACCCCCTAATGTCAGTAATGGTGAGCATGAAACTACCGGATTGTCATAAAAACCCATCTGGTTCACTAATGTCCTTAGGGAAAGAAATCTGTCATCCTTACCCAGTCTGGCCTATATGTGACTGCAGACCCACAACAATGTGGTTGACTCTTAACTGCCCTCTGAAATGACAGCTCACCACCACCTTCTGAAGGGCCATTCGGGATGGGCTCAACATGCGGGCCTTGCCAGCGACGCCCACATCCCATGAATCAGTTAAAAAAAGGTTGCTATATGTTGTGACAACATAAGCACATTGATGTTCAATGCATTTACAGTATCGCACAGTGACACTGTCACTGGAGATAGCAAAAGCAGAGTTATTGTGTGAAACCAGTCGCACTGGAGAGAAGTGTACTGTTCTGTTTTACTTTATGTAGAAATGAGTGAAACCGGAAGGAAAATAAGGATTGCATTTTTGTTCCCTTTAAAAAAACTTGACTGGTCTCCATCCAGTGTGGCTTTTCCCCCATTCTTTGTGCTAAACCATTAAATTATTATCATTAAATACTAAACCAAGAATAAAATCAATAAATATTGGAATAAAGGAGGTGAACCCTGCCTTTCCCTTGGTCCTGTGAGTGACCATCAGCTGTCACAAATATAAAGCTCCTTCCTTTGGACTCTCCAATGGGTGCAATAGGGATCAGTGACATACTACTAAGAAGAACTGTGAAAAGAAGACTCTTAGAGGTCCAGGGTCTGAGTGCTGTGCTCCCAGCACCCCAGCATAACATAAAAGCTCCTTTTCATCTGATCAGTCGTAGTTGGATTTAAATCCAGATGCTATCAATGAAAGGAAAGCCTCTGTACTGCTCTTACCTGATATTATTCTAAAGTGGTTAGATTCAACAGATGCCTTACATCAGTAAGTTAAATACAAGCAATTACCAACTGTAGATGATTGGAATATTTTAATTTTCATGGGATTGAATGTACCAAAGCCAGCATTCATGTCAAGACGTAGCAGGGGGTGCCTACCTCGTGTGTATGAATCGAATGACTTGGATGAGGATTGGATGCCTAAACCTCTTGTGAAAAACCCACCACGTAAATTGAATGTGTTTTCTTCGTTAAAATATTAAGTTGTGGCAGAGCCACCAAGGGGACTCTGATCTTATGTACATAATTATCTTTAACAAATTATTAGCTACAGAATGAATCTGTATCTTTGTTCATATTATTGCATGTACATAGCGTGGTCCCTTTAAGAATGAGACCAAACGCGATGATGTCATCATGTTGATCACGTGATCCTCCAGCGGTGGGAAAACATGATGATGTCATGACGTCCGACTAGGGAGCCGCCCTAGTCAGTCCTCATGGAGCCAGCAAAGAGTACAGACCTGTAATTCAGCTTTCCTACGTTTTCGTGTTAAACTCTGTTAATTAGTATTGAACATCGTTTGTTTAATAGACTGACTCGACCTCGTCCTTTAGCTAGGAATCTAGCCATTCCTACAGTGGTGACCCCGAATTTTCGTGAACAACTTTCGCGGAAGAAGCGAAGCGAAATGAAACATGGAAGCGAACTCCGTGGCTTTGAAGCTCCCACAGTTTTGGGAACAGCAGGCGGCCTCCTGGTTCGTCCAAGCAGAAGCACAATTCGAACTTCGAAACATCGTCGCGGATCAGACCGTTACCTCTACGTAGTCTCCGCACTCGACAGCTCCACGGCCGCACGGATCATCAGCCTGCTCGAAAAACCCCCAGTGGCCAGCAAGTATGATACTCTTAAAGCACGGTTAATACAGGTCTTCGGGCTCACGAAGGCAGAGTTTGCCCGCTGACTGCTCGCTATGCCCGGGCTTGGCGATTCCAAGCCATCTGAGTTAATGAGCCAGATGCTCACGCTCCTTGGCTCCGAACCTCAATGTTTCCTTTTTCATGAGTTATTCCTGAGTCAACTTCCCGAGCAGGTTCAGGCTGCCCTCGCCAGATCGGACGCCACGGATTGCGCAGCACTGGCTGCAGAAGCAGACACGGTTTATGCAGTTACGCAGCAACACTGCGCCACCACGAGGCACCCCTCACCCGCGAACGCCGCCCCGATGGCTCCATTCCCCGGCTTGTGCTTTTACCACGCCCGTTTCGGCGCGAAAGCCAGAGGCTGCCGCCCGCCCTGCAGTTTCGCGCCTTAAAAAAAACAACATCAACGCCGGCAGCATCTCCAGAAAAGGAGGACCGAGTTTGAGGGACGTCCCGCGGCCGCGATGGCGATTGGGAATTCCGGGAAGCTCCTCTACATTACAGATTCCCTTTCGGGCCAGCGCTTTTTATGCGACACTGGGGCGCAGTGTAGCATCCTTCCTGCCTCAGCACTCGACATTCAGTCTGGGAGGCATGGCCTCTCCCTCGAGGCAGCTAATGGCGGGGCCATTCGTACCTTTGGCAAACGGCGGGTCCAGGTGTGCTTCGGCGGGCAACGGTTTCAGTGGGAATTTATCACAGCCAAGGTTTCGCAAGCCATCCTCGGCGCGGATTTCTTATGCGCCAACAGCCTCTTGGTGGATGTAAGAAATCGTCGATTGGTTAACGCGGCCACCTTCCATTCCATCCCTTGTTTCCGCAGTTCCGCAGCGTCCCACGCTGTCTCCTGCGCGTTGCCCTCGCCGGACGAGTTCACCCGCCTATTAGGTGAATTCCCAGAGCTGACCAAGCCCACTTTCTCCTCCACGGCCACTAAGCATGGTGTCGAACATCACATTACTATGACTGGCTCTCCAGTTTATGCACGAGCTCGGCGCCTGGAACCCGGCAAGCTCGCGGCTGCGAAGGTAGAGTTTGCCACGATGGAACGGCTGGGGATTATTTGCCGGTCGAATAGTCCCTGGTCCTCGCCTCTACACATTGTCCCGAAGCCCGGCGGCGGATGGCGGCCATGCGGGGACTACCGACGCCTTAATGACGCCACTACTCCCGATCGGTACCCGATCCCGCACTTTCAGGATTTTTCCGCCCATTTGGCGGGAAACTCAATGTTCTCCACGGTCGACCTCGTCCGTGGCTACCACCAGGTTCCCGTACACCAGCAGGACATCCAGAAAACTGCAGTCATTACTCCCTTTGGACTGTTCGAGTTTCTACGAATGCCATTTGGGCTCAAGAACGCCGCACAGGCTTTTCAGCGACTCATGGACTCGGTCCTGCGGGATCTTAAGTTTTTATTTGTCTACCTGGACGACATCCTGATAGCCAGCTCTACCAAAGAGGAACACGTCGGCCATTTTCGCACCCTCTTTCGGCGCCTCAGCCAACATGGCCTCATAATCAACCCGGCCAAGTGTCAGTTCGGCCTACAGCAGATTGACTTCTTGGGCCACTGCATTACTTCGGAGGGCGCAATTCCGCTGCAGTCAAAGGACGAAGCAATTTCGGCATTCCCGAGGCCACAGTCCACCAAGGCCCTCCAAGAATTCCTGGGCATGGTGAACTTCTACCACCACTTTGTACCTAAGGCAGCACAACTCATGCAGCCCCTCTATGAGGCCCTCAAAGGCAAGGCTGGAAAAGATACAATAGCCTGGACGGTGGAAATGGACAACGCTTTCGACAATACAAAAACCGCTCTAGCCAATGCAACTGTGTTGGCGCACCCTCTGCCAGGGGCCACCATCGCCCTTACCACAGACGCTTCCGACTATGCCATAGGCGCCATACAAGCACAGTGGGTCAACGGGACGTGGCAACCACTGGCGTTTTTCAGCCGCCAACTCCGGCGCAATGAACGCAAATACAGCACTTTCGACCGGGAGTTGCTGGCGCTGTTCCTGGCCATCCGCCATTTCCATTTCTTGTTAGAAGGACGTCCCTTCACTGCATTTGTAGATCACAAACCACTGACCTTTGCCATGGCCAAGACCGCCGAACTGTGGTCGGCTCGACAGCAGCGACAGCTAACTTACATTTTGGAATTCACGACAGACATCCAGCACGTAGCTGGCAAGGACAATTTGGTAGCTGATTGTCTTTCTTGCGCGACCGTACGGGCGGTCCAGCTGGGCATCGATTATGCCCTCATGGCCACCGATCAGGCATCCAACCCTGAAACACAGGCGTATCGCACCGACACCTCTAGCCTCCAACTGGCCGATGTGCAATTCCACACAGCAGGCACCTCATTACTCTGCGATGTCTCCATGGGAGATCCCCGCCCGATCATTCCAGTTGCCTGGCGCCGCCAAGTTTTTGACGCCATCCATGGGCTTTTGCATCCTGGCGTGAAAGCATCTCAAAAATTAATGTCGGCTAAGTTCGTCTGGAGAGGAATACGTAAGGATATCCATGACTGGGCTAACACCTGCGTCATCTGTCAAAATTCTAAGGTGCAGCGTCACGTCAGGGCCCCATTGGCCACGTTCGCTGTACCAGAACGTTGATTCGACCATGTCAACGTGGACCTCGTCGGGCCGCTGCCACCATCCCAGGGTTTCACACACATTCTCACCATGGTCGATCGTACTACCAGATGGCCTGAGGCAGTTCCTTTGGCGTCTACTACGTCCGCTGATGTCGCCAGAGCGTTCCTCTCCTCGTGGATCGCACGTTTCGGTGTTCCGGCGGATATTTCTTCAGACCATGGTCCACAGTTCTCTTCCGAGCTCTGGAACGCTGTGGCCCAGGGTCTCGGCACGAAGCTTCACCGCACCACGGCCTATCACCCGCAGGCAAATGGTTTGTGCGAACGTTTCCACAGACCGTTAAAGGCATCACTGAGGGCGAGCCTCCAAGGCGCCGGATGGGTGGATAAGCTGTCGTGGGTCATGTTGGGTCTTCGCACGGCACCCAAAGAGGACCTGCAATCATCCACGCGGAGCTCGTGTACGGCCAGCCACTCCGCGTACCGGGAGATTTCCTACCGCTTCAAACTGAGCCATGGTCCGCAGCCAACCAACTCAGCAACCACCAGGAAATAGCCAAGGCTTTCGCGCCTATTCCGACTTCGCATCACGGCCTTCCATCTGCACACGTACCAGCGGAGCTAAATAATGCTGAATTTGTATTCATTCATCACGATGCCTATAGGGATCCGCTCAAGGCCCCTTACACAGGCCCTTTCCCCGTATCGGAGACAGGCGACAAGAGTTTCTCTGTAGACATCGGTGGTAAACCCGACCACATATCCATTAACCGTCTCAAGCTGGCACACCTGGACATCAACCGGCCAGTAGAGACTGCACAGCCGCCACACCGGGGCCGACCTCCCACTGCATCCACACCAGACCGAAGGCTCCCATCCACCAGCCCACCCGCTGTTCAACAACGTCCACTCCAAGAATACAGGAGTCGCTCTGACAGGCTTGTCAGACCTCCTAGTCGATTGACTTTTAATGTTAAAGACAATTTTGGGGGGGCGCATGTGGCAGAGCCACCAAGGGGACACTAATGTAACACCCTTATTTAAAAAGGGCAGTAGGCAGAAGGCTGGAAACTATAGACTGGTTAGCCTAACATCTGTGGTAGGTAAAATTTTGGAGTCCATTATTAAGGAGACAGTAACAGGACATTTGGATAATCATAATTTAATAGGACAAAGTCAGCATGGTTTTATGAAGGGGAAGTCATGTTTGACAAATTTGCTGGAGTTCTTTGAGGAAGTAACATATAGGGTGGATAAAGGGGAACCAGTGGACGTAGTGTATTTAGACTTCCAAAAGGCATTTGACAAGGTGCCACACAAAAGATTATTGCTTAAGATAAAAAATCACGGGATTGGGGGTAATATTCTGGCATGGATAGAGGATTGGCTATCTAACAGAAGGCAGAGAGTTGGGATAAATGGTTCATTCTCAGACTGGCAATCAGTAACTAGTGGTGTTCCGCAGGGGTCAGTGCTGGGTCCCCAACTCTTTACAATCTATATTAACGATTTGGAGGAGGGGACCGAGTGTAACATATCAAAGTTTGCAGATGATACTAAGATGGGAGGGAAAGTAGTGAGTGAGGAGGACATAAAAAACCTGCAAGGGGACATAGACAGGCTAATTAAGTGGGCAGAGATTTGGCAGATGGAATACAATACTGGAAAGTGTGAGGTTATGCACTTTGGCAGGAAAAATCGTAGAGCAAGTTATTATCTTAATGGCAAGAAACTGGAAAGTACTGAAGTACAAAGGGATCTGGGGATCCTGGTGCACGAAACTCAAAAGGTTAGTATGCAGGTGCAGCAAGTGATTAAGAAGGCCAATGGAATGTTGGCTTTCATTGTTAGGGGGATAGAATATAAAAATAGGGAGGTATTGCTTCAGTTGTACAAGGTATTGGTGAGACCGCACCTGGAATACTGCGTACAGTTTTGGTGTCCATACTTAAGAAAGGACACACTTGCTCTCGAGTCAGTACAAAGAAGGTTCACTCGGTTCATCCCGGGGATGAGGGGATGGACATATGAGGAGAGGTTGAGTAGATTGGGACTCTACTCATTGGAGTTCAGAAGAATGAGAGGCGATCTTATTGAAACATATAAGATTGTAAAGGGGTTGGATCAGGTGGATGCGGGGAGGATGTTCCCGATGATGGGTGAAACTAGAACTAGGGGGCATAGTCTTAGAATAAGGGGCTGCTCTTTCAAAACTGAGATGAGGAGGAACTACTTCACTCAGAGGGTGGTAGGTCCATGGAATATGCTGCCCCAAAAAGCTGTAGAAGCTACATCATTACATAAATTTAAAACAGAAATAGACAGTTTCCTAGAAGTAAAGGTGTAAGGGGTCATTTTAACTAGCTTATGGTGTGCTAAATCGGTTTTGATTTTCGCACTACTCGTGAGCGGTTTCAAAGCGCTCCCCCCTCACGGTTCTAGACACTGGGCTTATTGCCAGACAAACTTAGTGTGTTGGCCCAACTCGTGACTTGGAAGACAAATGGTCAGATGAGACAGATTGAGTTTTAAATCAAAACGATCTTTATTTTTGAAAGAGAATGTACACAGAGAAAAATGGCAAGAATAAATGCAGACGAAAAATAACGTTTCTCACAGAGGACTAAATTATACACTGAGAAAAATAACTTTAAAGCATATAAACAGTTCTAAAATAGCGATAAGCTAAAAGCGGGGGTGAGGGAAGCGCACGGACACATCGAGGGATAAATCACACTCCTGACTTACAAATACCCTTAACGTTACAAACCTTCCCGTTACTGAATATACCTCAATTATGTCAGTCAGGCAGAGTTGGGCCTTTATGCTCACCAGAATTTCAAACCCTTCTGGACCTTGGTACTTCTTGTTACGTCTGGAATTTCCGATCTTCCTTATGGGACCGGCTCCTGGACCCTGTTACTTGGTGTTGTCCGGGACCTCTGACCTTCCTTATGGGACCGGCTCCTGGACTCGCTCTCCTGTACAAACTTTAGAAGTCCTCCAAAATCCTCGAGCCGTTTTCTGTTCCGCACAGTCCTCGAACTCCTGATGGTAACTGGACTTGGACTTCACGGTGCGAACTGTCTCCGGAGGAGTCTTCCTTACTCTGGTCGAATCTTAGACTGACTTGCTGATGATTTACCTGAACGGTTATACTCTTTTCTGGCCCTAATCTTGGCACCAAATCAACCGTTTTCCTTTGTTAAGGTTGCTTTAACAAAAGCAAGCACATTAATTTTAACTGCTCGCAAATTGAACTAATGGGAATCCGATTAGTGTCCCTTCGTTTGTGTGTGCTCAGCAGTTTCTGAGATTGGTTACCGCTTTGCCATAATGGGAATCCGTTTAGTGTCCCTCCGTTTGTTTGTGCTCAGCGGTTTCTGAGATCGGTTACCGCTCTGCCAGCGATTAGCGCACCTCCAGGTGCTAATAGTTTTGTTTACTGCTGTAACCACATTACAATATCAAAAACAGTAAGGTTCTGGATCCTTCTAATCGATGATGACTCAGACTGCTTTTAGGTAGTGTGTGTGCGTCCTTTTGAACTGGGCCATGAGAACTGCCAACTCCATTCTGTGTTCTCATAATGTGGCCACTTCAGGGGCCCTACCCATATACTGTATTTCAAGGATTTTTGCGAATCCTACAAAGGGAATTAAGGGATACGGGGAGCGGGCAGGAATTTGGACATGAGTCTAGGTTTGGATCGGTCATGGCCCTGTGGGTAGCGGAGCGGGCCCAGGGGCCGTGTAGCCTGATCCTGCTCCTATTTCGTGTGTCTAATTCTGTTAGATTCAGGAGATGGTTCTGTGATAGTGGATTGGTGGTTCGGATCAGATCAGCCGTGATCTTATTGAATGGCAGAGCAGGCTCGAGGGGCTGATTGGCCTACTCCTGCTCCTATTTCTTATGTTCTTATGTTCTTATGATCTTATGTACATAATTATCTTCAACAAATTATTAGCTACAGAATGAATCTGTATCTCTGTTCATATTATTGCATGTACATAGCACGGTCCCTTTAAGAATGAGACCAAACGCGATGATGTCATCACATTGATCACGTGATCCTCCAGCGGCAGGAAAACGTGATGACGTCATGACGTCCGACTAGGGAGCCGCCCTAGTCAGTCCTAGTGGAGCCAGCAAAGAGTACAGACCTGTAATTCAGCTTTCCTATGTTTTCATGTTAAACTCTGTTAATTAGTATTAAACATCATTTGTTTAATAGACTGACTCGACCTCAGTCCTTTAGCTAGGAATCTAGCCATTCCTGCAAAGTGTTTATTTTTTTTAAACCTGATTGCAACCAGTTTGGCCAGGAGCTCGTACAAATTTGTTGTCAGGAGGCAGTTACTTTTAGGTTTTGCCTAACTGGAAAGATAAGTAAATTGACTTATATTTTTCCTGGCTGAAATATATACTTAATGCAAGTTTTCTTTTTCTAATTTTTATCTGCATAATGTGTTGATTCTTCTTTGGGCTGGAATACACTCGATATTTTTAGAATCATCATGCTGTTAACATAAATAAACTAAATTCTGAGATTATACAAATCACTGACATTACTTTTTTTTTTAAGAGGTGAGAATCTTTAAGCCTCCCTTTAAGAATGAAGATACCAAGAAGACTAAGAAAGAGAGCACCAGAAAGGTAATTCAGTGTGAACAGAAATTCTTATCAGACTAATGTGTCAAGGTGGAAACAAACTGCTAGAAATTCACAGTGTGGTGTATGTAACCGTTCCACCTTTAAGAGAACTATTTTAAGAGATGCACTACTTTATCTTGGCTGCTGTATACTGTAATACCGGTGGTGACCACACCGGTATATAAGTGCTGTGTAATGATTTATTGGGCAGTTCAGCCTGACCTTCGACTAGTAAAGACCTGTTGAATTTATTCTTGTGGTCTGTGTGCAGTGATTCTTATTAACAATAACTAGAACACACAGACTTAACAGTGGCGACGATGACGATCTTACCCTGCGGCAGAGATATATCCAAGGCAGTTTAACGGGCGTCGAGAAGAGGCATCCGCCCTCATCAGCCTGCTGAGAAAAGACTTGGGTCTGAAGAGCAAGGAAGAATCCTGACACGAAGCCTTCCATCAGCAACAGGCAGTGATGATCCCTTCTACCACGGTGGTGGGTAAGCCGATCAGCGACGAGCAGCAAGTCGGCCACGTTGGCTGTGAAGTAGGGGAGGGAAAAACAGAGGATATAAGGGCGGAGAACTCGACCACGGTTGGGGAAAAGAGCCGGACAGAAGTCGGGGCCAGAGGCGCTGAGACTGGGGCAGCGTAAGGCACGGGAGCCGCGGTGAATGCAAATGCAGCTGGTGTAAAAGACCGGGCTGCAAGCAGGCTGGGAGACGCAACAGCATCGAGAGAGAGCTCGACCGTGACCGGGGAAAAAGGCCGGGCAGCTACCGAGGCCGCGAGGCGCGGGAGAAAATATTTTTTTTTTTAAAAACCGCGGAGAACTCAGCCGCAGCCGGGGGAAAGGACCGGACTGCAAGAGGGGCTGGGAGGCATGATTTGAGAACCGCTGGGGAGGGCGAATGCATCAATATGGCAATCGCCATTACAGCCAGCGGGGGAGAAAGGCAAACGCGGGAAGCCGCCATTTTCGTAGGCGGGGGAAGAAGACAAGCGCGGGAAACCGCCATTTTGAAAAAAAAAAGAAAAGAAAAATTTCTTTTTGTTTCTCAAGAAGATTGCGAGGATGCCTAAGCGTGGTAACATCAACGATTTCGATGCCGATGTTGAAGATTGGGCCACGTATGTAGAACGCATAGAGATTTATTGTAAGGCAAATAAAATATCAGATGAAGATAAAGCACTAACCTTACTAGACTCAATGGGTGTGAAGACATACGGGCTATTGAAGCATCTTCTATCACCAGCTAAACCGGCGGATCAGACTTTCGCTAATATTGTTGCTGTCCTGAGAAATCATTTGAACCCCACACCGCTGATGTTAGTGGAACGATTTAAATTTTATGCGAGAACGCAACTGAAAGAGGAAAGCAACGCGGAGTATTTAATTGAACTGCGTAAGCTAGCGAAATACTGTCAGTTTGGGGAAAGACTGACAGAGGCACTGAGAGACAAATTCGTGTGTGGATTGTCGAAAGAAGGAACACAAAAGCGGCTGCTTGAAGAGAATGATCTTACACTTGATAAGGCTGTCACTATTGCAGCATCGCACGAAGCCGCAGCGAGAGGCACTGCGGAAATGCAGCTGAAGGCAGCAGTACTCAGCGTAGATCAAATGGCTTTGGGTACAGCGAAATGTTATCGTTGTGGAAAGACAACACATGATCAGAACCAATGCTGGTTTAAAAATCAGGAATGTAGAAAATGTGGCAAGCTTGGTCACATAGCTAAAGTATGCCGGTCAGGAAAGAAGACCAGCAACAAAAAGTCACCGCAGGAAATGTGCAGAAAGGTACATAAGGTGGCTGAGAAGAGTTCGGATGAACAGAATTCGGATTCAGACTCCAACAGCAAGGAACTGGGTAGTCTGAGAATTCACAATGTGAGTAAGGAAGCTGACCTACAAACTATCTGGGTCACACTTCAGATAGCAGGAGTCCAAGTGAAGATGGAATTGGACACTGGATCGGCATTGACGGTCATGAATCAGCAAGATTACAGAAGGTTATTCACACATATTCCCCTACGGGATACGGAGATAGTATTGCAGACATACACGGGGCAAAGAGTATACCCCATCGGAAAGATAAAAGTCAAGGTGGTACACAAGGGCAAAGAACACCAAGGAATGGACTTATATGTACTACCTGAGGGAGGTCCACCACTTCTGGGACGGGAGTGGATCAGGAAAATAAATATGGACTGGCACTCCCTAAAAGCAATAACGGTAGATTCCGGAAAAAAAGATGTCAAACCTGAACGATTGTCCAGAATATTGGATGAGGCTAAAGAGGTGTTCCAACAGGGACTGGGAACACTGAGAGGAATTACGGCAAAAATCAAGATTGCAGAACATGCAAACCCAAAACTTTTCAAAGCCAGACCGGTACCTTATGCGCTACGACCTGCTGTGGAAGCTGAGCTGGAAGGGCTAGAACATTCAGGAGTACTGTCTAAGGTGGACTGGAGTGAGTGGGCCATGCCCATTGTTCCCGTCATGAAGCGTTCATCGAGTAACAAGCCAGGGGAACCGGGGAAGGTCCGCATCTGTGGAGACTTCAAGATCACGGTTAATCCGGTGCTTCACACGGTGCAATATCCGCTTCCGCGGATTGAGGATATCTTTGCTTCATTGTCTGGTGGGAAACACTTCACCAAGATAGACCTGGCGCAAGCGTACTTACAGATGGAAGTTGAGGAAGAGTCGCGCCAGTATCTCACAATCAACACGCACAGAGGCTTGTATCGATATAATAGACTGGTTTTTGGAGTGGCTTCGGCTCCAGCAATTTGGCAGAGGGCCATGGAGCAGGTATTACAGGGAATTCCAAGCACTCAATGTTACTTGGACGATATCCTGATTACAGGAGATGACAATGAGGAACACCTTGCAAATTTGAAACTGGTGCTCACCAGATTGAAGGAATATGGACTTCGAGTTAATCGCCAGAAATGTGAGTTCTTTCAGAAACGGATCTCGTACTGTGGTCATGTCATTGACCAGGAGGGGCTGCACAAGTCACCTGACAAGATCGAAGCTGTTGTGAAGGCTCCCGCTCCGGAAAATGTATCCCAGTTGAGGTCGTTCCTAGGGTTGATTAACTATTACCATAAGTTTCTGCCAAATCTATCCACGGTGCTGCACCCGCTGAACGTTCTTTTGCAGAAAGAAGTACCATGGAAGTGGAGTGAGGACTGTAAGAAGGCCTTTCGCAAAAGCAAGGCATTGATCACCTCAGAGGAAGTGTTGGCTCACTTCAACCCAACGCTACCTATTCGTTTAGCTTGTGATGCTTCTCCTTATGGTATTGGAGCAGTACTCTCACACAAGTTGCCAAATGGCTTGGAAAGGCCAGTCGCATTTGCATCCAGATCATTGACCTCCGCTGAGCGCAACTATGCTCAGATAGATAGGGAGGCTCTCAGCCTTGTGTGGGGAGTAAAGAAGTTTAATCATTACCTGCAGGGCCAGAGGTTTACACTGCTGACAGACCACCAGCCGTTGGTATCCATTTTTAACCCTAAGAAGGGTGTTTCGGTGATGACAGCACAGAGGCTCCAGAGATGGTCCCTTTTCCTAGGGGCACACCAATATCAGATAGAATTCAAAGGTACAAAGCAGCATGGTAATGCTGATGGGCTGTCGCGCCTGCCACTACCTACTGAGGAGGAGGCACCAACGGTTGACCCGGTGGAGTTATTTCACTCGACCATCATCGAATGTTTACCTGTCACCAATGCAAATATTGAAAGGGAGACTAGGAATGACCCGACACTGTCCCGGGTCTACGAATTGACAGTAAAGGGATGGCCAGCCCATGGTGATCCACTGTTACCGGCATTCTCAGCAAGACGAGAACAGCTGTCCGTCTGTCAGGGAACATTGATGTATGGAACAAGGGTGATTATCCCTCCTAAGTTAAGAGAGAGAGTTCTAAAAGAACTACATGAAGGTCATCTGGGGGGAGTCAAGATGAAAAGCCTTGCTAGGGCTTATGTGTGGTGGCCGGGTATCGACCAACAGATAGAGGATCTGACGAAAAGCTGCTCAGGGTGCCAAAAAGTCCAAAATGCACCTCCAATTGCACCGCTGCATCCATGGGAATGGCCTTCAACCCCATGGCAACGTGTACATATTGACTTTGCTGGTCCATTCATGGACTCCATGTTTTTAATTGTGGTGGACGCACATTCTAAATGGCCAGAAGTGATTAAAATGACTACCACTACCTCGGAGAAGACGATTGCGGTGCTAAGAACGATATTTGCAAGAAATGGATTGCCAGAGTAAATATGTTCAGACAACGGACCACAGTTCGTGTCAGAGGAATTCCAGAAATTCCTGAAGAAGAATGGGGTGAAACATTATACCTCTGCCCCATATCATCCAGCTACGAATGGGCTGGCCGAGAGGTTTGTACAGACGTTCAAAAAGGCAATAAAGGCCATGAGCGAAGATCAGATTCCACTGCAACACAAGGTGGACAATTTCCTACTGGCATATCGAAACGCCACCCATGCAACAACAAACCAAAGTCCTGCCATGATGTTGCGGTCCAGGTTGGACTTGTTAAAACCAAATGTGCGGAGGGAAGTCGAAAACAAACAGTTCCAGCATATCAATAACAAGCCCACTCGGAGTTTTGAAATAGGACAACCGGTGTTAGCCAGGGACTATAAAAACGAGAAATGGCAATCTGGAACAATTCGGGCCAGACAAGGACCCCTGATGTACACGGTAGATGTTGGTGAAAATGTAATGCGACATCATGCTGACCAACTGGTGGGATCGAGAACAAGGGTCGAGCCCATGGTTACGACAGAGACAACCGTGGAGGAAGTTAGTGAACCTGAAGCATCTACCTCAGAAGTGAATATACCTGATGATGATGTCCTATCCATAGGGGATCAACTAGATGAGTCACCCCAGCAACGAGAACCAGAGACCCCTGAAAGGCGTTATCCGTCTCGGATCAGGAGGCCTCCTCAGAGACTGAATCTGTGAACTGTTTTTACATGAAGTTGTGTATATATGTTATTATGTTATGTTAAATGGGGAATATATACTGTTAAGCTAAAAAGGGAGGATTGTGGTGTATGTAACCGTTCCACCTTTAAGAGAACTATTTTAAGAGATGCACTACTTTATCTTGGCTGCTGTATACTGTAATACTGGTGGTGACCACACCGGTATATAAGTGCTGTGTAATGATTTATTGGGCAGTTCAGCCTGACCTTCGACTAGTAAAGACCTGTTGAATTTATTCTTGTGGTCTGTGTGCAGTGATTCTTATTAACAATAACTAGAACACACAGACTTAACACACAGCAGGCAAATTAATTGGAACATGGATTAAACTTTATGGCCCAGAAATTCAGGTCGGGGGCTTCCCGCGGGTGCAAGCCCCTGACCTACACTTACATATCGCGCTGACATTTGTAGACTGGGCCTGCGTGGATTTCCGGTCTGTGGCCCGGTTCAGCTCCCGGCGCGCTGTGCGTGCGTGATCCAGTGGCGTACTTAGTGCGATGAGCCGGCTGGGATCACGTGCGCACTGGGCAACCAATGGGAGTTTACAAAAGTCCATTCATGAGTTAGACATAAGACCTGTCAAACTCATGAAATGTCCGGGCGCCCAATACACTACTTAAACTTTAAATAAAAGTTAAAAAAACATTCCAATAATTAAATTAACTATTAATAACTTTAAAAAACTATTTTAAACAATTATTCAAATTTCTGCCAAAATTTTTTTTCAAGAAATCGGGTCCAAAAATACACTTAACTTACTGTAAATTCTTTAAAAATAATAAACCTGTGGAAAAAAATTTCTAACTTTAATTATTAGACCACTTACCTTAAAAAATTAAGTCCTTACGTCTGCTTTTTACATTCGTAAAAGTGGAGGCCTTCACGCACGGACAAACCTGTCAAAAAAAACGAAGTTCAACGCGTACGCGCTGCCTCCAACGTCACAAGGGAACCGCCTCTTAACCCCTTGGTTCAGAGGAGAGGAAATGCTGGTTTTCCGCGCATGCGCTGCGCATGCTGAAATCCGGCACTTCCAACGGGCCCACGCGTGAGTACCCCGTCCATACTCACGCGTTGGGACCGGAATTACTGGGCCTATATGTTAGTCACGAGGCTCCATAGTATGGATCAAACTGGTTCACAAGGACAAACTTCTTTGGTCCCTGCTGCAGCACTAAGATCTCAAGGTTTCTAGTTTGTAGCCAGGATCCTTGCTCTTGATTGTTATGTTTTGAGCTCTGCTGGAAAAGTACTTGTGCGTAGTGATGCCTCCTCATACTTGAGTTCCCTGCCAATACTTGCTGTTTAGACACTTGGACAAGGCACTGGAGGACAATTAGCATCTATAGAACTGTACTTCAGTTTCTTCAGGAGAGGAGGGAGAAAACAGGAAAAGCAAGTATGGTTGCTGATAGGTATTTATTCATACAGTTAATTCCTTATCTCTGATTTTGTTTTTGTATTCTAAATTCCTGTGTACAGCCTTCACAAAAACACTTGGTGGAGTGGATGTGCTAAAGTTTGGAAAGATAATTCCATGTTCCACAGAATGAAAATCTTTGTTACCAGTTGCTTGTGTACATCAGGTGGAATACAATGTTAGTTTTTAGGCACTGTCAAATATTACAGCCTAGAAATTCGGTTGTGTAGTTCCCCAGTGTTTGGCGCTATGGGTGCCAAATTGGGACCAAAATGGCGTCCGAGCAGCGCACGCACACTTCTGGTGCGGACCATGCCAGATGCCATCTTGGTGAGGGCGGGAGTGTGGCTGTTAGGAGCGTGCGCTAGAAGTATGGTAAGTAGGCAGATTGTGACGTGAATCAGTGTGCAATGCTGATTTGACGCCAGTGCTGCCATTTTCGTCATCGCTGGAGCTAGCGCAGCTGAACATGCGTTCAGCAGCAGAAAGGATCCCCCAACTAGCGATATTTCAAGGGATCATTAACCACTTTCAGGGAACTTGCTTTTTGATTTCTACTGACTCTGTGTAAGTTTGGGGAACGGTTTGGAGCTTTTTTAAAGTTGTTGAGGTGACGGGGAGTGGTGCTGCAAGTGGAGAAGGCCTTGGCCGGGATCTTACCTTTCGGGGCGCGTTGGGGGTGCGGGACAGCTGCCTTCCGGGTTCTTGTCCCACCCCCAGAGACGTCCGAGTCTTGCAGCAGTGGTAAGTGTGTGAGGTATGAGTGGTGCTGGCTAGAGATTGTTGGTGGCGGTGTGGTGCATTGAACAGTGTGTGCGATTCATGGCACAGATGGTGGGATATGGTAAATAACAGCAGAAAATGCTGGAAAAACTCAGCAGGTCAGGCAACATCCGTGGACAGAAATTTGAGTTGACGTTTCGGGTCGAAACCTTCTTCAAAACTGGAAAGAAAAGATAGATCGGAGGCAGGGCTGCGATCGGACAAAAGAATAAAAGAAACAAAAGAAGTAAAAAAGAGACAATAAAAGGTATTAGAAGCTAGACGAGATGGTAATAGGCTGAGATTGGGTGTAAAGTGTACTGGCAGGGCAAGAGATAGCTGCCAGGTGTGAGAGAGAAACAAAAGGAAAGGCGGGGGGGGGGGGAAAGGAGTGGAAAAATTACAAGATAAAATGAAATAGGGGCCGAGGTTATGATCTGAAATTGTTGAACTTGATATTGAGTCCGGAAGGCTGCAGAGTGCCTAATCGGAAGATGAGGTGCTGTTCCTCGAGTTTACGTTGAGCTTCCGTGGAACAATACAAGAGGCCAAGGACAGTGAGGTCCGAGTGGGATTGGAGTGTTGAATTAAAATGACAGGCGACCGGAAGCTCGGGGTCACCCTTACGGACTGAACGGAGGTGTTCCGCAAAGTGGTCACCCAATCTGCGTTTGGTCTCCCCATGTAGAGGAGACCGCATCGTGAGCAGCGAATACAGTATACTAGATTGCGAGAAGTACAAGTAAATCGCTGTTTCACCTGGAAGGGGTGTTTGGGGCCCTGGACAGTGGGAAGGGGGGAGGTATAGGGGCAGGTGTTACATCTCCTCCGCTTGCACGGGAAGGTGCCAGGCGAAGGGGAAGGGCTGTTTGGGGTGATAGAGGAGTGGACTAGGGTGTCTCGGAGGGAGTGGTCCCTGCGGAATGCTGAAAGGGGAGGGGAGGGGAAGATACGTTTGGTGGTGGGATCACTTTGGAGGTAGCGGAAATGCCGGAGGATGATCCGTTGAATGTGGAGGCTGGTGAGGTGAAAGGTGAGGACAAGGGGAACCCTATCGTGGTTCCGGGAGGGAGGGGCAGGGGTGAGGGCAGAAGTGCGGGAGATAGAACTGACACGGTCGAGAGCAGTGTCAATCACGGTAGAGGGTGTAAAGTCTGTAGGTATTATGGCGAATTAATACACAGACTACAAGAGTAACTTTAACAGGACTTTACTATTCGAAGGTCAGGGCGAATCTGCCCAATAAATCCTGACACAGCACTTGTGTGGTCACCGTCGGTATTACAGTATACAGCAGCCAAGATAAAGTAGTGCCACACCTAAAATAGTTCTCTTAAAGGTGGACGGTTACATACAATAGTTCTCTTCAAGGTAGAACAGTTACATACACTACAATCCTCCCTTTTTAGCTTACAACATCCTTATTCCCCATTAACATAACATCATAACATATATACAACTTATGCAAAACAGTTCACAGATTCAGTCTCTCTGGAGGCTTCCTGACTCTGTCCGGATAACGCCTCGGTGGTGTCGTAGTTTTCGGCGGGGTAGTAGGTTCTTCTGGCAAGGTCGATTCGGCTTGAAGGACAGTGTCAGGTTCATCTGATTCCAGTATTACCAGATCGGAGGTAGGTGCTCTGGGTATCTCTGATTCAACATTAGCCGTGTAAGGTTGTGGAGTAGTTTGGTCCTTTGTGGATGACCCTATGATCTGGTCAACATGGCACCTTATTATGCTGTCACCAATGTCCACGGTATACATCAGCGGCCCTAGCCTTTTCCCAATAGTTCCAGGCTGCCATTTCTCGGTACGGTAGTCCCGGGCCAAAACTTGTTAACCTATCTGAAAGGATCTAGTTGGCCTTTCATTCATGCCCTGAAATTGCCGGTTCTCTACGTCCCTTCTGACGTTTGGCTTAATCAAATCCAGCCGGCATCTTAGTCTTCTATTGAAAAACATCATGGCGGGAGTTTGGTTTGTGACCGCATGTGTTGCATTCCTGTACGCCAACAAGAAGTTATCTACCTTATGTTGAAGGTTGATGTCTTCATTACCCATGGCCTTTATGGCCTTCTTGAAGGTCTGGACAAACCTTTCAGCTAATCCATTGGTGGCGGGATGGTATGGGGCTGACGTGTAGTGCTTGACCCCATTCCTTTTTAAGAACTTCCTGAATTCTTCGGACACAAATTGCGGTCCATTATCAGAACAGATCTGTTCCGGCAGCCCATTCCTGGCAAATATGGTCCTTAATACTGTGATGGTTTTTTCCGTGGTGGTGGAGGACATCTTTATTACCTCCGGCCACTTGGAGTGTGCATCCACCGCGATTAGAAACATTGAGTCCATAAATGGACCAGCAAAGTCGACGTGTACCCTTTGCCAAGGAGATGAGGGCCACTCCCATGGATGCAGAGGAGCTTGTGGTGGCGCGTTTTGGACCTTCTGGCATCCTAGACAGCTCTTGGTTATTTCTTCGATGTCTCCATCAATACCTGGCCACCACACAAATGCTCTTGCTAGGTTCTTCATTTTCACTCCATCCAGATGCCCCTCGTGAAGCTCCTTTAGCACCTTATGCTGAAGTTTGGGTGGAATCACCACTCTAGATCCACACCCGTCCCAGAAGTGGTGGACCTCCCTTGGGCAGCACATACATGTCCATCCCTTGGTGATCTTTGTCCTTGTATCTCACCTTGACTTTTATCTTTCCGATGGGGTATACTTTGTGCCCCGTGTATGTCTGCAATACTATCTCCGTATCCCGTAGGGGAATATGCTTGAATAACTTTTTGTAATCTTGCTTATTCATGACCGTCAACGCCGATCCAGTGTCCAATTCCATCTTCACTTGGACTTTTGCAATCTGTAGTGTGACCCAGATAGTTTGTCGGTCAGCTTCTTTACTCACATTGTGAATCCTCAGACTACCCAGTTCCTTGCTGTTGGAGTCTGAGTCCGAATTCTGTTCATCTGGACTCTTCCCAGTCACCTTATGTACCTTTCTGTACTTCTTCTGCGGTGACTTATTATTGCTGGTCTTCTTTCCTGACCGGCATACCTTAGCTATGTGACCAAGCTTGCCACATTTTCTACATTCCTGGTTTTTAAACCAGCATTGGTTCTGGTCGTGTGTTGTCTTCCCACAACGATAACATTTCGTTGTACCCGAAGTCATTTGATCCACACTGAGTACCGCTGTCTTCCGCTGCATTCCCGCCGTGCCTCTCGCTGCGGCTTCGTGCGATGCTGCAATAAGGACAGCCTTATCAAGTGTAAGATCGTTCTCTTCGAGCAGTCGTTATTGTGTTCCTTCCTTCGACATCCCGCACACGAACTTGTCTCTCAGTGCCTCTGTCAGATTTACCCCAAACTGACAGTATTTTGCTAGCCTACGCAGTTCAACCAGGTACTCCGCGTTGCTTTCCTCTTTTCGTTGCGTTCTCACGTAAAATTTAGATCGTTCCGCTAACATCAGCGGTGCGGGGTTAAAATGATCCTTCAGGACAGCAACAATATTAGCGAAAGACTGATCCGCCAGTTTAGCTGGTGATAGAAGATGCTTCAATAACCCGTATGTCTTCGCACCCATTGAGTTTAGTAAGGTTAGAGCTTTGTCATAATTTGCTATCTTATTGACCTTACAATATATCTCGATGCGTTCTACATACGTGGCCCAATCTTCCACATCGGAATCGAAACCGTTGATGTTACTACGCTTAGGCATCTTCACACTCTTCCTGAGAAACAACAACGAAATATTTCTTTAACTTTTTTTTCAAAATGGCGGTTTCCCGCACTTGTCTTCTTTCCCCGCCCACTTTCAAAATGGCGGTTTCCCGCTTCTGTCTTCTTCCCCGCCTACTGGCGGCTTCCCGCGTTTCTTCCCCTGGCGGGAGGGGTAAGCTTTTCCCTCGGGCGATGACCACTGGCTTTCGGGGTTCGCAGCCTGCGCGTCGGCTTCAGTACGTTCCTTGTTCCCTTTTCTCGGCAGGGCAACCGGCGCTGAGTACAACCCGTTGACGGCGAACAGTTTCAGCTGCTGGCTGGATCTCGCTCAGTCTCCCTCGCTCGGGCTCTGTCTCTCCCGCTCGCTCGGGCTCTGTCTCTCCCTCAGCGGCTTCCAATCGCGCCTCCCAGCCCTCTCGCAGTCCGGTGCTTTCCTCCCTGGCTGCGGCTGAGTTCTCCGCAATTTATTTATTTTTATATCTTCCCGCGCCTTACGATCCCGGTCGCAGCGCTTCGTGGCCTCGGTAGCTGCCCGGCCTTTTTCGCCGGTCGCGGTCTAGCTGTCTCACGACGCCATTGCATCTCCCAGCCCGCTTGTACCACGGCTTCCGTGCTCCACGCTGCCCCAGTCTCAGCGCCTCTGGGCCCGACTTCTGTCCGGCTCCTTTCCCCCGACTGTGGTCGAGTTCACTGCCCTTATCCTCCGTTTATTTTTATTTTTTCCCTTTACTCACAGTCACCGTGGCCGACTTGCTTCTCGTGCTGATCGGCTCAATCACCACCGTGCAGAAGGGACAATCAGTGCCTGTTGCTGATGGAAGGCTTCGTGTCTGAATTCTTCCTTCTTCCTTGCTCTGCAGACTCGAGTTTTCTCTCAGCAGAACGACGAGGGCGGGTGCCTCTTCTCGACGCTCGTTAATTGCTTCGGAAGTATTGTTGCCGCAGGGTAAGATCGAACTCGTCGCCACTGTAAAGTCTGTAGGTATTATGGCGAATTAATACACAGGCTACAAGAGTAACTTTAACAGGACTTTACTATTCGAAGGTCAGGGCGAATCTGCCCAATAAATCCTGACACAGCACTTATATACCGGTGTGGTCACCGTCGGTATTACAGTATACAGCAGCCAAGATAAAGTAGTGCCACACCTAAAATAGTTCTCTTAAAGATGGACGGTTACATACAATAGTTCTCTTAAAGGTAGAACAGTTACATACACTACAGAGGGGAATCCTCGGTTGCGGAAAAAGGAAGACATGTCTGAAGCACTGGTGTGGAAGGTGGCATCGTCGGAGCAGATACGGCGGAGACGGAGAAACTGGGAGAATGGAATAGAGTCCTTACAGGAAGCGGGGTGGGAGGAAGTGTAGTCCAGGTAGCTGTGGGAGTCAGTGGGCTTGTAGTGAATATTGGTCGATAACCTATCCCCAGAGATGGAGACGGAGAAGTCGAGGAAGGGAAGGGAAGAGTCAGAGATGGACCATGTGAAGCTGAGGGAAGGGTGGAAATTGGAGGCAAAGTGAATAAAATTGTCAAGTTCGGGACGAGAGCAGGAAACGGCACCGATACAGTCATCAATGTATCAGAAAAAGAGGTGAGGGAGGGGACCTGAGTAGGACTGGAACAAAGATTGTTCCACATAGCCCACGAAAAGGCAGGCATAGCTAGGACCCATGCGGGTACCCATGGCAACACCTTTGATTTGGAGGAAATGAGTGGAGTTAAAGGAGAAGTTGTTCAAAGTGAGAACAAGTTCAGCCAGGCAGAGGAGGGTGGTGGTGGATGGGGACTGGTCGGGCCTCTGTTCAAGGAAGAAGTGGAGCGCCCTCAGGCCATCCGGGTGGGGAATGGAGGTGTAGAGGGATTGTACGTCCATGGTGAAAAGGAAGCGGTTGGGGCCAGGAAACTGGAATCTGTTAAAGTGGCGGAGGGCATCCGAAGAGTCGCGGATGTAGGTGGGAAGAGACTGGACAAGGGGAGAAAAGATAGAGTCAAGATAGGAAGAGATAAGTTCCGTGGGACAAGAACACGCTGAAACGATAGGTCTACCAGGGCAGTCCTATTTGTGGATCTTGGGAAGGAGGTAGAAGCGGGCTGTGCGGAGTTGGGGAACTATGAGGTTGGTGGCAGCGGGTGGAAGATCTCCAGAGGAGATGAGGTCAGTGACAGTCTTGGAAACGGAGGCTTGATGTTCGGTAGTGGGGTCATGGTCCAGGTGAAGGTTGGAGCAGGTGTCGGAGAGTTGGCGTTCAGCTTCCGCTAGGTAGAGGTCAGTGCGCCAAACAACAACAGCACCACCCTTGTCAGCGGGTTTAATGACAATGTCAGGGTTGGATCTAAGAGAATGGAGTGCTGCAAGTTCAGAGGGAGGTAGGTTGGAGTGAGTGAGGGGAGCAGAGAAATGGAGATATGGTGGGATATGGTATTTGAAGATGCATTTACTCACCTTGACCAGTCATGTGAGGTCACTAAACATTTTGCAGCACTGGATCCAGGTTCTGCGGACAACACTCATCGTACTGACGGCTTCAGCAGCCTCCACCCACAACCTTCTTGTGTCCGCGGGCCTCCTGCCCCCTGTTGGTAGAGGACCTGAGGATGTCATAGAACCTCCAGGATCAAGGCCTCCAGTGCCACATCAGAAAATCTCCTTGCCCTTTTTCTTGGCTATTGGGCCATGGTTTTCTCCACAATGACAATGAGGTGTTTGTGCAAAAAAGCAATTCCCCTGTATTAGAGCCTTGAACAAACTTTATTGGTCACTAGACTCCACCCAATATTGGCCCCCCGAATCAGCACTAAGACAATCAGCAGCACATTTCAGCGCTACAATCATTATAATGAGCATGCAGCATGAATTTTATGTGCTGCCTGCACTACTTTGAACGGGCGTGGGCACATCGTGCTGCCCGCACCTGTTTTTGGGTCTTATCCAATTTCTAGGCCTCTGTCTATTGCATTCTTAGCTTAATTCCCCACTCCTGTTTTTGAGGAATAGAGCCTGTTGGTATTGGATGGCCCTGTAGCTGTTATCATTTTAATCCAATGGCTTTGTACTGGAGCCAAAGTCAACTAAGAATGAGCCTACATTCCAGTCCCTTGTACTTTGTTCATCTTCTGATGAATTTAGTCCTGCTGCTCTCTATTAAAGCAGTTCCAGGAGAGTCCCAGAGCCTGCTGTCATTGTATTTATGAACAAAGGTGAGTCAGGCATCACCTCAACCAACCATCATCATTCCTAGTTTCAGAATGCATTGAACAGTAGTTGCCAAATCCTGGGCGCTCTGACAATACAGTAATTCTTTTTGGTCACTTAAATATTTGTATGTTATGTTCCAGGTTTGTTAACTGTGCCAGAAAGGAGGAGGAGCAGAACCTTGTAGCCTTTCAGCACTGCGGCAAAATTTATTACAGGACTTGCAAGCCTGTTCCTCCTCGGTGCGAGCTGCTGGTCTGGTATGGTGATGAATATGCCAAGCAACTCGGTATCAAATGGACCACAATGTTGGTGGCAAAACAAGAACCAAAATGTAAGGATTCTGATCAAAATAGGGAACTGTAGCCAAAGTATCATTTGTTTTCTGTTACACTCTCAAAGGTGTTTGATAAAGTGCGCCGTAATAGACTTGTTAGCAAAATTGAAGCCCATGTGATCAAAGGGGGAATGTTAGCGTTGATTCAAAATTGGCCATGAGACAGAAAGCAAAGAGTGGTGCTGAATTTTTGTTTGAGACTAGAGGGAAGTATACAGTGGTATCCCCCAGGGGTCAGTATTAGGACCCCTGCTCTTTCTGATACATATTTATGATCTGGACTTTGACAATTGGGGCAATAATTTCAATGTTTGCAGATGACACAAAGCTTGGAAACGTAGTAAACAGCGAAAAGGATAGTAGAAGTTTTCAGGAAGATGTAGATAGAGTAATGAAATGGGAAGTCACATGGCAGATGAAATTTAATGCAGAACAGTGTGAAGTGATGCATTTTGGAAGGAAAGCTGAGGAGAGGCAACATAAATTAAATGATAACATTTTAAAGTGGGTGCAGGAACAGACACCTTGGGATTCACATACTCAAATCTTTGAAGGTGGCAGGGCATATTGTTAAGGCTATTGATAAATCATTTGGGACCCTAGGCTTTATCAATAGAGGCATGGAGTACCAACGTAAGGGAATTATGGTAAACCTTTATAAATCACTGTTCAGGCCTCAGCTAGCGTATTGTGTCCAAATCTGTGCACTGCACTTTAGAAGGAATGTCAAAGCCTTAGAGAGGTTGCAAAGGAGATTTACCAGAATCATACCAGGGATGGGAGACTTCAGTTATCTCATAGTAAAGGATCCTCTGGGAAAGAGTGATCATAATATGATAGAATATCACATTGGGCTTGAGAGCGAAATACTTATGTCTGAACTAGTGTCTTAAACTTAAATAAAGCCAATTACATAGGTATGAGTGGTGTGATGGCTATGGTAGATTGGAAAATTAGATTAGAAGATATGATGGTAGATAAACAGTGGCAAACATTTAAAAACATATTCCATTATTCTCAGTGAATATACATTCCTTTGAGAATTAAAAACTCCTGTTGAAAACTGATCCATCCTTGGCTAACTGAAGAACTTAAGGATAGTATTGGATTAAAAGAGGCTTATAATGTTTCAAAGAATAGTAATAAGCTTTTGAGACCATCAAAGAATGACCAAAACATTGATAAAAAGGGGCAAAATAGAATAGGAGAGTAAAGTAGCAAGAAATATAAGAACAGATTGTAAGAGTATCTACAAGTATGTAGAATGGAAGAGAGTAGCAAATGTAAGCATTGATTCCTTAGAAGCTGAGACAGGAGAAATTATAATGGGGAATAAGGAAATGGCAGAGACCTTAAACAAATATTTTGTATCTGATTTCACAGTAGAAGACACATAAAACATACCAAAAATAGTGGGGCACCAAGGGGCAAATGAAAGGAAGGGAAATGATTAAGAACGGTAGAGAAAAAGTACTTGAGAAAATAATGGGACTAAAAGCCAACACATCCCCTGGACCCCTACATCCTCGGGTTCTACAAGCGATAACTACAGAGATAGTGGGTGCATTGGTTGTGATTTTCTAAAATTCCCTAGATTCTAGAACAGTCCCAGCAGATTGGAAGGTAGCAAATGTAACACCGCTATTCAAGAAAGGAGGGAGAGAGAAAACATAGAACTACCGTCCAATTAGCTTGACATCAATTGTCGAGAAAATGCTGGAATCCATTATTTTGTAAGTGGTAACAGGGCATTTAGAAAATCGTAATATCATTTGGCAGAGTCAACATGGTTTTATGAAAGAGAAATCGTGTTTAACAAATTTATTAGAGTTTTTTGAGGATGTAACTTGCAGGGTAGATAGTAAATTTGGATTTCCAAAAGGCATTCGATAAGGTACCACATAAAAGGTTGTTATGCAAGATAAGGGTTAAACATAGAAACATAGAAGATAGGAGCAGGAGTAGCCCATTCGGCCCCTCGAGGCTGCTTCGCCATTCAATGTGATCATGGCTGATCATCCAAGTTCAGTACCCGGTCCCTGCTTTCTCCCCATCCCCCTTGATCCCTTTAGCCTTAAGAAATATATCCAACTCCTTCTTGAATATATTTAATGAACTGGCCTCCACCGCCTTCTGTGGTAGAGAGTTCCACAGGTTCACCACTCTCTGGGTGAAGAAATTCCTCCTCATTTCTGTCCTAATAGGCCTACCCCTTATCCTGAGACTGTGACCCCTGGTTCTGGACTCGCCGACCATCGGGAACATCCTTCCTGCATCTAGTCTGTCCAGTCTTGTCAGAATTTTATAAGTTTCAATGAGATCCCCTCTCATTCTTCTAAACTCCAGCGAGTACAAGCCCAATCAACCCAATCTCTCCTCATACGTCATTCCTGCCATCCCAGGTGAATCTTCGCTGAACTCCTTCCATGGCAAGAACATCCTTCCTCAGATAAGGTGACCAAAACTGCACACAATACTCACGATGTGGTCTCACCAAGGCCCTGTACAACTGCAACAAGACATCCTTGTTCCTGTACTCAAACCCTCTCGCTACGAAGGCCAACATACCATTTGCCTTCTTAACCGCCTGCTGCACCTGCATGCTTACCTTCAGCGACTGGTGCACAAGGACACCCAGGTCTCGTTGCACTTCCCCTTCTCCCAATCTATTGCCATTCAAAAAATAATCTGCCTTCCTGTTTTTGACACCAAAGTGGATAACCTCACATTTATCCACGTTATATTGCATCTGCCATGCTTCTGCCCAATCACCCAACCTGTCCAAATCATCCTGTAGTTTCTCGGCATCCTCCTCACAGCACACACGCCCACCCAGCTTTGTGTCATCTGCAAACTTGGAGATATTACATCCAGTTCCCTTGTCTAGATCATTAATATATATTGTGAATAGCTGGGGTCCAAGGACCGATCCCTGTGGTACCCCACTAGTCACTGCCTGCCACTCGGAAAAAGACCCGTTTATTCCAACTCTTTGCTTTCTGTCTGCCAACCAGTTCTCCATCCAAGTCAATACTGTGCCCCCAATCCCATGTGCCTTAACTTTACACGCTAATCTCTTATGTGGGACCTTATCGAAAGCCTTTTGAAAGTCTAAATACATCACATCCACTGGTTCTCCCTTATCAATTTTACCAGGTACATCCTCAAAAAATTCCAGTAGATTAGTCAAGCACCATTTACCCTTTGTAAATCCATGTTGACTTTGTCCGATCCGGTCACTTTTTCCAAGTGCTCTGCCACTCGGAAAAAGACCCATTTATTCCAACTCTTTGCTTTCTATCTGCCAACCAGTTCTCTATCCAAGTTCATGCAGTTGAGGGTAATTTATCAGCATGGATAGAGGATTGGTTGATGGACAGAAAACAGAGAGTAGGGATAAACGCATCATTTTCGGGTTGGCAGGCTGTAACTAGTAGGGTGCCGCAAGGATCAGTACTTGGGCCTCAGTTATTCATGATTTATATTAATAACTTAGATGAAGGGACCGAGTGTAATGTATCCAGGTTTGCTGACGTTACAAAACTAGGTGGGAAAGTAAGCTGTGAGGAGGGCACAAAGAGCCTGCAAAGGGGTATAGACAGGTTAAGTGAGTGGGCAATAAGGTGGCAGATGGAGTATAATGTGAGGAAATCTGATGTTATTCAGTTTGGTAGGAAGAATAGAAAAACAGAATATTTTTTAAATCGTGAGAAACTATTAAATGTTGGTGTTCAGAAAGATTTAGGTGTCCTCATACAGGAAGCACAGAGTTAGCAAGCAGGTACAGCAAGCCATTAGGATGGCAAATGGCAAGTCGGTCTTTATTGCAAGGGGGCTGCAGTACAAGATTAAGGATGTCTCGCTACAATTGTGCAGGGCTTTGGTGAGACCACACCTGGAGTACTGTGCACAGTTTTGGTCACCTTATCTGAGGAAGGATATACTTGCCTTAGAGGCGGTGCAACAAAGGTTCACTAGATTGATTCCTGGGATGAGCGGGTTATCCTATGAGGAGAGATTGAGTAGATTGAGCCTATACACTGGAGTTTAGAAGAATGAGAGGTGATCTCATTGAAACATATAAGATTCTGAGGGCGATTGTAGGGTAGACTGAGAGGCTGCTTCCCCTGGCTGGACAGTCGAGAACTAGGGGGCATAGTCTCAGGATAAGGGGTCGGCCATTTAAGACTGAGATGAGGAGGAATTTCTTCACTCAGGGAGTTGTGAATCTTTAGAATTCTCTGCCCCAAAGGGCTATGGATGCTGAGTCATTGAGTATATTCAATGCTGAGATAGATTTTTGGAATCTAGGGGAATCAAGGGATATGGAGATCGGGCGGGAAAGTGGAGTTGAGGTCGAAGATCAGTCATGATCTTATTGAATGGTGGAGAAGGCTCGAGGGGCCGTATGGCCGACTCCTGCTCTGAATTCTTATTGTTCTTATATAATATAACATAAAAACAGAAAATGCTGGCAATACTCAGCAGGTCAGACAGCATCTGTGGAGAGAGAAACAGAGTTAATGTTTCAGGTCGATGACCCTTCGTCAGAATTCTTATGTCCTTATGTTATGTATAGAGACTAAAGAAGCTCTGATTGGTTCCCTTGGATGACAAGTCCTGATTGCTGATTGGTCCTCTTGGAGGACAAGACGGTGGCATAGTGGTTAGCACTGTAGCCTCACAGCGCCAGGGACCCGGGTTCGAATCCGGCCTCGGGTGACTGTCTGTGTGGAGTTTGCACATTCTCCCCGTGTTTGCGTGGGTTTTCTCCGGGTGCTCCGGTTTCCTCCCACAGTCCAAAAGATGTGTGGGTTAGGTTGATTGGCTATGATAAATTGACCCTTAGTGTTAGGGGGATTAAATACGTGGGGATAGGGTGGGATATGTGTCGGTGCAGGCTCGATGGGCCGAAATGGCCTCTATCTGCATTGTGGGGTTTCTGTGAAAAAAAAAAGACACACCCAGCAGTTTCTCTGGAATGTGTAATTAGATCCTCCCAGCCTACGTAATCAGTTACTTTGCAAAGTGTAATTCGAGCCATTCTGACTGCATACTCCAGACAGAACAGAGCTCACTTGGAACAGACAGGGCTCACCCTCGCGGGTTAAGACCATCTCCCACCCCCCAAACAACTTCCTGACCTCCCCACCCCACCCAACTTCCTGACCTCCTCCCCACCCCGCCCAACTTCCTGACCTCCTCCTCACCCCGCCCAACTTCCTGACCTCCTCCCCACCGTCACGTCACGTCAGAATGTGAATTCTCAGTGTAAGGAAATGCTGTAGTTGCATTTTACAGCCAGTCGGTCATGTTTCAACGTCCCAGCGTCCTGTATCACTGTATCCACTGACACTTGGTGAGCAACACCATGGGGGTGAGGTGGGGTGTGCTGCGGGGGGGTGGGGCTGCTGGGGGGGGTGCTGGGGTGGGGGGGGTGTACTGGGGGTGTGTGCTGGGGTGGGGGGGCTGCTTGTGTGGGGGGGTGTGCTGGGGGGTGCTGGGGTGGGAGGGGGTGCTGGGGTGGGGGGGTGCTGGGGTGGGGGGGGTTTGCTGGGGGTGTGTGCTGGGGGGGTGTGTGCTGGGGGGGGTGTGCTGGGGGTGTGCTGGGGGTGTGCTGGGGTGGGGGTGTGTGCTGGGGGGGCTGGGGGGGTGCTGGGGGTGTGTGCGGGGGGTGGGGTGAGGTGTGTGCTGGTGGTGGGTGGGGTGTGTGCTGGGGGGTGGAGGGGTGGGCTGTGTGCTGGGGGGGCGTGTGCTGGGGGGGTCTGCAGAGACGGCTAATAAAGGAGATCCTTATGCTTACACTAAATATTGCAACTTTCATATGCATCATCGAAAATTTACAGTCATGTTTAATTTGAACTGCATTCTCTTTCTGATCAAATGCTCCGCTTTACAGATTGTAGCAGTGAAGGATGAAATAAAGCTCGTGCTTAAAGCTTATCTCTGGGGTTTCCGCCAGTATTGACGTGTGTTTTTACAGACTGACTTTGGATGAAAACTTGTTGGAAACTGTTAAGTCTGTGAATTATTTAGTTAATTAAGACACAGACTAATGAGTAACAATAAAACAGGTCTTTACTGGTTGGAGGTAGGGACTATACTGAATACAAGATTACTGCACAGTGCTTATATACCGGTGTGTTCACCCCTGGTATTACGTCTACAGCAGCCTGAGAAAGTAGTACATCTCTTAAGGTGGAACAGGCTTAAGCTCTCTTAAGGTGGAACAGGTTACATACACAACACTCCTCCCTTCTTAGCTTTATAGTCATCCCCCCCATTTAACATAACGTAATAACATATATACATATATAACTTCATGTTTAACGTAACATATCACAGATTCAGTCTCTGCGGAAAACAGTTCACAGATTCAATCTCTGTGGTGTAGTCGGTTCACGTTACTCATTCAATAGTCCTTTCATGGATTTAACAGCTTGAACTTCCGAACTGATTTGGCTCCGTTCGGAGGGACCACGTGTGTGATCTGGTAGAGGTGATAATGGTTCAGATGGGTCATCTTCTGTTTTTACTTTTCCTTTTCTGCTTCTTGGAGACTCTCTGGGCTCCATTGTCAGCTGCCACAGCTGCCAGCTGCATGCGCAGTTCCTCCTTCTCTTCCTCCTTTTTTCGTAGTAGAGCCACCTTCTCCCGATGTTCCGTAGACTTTCAGTGCTCCTCCATGATTTCTGTATGGTGGGAGTCGAAGTTACAAGTTGGGCAGGACAGGACATAGTAATATTCGGAGTCGTCCGACAGGTCAGCGAGAGGGTCGTCTATTTCCTCCATACCCAGCTGGACGTTAGCCAGCTCTTGTTCCAAATCCAGATATCTTTCCTGAAGAGACTTCTTCATGTGTACCTCTGCATCCAGTTTTTTCTGGGCTTTCAGCAAGTCGTTTACTAGTGACCTCATTTGTGATTTTAATACTTCAACTTCCTTTGGAGATTGATTGATCGGACTATGCAATTCCTCTACCGGAGCAGCTGTTTCAGCGGTCTGTTGTTCTACATTGACGTGAGTCAGCGTACTTTTGGCATCCAATGGCTGCTCTGTTGCAGTCGTTTCAGCCTGTGTCGTCACATCAGCCATCTCAATGACTTTTGAGAGCTCCGAACCCTTTTCCTTTGAAGATCGCAGCTCGTGTTCAAGTTTTTCCCATTTCAGAGTCTTGTCCCTCAGCATATGAAGGAGTTGGCTGACCGTTAACTCTTCTGACACCAGATTATGGCACGCACCTTCAGAACCTGAATCAGCTTTGATTCGTTCGGCCTCCTCGCGCAGATGGTTGGTGTGCTCCTGCTCCATTTTCTCCATCAGTTGCTTCTGTTGCCTTTCCAGATTCTCCCACTCTGTAACAAAGAACTTTTTTATTTCATTCATCTCTTGCTCAAAACGGCGAATCATTTGTTCTAATTGCTGTTGTAGTTTGAAATGGAGTTGAGTTCGAGCCCAGTGTCCCTCAAAAATGTGCATATCAGTAGACTTGACAGACTCAGAATTCTCTGTTAAACTATGTTGTTGTTGCTCAGTGGAATTCTGTGCTGAAACTTTGTCTTTTGCACATGGGTTGGTCTTACCATCATCAGTTCTAGAGTCTGGGCTGATTATCTGCACCGAGTTCTCACTCTTTATGGCTTTTAGCGAATGCCAGTCCATATTTATGTTTCTAAACCACTCCCGGCCTAGTAGTGGTGGACCTCCCTCCGGTAGCACATATAAGTCCATTATTTGACTTCCTTCGCCCTTGTTGGCCACTGCAACCTTTATTGTCCCGATGGGGTACACTCTCTGCCCCATGTAGGTTGTCAATATAATCTCCGTATCCTGTAGGGGAATATGTTGGAATAACCTTCTGTAATCTTTCTTATTCATGACCGACAATGCCGATCCAGTGTCCAATTCCATTTTTACTTGGACTCCTTCTATCTGAAGAGTAACCCAAATTGTCTGGAGGTCTGCACCCTTACCAACGTTGAGTACCCTTAAGCTAGCCAGTTCAATACTGCTTAAGCCAGCCAGTTCATTACTGCTAGCGTCTGAATCGGACTCCTGTTCGGCCACCTTGTGTACTTTTGCGTATTTTCCTTGCGGTGACTTCTTGTTGCTGGTCTTCTTCCCTGACCTGCATACTCTAGCTATATGTCCAAGCCTACCACAAGTTCTACATTCTTGGTTTTTAAACCAACACTGGTTCTGATCATGCGTTGTCTTTCCACAACGATAACATTTGCCAGAACTCACACCCAATTTGTGTGCACTGAGCTCCGGTGACCGTAGCTGCATTACTGCCGTGCCTCTCGCTGCGGCTTCGTGTGCTGCTGCCATAGTGACCGCCTTCTCAAGCGTCAGCTCATTCTCCTCGAGCAGTCGCTTTTGTGTATCCTGTTTAAATAAACCACACACAAATTTGTCTCGTAGTGCATCTGTCAGTCCCGTTCCAAACTGGCAATATTTCGCTAATTTACGCAATTCCAGCAAATATTCAGCATTGCTTTCATGCTGTAGCTGCCTTCTGTCGTAAAATTTAAATCGTTCCGCTAGCATCAGCGGCGTGGGGTTTAGATGATCTTTCAGGACAGTAACAATCTCATCGAACGTCTTATCCGCCGGTTCATCTGGTGATAACAGGTGTTTCAATTGCCCGTATGTCTTCGCACCCATTAAATTTAATAATGTTAGTGCTTTATCAGCCTCACGAATTTTATTGGCCTTACAATAATTTTTAACTCGTTCAACATATATGGCCCAATCTTCGATGTTACTATCAAAGTTGCTAATATTCCCGTGTTTAGGCATTGTAGTACTTTATCAGATTTGCAATTTCTCAGATTTTTTTTTTTTTACTGCTATCCAAGATGGCGGCTTCCCGCTCTTGCCGTCGTCCTCCGCCCACAAAATGGCGGTTTTCCCGCGCTTGGCGGTCTTCACCCGTCCCCCGACGCCGTCTCCCTTCAGCCCCGAGTGCGGCCCTTATCTCCGCCGCGATCGATGGCCCGCGCTTTTCACCGCGGCTCTCGCGCCTTCAGTGTCTGCCGACGCTGGGCCTTTCAGCCCGAGTGCGGCCCTTATCAGGGATTGCGATCGATGGTCCTTCTACCTCCGACTTCCCCCAGCCCTGTCTTTGCAGCCAACGCTGCTCGGCTTACCCACCACCGAGGTTGAAAAAGAAGCTGCAGGATGTCTTCTGTCCTCCAGTTTTCAGTCGCTGATGGAGGCTTCAGGGTCCTAATGCCTGTCGCTTCCAGTGGGGTGGTGAGATTTGAAACCTCTCTTCAACGTCCTGTCTGTGGACGAAGCCGCCGTGGAATAACTGCCGCAGGGTAAGAACCTGACTCGTCGCCAGTGTTAAGTCTGTGAATTATTTAGTTAATTAAGACACAGACTAATGAGTAACAATAAAACAGGTCTTTACTGGTTGGAGGTAGGGACTATACTGAATACAAGATTACTGCACAGTGCTTATATACCGGTGTGTTCACCCCCGGTATTACGTCTACAGCAGCCTGAGAAAGTAGTACATCTCTTAAGGTGGAACAGGCTTAAGCTCTCTTAAGGTGGAACAGGTTACATACACAACAGAAACAAATGAGATTTTCCCCACTCTTCCCCAGTAGAATAGTATGTCATTGTGGAAGGATTCGTCGGCGGCAGATTATGAGTCTGACGGGCCGCCAAGTGTCTATTCTTTCCATGGCCGTAAACATCTTTATTCCAGTCGATGAGGCCGGAGAGTCTTATGGGTCTGACGCCCACACCCAGCAGAAAAGAGTATTCAGCTGGAATCAACCTAGAATTGTGAGCCAGATCTTAAATTTCCACTCTCCAGTATTGTTGGAAACTGGGCTCGAAATGGACTCCTTTGGGCTCAGAGGCCACAATGCTACCAGTAAGTCAAGGCTCACTCGGGCAAACTGGTGCCAAGCCATTGGTAGTTAAAAAAAAGCATAAGATTATAGTGTTTATTTCTAACCTCCACTTCACCCCTGCTCCGGCCTCTAGGGGGCGCGCTATTGTTGAATTTCCCTCCTTTTCTGCACACTTCATTTCTAACACAAACTTCCTTCAGGACGGTACGTGAATGCAAATCTTGGTTGAATGCAAATCATGTTAGACTTTTCACCCATCTTTCCCCAGGTGTAATTGACTGCCAGATGGTAACAAACAATCTCCAGATTACTACCAGTGCCACGTGCTAGTGAGTACAGATATAGGAAGATAGAGCAGATGAATGCGTGGCTGGAGAGATGGTGTCAGAGGGGGGGCTTTAGATTCCTGAGGAATTGGAACTGTTTCTGGGGGAGGTGGGACCTCTACAAGCCAGACAGGTAGAACCTCAATGGGAAAGGGCCCAATATCCTCGCGGGGGATTTTGCTAGTGCTGTTGGGGAGGGTTTAAACTAGCTTGGCAGGGGGATGGGAACCTGAGGGTACAAGCAGAAGGGAGAAAAGCTAAGCTGGAAATAGATGATAGGGGTTCAGGTGAAGGGGTATTTAGGAAGGCAAATAGAAAGGAGAAGGCAATAGTGCAGGGCAACGACAGGGGTAACGATAACCAGAATGCATCAGGAAGGGGCAGAGCATACATGCGTAAGAGTGCACCAGAAAATAGAGTCAGAGTAAGGAAAAATGATAAGATAAAATTAAAGGCTCTTTATCTCAATGCACGCAGCATTCATAACAAGATAAATGAGTTGACGGGACAAATAGAAATAAATGGGTATGATCTGATAGCCATTACAGAGATGTGGTTGCAAGGTGACCAAGGCTGTGAACTGAATATTCAGGGGTATTTAACATTTCGGAAGGACAGGCAGAAAGGAAAAGGAGGTGGGGTAGCTCTGTTAATAAAGGATGAGATCACTGCAGTGGTGAGGAATGATATTGGCTCAGAAGCTCAACATGTAGAGTCAGTTTGGGTGGAGGTAAGAAATATCAAGGGTAAGAAGTCATTGGTGGGAGTAGTCTATAGGCCCCCTAACAGTAGCTATACTGTAGGACAGAGTATAAATCAAGAAATAATGGGGGCTTGTAAGAATGGTACTGAAATAATCATGGGTGTTTTTAATCATCATATAGATTGGACAAATCAAATTGGCAAGGATAGCCTTGAGGATGAGTTCATAGAGTGTATTCAGGATGGTTTCTTAGAGCAATACGTTGAGGAACCAACCAGGGAGAAGGCTATTTTAGATCTGGTAATGTGTAATGAGACAGGATTAATTAATGATCTCATAGTAAAGGATCCCCTAGGAAAGAGTGATCATAGCATGGTAGAATTTCAAATTCAGTTTGAAGGTGAGAAACTTGGGACTGAAACAAGTGTTCTAAAGTTAAATAAAGGCAATTACAAGGGTATGAGGACAGAGTTGGCTAAAGTGGACTGGGAAAATTGATTAAAGGGTAAGACGGTAGATCAGCAGTGGCAGACATTTAAGGAGATATTTCATAAATCAGAGCAAAGGTGTATTCCAGTGAGAAAGAAAGACTCCACGAGAAGGATGCACCAACCGTGGCTAACTAAGGGAGTTAAGGATGGTATCAAATTGAAAGAAAAGGCATACAATGTTGCGAAGATTAGTGGTAGGCCAGAGGCTAAAAAAATTAAGTGGGAGAAGTTAGAGTACGAGATTAAACTACCAAATAATATAAAAACAGATAGTAAGAGCTTCTACAGGTATATAAAAAGGAATAGAGTAGCTAAAGTAAACGTTGGTCCGTTCAAGGAGGAGACTGGGGAATTAATAATGGGAAATAGAGAAATGGCAGACTTTAAACAATTATTTTGGATCGGTCTTCACGGTAGAAGACACTAAAAACATCCCAATAAGAATAGATAATCAAGGGGCTATAGAGAGAGAGGAACTTAAACAATCTCTATCACTAGAGAAAAAGTACTAGGCAAACTAATGGTGCTAATGGTCAACAAGTCCCCTGGACCTGATGGCCTGCAACCTAGGGTCTTAAAGAAGTGGCTGCAGAGATAGTGCATGCGTTGGTTGTAATCTATCAAAATTCCCTGGATTCTGGAGAGGTCCCAGCGGATTGGAAAATTCCAAATGTAATGCCCCTATTCAAGAAAGGAGGGAGACAGAAAGCAGGAAACTATAGGCCAGTTAGCCTAACTTCTGTCATTGGGAAAATGCTGGAATCCATTATTAAGGAGGTAATAGCAGGACATTTAGAAAATCATAAGACAATCAAGAAAAGTCAGCATAGTTTTATGAAAGGGAAATTGTGTTTGACAAATTTGCTAGAGTTCTTTGAGGATGTAAAAAACAGGGTGGATAAATGGGAACCAGTAGATGTAGTGTATTTGGATTTCCAGAAGGCATTTGATAAGGTGCCACATAAAAGGTTACTGCACAAGATAAGAGTGCACGGGTTGGGGATAATATATTAGCATGGTTAGGGGATTGGCTAACTAACAGAAAACAGAGAGTCGGGATAAATGGGTCATTTTCCAGTTGGCAATCAGTAACTGGTGGGGTGCCACAGGGATCAGTGCTGGGGCCTCAACTATTTACAATCTATATTAATGACTTGGATGAAGAGGCCGAGTGTACTGTAGCCAAATTTGCTGATGGTACAAAGATAGGTGGGTGAGCAAGTCTTGAGGAGGACACAAGGAGTCTGGAAAGGGGTATAGAGAGGTTAAGTGAGTGGGCAAAAATTTGGCAGATGGAGTATAATGTGGGAAAATGTGAGGTTATCCACTTTGGAAGGAAGAATGAAAAAGCAAATTATTATTTAAATGGAGCGAGACTACAAAATGCTGCGGTACAGCGGGATCTGGGGGTCTTGGTACATGAAACACAAAGTTAGCATGCAGGTACAGCAGGTAATTAGGAAGGCTAATGGAATGTTGGCCTTTATTGCAAGGGGTATGGAGTATAAAAGTAGGGAAGTTTTGATGCAACTTCACAGGGCGCTAGTGAGACTGCACCTGGAGTACTGCGTACAGTTTTGGTCTCCATATTTAAGGAAGGATATAGTTGCACTGGAGGTTCATGAGGTTGATTCCTGGGATGAAGGGGTTGACGTATGACGAAAGGTTGAGCAGGCTGGGCCTATACTCATTGGAGTTTAGAAGAATGAGAAGTGATCTTATTGAAACATATAAAATTCTGAGGGGGATTGACACTGCGGATGCTGAGAGGATGTTTCCCCTAGTGCGGGTAACTAGAACTAGGGGGGCACAGTTTCAGGATAAGGGGTCGCCCATTTAAGACGGAGATGAGGAGGAATTTCTTCTCTCAGAGGGTGGTGAATCTTTGGAATTCTCGACCCTGGAGAGCTGTGGAGGCGGAGTCATTGAACATATTCAAGGCGGAGATTGACAGACATTTGAACTACAAGGGAGTCGAGGGGTATGGGGAGCGGGCGGGAAAGTGGTGTTGAGGCCAAGATTGGATCAGCCAAGATCTTATTGAATGGCGGAGCAGGCTTGAGGGGCTGATTGGCCTACTCCTGCTCCTGTTTCTTATGTAAACAAACAGTAACCGTGGAGTTCATGAGATTAAAGTTTCACCTGATGTTGCTGTCAGTGGATTATCTGTAGCGAGAGAAGTAGGTGCAGTTCCTACAGAAAATTACAACAAATTAACATAAATAAAGGAATTTGATCAAAATAGATACTGAGGCTGAAAATTATCGATGAAGGTCGTTGCAAAAACGACCCCAATGGTTGACTCATGTCCTTCAGGGAGGGACCTGGGCTACAGGGGACTCCCGTCCCACACTACTTGGCTCAATCTTACTGCCCTGAAGCAACCACGGATGGACAATAAACACGGTCTTACCAACGTCATTTGCAGCTTAAGAACAAACTGAACAATTAGGTATTTCTGGAGGTAGTGATTGGGGTTCAATGCATGTGAAGATTTGGTAGGAAATTTCCAATAGGTTCTGGATAGATTTTGAAATGTGCTTAGGGTTATACTAACACTGAAAAAGCTTCAACATAAAACAGCCATGTTAAAGTACGGGTGGAAAACTCATTAATTGTCATTACCCTGTCCAATAATATCACGGAGATGTTTCGACCTGCTCAAACGGCAATTAAAGTACTGGACATAGCAATGTCTTACAAAGAAGGTAAATGTCATTGGGATAAACATGACACATTCACTCCCTGATTTCAAATACCTGCTTGGAGTGTAAGGATTTCGGGGGTTTCTTTAAACTGGTTTAAGGTAATCTACCTGGCCAGCAGTCCTTTTTGCTGCTGCACTATAAACCAATTTTAAAACAGCGGTTTCGAATCACTACCCCTCCTTTAGTTCTGAGTGGAGGAACTTATAATTAATGATATTAACGGAACACGTGGTTTGGATGAGAGAAAAAAATCAAGCTTTATTAACTAAAAGAAACTACAATCACAATATCAAACTATCCCACACGAACACAGTAAAATTGTAAAACTATATATCAAGGGGGTACACACGGCAAAAACGAGGGATACAATGGCTACAATGTATTTAAACAATCTTAGCAATTCCCTTAAATCACCATCCCCCCTTAACTCCTGCTAGGTTGCCTTGTTGAGGGTCAGAAAATCTCTGCTCACATGGTCCAGTGAAGAGAGAGAGAGAGAGAGAGAGAGAGAGAGCTCACCTATCGTCCCAGGAAGTCAAGAGAGAGTCAAGAGAGCGAGCTGGCTGCTCAGCCCTTTTTTTATACCTGGTGAGCCCCTCACATCCTGCCTTGCAAGGGCTGTGTGCAAAATTAACCCCAAAGCTGTGATAGGCTAACTCAAAGTGGTTAGATTGAGTTAATGTGATTTTGAGAGCTCCCTGTGCTGAAACAAAAGGGAGATACTGGGTGATTTAAAATCCTTTCAAATGTTAACACTTCCCATTTAAGATACAAAAAGTCTCTTCTGCAGTATCAGGTGTATCTAAACAAATGCTAATAGCATTCAGTTGCTTTGTAAACAAAGCATTGTCCTTTGTCTTCATTGAACCTCACTTCCAGACACAGAAAGCTGCATTCCAAGCCTTCCTGTCTCGGCCATGTGGTGACTGCCATTTTATCCCTGGAAATTTAAAAGCACATCACTCAGGGATCCTTTAATCAAAAAAATGAATCTTCAGAACTGTAGATTATTGCGAATTCTTACAGTCCGCCCTTGGATACTTCCAGCTTGCTTGTAGTATCCTCTTGAAGAAATGAGCAATGATTTCTGACCCCCCACAAACAACCATCCCCTGTATTTACCTAATAGCTATCTGCCACTGATCCCCGTCCCGTCTATTCCCCTTAAATTCAAGAAAAAAACCATGGTACGGTAGGCATCTTACAGATACTTCAGTTTTTCAATAAGGGGTCTCATACCCCTACACGCTTGTAAAATTATACAGTGTAAACCAAATTTACAATCACTTTTTTTTTACATCATAAGTTATTACAAAATGTTGCAATCTTAGTTACACGATGTACTCAAAAATTATCGCAAGCACGGAGAGGGTCCTACGCCTCTGCTCAACTTGGAGTTGTCACAAACTGGTCCCAAGCACGGAGAGGGCCTCACGCCTCTGCTCAACTTGGGGCTGCAACACAAAATACAAAAAATCATTAAACAACATGCTTAAATGAACCCCGATCATCACGTGCCGATGATGGGTCGTGAAATTCGAGTGGGTATTGCTCCTCCCACTCGGGCAGTAAAAGTACCTTCCACCCCCCTTTGATCAGCTTAAACTTTAAAACAGGCAGAATGGATTTACCGACCAGCCTGTTCCACCAGCCCCGAACCGTTCCCTTGTCCCTTTGTGGAGGCGGGGTACCCCTCACGTTTAAAATTTACCTTGGCACAGATCTCATGACTCCCAGTCCCTCCCCCTCCCGTCTTCCCCCGACTGGCTGCAGAAAATGATGGGTGCCTGTGTGGCGGCACTCCCTGGCCCCACACTGATCCGGCCACCCACTCATCCTTCCCAGCCACAACTTATCTACTTTGCCCGTGGGCCCCCAGGTGAGTTCCTCCCTCCCCTGACCGCACCCACGTGACTCTTGGGTCTCCCCCTCCTCTATGCAATCATTCCCGGGCCATCACCACCCACCCCCGGGAAACGCGTCCCTATGACCAGGCGCCCGCGCTTCCCCGTCGTGACTCCTCAACAGCGAGGTCTCCCGCACGTGAACTTCGGTCAGGATAGTGCTGGTTGGGGGCCATGCCCCACCCAGCTGGGGCCATCTCCTCCCCGTAGGAGGAGTAGGCAAGTTCCTCCGGACTCTGTCCGGTTTTTCCTGAAGATCGCTGCGGGGTCTCCTGGATTCGTCCAGTGGCGAGGTGATCCCCAACATTCCGTATCTTCATTCGATGTCCAGCTCGGGCTGGGCGAACATGGCTGCTTCATTTTCCCATCTCCTGCAAAAACTTAAAAGGGACATGCAGCCAGGTCTCACTGACCTGCTGCCTTAGGTGGAGACATGGTCGGGTCCCTCGACCTCGGACCAAAATACAAACATTTGGCGCACATGTAAATTTAAACTCTTTAAACATACTTAACAAACTAGTTAAATCAACCCAGCCACCTATACCCCGATAGGTGAGTCTACACGCTGCTGCTAACATTCGCAGGGCTACCCACATACTGAAAACGAGAGAAACAAGAGCTGATGCTTTCACCAGATCCAGGCCACTTATTAAATCAAAAACTGCCTCCACTCCTACCTGGCTCGTCATTGTAAGGATTTCGGGGGTTTCTTTAAACTGGTTTAAGGTAATTTACCTGGCCAGCAGTCCTTTTTGCTGCTGCACTATAAACCAATTTTAAAACTCCCCAAGTATAAGTCAGGTACTGTCAGTGTGTAAATGGATTCTGTAGAAACAGTCTCCCACCCACTGCTACTTTACACAGAGCATTTGGGTTTATTGCTAACAGATTTGGAACATTGCACAATACCCGCAATCAACTGTTGCCCATTTGTTGAAAGGATCCATAATTCTGGTACAAATTTCACTGTTCCTCTGACTCCAGAACTACCAGATCGGACGTAGGTGTTCTGGGTAACTCAGTCTCAACCTTATCCGGGTAAGGTGGTGAAGTCGGGGGCCCATTTGTGGCGGACCCTATGATCTGGTCAACATGGCGCCTTATTATATTGTCTCCAATGTCCACAGTGTACACCAATTGTTCCAGGCTGCCATTTCTCAGTACGATAGTCCCGGGCCAAAACTCGTTGACCGGTCTGGAAGGATCTAGTGGCCCTTTCGTTCATGCCCTGGAATTGCCGGTTCTCTACGTCCCTTCTGACGTTTGGTTTGAGTAAATCCAGCCGACATCGTAGGTGTCTATTACAAAACATCATCGCGGGAGTTTGATTTGTGACCGCATGGGTTGCATTTCGGTATGCCAACAAAAAACTATCCACCTTATGCTGTAAACTTATGTCTTCATTACTCATGGCCTTTACGGCCTTCTTGAAGGTCTGGACAAACCTTTCAGCCAATCCATTGGAGGCGGGATGGTATGGGGCTGACGTGTAATGTTTAACCCCATTGCTCTTTAAGAATTTCTTAAATTCCTCAGATACAAATTGCGGTCCATTGTCAGAACAGATCTGTTCTGGCAGGCCATTCCGAGTAAACATAGTCCTTAACACCGTGATGGTTTTTTCCGTCGCGGTGGTGGTCATCTTAATTACTTCTGGCCACTTGGAGTGGGCATCTACCGCTATTAGGAACATCGAGTCCATAAATGGACCAGCAAAGTCAATGTGTACTCTTTGCCAGGGAGATGAGGGCCACTCCCATGGGTGCAGAGGAGCCTGTGGTGGCGCATTCTGAACCCTCTGACATCCTAGGCAGTTCTTCGTGATCTCCTCTATGTCTCTATCAATGCCTGGCCACCACACAAACGCTCTTGCTAGATTTTTCATCTTTACTCCCCCCAGATGTCCTTCACGCAGCTCCTTTAGCACCTTCTTTTGGAGTTTGGGTGGAATCACCACTCTAGATCCACACATCAGGGTTCCTCGACACACTGACAGTTGTTCTTTCCTCTGTGCAAATGCTTGCAGTGTTGGTTCGCTCTGTGCTGGCCATCCCTCCACCGTTACATCATAGACTCGTGAAAGAGTCGGGTCATTCCTTGTCTCATTCTCAATCATTGAGTTTGTTATCGGTAGACACTCCACTATGGATGAGTGGAACAACTCTACTGGGTCCACTATACTCGCTTCTTCTACCATCGGCAATGGCAAGCGTGACAACCCATCAGCATTTCCATGCTGTTTAGACCTTTTGTACTCAATTTCGTATTGGTGTGCCCCAAGTAACACGGACCACCTTTGTAACCTTTGTGCTGTCATGGTGGAAACGGCCTTATTTGGGTTGAATATGGACACCAACGGCTGGTGGTCTGTCAGCAATGTGAACTTTTTACATTGTAGGTAATGGTTGAATTTCTTCACGCCCCACACAAGACTGAGGGCCTCCCTATCTATTTGGGCGTAATTTCGCTCCACGGGTGTCAATGATCGGGACGCGAAAGCCACTGGCCTTTCCGAGCCATTTGGTAGCCTATGCGAGAGTACTGCCCCAATTCCGTACGGGGAAACATCGCAAGCTAGACGAAGGGGTAATGCTGGGTTGAAATGAGCCAACACTTCTTCAGAGGTAATCAACTCCTTGCTTCTGCGAAAAGCCTTTTTGCATTCCTCACTCCACTTCCATGGCGTTTCTTTCCGCAACAGGTCATTCAGCGGATGCAGTACCGTGGATAAATTTGGCAGAAACTTGTGATAGTAATTAATCAACCCCAAGAATGATCTTAACTGTGATACGTTTCCTGGGGCGGGGGCCTTCACAACCGCTTCTATCTTTTCGGGTGACTTATGCAGTCCCTCTTGGTCAATGACATGACCGCAGTATGAGATCCGTTTTTGGAAGAACTCACACTTCTTGCGATTAACCCGAAGGCCATACTCCTTCAACCTGGTGAGTACCAGTTTCAAATTCGTGAGGTGTTCTTCTTCATCTTTTCCCGTGATTAAAATGTCATCTAAGTAGCACTGCGTGCTTGGAATTCCTTGTAACACCTGTTCCATGGCCCTCTGCCAAATTGCTGGCGCCGAAGCTACCCGAAAGACCAGTCTATTGTAGCGATACAAGCCTCTGTGAGTGTTGATGGTGAGGTACTGGCGTGACTCTTCCTCGACCTCCATCTATAGATATGCTTGAGCCAGATCTATTTTCGTGAAATGTTTCCCTCCAGCCAACGAAGCAAAGATATCTTCAATCCGCGGAAGCGGGTATTGTACCGTGTGAAGCACCGGATTCACAGTAATCTTGAAATCTCCGCAGATACGGACCTTCCCCGGTCCCCCAGGCTTATTACTCGGTGAGGACTTCATGACGGGAACAATGGGCGTGGCCCACTCACTCCAGTCCACTTTTGACAGAACGCCTGATCGTTCAAGTTCTTCCAGTTCTGCCTCCACAGCTGGTCGTATTGCGTAAGGAACTGATCTGGCCTTAAAAAACTTTGGGCTTGCATTTTCTGCAATCTTAACCTTTGCTTTAATACCTCGCAGCGTTCCCAGTCCTTGCTGGAATACCTCCTTAGCTTCGTCCAATATTCTGGACAACCGTTCAGGTTTAACATCCTCTTTTTCGGAATCCACCGTCATGGCGTTTAGGGACTGCCAGTCCAATTTTATTTTTCGGATCCACTCCCGTCCCAGGAGTGGTGGTCCTCCCTCAGGCAATACATACAGGTCCAACCGGTGATGATCTTTATCCTTGTATCTCACCTTGACTTCTATCATTCCGATGGGGAATACTTTGTGCCCCGTGTATGTCTGTAGTACTAGTTCCGTATCCCGTAGTGGAATATGCTTGAAAAATTTCTTATAGTCATGCTTATTCATGACCGTCAACGCCGATCCGGTGTCCACTTCCATTTTTACTTGGACCTTTGCAATCTGTAGCGTTATCCAGATAGTTTGTCGGTCAGCTTCATTGCTCACGTTGTGGATTCTCAGACTGTCCAGTCCTTTGCATTTGGAGTGTGAGTCTGACTTCTGTTCCTTCAGACTCTTCCTAGTCGCCTCTTGTACCTTTCTGTACCATTTTTGTGAGGACTCGTTATTGTTGTACGTCGTTCCTGACCGGCACACTTTAGCTATGTGCCCGATCTTGCCACATTTCTGGCATTCTTGGTTTTTACCCCAGCAACGCTTCTGGTCGTGTGTTGTCTTCCCACAACGATAGCATTTCGTAGTCCTCGAGGTGATGTGGTCCAGCCCTAGTGCCACCGCCTTCCGCTGCATTACCGCCGTTCTTTTTGCTGCGGCTTCGTATGATGCGGCTATAAGGACAGCCCTGTCAAGTGTGAGGTTGTTCTCTTCCAGTAGTCGCTTTTGCGTCCCTTCTTTGGACAATCCACATACGAACTTGTCTCGCAGTGCCTCTGTCAGATTCCCTCCGAACTGGCAGTGTTTCGCTAGCCTCCGCAGTTCGACCAAGTATTCCGCGTTGCTTTCGTCTTTCTTCTGCGTTCTCGCATAGAATCTGAATCGTTCAGCCAGCTTCACCGGTGTGGGGTTCAAGTGATCCTTCAGCACCGCTACTATATCCTCGAAAGTCTGATCCGCCGGTTTAGCTGGAGAGAGAAGATGTTTCAACAACCCGAATGTTTTCGCACCCATCATGTTAAGTAAGGTTACAGCTTTTTCCTTCTTAGCTATTTTGTTAGCCTTACAATGTATCTCAATACGTTCCACGTACGTGGGCCAGTCTTCTATTTCGGAGTTAAAATCGTTGCTGTCCCCACGCTTAGGCATCTTCCTTTCTTTGGGTACAACACAAATATTTCTTTAAATTCTTATGTATTTTTTTTTCTAAGATGGCGGCTTTTCCCGCGAATTTGGCGGTTTCCCGCTCTTCCTTTCTCTCCCCGCCCACTTCAATGGCGGTTTCCCGCTTCTGTCAGCTCCTCCGCCTAATGGCGGCTTCCCGCGTTTCTTCCTGGTGGAAGGGGTACGCTTCCCCCGCAGCGGACAGGTTCAGCCGCTGGGCTGGCTCTCGCACAGCTCCCCCTACTCGGCTCTGTCTTCTCCTCCCACCCGCACGGCTCTACCGGCGCTGGGTACACCCCGTTAACGGAGGACAGTTCAGCCGCTGGACTGGCTCTCGCGCAGTCTCTCACCCCGTTTTCGGCTGTGTCTCTCTCCCACTCCCGCACGTTCGGTTTTGCCGGCTCTGAGTACCCCGTTGGTGGAGAACAGCTCAGCCGCTGGACCGGCTCCTCGCAGTCTCTCTCTCCGCACCCGGCTCTCACCCGCACGGTTCCCGTTCACCTCCCCAGCCCTCTCGCAGACCGGTGTTTCCCTCCCCGGCTGCGGCTGAGTTTCTCTCTTCCCGCGCCTGCTCCCGGTCTCAGCGCTTCGTGGCTGCGGGCGCTGCCCGGATTTTTCCCGCCGATCGCGGTCCGGCTGTCACCCGACGCCGTTGGACCCGACTTTCGACCGGCTCAGCTCCCCCTCGACCGAGGTCGAGTGCTCTGCCCTTATCCTCCGGATATTCTCTACACCTTCCCCTACTCACAGTCTCTTCGGCCGCCTTGTTTCCTGCTGATCGGCTCACTCCGCATCGTGGTAGAAGGGTAGTCAGTGCCTGTTGCAGACGGAAGCTTTTGTTGCTAAAGTCTTCCTCCTTCCTCCTGCTGCAGCCTCGTGTTTTCTTTCAGCAGCACGACGAGGGCGGTTGCCTCTCTTCGACGCTCTTCTTGCTTTGGTAATCTTGCCGCAGGGTACGATCGGACTCGTCGCCACTGTAAAGTCTGTGGGTTGTGCAGTTAATAAATACACAGACTTCAGAAATAACAACAAACAGGTCTTTACTATTCGAAGGTCCGGGCGAATCTGCCCCAGTTATCCTGTCACAACACTTATATACTGGTGTGGTCACTGTCGGTATTACAGTATACAGAAGCCAAACAAGTAGTGCCACACTTAAAGTAGTTCCCTTAAAGGTGAACAGTTACATACAATAATTTCCTTAAGGGTAGACGGGTACATACACTACAATAACGACATTATACTAACTAAGGCAAATATAGGCATCTTATACTCTACAAAGATCATCATGAAATAAAGTAACACATGGAACATCGAGGGACAACAACTCATGTTAATTGTACCCTTAAATCCACCCCCTTATTAAACCTAACTAGATCTGATTGTGAAGGGCCAGAAACATGCTCACCAATCCCACTAGGAAGTGCAAGGTTTTGAAAACGAGGCTGCTGGGGCTGCAACGACTGTCTGATTTTAAACTGTCCTTTTTCTCCGCTCTCTTTGTGACTGTCCGAGCTTGTTGATTCAAGCTTCCTCCAACGTCTCCTCCCAAGCTGTGTCTTCCTCCTCAAGCTGCGTTCCGGGGTGCTGCGTCCTGGTCCTGTGTCTCAACTCGTCCAAGCTGTCCCTGGGGTCATTGCCCCTGTCGAGTCGTGGCCCACTGCCGTGTCCTCCAAGCTGCTTGTTCAGCTTGCCTCGAGTGTCGCTTCCAACCCGGTGCTTCTGCTTGTTTTCAACTGCTGAAAAGTCTCTTCAGTTATACCTTTCTTCCCGAGGCTTCACTTCCCCCCCCAAAATCAGGTGAGTCTTTGTTTTAACTTTTGGTGGGCTTTGAGCACAGCGGGGCAGTTATTATATTTTAAATCATTTTAAGCGGCTGGTAACAGGCCCATCTCTGGTTTGAAATGGCTTTCATTGTTTTTAATTTCGTGCTAATCCTGTTACCGAGCCCTTGGTGTTGTCCTCATGAATAAGTTATTGTCTCTTTCATCTGGGTCAACATTTAGATGGCCTCTGTCTCCAGCCAGATCTTGAGTGGATCTGCATCTAATCCATATGCATGCCTGTGGGTCTGGCTTTGTTCTCTCAGAAACAGCTTCCAGAACTTGCTATGGGTTCAATCCACATAGTTGTCTGAGGTTGTGCAGGAACCATTTTAAAGTGTCCCAATAAGCTGGTCACATGATACAGCGGCCATTTTGTATGCCCCTTTTTCTGGGCTTCTTTTAAAACAGTCTTTAAAATCATGGCCTCTTCTGCCCATTGATCCTTATTAATATGAAATCCAATTTTGCGAATCCTACACTCGTTACAGCCATGGAAGGAATGTTCAGGTGATGGCCTATCAGACTGTTAATCTGCCTGCGAATCCTTCCACTGCTGCACACTGTTCTCCAAGGGAAGTGTATGAAAGTACAAAAACCCACATTGACCATGTGCTGCTGCACTGTCAATCTTCAGGATGCAACATTCTATTGAGAATAACATCAAATCCTCATAGAAAAAAAATCTAATGTCAATGGGAGTCAGGTGTAACACTCTACTGAGTGGGTTTTGGATGACACACAGGAAGATGGCAGCTGGTGTCGAGGCCAATCATCACAGCATTAGGACTTCACATCTGGGGTAACTCAGGCAGGCATCCTTGGCCCAACCACCATCCAGATGTTCTGTCAGTAACATTTTCTCTGTCATAAGATCGGGAGTGGGGTTATTCGCTGACCATTCTGCCGTGGCCAGCTCCTTTCACACTTACAGCAGGACAATGGCTGGTACGATTGATACCACAGGAGTGCCTGTCGACGACCATCTCAAGCAACAGAAAGACCACCGCCTCCCCATGACCTTCAGCAGCGCTGCAACTTCCGAACCAACTAATAGAATCCTGGCCAGAAACTTAAACAGAGCACTCTGGATCCAGGAGGACGGCAGAGGCTGGTTACTGTGCGGTGATTTGGATCACCTCCTGACTGTTTGAAGCCTTTTCACTGCCTTCATTGCTCAAGTCGAGCGTTCAATGAAAGACTCACCACCCGACTGGCTGAGTGCAGTCACAACAGCACTCGGGCAGCTCAGCACCAAGCAGGACAGAGCAGCCTGCCAACTCCACTTTCTACAAGTGATACCGGCGAGATATTGACATCAATCATTTGGGCAAATGGAAGTATAGTTTGAGATGCGGGCTAACCTGATATCTCCAAGAGATGGCTATAAGAGCAAATCTTTCCATTCTTCAATCTTACAGTATATGTGTAGCATCCCGCATCGGGGAGTTGAAAATTATTGATGATTAAACTTCTGAAATCGAACTTGTGCCGCTTGTCTTCATGAATCAGCGCATTGTTCAGTTTCCACAGGATTTCAATCCCTTTCCAAGTTACTCGGGTATTTTCAATGCTCCAATCGATACTGTTGAAATAGGACAGCCCGGGCATCTCACAGGTCAGATTTGCGGAGCTTCCCAGGGGAATCGGGCCGGCTGGGATCACAGACACTGTGGGAAGAGGATAACCGGTTAAACTGACAAAAGACACCATAGATTAAATTATGGCCTCGAACTGCATTCGCGGCCGAATACTCGCGCACAGGGTCAGGCGCACATGCTGCACACGTCATGTCACATAGTCCCAGGCACCACCTTAAATTCCTGCTCGAAACTCATTAAAATGATACACGTGCCGCCAGCCCTTCCCCCGCTGTGCAGTGGCATTTTTCCTGTTTCGGGTTAGGTCCGGAAATCGGGTGTGTCTCCCGACCCTTAACGGGAGACAGCAACTCTTAAAGGGGAGGTGCACTTTGTCTACAGACAGCGGGAAACGTTGTCAGAGGGATAACATTGCTGCAAAAGATCCAATTAGGGCCCCAAGTTTCTTCATTGTCACGTTGGTGGCATTAATGCAGACAGTGGACGGGAGGAGGGACATCCTGTTCCCGAAACACCTCCACCGCCAGTGAGGAGAGCAAGGCAAGGAACGTTCATCCCAGCACATGGCTGCCACACTGAAAGACGTTCAATGACCTCAGGAGAGTTGTCAAGGTAGCGATACTGCTCTTTCTCCCTGCTCACAACTCTACCACTAACAAGATCATTATTCAAAATACTCACAATACAACCACCCCACTTCCCTTCATTCTCCGCAAATCAATGCAGCAAACCACTTTGGCTCCTTCTCCTCAAACTCACCACTATTACACAGTGCAGAATCACTATTCTATCAAGAAAGGCACAGCCTCAAAACAGGTAGGCCTATCGGGCCTTGGGCCTCATTAATGTCAGACCAATGTGCTGCAGGCACATGCTGGGCGTCCAGAGGCAGCTCGCCGGTGAAGACCAGGTTCAGGAATCCCTGCCTTGGTCGGGCTTCAGGGGTCGGTGCCTGGGTCGGGGATGAGACTGCGGTCTCGGGTCGGAGCTGGGGACGGGATTCAGCGTTCGGTGAACGTGGCCTGTTTCAAGTGTCGGAGATTGGGGCCGGACTCGAGAATTGGGGATGGGGGCATGTGTCGGGGATTGGGTTCACAGCCATGGTTGGGGGTTGATGATAGATGTCTGAGCCAGGGATCAGGGATTGAGCCGAGTCAGGGATCAGGGCCTGGATCAGGATTTGCAGGGTTCAATGTTGGGGTCCCGGGATAAGCAGGTCGTGTTTGGAGCGACGGGGAGGGGTGTTGGGAGGTGCAATGGGGCCCTTTAATATGTGATCTTACATTAGTTTGCTTCTTTGTAGCAGGCAATTCCGAGAGCTGGTTTCCAAGAGTGCATCTGGAGAGGGGCCTGGCCGCCTCATGATAAACCAATCTTACAGAATTGGCCTCAAATTAGCAAATGCAAAGAGCCTAATGCCTGTTTCAGGCATTGGCAAAGGATGCCTCTCGCCTGTTCTTACCCAATATGTCAGGAGGCGCACTTCCAGTCGCAAATGTACACGTTTCCTGCCCGCCATATTGGGACCTTACTAGTCCGAGCCTGTGGGCTGGAAATTCATTTTAACCGACAGTGTAGAACGTCCGCCTGTTACACCCGCCGCCCGATATTCAGCTCCACTGAAGTCAGTTTCTACCTCAATGAGATTTGAGCAGAAGTGCTGAGGGAATTTTCCGGAAATGGATCTGATCTTTACCGGTTGAGACTTTACTGCGAGATTTCCCATAGTTTTCACAATAAAGATAAATAAATTGCTGAGAATTTACATTTACTGAACAAGAAAGTGTTTTCGAGGCCTACAATAACCTGCCCAGCAAGAAAGCAACACTGTTTTAATGCTGCGTTTTTCCACATCACAAATTGTCAAGATGTTGGCATTTAAAGACACGGAATTTAACGGAACAGTGGCGGATATACGGAAAATGGTGAAACAGTTTGTGTGAGACTATCATACACATATAACTACAGCATAAACTGCTTCCAGTAACTCACCATTAATCACTATGAGGCGGATTAACATCTTCTTCTCCTTGTGTCCAGAATACAGCAAACAGTCGTAATTTCCGGCATCTTCCATTGTCGCCGTGAACAAAAGAGAGTAATTCCCCATCCTGAAACCCTCAGTCTCAGCCAGTGTTATATGCGGGATCTGCGGGGAGCTGCACTCAGTGTTGTTCTTATCAATTACACAAAGTCTCATCCCATTGTCTCCTGAGGCAGGTTGAAATGTCCACTGAATCGCATCAATTTGAGTCGGAGACCGGGAGAAACAAGGCAGCAAAACCGGGCTGGACCCGTTCGAAAGAACCAGTTCCGGAATATCTCCATCATCTCCATCCCCCGCGGTACCTGCGCAGGGAGCAACATGTGATATTAAACCAGACTGTATGAGATTGGATAAATCTCCACCTTTACCCACAAACTCTGTTCCCTGGGCACCAACACCATCCCTCTCCCTGGCCACTGCCCGATAAATATCCACCTTTACCCACAAACTCTGTTCCTTGGGCACCAACACCATCCCTCTCCCTGGCCACTGCCCGATAAATATCCACCTTTACCCATAAACTCTGTTCCCAGGGCACGAACACCATCCCTCTCCCTGGCCACTGCCCGATAAATATCCACCTTTACCCACAAACTCTGTTCCCTGGGCACCAACACCATCCCTCTCCCTGGCCACTGCCCGATAAATATCCACCTTTACCCACAAACTCTGTTCCCAGGGCACCAACACCATCCCTCTCCCTGGCCACTGCCCGATAAATATCCACCTTTACCTTACCCACAAACTCTGTTCCCTGGGCACCAACACCATCCCTCTCCCTGGCCACTGCCCGATAAATCTCCACCTTTACCCACAAACTCTGTTCCCTGGGCACCAACACCATCCCTCTCCCTGGCCACTGCCCGAGTCTGAAGCTGACTTTTCACAACCTTGGCGTCCTATTGGACCCTGAGCTGAGTTTCCCGCCCCATATTCTCACCATCGCCAAGGCCGCCAACACCCACCTCTGTAACGTTACTCGACTCCGCCCTGCCTCACCTCACCTGCTGCTGAAACCGTCAGCCAGGCCTTTGTTACCTCCAAACCCATTTATTCCACTGCCCCCCCGGCCGACCTCTAACTCGCAGAAAACTGAATATGCTATAGTAGAGGCACTCAGCTCATCGATGTGACATTACTCTGTCCAATAATTAAACCGAGCCTTTACACCAATAAAAAATCAAGGAGAAAAAGGGATCAATGTTCAGTTAAAATAGTGGATGCATTAACGCCAAACAAACAGGTAAACGTGACGGTGTTAAACTTGACGCAATAATTTCCTGCTTTCAAATTTCCCGCTGCTTTCCCAGCCCCAGCCCTGCCTTCCAGGGGGGCCTTTGTTTTGTTGCTCTCACATATTTGGAGCAATGCACCGCCCCACCGGTGAAGTGCTGCCCTTTTGATGGAAGGATCCAAATTCCCGGGCAAATTTTGACTTGTTTGCACCGCCCCTCCCCCCGCCACTATCCCCCCTCCCCCCTCCCCCCGCCACCACACCCCCTCCCCACACCGGCATCGAGCGGATCCCAGTGTCTCCTCATCCGGTTTATTTCTTTAGTCGTTGCTCATTCAAGCATCTGTTACACTTTGTGCTTCACTGCGAGCCTTTCAGCTGCAGAGAGCTGTGTCCTGTGTGGTCAGAGGAGGCGGAACTAAGAGGCTGACAGTCGCTTGGTGTCAACTCCCCTCCCCCAGCCCTGGCCACTATGTTACCCCGATGCTATCTTACAATTAATGTTGATGTGTTATCACATAATGCGATTCCACTCGCATGAGAATAGCGGGTCTCGGCTCGAACCAGGAAGCAGGACTATTGGCTGAAAATGTTACATAGAATTACATAGAATGTACAGCAGAGAAACAGGCCATTCGGCCCAACCAGACCATCCCGGCGGTTATACTTTACTTGAGCCTTCTCCCATCCTTCCTCATCTAAGTGTATCAGCATAACCCTCTATTCCCTTCTCCCTCATATTCTTATCTAGCCTTCCCTTAAATGCATCTAGACTCAATCACTCCCTGCGGTAGCGAGTTCCACATGCTCACCACTCTCTGGGTAAAGAAGTTACTTCCTTAAATCCATCTCGACGCCATTTTTTCCTTTTTTCAGTAAATATTGCGGAGCCTCCTGGACTCAGATCACTTTGCACAATGTGCGGCCTTGTCCAACGTGAGCTGAAACTTTTCAGATCATTCTATCTATGTCAATATTTAAATTATAAATTGCCCCCGCATTTCACTGAACGGAGCCCGAAACCACAGTGACCCGATACAGCGATTGCACACTGAAGACAGCAGTATCACAGGAGCTCTGAAACTGTGTCTTAACATAAGAACGTAAGAAATATGAGCAGGAGTCGGCCATTTGGCCCCTAAAGCCTGCTCCGCAATTTAATGAGATCATGGCTGATCTGATCTTGGGCTCAGCTCCACTTCCCTGCCCGCTCCCCATAACCCTTCACTCCCTTATTGTTCAAAAATCTGTCTCTCTCCACCTTAAATATATTCAATGGCCCAGCCTCCACAGCTCTCTGGGGCAGAGAATTCCACAGATTTACCACCCTCTGAGAGAAGAAATACCTCCTCACCTCAGTTTTAAATGGGTGACCCCTTATTCTGAAACTATGCCCCCTAGTTCTAGATTCCCCCATGAGGGGAAACATCTTCTCTGCATCTATCTTGTTGAGCCCCCTCAGTATCTTATATGTTTCAATAAGATCACCTCTCATTCTTCTAAACTCCAATGAGTATAGGCTCAACCTAACTGGTCTACAGTTTCCTGCTTTCTGTCTCCCACCCTTCTTAAATAGGGACGTCACATTTGCGGTTTTCCAATCCGCTGGGACCTCTCCAGAATTCAGGGAATTTTGGTAGATTGCAACCAAAGCATCCACTTTCTCTGCAGCCACTTCTTTTAAGACCCTAGGATGTAGGCCGTCAGGTCCAGGGGACTTGTCCACCTTTAGTCCCATTATTTTACCGAGTACTTTTTCATTAGTGATAATGATTGTTTTAAGTTCCCCCTCCCTATAGCCCCTTGATTATGTGTTATTGGGATGGTTTTAGTGTCTTCTACCGTGAAGACTGATACAAAATATTTGTTCAAAGTCTCGGCCATTTCCCTGTTCCCCATTATTAATTCCCCAGTCTCATCCTCTAAGGGACCAACATTTACTTTAGCTATTCTCTTCCTTTTTATATACCTGTAGAAGCTCTTACTATCTGTTTATATTTTTTTGCTAGTTTACTCTCATAATCCAGCTTCTCTCTCTTTACTACTTTTTTAGTCATCCTTTGCTGTTTTTTAAAAATGTCCCAATCCTCTGTCCTTCCACTAATCTCGGCAACATTGTATGCCTTTGTTTTCAATTTGATACCATCCTTTACTTCCTTAGTTAGCCACGGGCGGTTCTCCCTCTCTTAAAGTCTTTCCTTCTCACTGGAATATATTTTTGTTGAGAGTTATGAAATATCTCCTTAAATGTCTACCATTGCTTATCAACCATCTTACCCTTTAATCTATTTTCCCAGTCCACTTTAGCCAGTTCTGCCCTCATGCCATTGTAATTGCCTTTATTTAAGATCAGGTCACTGGTTTGAGACCCAACTTTCTCACCCTCCAATTGAATTTGAAATTCAACCATGCTATGATCACTCTTTCCTAAAGGATCCTTTACTATGAGATAATTTATTAATCCTGTCTCATTACACAGTACCAGATCTAAGATAGGCTGCTCCCTGGTTGGTTCCACAATGTATTGTTCTTGGAAACCATCTCGGATACACTCTATGAACTCTTCCTTGAGGCTGCCTTGGCCAATTTGATTTGTCCAATCAATAGGAAGATTAAAATCGCCCATGATTGTTGCTGTACCTTTCTTACAAGCCTCCATTATTTCTTGATTTATACTCTGTCCAACAGTATAGCTGCTGTTAGGGGGCCTATAGATTAGGCCCACCAGTGACTTCTTTCCCTTATTATTTCTTATCTCCACCCAAACTGATTCTACATCTTGCTCTTCTGAGCCACTTTCATTTCTCACTACTGCACTGATCTCATCCTTTATTAACAGAGCCACCCACCTCCTTTTCCCTTCTGTCTATCCATCCGAAATGTCAAATACCCCTGAATATTCAGTTCCCAGCCTTGGTCACCTTGCAACCACGTCTCTGTAATGGCAATCAGGTCATACCCATGTATATCTATTTGTGCCCTCAACTCATCTATCTTGTTACGAATGCTGTGCATTCAGAGAAAGAGCTTTTAAATTTTGTCTTTTTGCTATTTTTCTGTGCTTTGACCCCACTTTCTGATGCACTCTTATGTTTATACATTCTGTCCCTTCCTGTCACACTCTGGCCACCATTACCCCACCAATACCCCGGCTCTATTGCCTTCTCCTTTCTCTTTGAATTTTTTAATTCCCGCTCACCTGATACCCCCCCCCCAGTATTTAGTTTAAAGCCCTCTCTACAGTCTTGTCTTTTGTCGAATACTGTTGCTCATTCTCGTGTTTCAACAGCAGACGATCACCCAGCGGGAGCAAGTGAATCTAACATGGAGACTGATGGCCATTTCTGTGCATAATTTATGATAGTTTGCGTTGTTGTTCCATTATTAACGATGGTGTTGTTTTAGTAAACTTAGCGAATAAGGAAAATGGCGAGGTCATGAACTGATTGTGCCTCGCGCTGTTTCAAATGCCGCTTCTACACAGATCCTCAGTCTTATCAAGCAAGTGATATCGTCAGTCATTGTTACATTCAAAATAACTTCGTGATTAATTTGATAATTCTTGCTACATGTTCACTAATACCGAACGGAATATAAGCAAAGTCCACTTTGAAATGCAGCTACCGTTTGGAGACCACAACACGGAGGCATTAGACCGATGGGGACAGATATATCCACACAAGCAACAGTGCTGGAGACTATGATTGTCAATACTCAACTGAAAATAAAATTGAATGTGATTTTAAATCATACCTGGATTTAGAACGGCCAGTAGAAGGGAGACCTCAAGAACGGAACACCTCATACTTGCTGCTGTTGAGTCTGAACTGGACAGAGAGAAATGACCGAATGTGTTAGTTAGCAAAGCAAGAGGAAGTTCTCGTTTCCGTTTGTTAAAAATATTTATCAGGCTCGGTCATGTGATTATTGGTTAGAATTTCCTCAGTCACTAACTTCAATAGTTAGATTCAACATCAAGACTTGGCTTCACCATCAATAGGGGTAGACAACATTCACGGTGCTTAATTCCTAGATTATCACCGTCTCGAACAAGAATAAGCCCAGCGACCATCCCGGGCCCTCAACAGCACCAACATTGTCGAATGACCCAACAGCATCTTGAAAGACAACATTGCAGTGAAGCTTAACTGTATCAAGTGTAACAACACAATGACTAAAGAGCACGGCAGAGGCTGGGTACTCTGCGAGGATTGACTCACCACTTTCCCCCTCAATGTCTCTCCACCATTTACAAAGCTCTCTTCAGGAGCTTGATGTATACTTCCCACTCACTTGAATAGGTGCAGCCTAGAAAGCCCACACAATGTTCAAAACAATGAAGCACCATGTTTTTTTGGTCTGCACCCGTGCCACTGGATTCAGTGGCCCCACCACATGCACACTGCACCTTGAAAGGGGAAAGGTAAAGAATAAAGTTTGTGCAGAGTAGAGTTGAATGACGGGGGCTCGGTTCTATACAATGGTCAAGGAGAGCAGGGTGTAACTGTCGGAGGGGCGGTACTGAGGGAGCGCCGCACTGTCGGAGGGGCAGTACTGAGCGAGTGACGTACAGTCGGAGGGGCACTATTGAGGGAGCGCCGCACTGTCAGAGGGGCAGTATTGAGGGAGTGTCGCACTGTCGGAGAGGCAGTACTGAGGGAGCGCTGCACTGTCGGAGGGGCAGTACTGAGGGAGCGTTGCACTGTCGGAGGGGCAGTACTGAGGGAGCGCCGCACTGTCGGAGGAGCAGTACTGAGGGAGCGCCGCACTGTCAGAGGGGCAGTATTGAGGGAGCGCTGCACTGTCGGAGGGGCAGTATTGAGGGAGCGTTGCACTGTCGGAGGGTCAGTACTGAGGGAGCGCCGCACTGTCGGAGGGTCAGTACTGAGAGAGCGCCGCATTGTCGGAGGGGCAGTAATGAGAGAACGTCGCACTGGCAGAGGTGTCATCTTTCAGATGAAAGGTTAAACCCGAGGCCCGATCTGCCCTCTCAGGTGGATATAAAAGATCCCGCAGCCACTATTTCAAAGAGGAGCAGGGGAGTTTTCCCCGCTGTCCTAAGGCCAATATTTATCCCTCAAACAACATCTGGTGATCATCACATTTCTGTTTGTGGGAGCTTGCTGTGCACAAACTGGCTGCCGGGTTTCCTACATTACAACAGTGGCTACACTTCAAAAAAAAGTATTCATTGGCTGTAAGGAGCTGTGGGACGTCCTGAGGTAGTGAAAGGCACTATAGAAATGCAAGTCTTTATTTCTTCAATCAAAGGCTCACTCGGGGTGAGTTGGATCAGTGACTTGCTGTGCAGCGGATTGAAAGTTCCCGGTCTGTGCGGAGCCGGCCGATTGGTCAGTAACCTGGAGCCCAGGGTTGCAGGACTGGTGGGGTGGGGGGTCGGGGAGTGAGCTCTGTACAAAAACCACTCACAACTGGGTATTTAGAACAAGAGTGGGAAGAGAAGAGCCGAAATGATGTTTCTAAATCTGACGCCATGGTGTCCATTTCATCCAGCGGGCTGTTCCACCATGTGGGCCATCGCAACCGGTGCAGCATGTGTGTCCATTCACACACGGGCGGGCCTTTCAAACCGCGTCGGGAGGGAGGAGGGGGGTGGAAAGGGGTGAGGGGAGGACGAAGGAGGTCACTGGATCGCAGTCGGGATCAGGAAGCCCGGTCGACGCTCTCGTCTCCCACAGCCCAGGGAGGGCCCCAGTCAAACTGCAGCGTCATGGGCGTGGTGGAGAGACACTCGCGACACAGGCCGACCCCGAAGACCCCGCGGGCCCCCCCCACCCACAGCCCCGCGCCAGAGATACTGACTGTCAGCCAGAAGTCGGCCATCTTCATGGCTTTCTCGTCCGTGTCCCCTCGCTTGGCGTAATCCACCAGCTGGAAAGCAAGGGCAGATCAGTCAAACCCGCAGGCTCCTTCCCAGCACAGACAGAGGCCAGTCGGCCCCTCCAGCCTGCCCTCCTTCTGTACGCGAGCAATCCCCAAACCCATCCCACTGCCCCGCTCTCTCCATCGACAAATATTGATCCCAAATTCCCCCTTTCACAGGGGCCACGGTCTCGGCCTCAAACATGGCTTCAGTGACGTGGAGGATTGGAGAAGCTGGGATTGTTCTTCGAGCAGAGAAGGTTTCGGGCAGATTTAACAGAATCATAGAATGATACAGCGCAGGAGGAGGCCATTCGGCCCATCGTGCCTGTGCTGGCTCTTTGGACCCACTCCCCTGCTCTTTCCCCAGGGCCCGGAAAATGTTTCCTTTTCAAGTATTTATCCAATTCCCTTTTGAAAGTTATTACTGAATCTGCTTCCACCGGCCTTTCAGGCAGCGCATTCCAGATCACAACAACTCGCTGCGTAAAAATAATCTCCTCATCTCCCCTCTGGTTCTTTAACCGATCACCTTAAATCTGTGTCCTCTGGTTACCGACCCTTCTACCATTGGAAACAGTTCCCCCTCATTTACTCTCAAAACCATTTATGATTTTGAATACAATCTTCCCCTTAACCTTCTCTGCTCTAAGGAGAGCAATCCCAGCTCCTCCAGTCTCTCCATATAAATGAAGTTCCTCATCCCTGGAACCATTCTCCTAAAGAGCGGCGTTCAAAATCATGGGGGTTTTGATCGAGTAAATGAGGAGCAGTACTGAGGGAGCGCTGCACTGTCGGAGGGGCAGCACTGAGGGAGCGCCGCACTGTCAGAGGGGCAGTGCTGAGGGAGCGCTGCACTGTCGGAGGGGCAGCACTGAGGGAGCGCCGCACTGTCAGAGGGGCAGTGCTGAGGGAGCGCTGCACTGTCGGAGGGGCAGCACTGAGGGAGCGCCGCACTGTCGGAGGGGCAGTACTGAGGGCGCGCTGAACTTCTGAGGTGCTGTCTTTCGGATGAGACTTTAAACCGAGGCCCCATCTGCCCTCTCAGGTGAACGTAGAAGGCTCTGCAGCCTCTATTGGAACAAGAGCAGGGGAAGTTATCCCAGGTGTCCTGGGCCAATATTTACCCCTCAACCAATAATCACTGAAAACAAATGGTCTGGTCTTATTTTTAATCCATTCATGGGATGTGGCCGTCGCTGGCAAGGCCAGCATTTATTACCCTTCCCTAGTTGTCCTTGAGAAGGTGGTGGTGAGCCGCCTTCTTGAACCGCTGCAGTCCGTGTGGTGAAGGTACTTCCACAGTGCTGTTAGGTAGGGAGTTCCAGGATTTTGACCCAGCGACGATGAATAAACGGCGATATATCTCCAAGTCAGGATGGTGTGTGACTTGGAGGGGAAACTTGGAGGTGGTGATGTTCCCAACATATTGCTGTTTGTGGGAGCTTGCTGTGCGCAAATTGGCTGCTCTGTTACCTACATTACAACAGTGACCACACTTGAAAAAGTACATCATTGGCTGTGAAGTGCTTTGGGATGTCCCGAGGATGTGAAAGGCGCTATATAAATGCGAATCTCTTTCTTGTCTATGGAACAATAGCGTCCCATCCCTGGTGAGTCCCTGGACACTCCTGCAGGGATCCTCCAGGACACTCCTGCAATGGGCCCTGGGTGCGTCTCTGCTCCGAGACCCGGTTCCTTTGTCTGCTGCGATGCTTCGATCAGGCACAGGATGAGATTCCTCCTTTCATCCTTTCGATGTCCTTTAGGTGACTGCTTTTGAAAATCCAAATTAAAAACCAGCATTTGGAGGTCAGTGTTCAGTATTTTAGCTACACCTCCAGGAGATCCCGCCTCCTGGATTTGGGAATTCGAGCTGCTCCAGATGATCATTCCGGACGTGGCTGGCCATTCGGCCCATCTTAATGCTCCCATCCAGAACAGCCCATCGCTGCCTCCAATTGTTTCTTAACCCATTCCAGGATTGTGCCTCATGCCCCATGCCTCTATCTGCCAGTCCATTCCAAGTATTGGTCACTCCCTCTGTGTGAAGTAAACCTTCCTGATAACAGCCCGAGTTTCCTTTAACTAGTTTGAAGCCGTGTCTCCTTGTCCAAATCGCACAGGTTCATTTGAAGTAACATTCCGGATATTCAGCCCTCTCTATTGCACTGCAGCAACTCACCAAGGCCTCTTCGGCAGCACTTCCCAAACCCGCCATCTCTACCGCCCAGAAGGACAAGGGCAGCAGGCGCATTGGAACACCACCACCTCCAAGTTCCCCTCCAAGTCACACACCATCCTGACTTGGAGATACATCGGCTGATCCTCCATCGGCGCTGGGTCAATATCCTGGAACTGGCTCCCTAACAGCACTGTGGGAGCACCTTCACCACACGGACTGCAGCGGTTCAAGAAGGTGGCTCCCCATCACCTTCTCAAGAGCAACTCGGGATGGGTAATAAATGCCGGCCTTGCCAACGACGCCCACATCCCAGGAAAGATTTTATTTTAAATTCCTCAATACGATCACTTTTAGGGAGCCTCCTTTCCATGTTGAATCAGCCAAATCTCTCCACACAACTCAGTCCCTCAGGCGCCGGGGATCGGTCTCGTGGCTCTACTCTGTGACGCCCCTAGTAGTTGAATGTCTCCCTTATGACTCCGTGTCCAGAACTGGACCCAGTACATTTAAAAGAAAGATTTGCATTAATATGGCGCCTTTCACTACCACCAGACATCCCAAAGCGCTTTACAGCCAATGAAGTGTTTTGAAGTGTGGTCACTGTTGTAATGTAGGAAACGCGGCAGGCAATTTGTACACAGCAAGCTCCCACAAACTGCAATGTGATGATGACCAGATAATCTGTTTTCTAGTGATGTTGGTTGAGGGATAAGCGCTATATAAATGCAAGTCTTTCTTTCTTTTAATAAGGTTAGATTTTAAAAAATAGAAAATAAATTTATATTTAAGAAATTAAGATCATGTTTTTTTAAATCAAATAGATTACAATAAAATTAAAGAGGGGTTAAAATGAACTAATTTTTTTAAGTGTGACTAAGTGTAAGAGGTTGAAGTGAATGAGAAGTTTGAGTGGAATGTGAAAGTGCTGCCTGTATTGATTTCTTTGTGGGTTCAATGATGAGACATTTATGAAAGAGAATGGCCTAGAAATTCAGTGCCCTTAGCGCCGATTTTGCGGCGCTAGAGGGCCTAGCGCTGCAATTGGCGCCGGCGCCGAAATTGCCTGGGGCCCTTCCGCCGCGGTAGACCGGTAGCGCTGCGCCGGCACCGATGACGTCATCGGTGTGCGCGGCGTCCCGGTTGCCATGCCGACGGGCCCCAGCGCCGAAATTCAGTTGCGGCCGCCTCGCCCGTGGCAGCCGCAACTAAGACTCTGGCAACAGAGTCTTACATGACTTTGCGCCGGCGCATTAAAGGCCCCGCGGCGGCCGGCCGCTTTCCCGCCGGCCGCCTGGCCGCAGCTCCCTCCCCGGACTTCCCCCCCCCCCCCGGAACAGAAGCAAGCCCGGCACTTGTCCGAGGTGCCGGGCTCATTTTTAAAAAGATTTTCGCGGGCCGCGGCCGGGTGCAGGCAGCTCCTCCTTAAGGGAAGGAGGAGGCCTGCACTTCCCGAACCTGCCGCACCGCAGCGGGCGCCGCAGCGCCGGAATAGCGCCGATATTCAGCGCGTAGCGCCAGTTTTCAGGCGCAAACAGCTCTCAGCAGCGCCGGCAGCCGTTTGGGCGCAGAACTATTGAATTTTGGGCCCAACCAGCGCGACTTAGCTCCGGCACTAACTTCCGGCGCTAAAGCCCTGGCTGCGCCAAAACTCAATTTCTAGGCCAATGAGTTTTAATCTAAAGTCTGTTCAACTCTTTTATACAGCATTTCAGGAGCTATCATGCTAGTGATGCATCTTAAACGAAACTGAAACCAAACTCCTCAGCTAGTCTCTCACATGACCTCTGCTGGTCAGGCATAAGTAATCAATACATGCAACTATGCTAGTAAGGCATGATAATCAAACAGGCAAATAACATCACTATTTGCTGATATCATTACATCTCCCTTTCTTAAAACAAAAGTATTTTACTTTTAACTAACAACATGTTTTCTTTGTATTAATCTGCATTTTAACTGTAACACTTAATGAACTTACATTAACATTATCATTATCAAGGTTTTTTAACCTTGCTTTGTGTGTTCACATGAAATATGTCAATACACTAGAACTTGAAGAAAGAATAAGATAACATTACTTCCTTCTATAACAATAGTTCTTAAATTTGCTCAATGAGTCTCTCAGGAGGCTTCACGTGTCTTGAGGATTTTCTGATTGATTGTCCTTGAATCTGAGTTGTTGCCTCAGATGATCGGTTCTCAGCTGTGTGATCAGGTTGTTCAACAGTATCAGTCTTCTGACTTGCTGTGGCTGGTCCCATGAGAAGATCTCGATGATTTCTTCTCAGAACAGCACCCTCATCTGTCTGAATGGTGTATGATCTTGGTTGAACTTCACTCAGGACAGTTCCCTTCTCCGTCCATGTGTTTGTTTTGTCTTTGAACCTTACTTGGTCACCAGTGTGGAGTTCAGGTAGGTTTTGTGTTCCTCTGTCATAGTAGTACTTTTGCTTTTCTTTCTGTTGTTCTTTGAACTTCCGCACTTTCTCCCCCTCTTTTGTTTTCAGGAGGTTCTCCGGGATGGGTAGGTTTGACCTTAGCCGACGTCCCATCAGGAGTTGGGCTGGTGACATACCACACTCGAGCGGCGTTGTGCGGTATACAAGCATGCTCTGGTAGAAGTCAGTTCCACTGTCTTTTGCCTTGTACATCAGTCTTTTCACTGTCTGGACCGATTTTTCCACTAGTCCATTGGACTGTGGAAAGTGAGGACTTGATGTTGTGTGGACAAAGTCCCACTCTTTGGCAAAGTGTCGGAAACTTGCATTGTAAAACTGAGGTCCGTTGTCTGTGAAGACCTTGCTTGCCACGCCATGTCTGGAGAATATGGCTTTCATACATGTTATCACAGCATCTGCAGTGGTGGTGTGCAGTCTACAAACCTCTGGATACAGGGAGTAATAGTCTGTGACTACAAGATAGTCCTTCCCTTGACATACGAATAGGTCAGCGCCTACCTTCTGGTAAGGTCTGTCTGGTGCTGGGTGTGGCTTTAGTGGTTCTACCGGATTGCTTGCTGGATATTTCAGGCATATTGTGCAGTTTGACACCTCATTTGTCACATCTTGGTTGATTCGTGGCCAGTACATCACCTCTCGTGCTCTTTTCTTACACTTTTCGATTCCCAGATGTCCTCCATGGATCTTTTTTAGCATCTCTCTTCTCAGACTCTTTGGGATAACTATTTTACTTCCTTTGTAGATGATGTCTTTGACCACTGATAGTTCCGCCCTGCAGTTCCAGTACTCTGCTATATCAGGTGAGCAGTCTTGCTTCATGTTGGGCCATCCATCCAAGATGCTTTTTCTCAGTCGTCTCATTGTTTCATCTTTGTTTGTCTCAGTCTTTATGAGCTCCATTTTTGCATCTGCTATGGGTAGTGCACTTGTGATCATGTAGAACGAAACTGAAACTAAACTCCTCAGCTAGTCTCTCACATGACCTCTGCTGGTCAGGCATAAGTAATCAATACATGCAACTATTCTAGTAAGGCATGATAATCAAACAGGCAAACAACATCACTATTTGCTGATATCATTACACTGCTCAGGTTGAACTGGGCTGAATGTGGGTCCTGGGCCTGAGGCTGGGGGAGGGGAGAGGAAGGGGACCTGGGCCTAGTCTCCAGGGCCCAGCCCGCCCACTCATTCCTGCTCCCGGCGCCTCTCCGGCCCCACTTACCCCAACTCCGGGGCCTTATCGGCGGCTAGCGGGTGCCCACTCCCAGGGCGGCTCTTTCTCCGCGGCTCCGGCGGGTTTTTTTAACCCGGTTTTCTTCCTCTTTTAAACAACAAGAAGCCACTTTTCCCCCTCACACGGGCGCCGCCATCTTCTTTCTGGCCCCGCATCCCTGCCCTAAACCCGCCGGCCGGCGCACCTCGCCCCGCCAACAAACGTTCCGCCTGACTCCCCTCGGATCAGAGGCAATTCAGTCATTTTCAGAATAAAAAGAAAGACTTGCATTTATATAGCGCCTTTCACGTCCACCGGACATCTCAAAGTGCTTTTCAGCCAATGAAGTACTTTTGAACTGTAGTCACTGTTGTAATGTGGGAAATGCAGCAGCCAATTTGTGCACAGCAAGCTCCCACAAAGAGCAATGTGATAATGACCAGATCATGTGTTTTTGTTGCACCCACTATTAGAGCCAGGGGAACTTAAACAGCAGAAGAGAGGAGACTGGGGGAGAAAGAGCAAAGGATGGCAACGGATGGCGAAGGAGCTCCCTCGGGAGCTGCCAGCCCAGGAGCCATCTTGTAAAACAATTGATCTTTCACAATTTTGTGCCCTCGACCGCTATCTATAACCGGCTAGAGGCTAAAATATATTAGCATTAAATGAACTGCTCAATGACAATGAATCAGATCACAATTTGCTTGTTTAATAATGTTCGAATAACTCTGTACACCAACATAGATTTTACTTGGACAATGTAGACGCAGATCAACCAGTTTGCATGGAAATATTTTAAATACAATACAGAATAATACAAATTAAAACACATTTCGGCCTGTCGAGCCTGAGTCAAATAAATTACACGTTTCAACCAACTTTACAATTTTCAAATTGAGCTTCTACTTAAACTCTTGTCGACACTTTCTTAAACTTTGAAAACTACAATAACAGCATTTTACTGAACATCTGTTCACGAAATCTCATGGGCAACGATTTTTCAGTCACTATATTTATTAACACAGTATATTTTGTGATAGGCACCTTTACCAACACAGATGTAACCAGACTGCATAAAAACAGCATCGATCCCAGCGATCTCTCACCATCAGAATAAAGGGGCTGTGACAGCTTGTTGGGACAAAGACTCACGGAGATTAAACACATTCTGCAGATGCTGCAGTTTATATCAGAGGGAACATTTTGAAATCCCAGTCAGAAGATACAATTTCAGAGCGAGAGAGTCAGACATTAGGCTACAGCAACAGAGCCCCAAATCTCCAATCCTCACTGGGAGTGAGGAATTGTGGGATTTACCCTTATATTCCATCTTAATCCACGCACAAATATTATCATAAAAAAGAGTGAAAGGTAAGAATTATAAATATGAGTAATATTTGAGATAACTAGTGGTTATTGAAGGCCATTCAAATAGAAAGAAATATTTAAACTTAGTCAAATTATAAATTGGTTACCGTTCTCTTCATTATGTTTCGGAACATTTTCTCAGGTGAATTTTGAAAGCTGTTGAATCCTTGAAGAATTCCCCACAATGATGGCAGGTTTCAAAGCACGTGTGAGCTTTCAACTGATAGATGTAAACAAAACTCTCTCCACATTCAGCACATTTATACGGCCTCTCTCCTGTGTGGATCCGCTGGTGATTATGCAGGCTCCCTGACTCTGTGAAACTCTTTCCACATTCAGCACATTTATACGGTCTCTCTCCTGTGTGGATCCGCTGGTGTCCACGGAGGTGCCCTGAATCTGTGAAACTCTTTCCACATTCAGCACATTTATACGGCCTCTCTCCTGTGTGGATCCGCTGGTGTCTATGGAGGTGCCCTGACACTGTGAAACTCTTTCCACATTCAGCACATTTAAACGGTCTCTCTCCTGTGTGGATCCGCTGGTGTCTCTGGAGGTTCCCTGCCCGTGTGAAACTCTTTCCACATTCACTACATTTATGCGGCCTATCGCCTGTGTGGATCTGCTGGTCTAGGTGAAAATCTCCTGATTTTATACATTCTCTCCTGTGGACAGATTGTGTGAATGATCCCTGCCCATTTTTGCGTTGTGCAAGATACTTTATGCTGGAAGGAGGAGATTGCCCTGCTGAAATTTGTCCACTGGATTCTGGATGTCTTCTGGTGTGTTTCTGAAGAAAATCTGCAGTGGTAAAAGCAACATTGCAATGTGGGCAAGGATGGCACTCATCTCGGTGCACTTGTTGCCCTGCTGGAGAAGGAAGAAAGAGAAATTGTCAGTGTAATGAATCATCTAGAAGTATCTTTTGGTATGACAATTTGTGGTTATTTCAGTGTAAACGCAGGGCTCTTTAGATGTTAATATAGTGAATTTAGAGCCTCCTCCAGTGAATGAAGTGGTGAGGGGGGGAATCATCAATAGTGCGTGGAGATTTAAAGGGCAGCCCCAGCCCCGCGCACAGCCCCCAGACACAGCCCCGCCCCCAGTCCACAGTAACAGCCCCGCCCCCAGTCCAGTCACAGCCCCGCCCCAGTCCTGCCACAGCCCCGCCCCAGTCCACAGTAACAGCCCCGCCCCCAGTCCAGTCACAGCCCCGCCCCAGTCCACAGTAACAGCCCCGCCCCCAGTCCACAGTCCTGCCCCCAGTCCCAGACCCCACACCCCAGTCCCAGAGAGAGAGAGTGGGGCAGAGAGAGAGAGAGAGGGTGGGCAGAGAGAGAGAGAGAGAGTGGGACAGAGAGAGAGAGAGAGAGTGGGGCAGAGAGAGAGAGAGTGGGGCAGAGAGAGAGAGAGAGTGGGACAGAGAGAGAGAGAGTGGGGCGGAGAGAGAGAGAGAGAGTGGGGTAGAGAGAGAGAGTGGGACAGAGAGAGAGAGTGGGGCAGAGAGAGAGAGAGAGTGCGGCAGAGAGAGAGAGAGTGGGGCAGAGAGAGAGAGTGTGGGGCAGAGAGAGAGCGAGAGTGGGGGAGAGAGAGAGAGAGAGTGTGGGCAGAGAGAGAGAGAGAGTGGGGCAGAGAGAGAGAGAGTGGGGCAGAGAGAGAGAGAGTGGGGCAGAGAGAGAGAGAGAGAGTGGGGGAGAGCGAGAGAGAGAGTGGGGCAGAGAGAGAGAGAGTGGGGCAGAGAGAGAGAGAGTGGGGCAGAGAGAGAGAGAGAGAGTGGGGCAGAGAGAGAGAGAGAGTGGGGGAGAGAGAGAGAGAGTGGGGCAGAGAGAGAGAGAGAGTGGGGGGAGAGAGAGAGAGAGAGTGGGGGAGAGAGAGAGAGAGAGAGAGTGGGGCAGAGAGAGAGAGAGAGTGGGGGAGAGAGAGAGAGAGTGGGGAGAGAGAGAGAGAGTGGGGCAGAGAGAGAGAGAGAGAGTGGGGGCAGAGAGAGAGAGAGAGTGGGGGAGAGAGAGAGAGAGAGTGGGGCAGAGAGAGAGAGAGTGGGGCAGAGAGAGAGAGAGAGAGAGTGGGGCAGAGAGAGAGAGAGAGTGGGGCAGAGAAAGAGAGAGAGAGTGGGGGCAGAGAGAGAGAGAGAGAGGAGAGTGGGGGCAGAGAGAGAGAGAGAGAGAGTGGGGGAGGAGAGAGAGAGAGAGAGTGGGGCAGAGAGAGAGAGAGAGAGAGAAAGGGGCATAGAGAGAGAGAGAGTGGGGCAGAGAGAGAGAGAGAAAGGGGCATAGAGAGAGAGAGAGTGGGGGCAGAGAGTATGGGGTGGAGAGAGAGGGAGAGAGAAAGGCAGAGAGGGAGCAGAGAGAGGGAGCAGGCATAGAGAGAGGGGGGAGGCCGAAAGAAAGCGGAGATTGGAGGGGGGGAGAGAGCGAGGGAGGGGGGAGAGAGGGAGGGGAGAGAGAGAGGGAGGAGGGAGAGAGGGAGGGAAGGAAGTTGGGTCGGGTAAGGAGGAGGTCAGGAAGTTGGGTGGGGTGGGGTGGGGATGAGGTCAGCAAGTTGGGTGGGGAGGGGAGGGGATCAGGAAGTTGGGTGGGTGGGAGGAGGTCAGGAAGTTGGGCGGGGTGACGGGGTCAGGAAGTTGAGTGGGGTGGGGAGGAGGTCAGGAAGTTGGGTGAGGTGGGGTGGAGGTCAGGAAGTTGGGTGGGGTGGGGAGGAGGTCAGGAAGTTGTTTGGGGTGAGGAGGAGGACAGGAAGGTGGGCGGGGTGGGGAGGGGGTCAGGAAGTTGGGTGGGGTGGGGAGGGGGTCAGGAAGTTGGGTCCGGTGGGGAGGGGGTCAGGAAGTTGGGTGGGATGGGGAGGAGGTCAGGAAGTTGGGTGGGATGGGGAGGAGGTCAGGAAGTTGGGTGGGGTGGGGAGGGGGTCAGGAAGTTGGGTTGGGTGGGGGGGGTCAGGAAGTTGGGTGGGGAGGAGGTCAGGAACATGTTTGGGGGGTGGGAGATGGTCTTAACCCGCGAGGGTGGGCCCTGTCTGTTCCAAGTGAGCTCTGTTCTGTCTGGAGTTTGCAGTCAGAATGGCTCGAATTACACTTTACAAAGTCACTGATTACGTCGGCTGGGAGGATCTAATTACACATTCCAGAGAAACTGCTGGGTGTGTCTTGTCCTCCAGGGGGACCAATCAGCACTCAGGACTTGTCATCCAAGGGAACCAATCAGAGCTTTAGGTGTTGCAAATAAACACATACTTTAAAGAATACGACCAAAGATTTCAAGGTTCATGCATTCAGTCTTTGAAATCCTCCAAGTAACAAGGTAGATATCAATACTCTTTCAATAACTTTATAAACCAGTGTGAAAATCAATTTTCTTAAAACAGGACAGAAATTAAACAGCAAGTGTTGAATAAAAGAGCTGGGGAACTGGCTGGGAGTTGCCAGAGGCCCCAACAGTGCAATGAAGCTCACTGTATCTTTATAAATAACAACAACAACTTATATTTATATAGCGCCTTTAACGTAGTAAAACGTCACAAGGCACTTCACAGGAGTATTATAAGGAGAACAACCCCAGCTTCTTTAGTCTCTATACATAACATAAGGACATAAGAGTTCTGACGAAGGGTCATCGACCCGAAACGTTAACTCTGTTTCTCTCTCCACAGATGTTGTCTGACCTGCTGAGTATTGCCAGCATTTTCTGTTTTTATGTTATATTATATAAGAACAATAAGAATTCGGAGCAGGAGTCGGCCATACGGCCCCTCGAGCCTTCTCCACCATTCAATAAGATCATGACTGATCTTCGACCTCAACTCCACTTTCCCGCCCGATCTCCATATCCCTTGATTCCCCTAGATTCCAAAAGTCTATCTATCTCAGCATTGAATATACTCAATGACTCAGCATCCATAGCCCTTTGGGGCAGAGAATTTTAAAGATTCACAACTCCCTGAGTGAAGAAATTCCTCCTCATCTCAGTCTTAAATGGCCGACCCCTTATCCTGAGACTATGCCCCCTAGTTCTCGCCTTTCCAGCCAGGGGAAGCAGCCTCTCAGTCTACCCTACAATCACCCTCAGAATCTTATATGTTTCAATGAGATCACCCCTCATTCTTCTAAACTCCTGTGTATAGGCTCAATCTACTCAATCTCTCCTCATAGGATAACCTGCTCATCCCAGGAATCAATCTAGTGAACCTTTGTTGCACCGCCTCTAAGGCAAGTATATCCTTCCTCAGATAAGGTGACCAAAACTGTGCACAGTACTCCAGGTGTGGTCTCACCAAAGCCCTGCACAACTGTAGCGAGACTTCCTTAATCTTGTCCTACAGCCCCCTTACAATAAAGACCGACTTGCCATTTGCCATCCTAATGGCTTGCTGTACCTGCTTGCTAACTCTGTGCTTCCTGTATGAGGACACCTAAATCTTTCTGAACACCAACATTTAATAGTTTCTCACCATTTAAAAAATATTCTGTTTTTCTATTCTTCCTACCAAACTGAATAACATCAGATTTCCTCACATTATACTCCATCTGCCACCTTATTGCCCACTCACTTAACCTGTCTATACCCCTTTGCAGGCTCTTTGTGCCCTCCTCACAGCTTACTTTCCCACCTAGTTTTGTAACGTCAGCAAACCTGGATATATTACACTCGGTCCCTTCATCTAAGTTATTAATATAAATTGTGAATAACTGAGGCCCAAGTACTGATCCTTGCGGCACCCCACTAGTTACAGCCTGCCAACCCGAAAATGATGCGTTTATCCCTACTCTCTGTTTTCTGTCCGTCAACCAATCCTCTATCCATGCTGATAAATTACCCTCAACCGCATGAGCCCTTATCTTGCATAACAACCTTTTATGTGGCACCTTATCGAATGCCTTTTGGAAATCCAAATTTACCATCTACCCTGCGAGTTACATCCTCAAAAAACTCTAATCAATTTGTTAAACACGATTTCTCTTTCATAAAACCATGTTGACTCTGCCTAATGATATTACGATTTTCTAAATGCCCTGTTACCACTTCCTTAATAATTGATTCCAGCATTTTCTCGACAATTGATGTCAAGCTAATTGGACGGTAGTTCTATGTTTTCTCTCTCCCTCCTTTCTTGAATAGCGGTGTTACATTTGCTACCTTCCATACCACTGGAACTGTTCTAGAATCTAGGGAATTTTGGAAAATCACAACCAATGCACCCACTATCTCTGCAGTTATCTCTTGTAGAACCCGAGGATGTAGGGGTCCAGGGGATGTGTTGGCTTTTAGTCCCATTATTTTCTCAAGTACTTTTTCTCTACTGTTCTTAATCATTTCCCTTCCTTTCATTTGCCCCTTGGTGCCCCACTATTTTTGGTTTGTTTTTTGTGTCTTCTACTGTGAAAACAGATACAAAATATTTGTTTAAGGTCTCTGCCATTTCCTTATTCCCCATTATAATTTCTCCTGTCTCGGCTCCTAAGGGATCAATGCTTACTTTTGCTACTCTCTTCCATTCTGCATACTTGTAGATACTCTTACAATCTGTTCTTATATTTCTTGCTACTTTACTCTCCTATTCTATTTTGTCCCTTTTTATCAATGTTTTGGTCATTCTTTGATGGTCTCTAAAGCTTATTACTGTTCTTTGCAACATTATAAGCCTCTTTTAATCCAATACTATTCTTAACTTCTTCAGTTAGCCAAGGATGGATCAGTTTTCAACAGGAGTTTTTAATTCTCAAAGGAATGTATATTCACTGAGAATATTGGAATATGTTTTTAAATGTTTGCCACTGCTTATCTACCATCGGATCTTCTAATCTAATTTCCCAATCTACCATAGCCAACATACCACTCATACCTATGTAATTGGCTTTATTTAAATTTAAGACACTAGTTCAGACATAAGTATTTCACTCTCAAGCCCAATGTGATATTCTATCATATTATGATCACTCTTTCCCAGAGGATCCTTTACTATGAGATAACTGAAGCCTCCCATCCCTGGTATGATTCTGGTAAATCTCCTTTGCAACTTCTCTAAGGCTTTGACATTCCTTCTAAAGTGTAGTGCACAGATTTGGGCACAATACTCTAACTGAGGCCTAAACAGTGATTTATAAAGGTTTACCATAATTTCCTTGCGTTGGTACTCCATGCCTCTATTGATAAAGTCTAGGGTCACAAATGATTTATTAATAGACATAACAATATGCCCTGCCACCTTCAAAGATTTGAGTATGTGAATCCCAAAGTGTCTGTTGCCTCTCCTCAGTTTTCCTTCCAAAATGCATCACTTCACACTGTTCTGCATTAAATTTCATCTGCCATGTGACTTCCCATTTCATTAGTCTATCTACATCTTCCTGAAAACTTCTACTATCCTTTTCACTGTTTATTACGTTTCCAAGCTTTGTGCCATCTGCAAACATTGAAATTATGCCCCCAATTGTCAAAGTCCAGATCATAAAGAGCAGGGGTCCTAATACTGACCCCTGGGGGATACCACTGTATACTTCCCTCCAGTCTCATAAACAACCATTCAGCACTACTCTTTGCTTTCTGTCTCATGGCCAATTTTGAATCAACGCTAACATTCCCCCTTTGATCCCATGGTCCCATGGGCTTCAATTTTGTTAACAAGTCTATTACGTCACACTTTATCAAACACCTTTGAGACTGTAACAGAAAACAAATGATACTTTGGCTACAGTTCCCAATTTTGGTCAGAATCCTTACATTTTGGTTCTTGTTTTGCCACCGACATTGTGGTCCATTTGATACCGAGTTCCTTGGCATATTCATCACCATACCAGACCAGCAGCCTGCACCGAGGAGGAACAGGCTTGCAGGTCCTGTAATAAATTTTGCCGCAGTGCTGAAAGGCTACAAGGTTCTGCTCCTCCTCCTTTCTGGCACAGTTAACAAACCTGGAACATAACATACAAATATTTAAGTGGCCAAAAATAAGTTAAAATTGTAAAATGAATACAGAATGTAAAGCATATTAGTATAGTGAGTTAGAATGAGAGAACATGTCCCCAGCCATGGACAAATTTCAAATTCAAACATACTGTCAGGAGAGGACACTCAAGGGTAGATTTTGCCGAACCTGTCGGGAAGAAGGCGGGACTTCCCCTTTCGGGTTTTTACCCGCCTACTTCGACGTCCGGCCAATTAAGGGCCACCCGGCAACAGGTGACGTCACAGACTGAAATTTCATCTGTCAGGAGTTCTTGACCTATGAAAGATCAATGTTTTACAGCTGTTTGAAGCTGTGAAACACTGACACTCTGAGTTCTAAGCGGAGTCCTTCTATGCAGACTCAGTTAGAACTGTCACCGGCACTCAAAACTGAAGACTGTCACTTTTGACAGATCGCAGCCATTCAGCTTTCAGTTCCGGCTGAGTGATGGGCTCCCAACGGCTACAGGAAGAAAGGCTGTTAAGATAAGTACAGGAAAAAGTTCTTTACACACTTTAGACACACCAAACACACTTACCTTTGCACTCATGCACCCATCACTTACCTGAGCGCCGACATCGCGACCCCTCCAACTACTTCAACCTGATGGCCCGCACTAACCTGGCGTGATTTGGAGCCGTCAGGAAACCCACACGAAACCCCTCAAAATAGGGATTAGGCTAAAAAATGCCTATTAACTACCTGTTAATAGGCAGTTAATTGGCACTAATCCCTTCCCGCCTGGTTTCGGCAGGTCCCAGTGCGGGGCGAGTACCCGCCGCCCCTGAAACTTACGTGGGGCTGGGTATTGGGCGGGATGGTGTCGGGACCCCCAAATTTGGGATTTCCCCCTCCCCCCCGCCACACGCCTGAAACCCCGCCTGACGGCTCCCCGAAAATCTAGCCCTCAGTGTAGATACGAAAGATAATGGGGAAAAATTCAGTATCGCCCCGTTTGGGGCGCCATTATTGGCCGCGAGCAAAGTTTAGCGCCTGGTGCTAATCATCGCCTCCGACAGCAAACTTGGCTTTTATCGCCCCTGGAGGTGATTGGAGCGCTAAATCAGGCACTTCACACCTGTCTTAAGGCGCAAAGGCCGAAGAGCGAGGCGCTACCTCAGAGTGCTGGTGAAGCAAGGAAGGGCAAATCAAAATAAACCTGCAAAGTGCTGCTCAGTACTCAAAACTCCTTCACACAGCGTTGAATCTCTCTAGAAGTCTCTCTCTCTCTCTCAGAATGCGTGGTGCAAAAATGTCAGACAAAAAAAGGCAGCAAGCGGTCGCCTTTAAATAGCGCTCCCCTAGTCCCTTTCTGACAGCATAACGCTCCCCTCAACCTGTCATTACTAGCGGCAGGCGCCACTCAATATTCGGTCTGGGGCACTAATGGGGCGTTGCGCACTCGACTGACGTCACTATCTGCCGGCGTAGGAGATCGTGGCGGTAGTGTTTAGCGCCGCCGCAAAATGTCTGCTTAATTTCGCGAGCGGCGCAAACATCGTCGCGCCCGGGCGCTAGTTGCTTTGCGCCCCATTAGCGCCCTCTTAAGGCACTAACGGGAGGCGCAAACAACTGAATTTTCCCCCCAATGGCCCCAATATTTCCAAGGAGGAAGTGTCTGACAGGGGGTGGGGGAGGTGCAGCGATCCAGAAATATGGGTTTCCTGGAGTTCCTGCTGAATTTAACGCCTCGAGCTGATTGAAAATTTTGGCTCGTTTTCTCGGCCACAGCCACCCAGAATGAGAGGCTGACTGACTGTTGGGTGGGATATTGTACTGGATGGATCAAATGAAATGGGACAAATGATCTTCTTCATCCGTTACTATCTTGTGACCCTCACTATATGGTATCAGTCTTCCCTCACCTCATCCAATTTGATGTAGATTCATCCTTCGCATCAATGTATTCAAAATCCTTGTTGGATTTGCTAATCTGCAGAAAGGTGTTTTGATAAAAAGACTGAATTAATAAAAATTTTAAAAGCAACTTTATCTTTATATTAGACTGTCATGAGGCTTAACATGTATTGCAAGATTCTAGTACATAGCCTCCCACTTCTTTGAGTAAAAATTGACCTTCCTCTTCCCTGTGTCCTGTGATTATACCTTTTCATCCGAGTGCCCAGATCAGCACGATGGCTGGGGTTGAAATGATGTAGCATAGGAGCTCGAAAAATAGTATAATGGTGCTGAACAGTTTCAGGAAGCTTTGTAAAGTGGGGAAACATCCCTGAATTACTGTATTGTCAGAGCGCCCAGGATTTGGCAACTACTGTTCAATGCATTCTGAATCTAGGAATGATGAGAGTTGGTTGAGGTGACACCTGACTCACCTTTGTTCATAAATACAATGACAGCAGGCTCTGGGAATCTCCTGGAACTGCTTTAATAGGATAATACCTGAATTAGAGCAGCAGCACTAAATTAATCAGAAGATGAACAAAGTAAAAGGGACTGGAATGTAGGCTCATTCTTAGTTGACCTTGGCTCCAGTACAAAGACATTGGATTAAAATGATAACAGCTACAAGGCCATCCAATACCAACAGGCTCTATTCCTCAAAAACAGGAGTGGCGAATCAAGCTAAGAATGCAATAGACAGGCCTAGAAATTGGATAAGGCCCAAAAACAGGCGCAGGCAGCACGATGTGCCCACGCCCGTTCAAAGTAGTGCAGGCAGCACATAAAATTCACGCTGCCTGCTCATTATAATGATTGTAGCGCTGAAATGTGCAGCTGATTGTCTTAGTGCTGATTCAGGGGGCCAATATTGGGTGGAGTCTCGTGGCCAATAAAGTTTGTTCAAGGCTCTAATACAGGGGAAGTGCTTTTTTGCACAAACACCTCATTGTCATTGTGCAGAAAACCATGGCCCAATAGCCAAGAAAGAGGGCAAGGAGATTTTCTGATGTGGCACTGGGGGCCTTGATCCTGGAGGTTCTATGACATCCTCAGGTCCTCTACCAACAGGGGGCAGGAGGCCCGCGGACACAAGAAGACTGTGGGTGGAGACTGCTGAAGCCGTCAGTACGATGAGTGTTGGATCCAGTGCCGCAAAATGTTTAGTGACCTCACACGACTGGTCACGGTGAGTAAATGCCATATCAAATACCATATCTCACCATCTGTGCCATGAATCGCGCACGCTGTTCAATGCACCAAACCCCCACCAACAATCTCTAGCCAGCACCACTCATACCTCACAAACTTACCACTGCTGCAAGACTTACACCCACATCTCACACCTTGCACAAATTGCCAGCTATTCAACCATGGCAGGCACATCTCCCAAACATATTGTACCGCACTCACTGACACTTCCCTTTCTCTTGCAGGCCAAGTTGGCACACAACCTCCGGGAGCACCAGCAGATGGGTGAAGAGTCATCGGGTGGCAGTACTGTCAACAAGGGCAAACGGTGATGACGAAGTCCAGCAGCACCTTCAGTGTGCCAGTGCAGCCTTCGGTCGCCTCAGGAAGAGAGTGTTTGAAGACCAGGACCTCAAACCCGGCACCAAGCTCATGGTCTACAGAGCAGTAGTGATTTACAGCAGGCACCTCAAAGCACTGGAGAGGTACCACCAATGCTGCCTCCGCAAGATCCTGCAAATCCATTGGCAGGATAGGCGCACCAATGTTAGTGTTCTCGCTCAGGCCAACATTCCCAGCATCGAAGCTTTGACCACGCTCGATCAGCTCCGATGGACAAGTCACATCATCCACATGCCCGATACGAGACTCCCAAAACAAGCGCTCTACTCGGAGCTCTGACACGGCAATAGGGCCCCAGGTGGGCAGAGGAAATGCTTCAAGGACACCCTCAAAGCCTCCTTGAAAAAGTGCAACGTCCCCACCAACACCTGGGAATCCCTGGCCCAAGACCGCACAAAATGGAGGAGAAGCATCCGGGAAGGCACTGAACACCTAGAGTCTCTTCGCTGGGAGGAAGCGGCAATCAAGCGCAGGCAGCACAAGGAGCGCACGTCAACCCAAGCACCCCAGCTACCCTCCCCTGGCAAGCACCGTCTGCCCCACCTGTGACAGAGACTGTAGGTCCTGCATTGGACTCATCAGTCACCTGAGAACTCATGTTTAATGTGGAAGCAAGTCATCCTCGGTTCCGAGGGACTGCCTAAGAAGTAAGAAGAAGGGTAAGTCAGAATTGAGAACCTCATGGACTTGAAGGAAGTAGAGCTCGCAATAATTGTTGGGGCAGTGACAGAGTCCGTGGTGAGCACGGAAGTGAAAAACATTGCTGATGATGATGGTATGCTTATACCTAATCCTTCTTCTCACAGCCCACTATCCCTCATCCCACAATCTCTTTTCACTTGCACGCTGCTGATGGTGTATGCATGGCTATCTGGCGTTCCCTCCTACTTCAACACAACCCGACCCTTGTGCATTTCTCCTTTCAGATACCCAAGCACTGTCAGTAGCCAGCCTGTCTCTGAAGTTCTGGAGGAGGAGAATGATGGAGGAGAAGAAGACACAGCAGCACTGGAACTGACACTCGCAGACACCAGCTCAGCAAATGGCACTGCCCGTACTTTAGGGGGTAGTATAGAGGCAGGATCTGCACGTGGTGAATCACCAGGCATGAGTGGGCTGCAGCCAAGCCAGGGGGAAAGTGTAGCTCGGGTGCCAGCTCCCCGCAGGATGAGATTATGCACGAGTTCTGCTGCACAGGACTCAGATGATATTCTTGATGGGGTAGCCTTCAGAAGAAGGGTGATGGGCCTGCACACAGAAATGCTTGGTGTAATGGCAAGCCTGCCAGAGAGCCTCTGGTCAGTGTCAAGCAGCATGGAGGAGTCCGGCTCCAATATTATGGGTTTTTGCGTTGGGCTTGGAGCCCATGATTTCCAGGGTGGAAATAATGGGCAACTCCATTAGAGAACTTGTGGACCCAACCGTGATGCTGGGTATGATGGGCGAACTCACATTTCCATTGTAGCACAACAGAAGCGAACCAATGTCTCACTGCTACAGTGGAAGCGCAGACTGCTCTCCTGCAGTTTCAACTTGTTGCCCCGCAAGCTCAGACTGATGCCATTGTGGCTAGGTTTACTAGTGTGGAAAAGTGCTTGCAGATTGTCACAGCAGTCCAGCAATCTGTGCTCCAACAGGTGGCTAATAGTGCTGAGGCCCCATCCCGAGGGAGTGGCAGTGGCCCCGTGGAGCAAGAACCTGCTGTCCTCTCTCAAGAGGACAGCATTCGTACTCCCACCACTGCCACCCTGCCAGTGCGCTTGCACCAGCCAGCCCAGACTTCTGCCGCCCATACCAAGGTGGTGCAGTCTACAGCCGGGCTTTCTAGGGCCAGAGCTGCTCGAGGCCATCCTGCAGGCCCGTCTGTAGTCTCCCCACTGAAAGTCAGCAGCTTTCCACCAGCCATGCTGCAGCCACTGGGGGAGCACTTCATAGGAGCATTAGAGTAGGAAAAGGCACAGCAAAGGCAGACACTAAGGGAATGCACAAGGGTGATTAGTTGACTTTGTTCTTTTGATTTGAATTTGATAAATTTATAAATTATGTTTGAAATGTGTGTTTTGTGCTGGCTCTCATTTCAGCTTTGTGCCCAGGAGGACACTGTGATGTTCTGTGACAGAGGGATGGTAAGATGGGGAAGTGGTGAGCAACGGGGATCTGGGGTTCCACTCACTGCAACTAGAGTCTGATGAAGGGCTCATGGACAGCCCATCTGGATTGGGGATGTGCTGCCTGCCTGCTCACTTCCTCCTCCTCTCTTATTTATCAGGGTAGCATCTTTGTTATCAAGATAGGCTAAAAGAGTTGGGACTCTACACTTTAGGGAAGCGTAGACTTAAGGGGAATTTGATTGAGGTTCAGAAGATAATGAAGGGGTGAAGGGAATGATTGTGTTCCAGCTGATAGTTTGTTTCAATTAAATAGGTTAGGAAGGACTAGGGGTCACAAATTTAAGTTGTATAAGGCTAGATCTAGGTTAGCTCTCAGGAGGTGGTTCTTTTCCCATAGAATAGTGGACCTCAGGAACAGGCTGCCGTCTCGTGTGGGGGACACGGACTTGCTGAATTCTTTCAAGTGAGAGCTGGGCTTGTTTCTGGCTGGGGCAGAGATCACCTCTTACAGAAGGTAGATATTGCAGGGAATTCAGGACCAGAGTGATCTCCTGGACTAGTTTCGATCACCTAGTTAGGTTGGAAAGGAATTTCCCAGATTTTTCTTTCCCAAATTAGCCTTGGTAATTTATGGTTTTGGGTGGGGTGGAGTGTGTATATTGTGATACACAGGGTATCGCAATTGTATGGGACAGGCTTGATGGACCCGTGGTGGCATGGGCTGTGCCCTCATGTGGACAAGTTGTGGAGCATGCAGCAGACCACCACGAAATGGGAAACCCGCTCCGGCCTGTACTGGAGGGCTCCTCCTGAGCGGTCAAGGCAGTGGAACTGTTGCTTGAGAACCTCAATGGTCTGCTCGATGAGACTCCTCATAGCAGCATGGCTGTCATTATATGAGTGCTGGCCATGAGTGGTGTGGTTGTGGAGGGAACTCATCAGCCAGGAGCAGAGTGGATAGCCCTTGTCCCTAAGCAGCCACCCTCGGGTTTGACGTGGTGGTTCAAAAACTGCTGGCAAAGCAGTCTGGTGCAGGATGAAGGCATCATGGCTGCTGCCATGATACCGGGCATTCACCATCATGATGTGCTGGACATGGTCGCACAAGTGCACATTAAGTGAGTTGTAGCCCTTGCAGTTACGGAATATCTCAGGATTGGTATGCGGTGCCCGCAAAGCCACAAGTGTGCAGTCGATGCCGCACTGCACCATGAGGAAGCCCGCTAGCCTGGCAAAGCCACATGCACGCTCCTCCTACTTCTCTGTGTTTGGAGAGAAGACAATGAAGTCCCTTCTCCTGGAGTAGACAGCTTTGTGACTTCCTGGTTGCAGCGATGGACAGCAAACTGGGAGATGTTAGCTATGTCTCCTGGTCCAGACTGGTGAAAAAATTTAGGGCCACGGTGACTTCAGGGCCACTGGGAGAGCCGCTGAGCTCTGAGACTGCATGTTCAGCTGCAGGAGGTGGCAGAGTTCTGTGACTGCCTCCTTGGTGAAGCGGAGCCTTCTAATACAGTGCTCCTGGCTTAAGCACAGGTAGAAGAGGTTCTCTTGGACTCCGCTCCATCTCCATCATACTCGAGCGCGAGGGGGACTGCAAGTAGAGACCCCATGACTGGGAGCAAGTGGTGTGAGCAGAAGCCTTTAAATGAGTAGCAAGGTCCCTGTCACCTCAACATTAAATAACTGTAGAAAGCTCCAAACAGCCGCACAAATTGTGCCAGAGCCAGGACAGATCAAAAAGCAAGTCAGCTGTAAGTTGTTGATGATACCTTTAAATAGCAGACCTGGGAGGTCCTTCCTGCTGCTGAACGTATGGTCAGCTGGTTGTGATAGGGAGAGGATGCAAAATGGAATAGCATGTCAAAAATGGCAGATATTGTGTCAAACCAGCGTTCGACGATTTTCCAAGCCCCGAGGAGGCAGGCATGAAGGCAGGACGGCCGGTAAAGTAGCAGAAGTGCCAGGAGGTGGGAAGATGTGCTGCTTCAGGTCCCGTCTCCTGGAGGCGGAAAAGGCATTAAATACTTTTAACTAAAATAACAACAGAAAATGCTGGAAAAACTCAGCAAGTCAGGCAACATCCGTGGAGAGAAATTTGAGTTGACGTTTCGGGTTTGACCCTTCTTCAAAACTGGAGAGAAAAGGAACTAGATCGAAGGCAGGGCTGCGATCGGACAAAAGAATAAAAGAACCAAAAGAAGTAAAAGAGATTAGAAGCTAGACGAGATGGTAATAGGCTGTGATTAGGTGTAAAGTGTACTGGCAGGGCAAAAGATAGCTGCCAGGTGTGAGAGAGAAACAAAAGGAAAGGGGGGGGGGGGGAAAGGAGTGGAAAAATATAAGTGAAAATGAAATAGGGGCCGAGGTTATGATCTGAAATTGTTGAACTCGATATTGAGACCGGAAGGCTGCAGAGTGCCTAATCGGAAGATGAGGTGCTGTTCCTCGAGTTTACGTTGAGCTTCCGTGGAACAGTACAAGAGGCCAAGGACGGTGAGGTCCGAGTGGGAATGGAGCGGTGAATTGAAATGACAGGCGACCGGAAGCTCGGGGTCACCCTTACGGACTGAACGGAGGTGTTCCGCAAAGCGGTCACCCAATCTGCGTTTGGTCTCCCCAATGTAGAGGAGACCGCATCGTGAGCAGCGAATACAGTATACTAGATTGCGAGAAGTACAAGTAAATCGCTGTTTCACCTGGAAGGGGTGTTTGGGGCCCTGGACAGTGGGGAGGGGGGAGGTATAGGGGCAGGTGTTACATCTCCTCCGCTTGCATGGGAAGGTGCCAGGCGAAGGGGAAGGGCTGTTTGGGGTGATAGAGGAGTGGACTAGGGTGTCTCGGAGAGAGCGGTCCCTGCGGAATGCTGAAAGGGGAGGGGAGGGGAAGATACGTTTGGTGGTGGGATCACTTTGGAGGTAGCGGAAATGCCGGAGGATGATCCGTTGAATGTGGAGGCTGGTGGGGTGAAAGGTGAGGACAAGGGGAACCCTATCGTGGTTCCGGGAGGGAGGGGCAGGGGTGAGGGCAGAGGTGCGGGAGATAGAACTGACACGGTCGAGGGCAGTGTCAACCACGGTAGAGGGGAATCCTCGGTTGCGGAAAAAGGAAGACATGTCTGAAGCACTGGTGTGGAAGGTGGCATCGTCGGAGCAGATACGGCGGAGGCGGAGAAACTGGGAGAATGGAATAGAGTCCTTACAGGAAGCGGGGTGGGAGGAAGTGTAGTCCAGGTAGCTGTGGGAGTCAGTGGGCTTGTAGTAAATATTGGTCGATAACCTATCCCCAGAGATGGAGACGGAGAAGTCGAGGAAGGGAAGGGAAGAGTCAGAGATGGACCATGTGAAGGTGAGGGAAGGGTGGAAATTGGAGGCAAAGTGAATGAAATTGTCAAGTTCGGGGCGAGAGCAGGAAACGGCACCGATACAGTCATCAATGTATCGGAAAAAGAGGTGAGGGAGGGGACCTGAGTAGGACTGGAACAAAGAGTGTTCCACATAGCCCACGAAAAGGCAGGCATAGCTAGGACCCATGCGGGTACCCATGGCAACACCTTTGATTTGGAGGAAATGAGTGGAGTTAAAGGAGAAGTTGTTCAATGTGAGAACAAGTTCAGCCAGGCGGAGGAGGGTCGTGGTGGATGGGGACTGGTCGGGCCTCTGTTCGAGGAAGAAGCAGAGTGCCCTCAGGCCATCCGGGTGGGGGATGGAGGTGTAGAGGGATTGTACGTCCATGGTGAAAAGGAAGCGGTTGGGGCCAGGAAACTGGAAACTGTTAAAGTGGCGGAGGGCGTCCGAAGAGTCGCGGATGTAGGTGGGAAGAGACTGGACAAGGGGAGAAAAGATAGAGTCAAGATAGGAAGAGATAAGTTCCGTAGGGCAAGAACAGGCTGAAACGATGGGTCTACCAGGGCAGTCCTGTTTGTGGATCTTGGGAAGGAGGTAGAAGCGGGCTGTGCGGGGTTGGGGAACTATGAGGTTGGTGGCAGCGGGGGGAAGATCTCCAGAGGAGATGAGGTCAGTGACAGTCTTGGAAACGGTGGTTTGATGTTCGGTAGTGGGGTCATGGGTGCTGTTGTTGTTTGGCGTACTGACCTCTACCTAGCGGAAGCTGAACGCCAACTCTCCGACACCTGCTCCTACCTCCACCTGGACCATGACCCCACTACCGAACATCAAACCACCGTTTCCAAGACTGTCACTGACCTCATCTCCTCTGGAGATCTTCCCCCCGCTGCCACCAACCTCATAGTTCCCCAACCCCGCACAGCCCGCTTCTACCTCCTTCCCAAGATCCACAAACAGGACTGCCCTGGTAGACCCATCGTTTCAGCCTGTTCTTGCCCTACGGAACTTATCTCTTCCTATCTTGACTCTATCTTTTCTCCCCTTGTCCAGTCTCTTCCCACCTACATCCGCGACTCTTCGGACGCCCTCCGCCACTTTAACAGTTTCCAGTTTCCTGGCCGCAACCGCTTCCTTTTCACCATGGACGTACAATCCCTCTACACCTCCATCCCCCACCCGGATGGCCTGAGGGCACTCCGCTTCTTCCTCGAACAGAGGCCCGACCAGTCCCCATCCACCACGACCCTCCTCCGCCTGGCTGAACTTGTTCTCACATTGAACAACTTCTCCTTTAACTCCACTCATTTCCTCCAAATCAAAGGTGTTGCCATGGGTACCCGCATGGGTCCTAGCTATGCCTGCCTTTTCGTGGGCTATGTGGAACACTCTTTGTTCCAGTCCTACTCAGGTCCCCTCCCTCACCTCTTTTTCCGATACATTGATGACTGTATCGGTGCCGTTTCCTGCTCTCGCCCCGAACTTGACAATTTCATTCACTTTGCCTCCAATTTCCACCCTTCCCTCACCTTCACATGGTCCATCTCTGACTCTTCCCTTCCCTTCCTCGACTTCTCCGTCTCCATCTCTGGGGATAGGTTATCGACCAATATTTACTACAAGCCCACTGACTCCCACAGCTACCTGGACTACACTTCCTCCCACCCCGCTTCCTGTAAGGACTCTATTCCATTCTCCCAGTTTCTCCGCCTCCGCCGTATCTGCTCCAACGATGCCACCTTCCACACCAGTGCTTCAGACATGTCTTCCTTTTTCCGCAACCGAGGATTCCCCTCTACCGTGGTTGACACTGCCCTCGACCGTGTCAGTTCTATCTCCCGCACCTCTGCCCTCACCCCTGCCCCTCCCTCCCGGAACCACGATAGGGTTCCCCTTGTCCTCACCTTTCACCCCACCAGCCTCCACATTCAACGGATCATCCTCCGGCATTTCCGCTACCTCCAAAGTGATCCCACCACCAAACGTATCTTCCCCTCCCCTCCCCTTTCAGCATTCCGCAGGGACCGCTCTCTCCGAGACACCCTAGTCCACTCCTCTATCACCCCAAACAGCCCTTCCCCTTCGCCTGGCACCTTCCCATGCAAGCGGAGGAGATGTAACACCTGCCCCTATACCTCCCCCCTCCCCACTGTCCAGGGCCCCAAACACCCCTTCCAGGTGAAACAGCGATTTACTTGTACTTCTCGCAATCTAGTATACTGTATTCGCTGCTCACGATGCGGTCTCCTCTACATTGGGGAGACCAAACGCAGATTGGGTGACCGCTTTGCGGAACACCTCCGTTCAGTCCGTAAGGGTGACCCCGAGCTTCCGGTCGCCTGTCATTTCAATTCACCGCTCCATTCCCACTCGGACCTCACCGTCCTTGGCCTCTTGTACTGTTCCACGGAAGCTCAACGTAAACTCGAGGAACAGCACCTCATCTTCCGATTAGGCACTCTGCAGCCTTCCGGTCTCAATATCGAGTTCAACAATTTCAGATCATAACCTCGGCCCCTATTTCATTTTCACTTATATTTTTCCTCTCCTTTCCTTTCCCCCCCCCCTTTCCTTTTGTTTCTCTCTCACACCTGGCAGCTATCTTTTGCCCTGCCAGTACACTTTACACCTAATCACAGCCTATTACCATCTCGTCTAGCTTCTAATCTCTTTTACTTCTTTTGGTTCTTTTATTCTTTTGTCTGATCGCAGCCCTGCCTTCGATCTAGTTCCTTTTCTCTCCAGTTTTGAAGAAGGGTCAAACCCGAAACGTCAACTCAAATTTCTCTCCACGGATGTTGCCTGACTTGCTGAGTTTTTCCAGCATTTTCTGTTGTTATTTCGGATTTCCAACATCTGCAGTATTTTGCTATCATGCTAAATACTTTTAACTGCCTGTTAACAGGCAGAAAAAAGGATTAGTGCCATTTTACTTCACAGCTGAAGGCTTCCCGACCTCGGAGAACCCCGCCAGATTGGAGGTGACATGGAGGAGGTCTTCGGCGGTCGGAGGTACCTGGAAGTAAGATGTAGAGGTGAGTGATGGGTGCAAGTGTGGAGTGGTAAGTATGTAAGGTGAGTGACAAGTGTAAAAAAATGGTCACTTACCTTGTTTTCTTCCTACAGCCTTCATCCTCTCTGGATTGGGAGACCCGACATCCTCCTTGTCGATTTCACAGACTGGCTGTTGGATCCTCCGAACCAACAGCCATGTGAAATCTACAAATTGAAAGTTTGATGAGTCCTGAACACAAGTACTCATCAAACTACAGAGAATGTCAGTGTTTGACAGCTTCACAGAGCTGTCAAACACTGATATTTTTTCTTTCAAGAAGTCTTGACAGATAGCACGTCTGACATTGACGTGCTCTGTCAGTGACTTCCTCCTTAATTGGCCTGCTGAGCCAGCAGGGCGGGCTTAACAAGGTCAATCAGGGGAAAATCCCTCTGGTTGGTCAGACGAGGGTAGAGGCGGGACAGCGACACAAGCAACAGTCCCGCCTCCAACTTGTCTCCATTGAGAAAATCCAGCCCATTGATGTGACGAATTGTCTCATCTAACTATCCGGGGCATGCGCAGGCAACGGCAGCACTACCGACCTCGCAAAATGGCAGCCACCGCAGGACCCACCGAAAGCAAGGCAGCCACCATTTCTCAGCAAAACCAGCCTGACCGGCCAGCGCTGAGACTTCAGAATTCGCGGTCACGGAGTTCAATAATTGCCTCAGCTGGCAGGGGGGTGGGGAGGAATTCTAGTGAGGGATTTTGTTTCAGAGTGTGAACATGCTGCCTCAGCTGGGGGCGGGGTGGGTGGCAGAGTTTTTATAAATAGTTGGGAGTCTGCTATGGCCTCAGTGGGGTGAGAGGATTTTTCTCTCAGCACTGACACTATCAGCTGTGGGGAAGGTGCTGTGAACTTTGACACACCTTTGGCCTCAGTGGGGTGAATTGCAATTGTTTCCTCTGTGGTGGTGTTTGGTGGGTTTCAGTCAGATAGTCATGTTTGCTTTCTCGCTTCCTGATGGTGGTGAGTCATGTTCGGGTAGTTCCGTGGCTGCTCCCAGCCCTACAATAAACACACCCAGTAATCCATTCTTCATTTGTGAACATTTCCATGTGTTGACAGGCTAAGTGAACACAAGAGGCCTCACAGCAAAGATTAATTCTGTCTTCACTCGCTGTCTACCAGTAGGACTCACTGAGTAGCAACCAGGAATGGGAACCTTGGATAATTTATAGAAAATAAATTCCAATAAGTCCTGAACTTTTTTATAAAATAAGGAACTTGATAACGACAGTAGTCACTTACTGCCCATGAATACCCACTGACAGCCTCGGCTTCTTCATTTGATACTACTCCTTCATAGGGTCCAAAGTGAATGCCTTTGGTAATAACCTGCCCTTCATTCCATACACCAAGACCAGCTTTTCGAATTTTTGAAGTCGCTATGCTGAGACCCTCCGGGAGGGTTAAACGTGTTCTGTCTGGCTGACTGAATTGCACCACCGTGTCCTTTATGAACACTGGAGGACCATGCACAGGGCATTCTTCAATAAAAAATGTCTCGCAGTCTTCACAAACTAACACATAAAATACAAATTAAAGATGGATCAGGATCTCAATTCATTATTCAGTGTTCATGAAGGTGAAAGGTGCTAGTACTGAGAAAGGATAGATTATCTATCGTAGATTTGATTGTCCTCATTGTTTGATTGCAATTCAGTCTGCACACACAAGTACAATATTTCCATGATCTATCAGCTGGGGAAAACACTTGGGGCATCTTCCCTCCATGAAAATTACACCCAGTGCCAGTCAGATCTTCCCCCACTCTGTTGTATACAAGGGCTTGTTCTGGGCGACATGTTCGGTTCTTTACTCCAAGAAGGCAGTACTGACCACAATTAACAACAGCATTGCAAAAACTGTCAACAGTATCTCCAGGCTGTGCCGCACCAGATAAGATTAGGCGTGGGCAGGAAGGGAATTTTGCACAAGGAGGCTGAATTACCTCCTATAGCTTCCTCATTCTTTGAATGAAGTTCAACCTGCATATCCAGTAACATAAGTCCCTCTAAACTATCAGGCAAATCACACTAGGGGACAGTGTCACTTCTCAAATTTGCCCTTTCAGTTAGGCCATCATCTTCTCCCCACACCCCTTCCCAAACCATGCTGACTCCTAACTTAATTCTGGCTGCACCGTCAATTCTTCGGAGATGGTCATTGTTTGCTGTTCATAAGTTTGAATGCTAGCTGCTGCTTGTCAGCCCAAGCCTGGATGTTGTCCAGGTCCTGCTGCAGGCTGGCATAGGATGCTTCTGTGGTAAACCACTGTTGTTAGTATTGTTGTACTTGTCTGTGCATGCCTCAGCTGACTCCGCCCCTGGCTCCACCCTCATGGCTGGGTATAAAGGTCGCTGCTCAGAAGCCTCCGGCCCTTTTGGATACCAGGCAACCCCAAGAGGCATGCTCTGTTCTTTGGTAATAAAAGCCTATTTATTACTTACTCAATCTCCAGTCTTTTGTAGCAATTGATAGTGCATCAATTTTATTACCAAAGTTAAATGTTGGCTGCGGATGCTGATCAACCGATGGCGCAAAACGCTGAGCAGCAGGCGCTGCTGCGAGCCCTCAGACCAACATGCCTGGACCTAGACCCCCAAGAAGCGGGTTCGTCGACTAAATTCGCACAATGGCTGCGTTGCTTTGAGGCGTATCTGGAAGCCTCGACCGTGACTCTTGATGAAAATAAACTGAAAATCCTGGCCTCGAAGGTGAGCCACCAAGTCTATACTTTAATCCAAGATGCGACGACCTACGCGGCGGCTATCGACCTACTGAAAGGGCAGTATGCACGCCCGGTTAACACGGTCTATGCCAGGCACCTTTTAAGATCTCGCAGACAGCAGCCCGGGGAATCGGTGGAAGCCTTCCTACGGGCACTGCGGGTACTCGGACGCGGCTGCGACTGCAAGGAAGTATCGGCCGCGGCACATGCGGAGGGACTGATACGAGACGCTTTCGTTGCGGGTCTAAGGTCCGACTACTCCCGGCAGAGGCTGCTGGAGAAGGGTGAAATAGACCTGACAAAGGCAGTGTCCCTCGCGCTCTCGCTCGACGCGGCCCACAGAAATATGGACGCTTTCTCCCCTCATCGCCCCGCGCCGTGGACGCCGCAATCTTGGGCCATGGGACCGCCACCTCCAACTGCTGCAGCGATGTCCAAGGCACAAAAATGCTATTTTTGTGGCCAAGCTAAACACCCTAGAGCACGCTGCCCCGCGAAGAATGCTACCTGCTCCGGCTGCGGGAAGAAATGTCACTACGTTAGCGCCTGCAAAGGGAAGACCGCTAACGCCAGCAGCGCTGCGTGCGAACCGTGGGCGCAGCCATCTTGTCCGCCATCTTGGGCTCCCCCAGCCGCGTGGGGACCGTGGGCGCCGCCATTTTGTCCGCCATCTTGGACGCCTCCGACTTTGGTTACGGGGGACCCGGACTCCACCACCGCCTCATCGGACGACCGCATCGACACGCTTGAACATACGCTGGCTTCCGTGACGCTGGATCAATCTCTCCCGCATCAACTGTCCAGGTCCATGATGGACATTACGGTAAACGGCTGCGCCACTACCTGCCTTTTTGACAGCGGGAGCACGGAGAGTTTTATACACCCCGACACGGTGCGCAGTTACTCTCTCCCGGTCCTGCCGACGCGTCATCGCATCTCTATGGCTTCCAAAGCCCAGTCAGCGGACGTCGGTGGCTACTGTATGGTGACTCTTTCAGTGCGGGGTACTGAATACAAAAATTTTAAACTTCTGGTCCTGCCCCATCTCTGCGCTGCCGTCCTACTGGGGTTGGATTTTCAGTGCCACCTTAAGAGTGTCACTTTAGCGTATGGTGGACCCCTCCCCCCTCTCACAGTCTGCAGCCAGCAGTTTTTAAATCGCCCGCCGCGCGCCATTTGCAGCCTCTCCACCCTTAAAGTCTCCCCCCCCTCCTTGTTCGCTAACCTCACCCGCGACTGTAAGCCCATCGCTACCAAAAGTAGGCGTTACAGTGCCGGGGATAGGGGTTTCATTAAATCCGAGGTAGCGAGACTCCTGAAGGAAGGGATTATCGAGAGCAGCAATAGCCCATGGCGAGCACAAGTGGTGGTGGTGAAGGCTGGCGGCAAACAGCGCCTAGTTATTGACTACAGCCAGACGATCAACCGCTACACCCAGCTGGATGCATATCCACTCCCCCGCATATCTGACATGGTCAATCAGATAGCACAATACCGGGTGTTCTCGACGATTGATCTGAAGTCGGCATACCACCAGCTCCCCATCAGGGCTGAGGACCGCCAGTACACAGCTTTTGAAGCTGACGGTCGGCTCTATCACTTTCTCAGAGTTCCCTTCGGCGTCACCAACGGAGTTTCTGTCTTCCAACGGGAGATGGACCGGATGGTTGACCAGAACGCGCTCCAGGCCACTTTCCCATATCTAGACAACGTCACCATCTGCGGCCACGACCAGCAGGACCACGACGTTAATCTAGAGAAATTCCTCCGGACGGCCCAGCGGCTGAATCTCACATACAACAAAGACAAATGTATGTTTCGTACTACGCGCCTTGCTATTCTTGGCTGCGTAGTGGAGAACGGAGTCATCGGCCCAGACCCCGATAGAATGCGCCCCCTTATGGAGCTCCCCCTCCCCCACTGCCAGAAAGCACTGAAGAGATGCCTGGGGTTTTTCTCTTACTATGCGCAGTGGGTGCCCAACTATGCGGATAAAGCCCGACCCCTCATCAAGTC